>NC_136431.1:190823119-191479369 GCF_052849685.1 Lactuca virosa
AGCAGAGTGGTTAGGACTCTCTGGACCTCTTAAGGTCCAGATCTATGAACCAACTCGCCTTGGGACCTCACATACTCAAGATTCAACTAAAAGAGGCATAAGGAAAACCCTAGATTTCACTAGAATCATAATAAACATGAGAATGGCGTAGATTGTTACCTCCAACAGCTTCCTCTGATCAAATAGAAGTGGATCCAAGCTCCTCAACCCGCCTAGCTTGTTCTACCTCCTTTCTTCTTGCTAAAACACACAAGAAATGGTGAATTAGCCTTCCTCTTGCACCACAAACGATCTCTCTGCTCTCTAGGGTTTCTTAGGGGTGAAGTGGCCGCAAATGGAGGCCATAAAGGCCTTTAAATAGGGCACAGACCCCGAGAATTAGGGTTTCAATTTACAGCGCGGACTCGTCGAGACCACCCTTTCCGACTCGTCGAGTCCGTTCATTAATCCAGTCAGCAATCGCGGTCCTACTCGACGAGTCTACGCCTCAACTCGTCGAGTCCCTCTCTTTTACTCATAAATAAATGATCAAACATAATACCTGGAAATTCAGATGTTACAGGATGAAGGAGGAGAAGGAGAATTTTCGGATTTCTCTCTTGGAAATATGAGTGCCAAAAATTGTAAACCCTTAGGGGGTTTAGATAGGTGTTAGGAAGGTAGTGGATAAGGGAAGTTCCTTTTAGATAACCCTAATACTCTTACTTCATCCTTAAGGCATTCTAATCTTCCTTAGAGCCCAAAAATTCCTCCATAACCTCTTCTAGAAACCGTCCCCCTTATGAGAGGTTCTAGAATTGGTCAATGTTCAACTTTTGAACATTGTCACCTTTATCCTTTCTACTTTTAATTAATCCAATTAATCCCAAAATTAATTCCAATTATTTTCTGATTAATTTTTAAATTAAACAATACTATTTCTAATTAATATATTATTCTCATAATATATTAACAAATCATTATTTTGATTTCTAATTAATTTATTAATCATATAATAAATTAATAAAACAGTCTCACTCTCCAAAAAGCATTCCAATCGATTACTAGGTTTGAGGGCAACCCAAAAAGAATTTGCTAATGATTCAAGATTATACTAATTTAGTTATTGGCTTAGACACCTAATCCAACAACTTCTTGCTCAAGCTTCACAAAACCAAAGGAAGAAGCTCAAAACTAAGCAAACAAGCTCACAACCATGAATGGAGGCTAGGGTTTCGAATTGGAAGGATGAAGGTTGAAGAGAATGAACTAGACCTTGAGTTAATGCCTTTAAGTATGGAAGAAACCTAAAAATCATGGGCTTGGGCTGTAGCGACCACCATACATGATTCTCATTTAAGTGACATGCCCACGTCGTAGCCAACAACCTTCCAGGCCGTGACATAAGGTTTTTCCCCAAAACCTTATATTTAAAATCCTTAAGTCTTTAATTGATCAAATCGGGAAAATGGGTGTTCCAATATGCATGTAAGTATATTCTACTTTTATATGTAATCTCATATATATATATATATATATATATATATATATATATATATATATATATATATATATATATATATATATATATATGTGTGTGTGTGTGTGTGTGTGTATGTGTGTGTGTGTGTCGTTGTAAACTAACCAAACATTCATCGATCTGTTTGTGAATCGTTCGAAAGGAAGTTCCTTTTGTTGGATTAGTGTCTAAGCCCGTAACTATATTTGGTAAGTATTTGACCCGGTTGTGCATGGTCCTTTTGGATTGCCTTCACCAAAGCAACTTGATAGGATGATTTATGGAGAAAGAGGATTAATTATGATTTATTAATATATTATATGAATAATATATTATAGGACAAATCATATTGTTTAATTAATATTAGTTAAGAATTAATTAAGAATTAGTTTTGTGACTAAAAGACATTAATTAAACTTAGGGGACTGGAATTGTAATTATAAGATAATTGCAATTGGGTTATGGATCATCTTGGAACATAGGTTGGACGAATTCTATGGGAAGCCCATAAGGAATTCGTCCAAGGGATGTTCTAAAGGGAGTCAATGAGCTGCTTAGGGCCTAAGCAGTCAAATTAGGGTTTCGTAGTTGATAACCCTAATGGCATCACTATATAAAGACCCTTATAGCCCCAAAAACGTGTGGAACTCTTTTGGAAGAACCCTAGACGTTTTTGGTGCCTCCTCCTCCTTCTCATAAGTCATTCTCTTGCTTATGGTGTTTGTAAGCCATTAGAGGAGTGACACTTGTGACTCTAAGCTCCAAAGACAAGAAGATTCAAGCCATTCTTGTAAAGGTAATCATCTAGATCTATTCTTATATGTTAATTTCAAAATATTCATGCTAGATCTAGGGTTTGAAAGTCTTGGATGAATGCATGTACAATAGAGAAACCTAGATCCAAGCATTAGGGTTTGCATGAGCACATAGGATGTTCTTTTGGCTAAAACCCATCAGTGGTATCAGAGCCTTGATTGGTTTCTATTGTATTGATGCTTTGTGTTTCATTCTTGATTGCAAAGTTGAGTTTTTGGCCATCTTCCTGACAAACTCGTCGAGTCCCATTGTTGACTCGTCGAGTAGGATGAACTCGACGAGTCCATATGTTGACTTGGCGAGTCTGGCTGTCAGACAGACGGATTTTCAGATTTTTTTGCCTATTTTGGCCTAGGATAATTGCCATAATTGTTTTAAATTAATAAAATACGAATTTTATTGATTCCTTATGATTATCTTTGTCAAAATAAAAGATTTTTGTCATCTAATTAGATAATTGTTACCTTATTTGATAAATGTTAAATTATTTGGATTATTTGGTCAATTATCTTGCATGAAATTGGATTAGGTCAAAACTAGATAATCACCAATTAATTGTTTAATTTCCTTATTCGTATTTTGATCTAGATAGTTTTGAAAGGTTTCAAAACTTGCCCTCAAGTTTTGGAATTTAAATTTTTGATTAAAAGTTTAATTATGAAATATTTAAATTCTAAAATCTAATGTTTTGAAATGTTTCAAAACTTGCCCTCAAGTTTTGGAATTTAAATTTTGATTAAAAAGTTTAATTTTTTTTTTGAAATTTTAAATTCTAAAACCCTAGTTTTGAAAATTTTAAATTACACCCTTATGGTTTTATTAAATTAATTAAAAATATAATTAACAGAGGATTAATAAATCCATAATGATATGTTTATATTTAAAAGTGTAATTTATAAAGTTAAACCACCTAGTATTTTAAAAGTGTAAAATACACCCTTATAATATATATATATATATATATATATATATATATATATATATATATATATATATAACATTAAAAGTCTAATATTATATATGTATAAGTTAAATATCAATCTTACCTTTAGTAGGCCTCATTCACGAAGCTGATCTATAAGGGGTGTTTAAGGAAGCGGCCTGTAAAATGACCACCATTGGGTATCCACTCTTACCCACCGCACTCTTGACTAGTGGAGGGTCGTTAGCCGAACGGGTAGGATAGGGCAAACCCTTTCCATTAAAAGTATAATGAATTATAAAGTAACTAAATATTTTTACAAAATTATCAATCTTAGTTACTTTAGGCAAAAGTGAATTTGATGCAATTCCATGAAATTACACTTTGTACCCTTGCTAAGACGTTAGTGGAGCGTGTGTGGTTAACCGGCACACTAAATGGGTTCTAAGCAAAGGTAGCGAAGGGTGACTTGATGTTTGTCATTGGGGGCACCATGTAAGTTTGCATGGTTATTCACACCCTGTTTTGTGATCCTCGGCATCCCAGTCACAAATCTAGGGGCATATCGAGATTTAAACATGCCATTGAAAAGTTCAATGAATCTCAAAGGATCTAGGAGTTTTCAATACATTTAAAACTTAATCTCTTTTTCGTTTTTCATGGTGGAAAATTAGTGAATCGTCATTCACTTACCTTCAAATGTTCTGCAGTTTGGGTTACGGCATCCCTCTCCCAAGTTGTAGAGTATTGTGTTGGGTCCTAGCCTTAATATATCGTTTGGATGTTTTATTAAGGACTCAATCAATCAACTAACTTGAACTTTGTCCCGTTTTGTAGATGTCAAAGTATGACAACCATGGTCTTCCCAAATCCCATGGAACAAGCCTTCCATATGAAGATGATATTCCACGATTCGATCGAGGAACAAGAGATCATGCTTCACTTCCTCCACCTCCTCCTATTGTTCTCCCTAACCCACAAGTTCAAAAGCTTGAAAAGTTCAAGCTCACTCAAACCCTTTTGGCAAGTAAACATGAAAAAGGAAAGTCAGTGTGTGCACACGTCTTAGAGATGAAGTCACACATTGATAGGTTAAGAATGTTAGCAGTCATTGTCTGTAAGGAGCTGGTTGTTGACTGGGTTCTTCAGTCGCTTCCTGACTCATATAGTGAGTTCTTAAGAGAGTACTATTTGATAGACCACGACGTGACCCTCATCGATCTCACCTATTTGCTTATTGCTGCTGAATCAGCAATGATTTGGTGCACTGGAGAAGCAAAGTTGATTGGTGGATCTACCTTCCAAACCTCTATGGACATAGGCAATGGCAACTAAAGGCATGCCATGGTCGAAAAGTTTGATCATAAGAGAAAGGCAAAGTCTGAAGTAGTTCTGTGTGCTGTTCCAAAAGAGTCAATTTGCTTTTATTGCCAAGAGAAGGGGCATTGGAGACGAAGTTGCCCAGTCTACCTGAGAGATCTAAGAGATGGGAGAGTCAAGACGATTGGCTCTACTTCAGGTAAAATCCACTATCTAACTCCATTAAATTCCTATTCATTGATTCTTAATACATAATGTGATAAGATTACATTTGAATGTTTTGCAGGATCAGAGAAAAGAGAGGAAGCTTGATGGAAGAGCGAGATGAGTCTGATCACGAAGAAATGGATCACGATCGCATAGATTCGAAGATCAGATTTTGAGATTAGAAAGTTATGATAGATTTGTTAGGAATATTTGATTACATAGTTTTTCAGTTGATTTTGCATTGTAAGGACATGTTTTCCGCTGCTTTTATGAATAAAATAAATTTTTTGTTTTGTCTTATTTATATATATCCTTGCAATGAAATCGTTGTGAAAAATTGATGTTTGTATATTTCTATAAATGGATGTGATTCTTAGTTATGTTATTTATGGAAGTGTCAAATTTCTCTAAGTAAGGAAAGATTCCCATCGCCCAAGTTTCAGTTGGACAGAAGCTTGGAATCATATGATTTGAATCATGTGATGTATGGAAATCTTGGTACTTAGGAAATTAAGACTAATTCCTTGATCACACAAGTATGTGAGTCAAGTGAAGGACTAAAGGACTAGAACACAATGTTGTGCACTAGTCAAGTCCACCACAAATAACATTAAGACTATTCATCATAATTTACCAAAAGTATAGTAAATGTGGTTATACTTACAAGATTAAGTGTAATTCTGAATCATTGAAAAGTTTCAATGAATGGCAGAACGAATAAGAAGAATCAATGAAGGCAAAAAGATAAAAGGTTTCTTAAATCTAAGAAGAAGGGAGAGTACTTTTATATCAGTTTTTATGATCGTCTTAATGATTAAGAACCATATCACAATTGATCCTCTAAGGACATCTTAGTGCACTAGTATGGCTAAGAAGAGGAATAAGAAATTGTTGAAATGGTTAAATCAAAAGGATGAGTCATACTTCGTTCCAAAAATCAAGTCTTAGAGTCGTACTCCAAGATTGTGAATTGAGTGACACGTCTTAAGAAGTTCTAACACACTCATCAAATGTGAAATAGAAAATTGTTTTTCTTACTCTTGCACGTTTGAAATTGGTAAATTGTGATGTCTTGGATAAGACAAAGACCAACTAATACCAATCGTGTGTAGTGTTTGTCTTGATAAGAATCCGCACTAACTCTTGAATATTTGTTTGTCAAGAAATGTTTTCTTGACAAGAGAATCTTATATGTCAAGAGGTCAGTGGGAGTCTAAATGATCTTGAAAAATTTTAAGAACTAATCAAGAGTAAACCTATTATTAAACACTAGCACGCGACTTGAGGTTTGTAACCTATCATGTTGACGTATTCATGTTTCTGTGCCAATCCAGTTGAGCTGATTATGACTTCTACGAGTTCTCAATAGGTTGCATAAGCGCAAACACCTTGTTCAATGAAAGTACATTGACTGGCATAGGTGAGCTGCTAAATAACTTGGAAGCAATGGTGGAACCCTTGATGGCAAGAAATTAAGAATGAACAAGTTCTGTCCATAAGAGTTTGAATTTGTCACAAACATTATCTTACGATTATGGTTATGACAATTCACATGGATAGGAACACATACACTATAAAAATCTAAGTGTCATAAGGTTTCTCTCCTTCATGAAAATGATTGTGAGAAACGCTTTCACTAAGAGAGATTTTAAGGAGATAGCGATTATGTAAATTGCATTCTCAAATTCGATTATGATTACGACATCCCTCTTCATAGTTCGAATTGTGAGATTTGGCAATTAGTCTTAACATTTGGGACTTAGTAATATAAGTTCTGAATTAGTTGAGACACATATGTGAGCTGTCTAAGGAAAGGTGTGTGAGTTTGAGAAGCTTAGATAAAGGCTTATCGAAGCACATCGTATTGGAAATATGAACTTTGGAAGTCAATAAGTATTGTCTTTTAGAAGTCCAATTGTTTTCTGATACGTGTCAAAGCTAGTGGGAGCATAAATGTTATGCTGGAATGGATATAATCATCATGTTAGTAGCAGCATGATTATTATTTTAAGTATTGCAAGTTGGCAATATTAATTATAGAAAAACAAAAGTATCACTTTGCAAAGTTGCAGGGGTTGAAAAGTTGTTTTGCTAAAATTAAGGGAGAGAATGTTATACTTCGTTTCCAATCTAAAAGCTTAGATCGAGAAATTTTAATTGCATTTAGTCAAGGATATATTTATTAATTGCAGTCTCAAAAGTTCGATTATGATTATGGCATCCCTCTTCATAGTTTGAATTTTGAGAACATGACAAATAGAAATATTATGGCAATATTATAGCAAGAAACTGGTAAAGTATCACATTTTTCATTATGAATCGTATCCCATACGCTTCGGGTATAGGATTGATTGCATATGCTGTAATATTAGACCGTTCTAAAATTTTCCAAATGCCTAGGGCATTTAGAGGGAAAAAGGGAATAGAACCGGATTTGACTAAAATAATTAAACAACTGTCAAGGACAGTCTAAGGTTCGCCATAGATTGGTCGCTTGTGGGCAGTTGGAAGTATACTAATGGATGGACCATATTGACTTTATTATGAATAGATAAGACTCTATTTAGAATGAGTTGTCATATGACAAATATGGATATGTTTCCTTATTGGGAGTTGGACTTTAAGAATCTATGTTTAGATTAGAAACTTCTATGCGAGAATGATGTTCAAAGGAATGTACTTTGAATGTGAGACTTCATGACTATGGAATTGTCTTGTAACAATATCCAATAGATCACTTTGTAATTTCATTGGCAAAGTCTTGGTGACTTTGGCGCTGTGATATTACGAAAGGACCGTTGCATAAAATGTTAGAATCTAACATATTCTAGTAGTGGCGAGAATTTTGTACTCTTACACTAATTGATTAGGAATTGTGAAATGAGCATCATTGGAAATGTGTTCATTTGATATATTTCACAAAGTAAATACCATAGGTAAACATAGTGTGCATGCTTGGTGCATGGGACAACTGTTGTTATAATTGAAGTAAGAAGTTGATTACCCGAAACAATAAATAATGAGTAATCAATATGGTGATTAAATAAAAGGTGTTTTATTTATACTCAAAAGTTTGGGGCCATATATGATTACTATTATTCTTGTGTTTCACTTTGCATGTTTTGACTTCCCGAATAATAAGATTATTCAAACCCTCCACAGTCGCTCATTCTTTGGAAGTAGGAATGAATGAAGACTGTCATGAATCCGTCTGTAGGTTGTTTAAAGTGTTTAGACATAGCACAAGTTTGTTACAGAGTTCATGAGTGCTGCTATAAGATTAGAGTATTGGATTAAACCCACGCTCACTTGGATCGCTTCATGGATTTTATCACGAGTGATTGATGAGACGATAATATCTTATATTCTTGAAACCGAGATGTGTGAGTTGTATTCTGCAAGTCAGTTGTACATTGATAATATGTAAATGCACCAGTAACTTGGTGTTATAAAACATATTGTTGTGTGTGATTTGATGAGTAGGTACAAGCGAGCATTGAGTCGAAGTTTATCCGTTCCTTTTACCCAAAGTGGGATAAAAGTGATATATGTGGGCCCCTCGATGATTTAGTGATGACACCCTAAGCGCTTGGCCAAGCCGGGACTAAGTTGATGTGTTCAACTGTAGTCTGTTGTCAGTCGTCATAAATCAGAAATCGGGAAACAACACATGAACAGAGAGTATGATTAAAATCCATGTCTCAGTTCATACGATATCTATAATGGAGGAATATATGATCCCTTATCCAAAGGACAGGTTGCTGATAAGATCAGAGTTCGACAGCGTCTTTGAGAAGCTACGATTGCTAATCGGATTGTACTTACATTATAGTTACTAGACTTATCCAAGTGGGAGACTGTTGGATTAGTGTCTAAGCCCGTAACTATATTTGATAAGTATTTGACCCGGTTGTGCATGGTCCTTTTGGGTTGCCTTCACCAAAGCAACTTGATAGGATCATTTATGGAGAAAGAGAATTAATTATGATTTATTAATATATTATATGAATAATATATTATAGGACAAATCATATTGTTTAATTAATATTAGTCAAGAATTAATTAAGAATTAGTTTTGTGACTAAAAGACATTAATTAAACTTAGGGGACTGGAATTGTAATTATAAGATAATTGCAATTAGGCTATGGATCATATTGGAACATAGGTTAGACGAATTCTATGGGAAGCTCATAAGGAATTCGTCCAAGGGGTGTTCTAAAGGGAGTCCATGGGCTGCTTAGGGCTTAAGCAGTCAAATTAGGGTTTCCTAGTTGATAACCCTAATGGCCTCACTATATAAAGACCCCTATAGCCCCAAAAACGTGTGGAACTCTTTTGGAAGAACCCTAGACGTTTTTTGTGCCTCCTCCTCCTTCTCATAAGTCATTCTCTTGCTTATGGTGTTTGTAAGCCATTAGAGGAGTGACACTTGTGACTCTAAGCTCCAAAGACAAGAAGATTCAAGCCATTCTTGTAAAGGTAATGATCTAGATCTATTCTTATATGTTAATTTCGAAATATTCATGCTAGATCTAGGGTTTGAAAGTATTGGATGAATGCATGTACTATAGAGAAACCTAGATCCAAGCATTAGGGTTTGCATGAGCACATAGGATGTTCTTTTGGCTAAAACCCCTCACCTTTATGTTCATATATTTAATAAATGAGCGGACATGAACAATGGTCTTGTTCATTCAATAATGTTTGTGAACGTTTGTTTATGTTGTTTGTTTACGTTCATTTATGTCTGTTCATTTATGTTCCTTTTAGGTTCATATATATTTAATTTTGTTTGATTATGTTACTATATTATATGTTTATTTATCTTTTTTGATTTATGACCGTTTGATTATGCTTGTTTAGCATTTTTACAAACATTAACGAACGGACATGAACAATGTAATTTGCTAAACGAATGAACACATGATGTAACACCCTTGTCTCTGGCTAAGCATTAGTGTGATAATGTAATAGTTAGGATCAAAAATTGTAATCTATTTTGAAGTAATAAAGAGGAATTACTTGAATATTATGTGAATATGTGAATTTATGTGCATTAAACTTTCTTATAATTATGTAATAAATTAAGAACAAAAAATAAGCGTCAAAAATAAAATAATAGATAGACCCAATATCTATGAAGAAAGTTTTAGTGTTCGGGACAAGGATTCCAGATATGAGAGTTTAGAACCTTTACCTGTACCCATGGGTAAATGGGAAGACATCACCATGGATTTTGTGACTAAACTGCCCAGGACGAAGAACAGTCACGACATGATTTGGGTAGTCGTAGATCGAATCACAAAGAGTGCACACTTCTTAGCAGCCAATGAGAGATGGTCTATGGATAAGCTTGCAAATACGTACGCGAAGGAGGTAGTAAGACTTCATGGTGTACCATTAACGATTGTATCAGATCGTGATAGTGGTTTTACATTAAGGTTTTGGAGGAGTCTACAAGAGGAAATGGGTATGAAGTTGTGTTTAAGTAGAACCTACCATCTACAGACTTATGGTCAGAGCGAAAGAAAGATTCTAACACTGGAAGATATGCTAAGAGCATGTACCCTAGAATTCCAAGGTAACTGGGATGAGCATTTACCCGTGGTAGAGTTTTCCTACAATAACAGTTACCATTCGAGCATCAAGATGGCACCTTATCAAGCTTTGTACGGTCAGAAGTGTCGTACGCCATCTTGTTGGCTTGAGGCTGGAGAAAAGCAGTTTATGGGCCCCAATATAGTCCATCAGACTGCTGAAAAGCTGAAAGTGATTAGGGAAATGATGTTAGCATCTCAAGATCGTCAAAAGAGCTATGCTGACAAAAAGCGACGACCAATGACATTTGAATTTGGAGATTCGGTATTACTCAAAGTCTCACCGTGGAAGGGAATTATAAGGTTTGGAAAGAGAGGAAAGCTAAGTCCAAGATTTATTGGACCGTTCAAAGTTCTTCAGGGGATTGGGAACCAAGCTTACAAGCTAGAATTGCCAGAAGAACTAGATGGTATTCATAACACTTTCCATGTGTGTTATTTGAGGAAGTTCACGGGAGAAGTTCCTGATATAATTCCACTTACGGAGTTAAGGATGGATGAAAATAAGAGGCTAATCAAAAATCCTGAGGCAATTGTTGACCGTAAGACAAAGAACTTGCAACGCAAGATGGTCGACTTAGTGCTTGTGCGATGGAAACATTTGAATGGGTCGAACCTCACATGGGAAACAGAGAGCGACATGATGAGTCGCTATCCTCATCTATTTGCTAATGCATGATTCCGGGACGAAATCATCCTAAGGGGGAGGGAATTGTAACGCCCGTGTTTCTGGCTAAGCATTAGTATGATAATGTAATAGTTAGGGTCAACAACTGTAACCTATTTTGAAGTAATAAAGAGAAATTACCTAAGTATTATGTGATTTATGTGAATTTATGTGCATTAAACTTGCTTATAACGATGTAATAAATTAAGAATAAAAAATAAGCATCAAAAATAAAATAATAGATAGATCGAAATTCTATGAAGAAAGTTGTAGTGGTCGGGACAAGGATTCCGGAGATATAAAGAATGCCGAAATCCGACTTATAACGAAGAAGTTATGACATGTCAAAGTTTCGCGACAAAACCGGCATGACGTTGTGTGACGTAAAAAGTGAGTTTATGAAAAAGTACCTTTTTAGCCTTAGAGATCTAAACGAAAGTCGTAGTATACGCTAAACTGAGAGCGTACATAAAAAGAACGTCCAAATCTGACTTCGTATGAGGAAATTATGATTTTTCTAAGACTTGACACAACAGTATGCAGCCCAGAATCCGAATTTTAGATCAACCGATTTTTAGCCAACACAACCTAAACGAGAATCGAAGATCTCGTTAATAGGAGCTCAACGATAAAAAGACAGACGAAAACGGACGTCGGATGACAAAGTTTTGAATTTTTAATCGTCTTTACCTGTCCAGGCCTGTTAAAATATAACTTTAAAAATAAATTCAAAATTAGCTGATGAAGTCTAAATAAAAGATGTAGATTACGTCCCCACCTACGCGTGGAAATAAAGAACGTAAAAAACAGAGCTCGTATGCGAAAGTTACGGAATTTAGAAGTCGGAAGTGGCTAATACGAGAGTACCCGTGTACGCCCCGCGCAGAGAAGCCTTATGTCCCGCGTTCTCGTATGCTCGGTCCAGAAGTGTCCATGTCACCCCATCCAAATTTCGCCACGTGCCCCCTCGTGCGTGCAGCGTACCTGCGAGGAGCGCACAACGTAGTCCGAGGCTGAGGTCTATATAAAGGATGCGAGGCTCACTCCCAAAACTCACACCATAACCCTTCTCTCTCTCTCTCTAACTTCTATGTAAACCTCCCCCAACCTCTAGTACTACCCAAGTGCTAAGAGGCGAGTCCTGGAGCGCCAGAAGGCTCCGAGAAAAAGAGTTTTACGGCTCGGAAGTTCTGCCCCCGCAGAGCCCGGTTCTTAGCCAAACCTCCCGGTAAGTGAGTTATGCTTACCTTACTTTAAGTACACTTTATGTTGAAGTTTATTATCGTTATTATGAACTTATAAAAAGTAAATATATTATAAAATATCAAATACAAAGTGTTTTTATGATATCTTTTAACTACTCGCGGTACGGAGAATCTGATTTGAAGGGCCGCATAGGGTTGTTGGATTTCAGAAGTGCTATAATGCCAAAATGGTCCTGCCATCCGGTGTTTCATGTCTGGCCCCTATCTGTACATAGTGGTTGAAAAGTATTATTTAACACTAATAAAACAAAATCACTCGTAATTAGTCGCAATAAATATTAAACTAAAATCTAGTGGTAACAAAAGTGTTGCCCGAATTGGGAATCATCTCTTTAACAGGTGACTGCATAGTTACTTTCATATTACACATAGATATGAAGTATTTAATACAAATTACGTGCTATGTGTGCATATTATTTGTGTTCCTGATATCTATGCTGGATAAACGATTTATACATGTTTTAAATGATTTAAACTGTATATATATTTTATATCTACGAATATGTTGGGTAGAACATGGGTAGATGGAATAGTCGATGTGCGATAAAATAAAATGCTGAGAGGCGTCGATGTTTACGATGATCCAGTCATCTAGCAGAGTATAGATGCCGACCACAGACTATTCTAGATAGTCTAGTGGAACGCTAACAGGCTCGCAACCTGTAGGTGTTTGTGAACGAAGTGCTCATCGGTGTACTCCATCCCCCTCATGGTTGCCTTATGGACATTTATTGCTGAGGAACCCCCTTAGCAGTAATGTCCATCCTGATGAAAATCCTTAGGCTAGGTCCCTTGAAATAGATGATTTAGGGACAAAAAGTGAGGATAACGGGAATGGGTAATCGGGTTGATTGATGTGATGAAACTAATAAACTTAATTATTGTGGGTTGAAAACCTTATGTGCTCACCAGGCTCCCAAGTCTGACCCACTCAGTTTCTTGTATTACAGGTAGTGGCACAAGAGCATAGATGTGATGATCGGATGAGAGTTTATGGATTATAGGCCAGTAGATATAAATAAATATTGTAAGGCCTATGTTGTTTCGATTTATTCTTTTGTTTTGTATTGACAATGACATGTCGAGGTTTTAATATAATGAAATACATTTCTTCGGAAATGCTTTGATAAAATCTTTATCATATCTTTGGGAACAAATTCCACAACACTTTCTTTAAAAAGTTACTTTGATTTCTATATAAAGCATAAACAAAATCGGTCTTTTCTGGCCGTGAAAATGGGGATGTCACACATGAGCAAGAAAAGTTGTTCGTTTATCCGTTCGTGTTCGGTCGTTTATTCGGCCAACTTAAACGAACAAACATGAACAATCCTTGTTTGTTTGTAGCCCTAAACTGCAAAATTGGTTCCTGTGGTATGTATTGTTTTCATAAAAAAGGTTCACACCACTAAATTGTTGGAATGGTGGTCCTTTTCAGCAAGTTTGCTTGAGGTTTGGGTCCCCGTCTTAACTAAAAAGACTATTATACCCTTAATATATTTATTTTTGTTATTTTACAGATTTTTGTAATATTTTCATAATATTTAATAAACAATAAAAGAAGGGGCCCCACTATCTCTCTATCTATCTCTCTTTCTCCTTAAGCAAACCCCACATCTATTTTCTCTAACTATTTCTGTTGGAATTAAAACCCTAATTGTGATTTGATGAACAAGATGCAGAAAATAAGAACAAACACAAATATGAAGATATGTCGAATGATCACTCGATTTATTCAATTATGAGGAACAGATTACACTTTAAGAATAAGAATCTAACTCTACAAGAAACCTCACAACGTGACGGCTACATTTTTCCTCACTCTTAACCTTAATTATGAATAATACATGACTATTTATAGGGAAAAGACAAGTCTTGGGCTTTTAACCTACACTTCATCAAGGGGGCCCATTGCCATCATCCATGGAGTACTTTGAAACCCTATAATCTCCCCCTCAAAGTATGGAATGGATTACAATATTTTAACTTCCTAAATAAGCATCTAGCAAATAAGAAAAGATCTTGCAACGAGGAATATTTGAAGCAATCCACGAATCTTGATTCTTCAATAGTCTTCAACCACAGGTTCTAGGAAATATATAAAAACCAAGCACTGAAGTAATGTTTTTAAACTTCATTTTTTGATGTAATCCCAAAGATCTTCAATAAAGCCAAACCCGCCATAAAAACCCATTTCAGAACAAAGAAACCAAATCACTTCTTGTCTTTGAAGAGCTCCCCCCTCCAAGTCACAATGATCTTCAAATAAGCTAATGATATAAGCCACCAAAAATTATCATGTAACAACCCAAATTTTAAGATTCGTAACGCCACTTAATCGAGAAAATACTAGAAGTCGGAGATATAACAAGTCCTTAGAAGAGCTCGATGAAGAACTGCTACTGTAAACGATACTTTTCTGCAAAAGCTTTAGAAGAGCTCGATGAAGAACTGCTACTATAAAAGCTACCTTCATAATTCTACCACAAGCTTTATCAAAAATCTTCAAATTTGAAAAGTCACAAATCCAATTTCGAATGGCCATATCAAATTCTCCCCCGATTTATAATAAAAAACATGATTATAAAGCCTTCAAAGGGTCATAAGAATAATCTTGAATGGATAGATAATTATTGTGCTCCCCGTGATAAAATGATACACACAATGAAGTATAAAATCCGAAAAAGTCGTGAAAATTTGATGTTATCACGAAAAATGACTTTCCGAACCGCCAAGACTTGATGGAATCCATAATTTTCTGTTCACGAAAAAATATATGCATTAAAGAATTCAAAACTGTTCACCAGCCCTCAAATTTGTAAACTTTTCGAAAATGGGCTGAAATTGTCACTTTGCAGAAATTTTAGGACTGAAATTGTAATTATGCATCAGTATTCCCCTTTATTTGTAACAAAATCTGGAAATGGTCCATAATCGCCAAGCCACGAAAAATACAGGGACCGAAATTGACAAATCGCGGATGTTGCAGGGACAAAAAAAGAAACATTAAGTCATCTTCCCCAATTTATATTCCACGACTGGAACTCACGAATGAACAACGAATCCAAGAAATCAACAACCTCCGAGATACACTTTCGTTTTGAGAATAAAGAAGCGAATCTGATACATTCGTAGTCGATTGCAAGCCGGATCACCACTACGAACCCGAGCCACATTGTTACAGTCTTAGTGCGAAACCCAGTCAACGGGTTTGCTGCGAAGCAATGTTAAACACAAATCCAAAGCACTGAACGATCGTGGGTGAAAGCGAGTGCAATCCCAGATTTCTATTCCCGATTTCTAAACCTTTCGCTCCGAATCAACCCAATGCGAATCTCCAGTAAAACCGAATACAATCACAGGTTCGTTTTTCTTCTGCCGTTCGTTTTTCTGATATCGAGAACTTTCGCAGGAGAATCCATTCGTTCCAATTTTGACTTTTTCTTGTTTGATTATACCATTCCGACTCAGTTATATCACAGATTGCGAATTCAGTTTCATTTGAACCGATGTCTTAAGCCCCGAATGTGAGACCACTTGGCTACAAGATTCCAAACACAAAGCCATTTTTGATCAGAAAACTGAGTTCAATTCCAAGATTGAGTTCCGATTTCATTCGTAGGTAAGGATATTCATAGCAATTTTGACCTTTCTGTTGACTAGCAATTGTGAACAGATACACAAACACATTCTTCTTGTAGGACCATTACACCAACTACAAACCATCAAACTTCTTCCCAATTGAAGTCCTTCCCAGTCGCAATCAGACCAAAACCGTCTTCCCATTGACATCCAAGTGGTTCGTTCTCAGATCTTGAAACCTAATAACGAATCAGTAGCTTCCCAGAATTGATTCTCAATAATGAACCCTTCATGTCAAATTTAATTGGAAACAAGATTCGACCTTTAACACCAATTTGACTTTATGAAATCATGGAATCAATTGATAAAATAAAAATTGATCTCGATAATGGCTTTATTCACGGTAATCAACTTAGGATTGGATGAGTAATAGATTTGACCATCATAGATAAGCTTTATTGATTGCAGTCCACGATTACAAAGAACACGATAAAGGGACAAAACCACCGTCGTTGAACAATACAAGAAAACGGGAATCGTTGATTTACAAACGACGATAATCCATACACTCAGAGAAATCGTCGATTATTGGATTTGACAAACAAGAATTCAAGTGTACAGAAACCCGATATAACATAAGGACCAAAGAATGAAAACTGGATTATCACGCCTCATGAACAGTGATGGATGAATTATTGGGCCAAAACAAAATTGAATACGAACTGATCCGATTGGCTTAAAATAAAGGAATAAGATCAATTGATTTGGGATTCAGCAAACGATCTGATCCAAAATGAACAGAAAAATGAATCTGATTAAAAAAAATACCAGATGAACAGTGGATGAACATCATAAATCTCCATGAACAGTAACTTGAACATAATTTTGATTCCAAGACGCCAAAACACCAAAAATCTTCAAAATCTTGTGCAGAAAATCATCAAATCAAGAACCAATACTTTAAAAATCAATAGATCTTCAAAGACCCGCTCTGATACCACTTGTTGGGATTAAAACCCTAATTGTGATTTGATGAACAAGATGCGGAAAATAAGAACAAACACAAATATGAAGATATGTCGAATGATCACTCGATTTATTCAATTATGAGGAACAGATTACACTTTAAGAATAAGAATCTAACTCTACAAGAAACCTCACAACGTGGCGGCTACATTTTGCCTCAATCTTAACCTTAAGTATGAATAATACATGACTATTTATAGGGAAAAGACAAGTCTTGGGCTTTTAACCTACACTTCATCAAGGGGGCCCATTGCCATCATCCATGGAGTACTTTGAAACCCTACAATTTCACCTAAAATGTGATTTTGACAAATCCATCTTCAAAAACAATATGCTTCTTCGAATTTCATCATTAATAGCGTCCGTTTGGAATCTCATTGATGTCCATAATCATCTTCCAAGAGACAGCCATTGAACATCAAGTACCTATGTGATTCTTGATTTCTATGGCCAACGACGGAAGACCCTTGTGGTAGCTAGGGATTTTAACCTAGTTTGGAATAAGGTTTTGGAGTTTAATGTCGGAAAACCGTCAAATATGTTCTGTGATATGCTTGAAGTTGATGTTATTCATGATAACACTCTTGGGATAAAGACCCGATATAATTTTCTGGGTAGAGTCCGCTTGAATTCACAACAGTTTGTAAAGAAAGGGGAAAAGGCTTTGATTTATTATCCTTTGGAGAAAAAACACTTGTTTAGCTGGATTCAAGGCGAGATCGGTTTGAAATTTTACTTTGTTGATGATGCTGCTCTGTCGTCGGTGACACCATCTCCTCCATCTAAGAAGGTGAAGGTTGATCCAAATTCAATGGAAGAAGCTAAATCGGAAGTTGATGCTACCCCCACATCTGATTCAGAACCACCACCAGCACCGGAGGTGGCACCTACAGAACCTGCTCCAAAATCGAATCATTGAGATCTGGGTTCAATACACACACAATCAAAAATTAAAATACATACACTCACATTCAATAATGAATAATATGAAGAGAAAAAGAGTCGAGATTTGGTTCAATATATGTGTCGACGGTGATGGTGGTGGTTCAGTTGTGTTTTGTAAAAAACTCGAGATCACATTCGAAGAAGATGGAAAGGGTGTGTAAACCTAGCTTAAGAACATTCCAATTTTGTTTTCTGGGTTTTAAAGATAAGGTTTATAGGTTTGATTTTTTTTTGGGTTTCGACCATGTATCAATTTTGTATCATTTTAAAAACCAAGTTAATTTCTTGTAGATCTCTTGGAGATGATTGTAAAAGATGAAGAATTTGGTTGTGTGGAAATGATGATGACGGAAAGTGCTTCAGTTCCCAAATTAGAGAGAGAGAGAGAGAGAGAGAGAGAGAGATGACCCAATTCTTTTTATTATTTATTAAATATTATGAAAATATTACAAAAATCCTTTAAAAGAAATTAAATATGCTACGTATATAATATTCTTTCTAGTTTAGACAAGGACCAAAACCACTAACAAACTTGCTAAAAAGGACCACCAATCCCAAGTTTAGTGGTTTGAACATTTTTTCCGAAAGAAATACATACCACAGGGACCATTTTTGTAGTTTTATATATATATATATATATATATATATATATATATATATATATATATATATTCACTTGTGATTATATGCTAGAGTATTGATAAATTCTTTTCTCTTAGTTTTAATGTTTTCATTATATATCATGTTAATATATCTAACATTACAATCAATGTTTTTGTGTCCCAATGGTTAAAATAATAAAGACAACTAAACTAGTAGGGAGTTGGTTTGCCAAAAAGAAGAGACATAAGTGATGAAGACAATATATTTGTTATATTCACATCTAGTGTTGTATAATTTAGTATATTTATTATTTTTTTATCATGTGAATGATCATAATATAATGTTGTGATTTTTACCATAAAAAATTCAATTATTTAACACATTTTTAACAAAAAAAAATTGCAACGGAAGGCTTAGTTTAATTTTTTTAAAGGTTTCCAAAAACCAACCAATATATTACGTTCTTTTTAAAAACCAACAAAATAATAGAACTGCTTAAGTTAAGCATAAATGAAATGTAAACATAAGTAACAACCAAAACATTTTCCAAATGGTATCATCTATGCGAATAATAAATTATTCAAATAAGTGACTGAATCTCACCAAACCATGCTCCTATGCTACATGTATTGCTCATATGGCACAAAAGTAAAAGATGCGAGTGTTAGTCCCTGTTGAGTGAGTTAATAAGATTTGCACATAGTCAAAAGGAAAACATACAATTCCCAAATAGGTTAATCATTCAAATTATGAGAAGATATAAAATGATATTCAAATATCACATAGCAACGACCGTATCATAATCAATCAATCGCGTAACTACCACATCTATACATATTCATCCTCATGTTATGTAGTAATCCTTCTATAATATTATCAACCTTTTATCACATCATTCATCCTTTATCATAAAATTCATATTTTATATTTAATTTATCTTTTATTACCTCATTTATCTTTTATCACATCATTCACCTTCATATATAATTTATCTTTTATCATATCATTCATATTTCATGATATAACTCATCTTTGGTAGGCAAGATTCTCTTTGTGCTTTCTAACCTAATGGAACTATCTCATTCACTATCAGTGTGCTTGATCGGTCAAATACTCTAAGTGGTTTATAACTTCCACCCGAAACACCAAACCCAAATCTCCATTTTGCTACTATGACTTTGTGGAATACAAGTATTCTTCAACATCGTTCATGGTTTGGTACCAACGTTTTCGACACATCCATAATACCTCCCAATCCCACATGATGCTTGTATAGGTCCACATCTTTTAGACTAACACCACTCCAGTCCTCAAACACCGTAGTGTACTAGTACTATATGCCAGAGGATCTTTAAGATAGAATAGACAAAATGTATCCTTAATGGCTTAAGATCTTTCTTATATGGTCCTCTTTCAACCTAATAGGCCTTGGAATAATCCATATAAGGTTTAAGGGAATATACAATTTACCATCCAAGCCCACTAATCATACGTCATGTAAAATAAATGATCTTAATCAAAAAGTATTATAAAATACACCAAATTCAACAATATTTTATCTAAACATAATCAATTAGTCACATTTTCAGTTAAAATTATTCTAACATACCATATACATCATTTTCAACATAACTGAACCGATATAACACTTAAGTCCCTAAGTATGGAAATGAGGATACAAAGCATATAAACAAACACATCATATATAACCACAAGGAATGAAAAGTTTCATCCTAATATGAATCAAAAAATAGTATATGAAGTTTAGTTTTCGATTATGCACTTTTAGTGAGTAAAACTACCGACTCATCTTTTGCCTTGACAACCCTTCATTCAAGTTCAAGTCTTGTACTCACTTGAAGTTTCAAGGCCTAACCTATTAGTCAAATACATACCAATAATTTATTAATTAGATTCTAAGTTTATAAGCAGAAGTTTGGTACAAGTTAACTATTATATTTTTTAAGATTTCACTGTACAACCCTTGTTCAATGTTTTGAGCATAAAACATAATCTACAACTCTAAATGAATTGATATTGGAGTCAATGTAAACTATTCTCGATTTCCTACAACTTATATCTCTGGTAATTTCTCTAATTTTGTGCAGGTTGATCATTACAACTCTTGTAAGTTGGAACAACATTGTTGTAAAAATTTCCAATATTTTCCAAAAATCACCATATTTGTGCATAAACTCAACAACTATAAATTCTTATTAAACCAAAATATAAAAATGACTTGAGGACTAAGTTCTTACCACCCCCCCCCCCTTCTTTTTCCTAGCAAAAATGAGGATATCCCCTAGGGCATTGGTTTTGAGTGTAACACCCTGATTTCCTGGATGTGGAACTTGAGAATTTTATTCACATTAGAGGACCTACTCGACAATTTGGTTGGTCATAACTCGTCTTGTAGGAGTTGATCAGGACACACAGATTCTGAAGTCTACTCGTCGAGTCGGAGGACTGGACTCGAGGAGTTGAGTCTGTTTTTTGAAACCTTAATTATTCGGGCTTACACCCTATTTCAAGGACTTTAACTCCTTTACCCCACCTCCCTGGTCAATTTAGCACCCTGAGAGAAACCCTAAACGAGCTGGTATCATCTTTGAGATACAGAGAGAGAGAGAGAGAGGCTAAAAGTGTGTGATTTGGTGCATTCTTTGAACGATTTGGAGGAGCAAAAGGATTGGAAAGAGATGGAGCCCTTGGATCCAGTATTCTTTCACTGTTAGCTGTCATTTGGAGGTAAAAATCTATCACCTTGACCATTTGTTTGTTAGATCTCTTCACTAGGGATTTTATGGCCATTTCCATCATCTCTTTGAGTCCTTTAGTTGTTTGAGAATGCCTTGAAGATGAGACCTCAGATCTGCACACTACTAGGCCCTTTAGGCCTAAAGCCTCAAGATTTATGAAGCTTTGAACCGTCTTCATGTCCTAAACCCCTTCTTGAGCTTAGTTTTGGGTGTTTAGCCTTTTGACGCCTTGCATGATCGTAAAGTTAGCAACTTTACATGGTAACTTCGTCCTAGGAGGTTGGATCCGTAGTTTGGAGTATTGGAATCAACTGGAATGAGTTTTAGGAGAAAGGGCTGAAGAACTCGACGAGTTGGGCATCCAACTCGACGAGTTGAGTTGGGTTTTCCCGTTTTTGGATTCAGAGTGAACTCGATGAGTTGGTGGGACTACTCACCGAGTGGCTAGACTTTTTCCCGATCTTCTGGACTCTGCATGGACTCGACGAGTTGGCTAGCAACTCGTCGAGTTGACTCGGGTTTTCGTGATAAACTGAGTATCGAGGAACTCGACGAGTTCATGAGTTGCACTCGACGAGTTGGGTCAGCTTTGACTATTGACTTCCGTTGACTTTAGGGTTTTGGTCAAGCTGTGGATTTTGAAGGCTATGGAGGGGCAGAGTCTAGACCAGCAGTTCGAGTGTGGGATATATTGCTTTACTCTGCGAGGTGAGTCTTCTCACTATGCTTACCTGAGTGGTATTACTGTGTGACCGGAGGGTCTTATTTGAGTTATTAACCGGAGGGTCTTATTAGAGTTACTGACCGGAGGGTCTTATATGCTTATTCTGAGTTATATGATATTATGCATTTTGTCTTTGTGATTTATGTTGTATATTATTTTGTGCCTTATTGAGTTAGGACCGGAGGGTCCAAACCGAGTTATAAGACCGGAGGGTCTTCACTGAGATACCGGACTGGAGGGTCCGACCCGAGCTGTGAAACCGGAGGGTCTTCACTGAGACACATGACCGGAGGGTCCTTTATGAGATATAGCCATGAGAGGCTAATTATTTGTGTGTGGTATTTTGGGGAACTCACTAAGCTTCGTGCTTACAGTGTTGTGTGAAATGTGATTCAGGTACCTCTCAGGATCGCAGGAAGGCGTCAGTTTGATTGTACACACCAGTTAGAGATTATGTTTTGAGGATTCTGGGATATTATCAAACAATTGTTGACTTGTGTTTTGACAACTTATACATTTGTGGTTTTTGAGAAATGAGATATTGGGTTTTATGTGATTTAAAAAATGAAAATTTTGTTTGAAAATTTAAAGCGTTACAAGTTGGTATCAGAGCCTTGGTTTGAGGGATTCAGATGTACCCTCGGGTATGTCTGGACTCAAACAGAGGATTTGAGGAAATTTTCTAGAAAGAAATGATTTTTCTAAAACGAGTAAGAGATTTAAGAGAAAACGAGATGAAACAGTGTGTACAATCAGCCAGAGCCCGAACGGTGATTTCCCAAAATACCATTACTTGTTTATATTATGAGATACTTATGAGATATTAGAGTTGCATGCTAGAGGATAGGCTAGGTATTTCAGGAATTTAGAGCTAGAGTTGTCTGATTCATGATGCCTTAGCCTAGGGGATGTTATTGATTGATATTATTTGCTATTTAGTATATGTATGTGCTGAGTAGGAGTACCTAATAGGAATATTTTAGAGAGAGAGCTTTGAGTAGCAGAGTAATATAAGAGAGATACCTAGATATGCATTTGCAGAATCTACATAGAGAGTAGTTAGATACCCACGAGAGGCAGGATTGCCTGAGTTCGGTGATGCCTTTTAGTTGCTGATATAGCAAGTGGAGTTGTATGCTAGAGTGGTTTTATTTGCTGGTGGAGGTTATTCGATGCCCGAATGCTGCTTGCTTTGTGCTTTGTGGAACTCTTGAATGATAGGAGTCAGCTACTAAGTGAATATGACGATATTCAGGAGGTAGATTGCTGGCATCATGAGAAGTTCTTCAGCAACTGATGACGGAGAAGTGTGAGAACCTAGGAGAGCCTAGGGAGTAGTTTTAGTCCGATGAGTACGTTGTTTAGATGTGAGTATTCGCTGGAGAGCGAACATGTGTAATGAGATTGGAGATCTAGAAGGTTGAGCAGCTACTTAGGAAATCTGGGACGATCCGTGTGGAAAGTATGGGTAGATGTGGCAGGTAGTATGGGCTTGTACTACTGAAATAAGAGGACCCATACTCGAAACAAGGAAAATTCTAGAGGTTCTAAGTAGCAGGTTGAGGGGAGATAACATGGTTCGGGTACCATGATTCGTAGCAGAGTGTGTTTCCATCTTTAACAATTATCCGACGATGGGTATTCAGGCTGAGAAAGGATATGGTTAACTGTAGGGCCAGAGGGCCAAGTCGGTTGAGCTTCAATAGAGTGTACCTTGCGAGGAAAATTGAGTTTAGCTCCCGAAGGGTTTGACTGGTGAGGTGCCAGTTGGAGTCGCAGGACTCGAAGAAAAGGGGAGGTGATGCTTTGTGGAGGAATGCGGTCTGGGTTGAGTGACCAGCCGATGGTTGAGATGTCACTTTTTGTGATGAGGATTACACTATTTCCGCTTCCCGTGTGTAGCGAAAGAGATAACGAGCTTCCGGTATCAGATTTTAGAGGTAAACCCCGTGGGGTAGCATATAGTTGCGATATTATTGAGAGAACAAAATAGATCTAATGTGCAGGGACAAGGTTTGATAATTCAAACCTTGAGTGAATGCGTAAGATCAATTTTTGCTTGCTAATAAATGTTCTAGTCAAGCCTGGAGAGACCACTCAAGTCTAAGTTAATGTATTCAACAAATGATCAAGTCATAAATGGAGAATGAGAATAAATGATCAAGGTAAAGCTAATAAATGAAGAACAACAAGAATTTTTAAAATAACTTAGTAAATTCCAAAAGTTGAGTGAATGATCCGTATTTGACTTTGCATTGAAAGCTCCTATAAATAGGAGTGAAAGTTACAGCGAATGAACTAGAAAGCTTACATAGGACCGGACAATAGAAATGTTTCTGACATTCTGATTGTCTAATATTACAAAAGACTAAGTCCTATGAAATATCACATCAATAAAAAGACAAACTTAATAAATGCATAAAGACAAAATATTGTTACTCCGGATCAGCATCCATTCCGGACATGTGAATCATTCCGGAATGCCTTCAGCTTCGCATCTTCTTCTCTTTTAGTCCGGACAGATTCCGGACCACTCTTCACATTTGACTCCAGACCATTTGTTTCGGAACACAAGTACTTCGGCATTCATACTTAGGATTGCTAGAGGTTCACTTTCAGGTTCCAACAATCTCCCCCTAAGTGAAGTTAGCAATCCATCCAATTATACTGATTCTTCCTTGATGAAAGTGTAAGCTCGGAACAACCATTCTCTGACTTCAATGTACCAAGCCAGTTGACTTACAAATTATACTTTGACCTTTTCCGGAGCTTTAGACTTAGACGCACGCGAAATGAACTTCCGGAGTGCTTTGTTCGGGACTAGGTGTTTGTCAAGGACACGGAAAAAGTCCTTCTTGTTTGTCTTTTTGGTAGTGTAGACAAATCCTAGAACCGGGTCATCGATTGGACCATCTTCAAGCAGATCAGCTTCCGGAAGAACATAGGTGATCTTCGCAACGAAGTCTTCAGTTCCGTAGAGATGAGCCAGCTCATAGTCGCATCTGCAAAATTCCGCGACGTAATCTTTGAGGAAGCTTAGAGCAGCATGAAAGGCACCTATACCGATATCGTTGTTTTGCATTCCTCGAAAGTGAGCAGCCAGAGTCAGAATTTCGTTTGGATTCAAGGTAGGGAAGTCTTCATCAGTAATGGTTCGGTAGGTAGGCTTGTTCCGGAAGACGTGAAATGGAAATAGTGGGCAGTTGAGTTTGAATTTCACTAGGATTTTTCTAGCAAATCCATGGACTTTGGTGATTCTTTTTCTAGTCCATACTTCCTTAAACGGTTGAGCATTCTTGGAGTAGAATGTTTCAAGCCTTTCTCGTTCCGTCCGGAGGATCACTTCCGGATCGTCACTTGGGTGAAGAGGAGCAAACTTGATGTAATACTTGCTGTATGAAGAGAGAGGAAGATCGATCTGTTCAGAATCATTGGTGGGAACATCGTAATACATATACATAACGATTTCTTGATCACGGAGTATGCCTTCTCGGCAAAGAGGAGATATGTCACGCATCGGATCAGGATTGTCCTTAAGAGCTTGGATTCGGATGCTGTCCTCCAGTGCCTTGTTGATTTCCTCCTGAGACCATCCTTGTTTTTGCGTGAGAGGATGTCCGGAGTGGAAGACTTGTTGTTCAGCAGTCATTGGCATTTTGCCTTTGTCTTTTTTCAGTGTGGCCATGATGACCTACATGTTTTCATCTACCACAAATTCCGGAGTGGGATTTGGAAGAGGGTCTTCCGGAATGTTATCAGGGATCCGGAGTGGAGAGCCCTGGTCTATTTCAGGAATTTTTGGTGTCGGAATAGGTAGGAGCATAGAAGGAGTGGCTCGGAAGGCTTCAGCTGTGAGGAAGGATTTGGCTTTGGCCATTTGAATGGCCTTTTGAAGAACATCAGGTAAAGAGGATGGCCAAGAGACTGCGGACCATATCCTCTTCTCTTCCTCAGTCAACACCTTTGGGAATGGCTTCTTAGGAGCTTCGAGGCCTAGAACTCCTTTGGTGACATATTTTTCTGAAGGGTTTTGAGCAATTCTAACACTCCTAAGTGTACATGCAACCCTAGAAAACCTTGGATCTATGTTTGTCTAAAATACATGCAAAATACTTTTTCCAAGGTTCATAAACCTATCTAGCATACATGGGGAACTTTATAATATAAAAGATAGCTAGAAATACATACCTTGTAGTTGTTATGATTCCTTCAAACCTTGAGAGCCTAGCACCCCAAGTGTGATGCCTCAAATGCTTCACACAACACCAAATTCTTTTGGAGTAAACTTGAGAGAAGTGTAACACTTGCAAAAATCGGCCAAGCCCTCTTGTAACTATGTGTCACCGATTTTGGTGAGTATGATGTTCTTTATATAGTGTGTCACATCTAGGGTTACACCATGTAAACCCTAATGTGGCATGACTCTTCATTTCCATGACCCATGGGTTTGTAACTCCCATGGAGCCTCCATGGAGCATCCAATGGGTTTAACCCAACTTGATTATCCATGGAGCCTTTTAGCCCACTATATAAGTTATGGATGATTTGCATAATCAACCCATATATTTAATTAGTCATCTTTTGATCACTTAATTAATCCTAGATTAATTCTTGATCAATACTAATTAAATAATACTATTAATATATTAGAACTTATAATATATTAATAAACCATAAGTGTTATTTCTCTCATTTAGTCTATCCAAATGCATGATGCCATGCAACCCAAATGGACCATGCCGGGTCGGGTCAAGTACATACCAGAAAAATTTATGGACTTAGACACCTTATCCAAAAGTCTCCCACTTGGATAAGTCTAATAACTATAACTGCAAGTATGACTTCAGGAACCGATTAGCAATCATAGCTCTTTTCAAGGTTTCTTGGAACTGAGAAGATGATGGTACGCCATTTCAGATAAGTGATCATATAATCCTTTGTTCTAGATATCAGCCGGACAAATACATGGAACAGTGTCTTACCTTTTGTCCAGCAGTTCGTTTCCCGATTTCCGATTTGTTTGACAAAGAACTTAATTGAACACATCAACTTAGTTCTGACCGGGCCCGATACATGGGTCAAAACAAAATCATCGAGGGGCCCAGATATCGCTTCTAATCCAAGAAGTAACAGATAAACTTCGACTCATATGCTTGTTCTACTACTTGTTAAATCACACACAAACGCACGTTTTATAACATCGAGTTACCAATGCGTTTTCGCACGATCAATGCATAACTAACTCATAGTCAACAAGTCATATCTCTAGGTTTGAAGAATTATATGATATTACCATCTCGCGATCACTCGAGATAAATTCCATGAAGTGATACCAGCGAGCATGGGTTGAATCCAATACTCAGAACTTATGAGCACTCATGAGTGTTGAGGCCATGTCCAGCATCTTAGACCTCTACAACCAACCCATGACAATCTTACTTCATATCTACTTCCAACATATGACTGACTGTGGATAATTTGAATAATATGTAAACACAACATAAATATTCTGGAAGTCAAAACATGCAAAAGAAATAATAGTAAACGATTGACAAAAGATAGCAAAACTTTACTCATAAATAAACACAACTTTTATTCATCATCAAATGTCAATTACACTTTACATATTTCAAAATTATCTAACTACTAAAACTAATATCATCCTTCAGCCCTATGCTCCTTGCATGCTGGAGATGCTTAACCCTACCCAGTCCCTTCGTGAGGGGATCTGCCGGGTTCTCATCCGATGATACCTTCTTTGCCACGAGGAGTCCTTCTTCTATATGATGTCTAATGAAATGGTATTTTCTGTCAATGTGTCTAGATCTCCCGTGATCCCTTGGTTCCTTTGCTAAGGCAACAACACTTTCACTATCACAGAAGATTTCCATAGGCTCCTTATAGCTGGTACAACTCCAAGATCTCCAATGAAGTTTTTTAGCCATATCGCCTCCTTTGCTGCCTCGCTTGCCGCTATATACTTTGATTCGCAAGTTGAATCAGCCACTGTCTCCAGCTTGGAACTTTTCCAAGAGATAGCTCCTCCATTTAAGGTAAAGACCCAGCCCGACTGAGAGCGGAAATTATCCCTATCAGTCTGGAAGCTAGCATCACTATACCCTACAACTCTCAAGTCATCACTCCCACCAAGGGTAAGGACCCAGTCCTTAGTCCTTCGCAGATACTTGAGAATATTCTTTACCGCTGTCCAGTGAGCCTTACCAGGGTTCCCCTGATACCTGCTAACTATGCTTAAAGTAAAGGCTACATCAGGACGAGTGCAGGTCATAGCATACATGATCGAGCCTACGGCAGAAGCATAAGGTACTCGACTCATTTCTGCTATCTCAACCTCAGTACTCGGACTCTGAGTCTTACTCAGTCTAGCGTTACTCTGGATGGGTAACTCTCCTTTCTTGGAATCTTGCATGCTGAACCTCTCCAGCACCTTATCCAAGTATGTACTCTGACTAAGCCTAATTAGTCTTTTACTCCGATCTCTCAGAATCCTTATCCCTAGAATATAGGCAGCTTCTCCTAGGTCTTTCATAGCGAAACACTTCCCGAGCCAGGACTTCACCTCCTGCAACGTCGGGATGTCATTTACGATGAGTAATATGTCATCTACATACAGTACCAAAAAGCTAACTATACTCCCACTAGCCTTGACATATACACAAGATTCATCTTCACTCCTCGAAAAGCCAAACTCTTTGACTTTTTCATCAAAGCAAAGATTCCATCTGCGAGGTGCTTGCTTTAATCCATAAATGGATTTCTCAAGCTTACACACTCTATTAGGGTATTATGTACTTACAAAACCCTCTGGCTGGTTCATGTAAACATCCTCAACCAACTTTCCATTGAGGAAAGCGGTTTTGACATCCATTTACCATATTTCATAGTCATGAAATGCAGCTATGGCTAACAATACTCTAATAGACTTAATCTTGGCCACTGGTGAAAAGGTCTCATCATAATCAACTCCTGGAGTTTGAGAAAAACATTTTGCCACCAGTCTTGCCTTATAAGTGTGTACATTACCATCCATGGCCGTCTTCTTCTTGAAGATCCATTTGCACCCTACTGTCTTACGACCTGGTACATTGTCAACCAAGTCCCAGACCTGATTGTCATACATGGACTGTATCTCGCTGTCCATTGCCTCTTTCCATTTAGCAGACTCAGGGCCTGCCATGGCTTCCGCATAGCTGTTAGGTTCATCCAGACTTATCAATGTCTCAGCACTGATATGTGTCTCACCTTCTGCAGTAATATGGAAACCATAGTAGTGCTCAGGTGCATTCGTCAATTGGATCAACAGGAGTTTCCTCCTCAAGTTGACTGCTAGGGTTTGAGGTTCCTTCACCACTTGACTCTTGAATTTCTTCAAGGTCAATTTGCCTCCCACTGTTTCCTTGGCTTATGAACTCTCATTCTCGAAAGACACCCCTCCTTGCTACAAAGACCACATTCTCACTAGGTCTGTAGAAGAGGTAACCAAAGGATTTCTGTGGGTAGCCGATGAAAATACACCTCTCACTTCGAGGTTCGAGCTTGTCGTGGGTCTCGCGTCTCACAAAAGCCTCGCAACCCCAAACCTTGAGGTGGTTAGACTAGGAACTTTTCCAGTCCACATCTCGTGAGGTGTTTTGGCAACCTTCTTTGTAGGGACCAGATTAAGGATATGGGCGGCAGTCTCTAAGGCATACCCCCAAAATGAGATTGGTAGCATAGCTCGACTCATCATGGAACGAACTATGTCCAACAAGGTTCAATTACGCCCCTCAGCTACACCATTCAACTGTGGTGTCCTGGGAGGTGTCAATTGTGAGACAACCCCACATTCCTTCAGATAGTCGAGGAACTCAGTACTAAGATACTCACCACTGCGATCGGATCGGAGCATCTTAATGTTCCTGCCCAATTGATTCTCGACTTCCTATTTAAACTCTTTAAACCTTTCAAAAGTCTCTGACTTATGCTTGATTAAGTAGACATATCCATATCTACTATAATCATCTGTAAAAGTCACATAATAACGATTAGCATCCCTTGTGGCAGTTTTGAAGGGTCCACACACATCCGTGTGCACTAGATCCAACAAACCTTCACCCCTAGCACAAGAACCTGTGAAGGGTGACCTTGTCATTTTTCCAAGTAAGCATGATTCACAACTATCATCTGACTTTAGGTCAAATGATTCCAAGACTCCATCCTTTTGGGGTTAGCCTATCCGTTTCTTGCTTACATGTCCAAGACGACAATGCCATAATGATGCCTTATCCAAGTTATTATCATTAGTAGAATCAATACACAACACATTATTTCCTAAATCATCTACAACAGATACAGCTTCATACACACCATCACAAGGTAATTCTTTAAAATAAAACACATTGTTAAAGAAAGCATTTATTCCACCAATTTCATTATCAAAAGAAAAGGTAAAACCTTGTTTGTACAAAGCATGAAAGGAAATAACATTTCTTGCCATTTCTGGCGAATAACAACATTTATTCAAATCTAAAGTAAACCCACTACTAAGCAACAAAGTATAAACTCCAATCTTGGTGACAAGTGAAACTTTCCTATTCCCCATGATCAAGTTTATCTTTCCATGCTCCACATTCTCACTTCTTCTTAGTCCCTGCATATCAGAACAAATATGAATACCGCAACCGGTATCAAGGACCCAAGAGTTAGAATAAGTTGAGTTATTAGATAAGATAGTGTAAATACCTGCATGGTTGGGTTTCACTTTCCCATCCTTCAAATCTTGCTGGTACTTTGGGCAGTTCCTCTTCCAGTGCGCCTTTTCATGGCAATAGAAGCATTCAGCCTCTTTGGGATCAGAAGAAGGTGTAACGAAACCTTTCTTGGTTCCGCTAGAAGAGGAGCCATCAAGAGTCTTGCCCTTGGTACCCTTCGAAGGGTTCTTCCTCTTCTTCCTTCTACCTTTCCCGATTGTCAGGACAGCTGCTGAGTTTGGAGTAGTATTAGGAGTGGTCACAACCGACTTACCTTTGAGACCTGATTATGCGGTCTTTATGAGTCCTTGAAGTTTGCTAAGTGTAACTTCCTCCTTGTTCATGTGGTATGTCATGCGGAATTGATCATAACACGAAGGTAAGGAGTGCAAAATAATATCTATTGCTAACTCCTCTGGGAAGTTCACATTCAACTTCATCAATTGGTCCACAAACCTTTGCATTTTCTGCATCTGGCCCGTGATGGGTTCACCATCTTTCATTCGGGTTGTGATCATAGAGGAGATGATTTCATATCGCTCTTGACGAGCACTCTGATGGTAGCGGTCCATCAAGTCCTGGTGCATCTCAAAAGGATAGTAGTCCTCATAGGACTTTTGGAGCTCGACTGTCATAGTGGCCATCATGATGCATGCTACTTTTGTAGCATCTCTTTCATGTACCTCATATTCAGCAAACTCCTCAGGAGTAGAAGTTGGCTCAGGTACCTTAAGCTCCTTGTCGAGAACATATTCCTTGTTCTCGTATCGAGTGACCATCCTGATGTTTCTGATCCAGTCAGTAAAGTTGGATCCATCAAAGATTACTCTCCCACAAAGGTTCATGAGAGAGAAGGAGCCAGTTGGGTTTGAGCCAGGAGCAGCATTGTTGGAAGACATCTGAAAAGAAGAAAACAAGTTTAGTTTAGATATAGAGATAGTCCTTAATAAAACACCCAAATGTAATATTAAGGCTAGGATCCAATAACAATATATTATAACTTAGAAGAGGGATGTCGTAATCCAAGCTATAACATATTTGAAAGGTAGGTGAATGACGATTCACCAAATTCCACCATGAAAACGAAATATTAATTATTAGGTTTTATTTGGATTTTAGAAATTCCTAGATTCTTTTGAGATTCATTGAACTTTTCAATGGCATGTTTCAATCTCGAGTGTGCCCTTCATGTTTTGTGACTGGGATACCGAGGATCACAAAACAAGGTGTGAAGTATACATGCAAATCACTTGGTGCCCTTAATGTTTTTCACTCAATCGATGTGCCGGTTAACCACACGCGCTCCACCGACCTATGAAAAACCTTAAGTCACCCTTTGGCTACCTTGTTAAGCCCAAGTTAGTGTTTCGGTTAACCACAGACGCTCTACCAACGACTTAATCAAAGTGCAAAGTGTAATTTCATGGGTTAGCACCTTATTCACATTTTCCTAAAGTAACTAAGATTGGGAATTTTATAAAACATTTAGTTACTTTATAATAATCATTATACTTTTAATGAGAATTTTAAGTCACTGTCCTACCCGTTCGGCTAACGACCTTCCAACAGTCAAGGAAGCGGTGGGTGAGAGTGGACACCCATTAAGTTGCCATTTTATAGGCAACAACCTTATACCCCCCTTATAGACCGGCTTCGTGAATGAGACGTACTAGCGGTAAGACGACTTGATCTTATACATATATATTATTAACTTATAATATTACAAAGTATAAGGGTTGAATTTTAACTTTTAAAATTCTAAGGGTTGGAACTAAAGTTTTAATCATGACTTTACTTGTTCCAAAACTTGAGGGCAAGTTTTGTAAACTTTCAAAACTTTTCATTTCTTATAACTTATGAGTTAATTGAGTATTAAAAAATGAAGTCTCTTCATTTTTATAACCCTTGTGTTCTTTTAATGGCTTTTATTAAAGTGTGACCTTTGGTTTTTCATAACTTGAGGACAAGTTATGGACTCCATTAAAACACATAATGATCATGAATTAAACTACCAAGTAGGTTACAAACAATTCCTATGATCATCTAATCTTCATAAGTTCAAGAACATGAATATGAACATTTTCAAGAATCATAAATTACTTTTAAAAAACTTGTAATTTTTGATTATTGCCATTGTAAATGGATTAGCATAAACATTACACCATCTAAAAAAAGTTTTAAAACACCAAAACAGTTTAGGGTAATGTTTCTAGTCCATTTCCAGCAACAAAAGTCGAAAATCTGCTGTCAGTGCCTCCTACTCATCGAGTGGATGAACCTACTCGACGAGTAGGATGAATTTACACTTGGACTCGTCGAGTCCCCCCATGGACTCGGCGAGTTCAGTCGCAAGACAGCGAGCTGTTTTGATTTTTTAACACGTTTTGCACAAATAACAAACAAACAAGCCTAGGCTCTGATACCACTGAAGGGTTTTGAGCAATTCTAACACTCCTAAGTGTACATGCAACCCTAGAAAACCTTGGATCTATGTTTGTCTAAAATACATGCAAAATACTTTTTCCAAGGTTCATAAACCTATCTAGCATACATGGGGAACTTTATAATATAAAAGATAGCTAGAAATACATACCTTGTAGTTGTTATGATTCCTTGAAACCTTGAGAGCCTAGCACCCCAAGTGTGATGCCTCAAATGCTTCACACAACACCAAATGCTTTTGGAGTAAACTTGAGAGAAGTGTAACACTTGTAAAAATCGACCAAGCCCTCTTGTAACTATGTGTCACTGATTTTGGTGAGTATGATGTTCTTTATATAGTGTGTCACATCTAGGGTTACACCATGTAAACCCTAATGTGGCATGACTCTTAATTTCCATGACCCATGGGTTTGTAACTCCCATGGAGCCTCCATGGAGCATCCAATGGGTTTAACCCAACTTGATTATCCATGGAGCCTGTTAGTCCACTATATAAGTTATGGATTATTTACATAATCAACCCATATATTTAATTAGTCATCTTTTGATCACTTAATTAATCCTAGATTAATTCTTGATCAATACTAATTAAATAATACTATTAATATATTAGAACTTATAAGATATTAATAAACCACAAGTGTTATTTCTCTCATTTAGTCTATACAAATGCATGATGCCATGCAACCCAAATGGACCATGCCGGGTCGGGTCAAGTACATACCAGAAATAGTTATGCACTTAGACACCTTATCCAACATTTTCTTCTTCACTGTCTTCTCCATCATCAGAGGAAATTCCTAGAATTTCGGACACAACTTGGGCTTCATCGTTGGAATTCAAGTCTTCATCTCGGAGTGTGAACTAGGAGGCAGGTTTCCATGGTCTGCTTGGACCTTCTCCCCCTCTTGCATAGGTGGATTTTGGAACCGGTGCAAGTAATAAAGATTCCTTTAGATCGTCAAACTTGGAAAAGACTTTCTGAAGACCCATGTTGAGTTGAAGAGTGAGGGTATCGTATGCTTCGGAAGTGGGAGCTTGAGCAGCAAGGTGATCGAACAGATGACCGAGAACAGCTAACATCTCATCAAACTTTCGATTCGGAACATCAACGATGATCCAAGTGGATCGAAGTAGCTTGATGAGGACTTGTTGAATTATAAGGTTCATCTCATCCTTCTTCTTGATCTCCTTCTCCAGCCTTTGGATTTGTTTCTCATGACGAATATGGGTCTTCTTAATAAGATCGTTAGTAGCAGACACCAAGTCGTCATGTACTTTGAGCATAGAGGTGATTGTGTCGAGATAGTGGTCAATCGAAGCATCATATTTAGCTTCAACTTCCTCGATCGAGTGCTTGAGCCGAAGAGAAATCAGTTGGTCTAGTTGGGCTTCTCGTTCCACAATTGAAGGTCCGGACTGTTGTGAGAGAGACTGAAGGATGGCATCGAGTTTGGAATCAAATCCGGAAACCTTTTGATCCATCTTTGTGTTGAGCTCTGTTACGTATGTTTCGATTGAGGAGACGTTCTTCATAGTATCTGGCATATTGGTTTGAATTTCGAGGAGAGCAAAAGGATCAATGTAGTCACCAGCTGAGGATTCGGAGTCAGAATCTGAGTGTTGTGGCTTAGATTGACGTGATGAAGTATGTGTGGATGGACCAGGCTTAGTGATGGCATCATCTTCATGTAGCTTGGAGTTGGATCCACTATCCGGATTGGTTGAAGAAGATGATACGAAGTCAAAAGCAGACTTGGAGGTTGATGGCTTGGATTGAAAGTGGATGGAGGACATGAAGTTAGGGTCCGGAACAGATTTACCTTCATCAGTGATCATTATTTCTTCGGAGAGTTCTTCATCCAAATCAGTTTGGAATACGTTGGTATGAGTGGTGATTGGTGGTTGTTTCGAAGCAAGTTCTCGATTGGCATCATCATCTGTAGGAGGAACATACGGAAGATTGCTTTGATGAGCTGTGTTGTACATTGAAGTAAGAGTGGCCTCCACTTGAGCTCTTGTCAGATCCGGACGTCTGGAAACAACCCTGTTGACATAATCTTCCCGTGGGGGATCATTAGCACTTCGTCGTCCTATACACCTTCCGAGTATCAGACCAGTTGAGGCATCCGGAGTCGGAGGGACTGCTCCAGCTCTGGAATGCTTAGGGTCCAGAACAGGGGTTTCGGAGTGTGTGCTTGTGTGAGAAACGAGAGGGATATCAAATGAGACTCGTGGGTGTGTTCCAGGGGCTGCAAGGAACTATGATCAACACCGGCATCACCTTTTTGGGAAGGTGAGGGTGGATTATGTGGAGACTCCCCGTGAGTGTGTGCATGTGATGTTGAAACATTGAGGGGTACCTCAGATGAGTGGGCTGAAGGGGTGTTCGGACGGCCAGAGTCAGCCTGAATGCCATGAGCATCTTCCTTTGGAGAGGAAGAGCTGACTTTGGTTCTCTTTTTAGGATTTGACTTTGTGGGAGAACTCTTCTGTTTGGCAGATTTTTTAATCTTAGGTCCGGACGTGGGAGGATTGGCCTCTTCCAAAGTGGGCTCAACTAAGACTGGGGCAGGTTGTGTTGGGTCAAACACAACCGAAGTCTCTATATGTTGTTTCAGATAAATAGAGTCGGAAGGGATTAAGGCCAACATGTGGTCCAGAAGTCGTCTAACCGGACCAAAAGAGGATTGATCCGGAATCCAATAAGCCTTGACAATCTTGAAAGAAACACATACCTCCGGAGGATCGATGGAAACGGGAATTGGTTTGGAAACCTCATGGAAGATTTGTTGAATCGTCAGTGCCCAGAACCTAGGGCTCGAAATTTCATTGTCCTTTCTCTTGATGGCAAATTTGCAGAAATCTTGCCATAGGACCTCCGGAAGATCAACCGCGTTGTCACGTCCAGAGTAGATGCTATAGATAACATGAAGCCAGTCCTTGCTGAGTGTATCGATTCCTCCGTGCTTACCATATAGCCCTCGAATGATGAAGTGCATCAGCACAGTCCAGAGTCCAGAGAAGACTGATTTCTTGAAGTCTTTAGCCCTGTAGTCTTGATTGTAACCAATGTGATTCAGGGATGTCTGAAACTCTTCAGTGGTAGGTTCTTGGACTATGAATCCCTTCAGGTTTGGTTTAACACCGATCGCCTTTAGGAAAGTAGATTTGTAGATTGGAATAATTCGATCGCCGATGATTTTTGTCTCCAACACACCGTCTACTTCCTTGATTCTTGTGAAAGCCCTGTGAAGATGATGAAGTGGAAGAGATGGTTCAGGAACTTTAGTGAGAGGGATGGAGATGGGATGATTCGCGATAAACTCAACCATGACACAAACAGATTCATCATAATCTTCAGGATTTAGGGAAAACAGTTGCGCCGTGTCCCTTAGAAACGGTTCAGGGGTTGTTGATGATGAAGAACATTTTGAATGTTTCTTCTTTGCAATGGACTTCTTTCGAGTTGAGGCGGTTGGAGCAGTTTTCGGTGGTGAAGAGTGGGAAGCCATTGTTGCAGGATGATGAGAGCTTGATGAACACGAAGAACACTGAGAGGATTTAAGGGTTTTGGAAATATTGGGCGCGTAAAGAGGTAAAAGGGGTAATCGATGGGAAATTATAGGTAAGGGAAGTGGGTCGGGTTAGAGGGTAATGATGAGGATCCGAAAGTGAAACGGGTTGCATTAAATGAGTAATTGGTTTAGGGGGCTGAGTTGACCTGGGAGGTGAAAAGTGAGGTTGTTTGTAGCTTGAAATGGAAATCCCTAAACGACGATTCGATGGTTGCTTTATGGGGGCGTGCAAACGTGTCACGAAATTCGAGGATCCGGTATTGTTTCTTGGATGACCAATTGACCAAACGACCACCCAACAATTGACAGCCACATGAAGTGCTTTTTCTATCAAGTTAAAGACCACCATAGTTTGAATCTGAATAGGCTTGAAGTAGGAAGCTCTCATTTGTTGGGTACCAGATTCCGAGACTCTTTGTACCTTTGAGGTATCGGAAAATTTGTTTCACAGCCAAGAGATGAGACATCTTTGGGTTGACTTGAAATCTGGCACACAAACATGTGGAAAACATGATATCCGGACGACTTGCAGTAAGATAGAGCAAGGATCCAATCATTCTGCGGTACTTCTTCTCATCAACTGAAACACCTGAAGGGTCTGCAAAGATCTTGTGTCTGAAGCCCATTGGTACCTTGGCTGAGGCACAGGTGTCCATTGAGTATTTCTTGAGGAGTTCTAAAATGTACTTCTCTTGGTGAATGAAGATTCCTCTATTATTCTATTTGACTTGAAGGCCAAGAAAGAAGCTTAACTCCCGATTCATGCTCATTTGGAATCGATTGATCATTAGTTTAGCAAAGTCAGGAACCATAGATGAATCCATAGATCCAAAAATGATGTCGTCCACATAAATTTGTACCAGCATGAGATGCTTTCCATTTGATCTTCGGAATAGGGTAGGATCTAGAATTCCTCTTTGGAAACCGGAGCGTTTGAGAAAAACAGTGAGGGTCTCATACCATGCCCGAGGAACCTGCTTGAGTCCGTAGACTGCCTTCCGGAGTTTGTAACAGTAGTTCGGAAAGGAGAGATTAACAAAACCGGGGGGCTATTGAAGATATACTTCAGTGTCAAGTTCACCATTAAGAAAAGCACTCTTAACATCCATTTGGTAAACTTTGAAGCCTTTGTGAGCAGCATAAGCAAGAAAGATTCTGATGGCTTCAAGACGTGCAACAGGAGCAAAAGTCTCATCGTAGTCGAGCCCTTCAATCTGTGTAAATCCTTTTGCCACCAATCTTGCTTTATTTCGAATAATAACTCCTGCGTCATCTAGCTTGTTGCGAAATACCCATCTCGTACCGACAATGGGATGATTCTGAGGAGGAGGCACGAGAGTCCAAACTTCATTTCGGTCAAATTCTGCCGGTTCTTCTTGCATGGCTGTAATCCAGTCAGCATGCTCTAATGCTTCCTTGATGGATTTGGGTTCAACCATGGATATGAATGTTGAGAAATTACATTCATTTTGGATACTTGTAGTATAACGAGTCTGTACACCAGCATTGGGATTTCCGATTACTTGGTTCGGAGGATGATCCTTTGTCCAGACATGTAACCTTGGGAGTTCTTGTGCAGCGGTCGATCTGATATCAAAAGTGGAATTGATTTGCTCCCCCTGAATGTTTTGAATGTGAGGATGATGATCCCCCTGAACTTCTGAACCAGAGAGATTGACATCATCAACAGAAGGAAACTCAAAGAAAATTTCATTTTCATCAATGTTGAAAGGATTTGAGTCATCAAAATCAGCAGCTGCATCTTGGAAGCCATCCACATTTGATTCAAGAGACGGATGAGCATTCTCCCCCTCAACCTGAGAAGGTCGAAATGGTTCGGAATCAAATGGAGGGAGGCTTGGGATCGGACCGGAGACATTTTGTGAGACAGGGGCTTCCGATGGAGAGATTGGATTGAGAATTGGCCTTGTTCGAGATTCCGAATCAAGGGCGGTTTTGGAAGGACCAAAGAGAGTTTCAAAGTCAACTTCAAGAATTGTTTGGGGGTTCGGACATCCTGGCGGAGGAGCATCAGACTCTGAAATGTGAGTTGTAAGATGGGTTGGGCAGAATTCCGAACGAAGTTGTCATCGAAAGTAACGTCAAAGCTTTCTTCCAGAACACGAGTTCTCTGGTTAAACTCTGTAAGCTTTTGATTTTGAGGAGTACCCAAGGAAGATTGCTTCATCAGCTTTAGGTTGGAATTTGGTAAGCTGATCACGGTTGTTCTTAATGAAGCATCTGCACCCGAAAACATGTAAAAATGAGATTGTTGGCTTCCGACCATTCATTGCTTCGTACGGAGTCATGTTGAGGCGTCGATTGATGATGCTTCGATTTTGAGTGAAGCAGGCAGTAGATACGGCTTCAGCCCAAAGGTATAGTGGTAGATTTATGAAGTTCAGCATGGATCGAGTAGCTTCAACGAGAGTTCTATTGAGTCTTTCGACTACACCATTTTTTTGTGGAGTATAAGGAGCTGAGAAGTTGTGGTTGATTCCTTTTTCAGTGAGAAATTTCTCAATGGTGGAATTAGTGAATTCCGATCCATTATCACTTCGGATTCTTCTAACAGGGAGTTTGATAAGAACTTATATTCCTTTGATAAAATTGATGAGCTCTGAGGCTGTTTCAGATTTCAGCCTTAGGAAGAAGACCCAAGTGAACCTTGTAAAATCATCAACAATCACAAGAATGTATTTCTTATGATGAAGACTTTCTACAGTAAATGGTCCACAAAGATCAATGTGTAGAAACTCCAATGGTTCCGAAATGGATTTTTCGATGATAACAAGATGACCCTTCTTCGATTGCTTACCACACTCACAAGCAGCACACAAATGACCATTTTCGAATTTGATAAGAGGTAAACCTCTCACCATTTCGCCGGATACGAGATCATTCATGTACCGAAAGTTTAGATGAGCGAGCCTTCTGTGCCATAACCAACTGACGTCAGGAACAACTTTGGAGAAAATGCAGAGTTGCGGTTTGCCAATAATCATGTTGATGTCGATCGGGTACATGTTCTTGTTGCGAAGCGACTTGATTGAGCACTATTTCCGGTATTCAGTCATTACATAGCTGTACTTTTTGCAAAATTCCACACGTCAATTTGAATCAGTGAGCTGAGCTACACTTATCAAATTATGTTTCAGATCAGCCACATAAGCTACATTTGAGATAGAGAAATTTCCATTGGTGAGAATTCCATAACCACGAATTTGGGAGTTAGAGTTGTTGTCGTATGTCACGTAACCAGCGTTTGGAGAAAGCTTTAGATCTCGCAGAAAATCTTTCTGCCTCGTCATGTGCATGGAGCAAGCACTATCAATATACCATATTGTTTCTTGCTCCGAAGCACAAAGTGCCTGCAAAATTAGTGAGTAATGGAGTTTTTAGGCTCCAAATTAGACCTTGGGACGTAGGCACGGGCTTTGGACTTTGATTGTGACTTAGGAACATCATTGTGTTTCTGGGTGGTATTCTTTGAATTCTTTGGAAACAGACAGAAGGCTAATGTCTTTTCATCTATCCAGTAGTCATATTCAATGACTTGGAGGTTCCGAACATTTTCCGGAGGGTTGGAAGCAATTGTAACCTCCGGAGTTGTTTCATCAGTAAGAGATTTGATTTTCCACACAAGATTTTTCTTTGAAGATTTTGAAAAATTTGTTTTCTTTGCACTTGTGGATTTGCTTGATGACACATTGGTTTTTGAAAGATTGGGTTTAAAAATTATGCCATCAGTTTTGGCAGTAAAAACAGATGAAACAGTCCGAGGAGAAGTGTTTTGGACGGTCATGACATTCATACGAGATTTAGGCTAAGTAGAACTGACTACTTTTTTGGGTTCTACATTACCGAGAGATTCAGAAGGTCTTTTGAGGATCTTAGTGGGTGTGAAGAGGTTTTGATTATTGGTTGATGAATGAGGATTCCGAGATACACTCTTTTTGGAGTTCTCAAGGAACCTGGAATTTTGTCTGGTCTTACCTTCCTTTTTATGAGCATTTCGAGCTTCCACTTTGGGATCTACGATATCCTTCCTATTTAACATTGGTTTTATCTTGAGGTGAGGTGAGGATTTTGAAGTTTGCCCTGTAGACGGATTGTTGAACTTGGGATTAATGGGAACCAAACTTGTTTTTGAAGTTACTAATGAATCCGATTCACAAGAATCAGAGGAGACACAGCTTGAGATTTCAACTTTATCATCTAAGGATGCCCATACAAACTCAGAGGAAACAGTTTCAGTTGTCACCAGAATGATTTCTTCAAGCACACAGTTGTTCGTATGATTATTCCTAGGAACATAATCTACGCAATTTGAAAGACTGTGCTGAAATTTCATGGTCTGATTCAGGTCCAGGTTTATCAGAGGCGGAAATGGTGTGGAATCAGGACACTTGACAACAATTGGTTTGAACTCAGGAATTAGGGACTCAAAATGGTCTGTGGTCTCAGGAAGTGGTGAAAAGGGAGAAACAGGGGTGTCCGAATGTTTAATGTTCGGAACCTCTCCCATGAATGCCAAATTTTGAATTTCCTTTAAGGGACTAGCAATTGGTTTCGGAAAATCGCTTCCGAGACCAGGTGCTTTAGACCATGGATGACGAAAATTATGAGTCATTCGAATATCCGCTTCAAGCATGTCTAAGGAATTATGCAACGCATCTATCTTAGCATTGAGACGTTTGTTATTAGAAATCAAAACATTTCGTTCGGAATAGGTGATTTCATATTTGTCTTTTAAAATGATACATTCATCGTTTGACATTACAAGTTCACGCTCTAAAGACTCGATTTTCAATTTTTTATCCTCGAAACATAACCTAAGACGATTTAACTCACACTCCTTCTTCTCACTAGCGTCTATGGCAGACTCATAGGCTTTATAGATGGTGCTCATATCTGTTTGAATATGGGTTAGATAAGGTTCACAGAGAGACAAATCAAAATTATTATCAGAGATCATAGATTTTACCTGCTGAACGATGTTTCGACCAGGTGGATCGTTGGTTGCCATGTAGCAATAGTGAGGTTCTGCAACGTCATCTTCATCTTCTGATCCAGAAGGCCAATACCCTTCATCACATTCAACAGTTTGTCTTGCCATCAAACACATATTCCTTCCAGTTACCAGGTCATCATCATCCCCGGATGACCAATATCCTTCAACATCTCTTGAAACCGTTGTTACAAAGGCTTTTTCGCTTTCAGCATTTCTTGGGCTTTTCGGACGTAATAAGCAGAATCCTTGATTTTTGGTTTCTGCGGAGCATCAGCCAGGCAATCTTTAGCAAAATGGTTTGCATGTCCACACTTATGACACACAATTTTTGGTTTGTCCGATTTGGAACCCTGAGAAGGTTCCGGAGTAGAGTTTGGCTTAGTGATGTTCGGTTTGTATGCGGGAGGATTTTCCGAAGTTGGTTTAGGTTCCGGAGCTAAGTATAGTTGAGGATTATTATGGTGAGGAGCATGGAATCGGTTTTGGTATGGTTTGTAAGAGGGATTGAAAGGACGTTTGTATTTCATTGAGTATAGAGCAAACTCCTGTTGGAAACGGAGTTCAGAGTCCATGGCTTCGGAATCATCAACAGGATAGATTTGTGCGCGTAAGATAGGTGCGGATGATTGAACAGATGGAACAATGGGTTTAAAAGGATCCGAAGTAGAGAAGTTCGGAATGGTTGATTCGAAAGAACTGACAAGGGCAAGAGGACCTTTGGAGAGTTTCTTTATGGTTTGAGCAACATTAGACTCGTGTCCTTGAAGTTCATCAAAAAGTTGATAGAGCTTTATATTTTTTAAGGAACCATTGCTTTGGAGACAAGATTTCACATTTCCCCATCCTTTGTCGAGACTGTTTATGTATTTGAGATTGTACTCCAGAGGAGTTCAGACAATCCCATGAGCAGTCATGTTGTTGACCACGATTCTGTAACGGTTGGAGGCTGAGGCCACTGATTCACCAGGAGTGGTAGTGAAGGTATCGAAGTCGTTGACAACTGAGGTGAGGCACTTGTCTTTCATATTTTCTGAACCTTCGATTAGGTCCTGAAGAGTGTCCCAAATCTCTTTGGCTGATTTGCACAACTTGATGTGCTCGAAGAGTGAGGGAGGAACACCAAACACCATTTCTAAGAAAGCAACTTGATCAGCATGCGGCTTCTCAATATCATCTACAGTTAGAGGAGCTGGACGAGTATCATCTTGATCCATAAGCTGAGCAGCATCATCTCTCACAACGATTCTCACGGGAATATGAGGACCTTCTTTGACAGATCTCCAGATTTCTTCACCTTTATCTTTGGCCAGTATAAATCTTTCCATTCTAACTTTCCAGTGATCATATTCTTCCACAACTAGTAATGGGGCACGTGTAGGGCCACCCACACTATTTGCGATTTGCATTGAAATCATTTGTTGAGGATTAGAAGCAACCATTGAAGTTAAAATATCTTCAAGCTAGGGTGGTATATAGAAGAACTTTTATCCTTATCACAGAAATGGTTGAAATACCAAGGTAATTTCGAACCAACTATAATCTAATCTTATGGATTCAAAGGATAACCACTCAAGCTCTGATAATTCAAACCTTGAGAGAATGCTTAAGATCAATGTCTGCTTGCTAATAAATGTTTTAGTCAAGCCTGGAGAGACCAGTCAAGTCTAAGTTAATGTATTTAACAAATGATCAAGTCATAAATGGAGAATGAGAATAAATGATCAAGGTAAATCTAATAAATGAAGAACAACAAGAATGTTTAAAATAACTTAGTAAATGCCAAAAGTTGAGTGAATGATCCGTATTTGACTTTGCATTGAAAGCTCCTATAAATAGGAGTGAAAGTTACAGCGAATGAACTAGAAAGCTTACATAGGACCGGACAATAGAAATGTTTCTGACATTCTGATTGTCTAATATTACAAAAGACTAAGTCCTATGAAATATCACATCAATACAAAGACAAACTTAATAAATGCATAAAGACAAAATATTGTTACTCCGGATCAGCATCCATTCCGGACATGTGAATCATTCCGTAATGCCTTCAGCTTCGCATCTTCTTCTCTTCTGGTCCATACAGATTCCGGACCACTCTTCACATTTGACTCCGGACCATTTGTTTCGGAACACAAGTACTTCAGAATTCGGACTTAGGATTGCTAGAGGGTCACTTTCAGGTTCCAATAATTTTCACCAGAGTATTTGGTAGTATATCTGCTGCGAGGTATTTCTTATACCATAAGAGAGTCATCGGTGGGGATTGAGATGGATGAGGACAAGGATATGCCTTAGTTGAGTATAGTAAGGCATATTTTAGCAGCAGTTCCAGGTAATCAAGAGGACTACATCAGGGAGGCGGCCCTCGTTGTTTACGTTGTATATCGACTGTGAGAGTGAGGTCTCTTGCTTCTATGATGATTCACACGATGGAATGATGGTTGAGGAATCAGAGATGAGGTGTGTGTGATAGTTCATTATTCTGAAGTTGAGAGTCGTATCTAATTCGGGAGAGTCGAGATGTCCGATGATGTGTCGGTATGAGATTTTGGGTGACTAGAGGCAGTCACATTGGGAGGATTCCGAGGTTTTCATCTGAGATACAGGATACTTGGAGTTATTTGGTCATTATCTGGAAGATCATCGAGTACTGCGTGTTACGTTCCATGAGTCGGGAATGGTACGTCAGGTGAGCCAGTCTGTAGTGTGGTCTGTTTGGTATGACAATGGACGATGGTTCGAACCCTAAGTGAGGGAGAACTGGGTATTCTGTGGGGAGGATCCTCAATCTGATGTGGTACAGAAGTTTGGGTTATGGGGAATCTGTGGTCCGAGTATATGAGACGGGAGTCATGTGGTAGTCAAGGCAACGTACAGAGCGACAGGATGCATGTTGCATATGCTCAGGAGAGAATGAGTGTCTTCACGACAGGTGGCTGTTGGACAGGAATCTAATTGTGGCCCATGTTCTTCGAGTTTTCCAATGTTTGAGTTTTGAGACGGTTGGGTTGCTGAGGTCAAGATTCGATTGTTGAGACATTGATAGCTTGACCTATAGGTTGTTATCTGTACTCCGAGAAGGGCAGCAGTTGATTTTCCAATCAACTTCAGAGTCGGTATGAGTAGTTTCGCATGAGCTTGATCAGTAGAGGATGAGGCTTTAGATTGACGTCAATGTGTTCTCAGTCATTGACGATTCCTCCGTGCTTCAAGTTATGAGTTGGAGTACTTCAAGGCTTCGAGTTGTGTGAGTGGAAGATCAGTGGTCGTGGCAAGACATCATGAGATTATGTGATGGTGTATCGAGGTATCCAAGTACGATGCCCTAAATTGTTGTATTACTATGAGACTTGGGTTTGTCAGACGGCAAGTGGAACACCAAGCGACTGTATTTTCAGATGTGAGACCATCAGTTAATTGTTGTTAGACGGGGATTGTCCAAGGGTCTAAATTGTACTGAGGGAAAGTGCCTTGCCTACGAGAATTTTCGTCAAGAGTAGTGATGCATAATCTGGGTAGGTGAGTGCACCTATCTATGTTGGACCGTGGAGCATGAGTTAGTGAACGCGGTATGGTGATAGCTTGATGATGAGATTGTGGGGTGATAAGAGAGTGAGTGGATCCAGGTCGGAGTAATCAGTTAGGACTGTCATGGAAAACCGTGGGGTGAGCCCATGGTGAGTGAGAAAGTGTTGTAAGACTACAGAGAGCCGTAGCTTTTTGACTAGTCAGTGAGAGAGTGTTGTAAGACTACAGAGAGCCGTAGCATTCACGAGTCAGTAATAGAGAGTATTGTAATACTACGGGGAGCCGTAGAATTCACGAGTCGGTGAGAGAGTGTCGTAAGACTGTAGGGAGCCGTAGCAACCACAAGTCGATGACAGAGTATCGTAAGACTGCGGGGAGCCGTAGCATCCACGAGTCAGTACGTGAGAGAGAGTATCACAAGACTGCGGGGATCCGTAGCATCCATGAGTCAGTGAGAGAGAGTATCGCAAGACTGCGGGGAGCCGTAGCATCCATGAGTCAGTGAGAGAGAGTATCGTAAGGTTGCGGGGAGCCGTAGCATCCACGAGTCGGTAAGAGAGAGTATCGTAAGACTATGGGGAGTCGTAGCACTCAGTAGTCAGTGAGAGAATGGTATAAGAATGCGAGGAGTCGTAGCATTCACTAGTCAGAGTGTGACGCAGAGGGGTTCTTAGGCCTGGGTAGCCTTGCCAATTGAGCCTGTGGGAACCTGGTGGCCGGACCAGGGGTGAGGCTAGGGTCTCAGCGATGGTCGGAAACTGTTATGTTTTGAGTTAGGGAAGGGTTGACGCAAATCGGAAGGATCGAGGTGTAATGCATGCGTAGATTCGTGGAACATGGGTCACGAGTTGAGTATAAGATTGGGAGGAGTGGTTCCAATTCTGTTTCGGACCAGACTCTTGTGTTTGAGGTTGGCTCTATTTGTGTGGAGGACGAGCAGGTTGGGATTTCGTATTTTTCAGATGGATTTCATTACGAGAGGGATGTGTTTCCCATCTGATGTTTTAGACTTGGGTGAATCGGTTCGTTGGTTTGAGGAGAACCACGACACGCATGAATTAGCAAGTAGTAGATGACTGAGGTCGGATGTGGGGTGCAATTTCAAATCGGTTGTAGTAATAGCTTGGGGTAAAGCGAACTTCGTGATTTTGGAGTTCAGTGTGATTGGTTGAGACAGCTCGGTTGGATAGAACGACTGTGAAATCGTATTGTCGGATGGGCTAGGGTAGCCTTGGAGATTCAACTTTTGGGTCAAGAGTTGACCTGGTACCCAGTGTTGGAAGGAACATTTGAAGGGAAGCTGGGGCTTATGGTTATGGAAATCAGAGGATATTTTCGACCGGGCATGGTCATTCTTCTAGTGTCTGAGAGCAGAGTATTGAGGTTTGATCTTCATATTGGTTCTGATAATAGTACCGGTGGTTGGTCCTTGGTGAGATGTGACCCCTCTGTTCTTTTTGAGTTACGATCTAGACCGACTAGTATGTCTGACATGAGTGATTAGCAGCCAATTATGGTCAACGACTTGTTCCCATCAGTCGCAACAAGATAATCAGAGTTGGAAGTGTTTTATTGGGCATGTTATTCGATGAGCGATTAACATGGTGATATTCCGCATAGGCGGTCTTTCGGGGAGACAGACCACTACAGTTTTCGAGTTCTGGAGAGTCAGAGTTGATGCTGCAACGGCAAAGAGGTCCGTCCTTTTTCGGGTCGGGAGTTCCTATTTTAGTTTCGGATGTCTTGGGAAGGAGATCGTTGTATGTTACGAGTTTTTCTGGTTGTGCTTCTCGACTTGGCTGTTTCAATCTATGTGTCGATAACGAGCGATTTTGAGGGCAAAATCTAATTAAGTGGGGGAGAATTGTAACACCCCGATTTCCTGGATGTGGAACTTGAAAATTTTATTCACATTAGAGGACGTACTCGACGATTTTGTTGGTCCCAACTCGTCGTGTAGGAGTTGATCAGGACGCGCGGATTATGAAGTCTACTCATCGAGTCGAAGGACTGGACTCGACGAGTTGATTCTGTTTCTTGAAACCCTAATTATTCGGGCTTGCAACCTACTTAAGGGACTTTAACTCCTTTACCCCGCCTCCCTGATCACTTTAGCACCCTGAGAGAAACCCTAAACGAGCTGGTATCATCTGTGAGATAGAGAGAGAGGCTAACAGTGTGTGATTTGGTGCACTCTTTGAAGGAGTGGGAGGAGAAAAAGGCTTGGAACGAGAAGGAGCCCTTGGATCCAGTATTGTTTCATTGTTAGCTGCCATTTGGAGGTAAAAAGCTATCACCTTAACCATTTGTTTGTTAGATCTCTTCACTAGGGATTTTATGGCCATTTCCATCTCCTCTTTGAGTACTTTAGTTGTTTGAGCATGCCTTGAAGATGAGACCTCATATCTGGACACTACTAGGCCCTTTAAGCCTAAAGCCTCAAGCTTTATGAAGCTTTGAACTGTCTTCATGTCCTAAACCCCTTCTTGAGCATAGTTTTGGGTGTTTTAGCCTTCTGAGGACTTGCATGATCGTAAAGTTAGCAACTTTACCTGGTAACTTCATCCCAGGAGGTTGGATTTGGAGTTTGGAGCATTGGAATCGACTGGAATGAGTTTTATAAGAAATGGCTGAAGAACTCGACGAGCTAGGCATCCAACTAGACGAGTTGAGTTAGGTTTTCCCGTTTTTGGATTCAGAGTGAAATCGACGAGTTGGTGGGACAACTCGATGAGTGGCTAGAGTTTTTCCCCGATCTGCATGGACTCGACGAGTTGGCTAGGAACTCGGGTTTTCGTGATTTACTGAGTACTGAGGAACTCCACGAGTTCATGAGTTGCACTCAACGAGTTGGGTCAGCTTTGACTGTTGACTTCCGTTGACTTTAGGGTTTTGGTCAAGCTGTGGATTTTGGAGGCTATGGAGGGGCAGAGTCTAGACCAGCAGTTCGAGTGTGGGATATATTTCTTTACTCTGCGAGGTGAGTCTTCTCACTATGCTTACCTGAGTGGTAATACTATGTGACCGGAGGGTCTTATTTGAGTTATTGACCGAAGGGTCTTATTTGAGTTACTGACCGGAGGGTCTTATGTGCTTATTCTGAGTTATATGATATTATGCATTTTGTCTTTGTGATTTATGTTGTATATTATTCTGTGCCTTATTGAGTTAGGACCGGAGGGTCCAAACCGAGTTATAAGACAGGAGGGTCTTCATTGAGATACCAGACTGGAGCGTCCGACCCGAGCTGTGAGACTGGAGGGTCTTCACTGAGACACATGACCGGAGGGTCCTTTATGAGATATAGCCATGAGAGGCTAATTATTTGTGTGTTGTATTTTGGGGAACTCACTAAGCTTCGTGATTACAGTGTTGTGTGAAATGTGTTTCAGGTACCTCTCAGGATCGCGGGAAGGCGCCGGCTTGATTGTATACACCAGTTAGAGATTATGTTTTGAGGATTCTGAGATATTATCAAACAATTGTTGACTTGTGTTTTGACAACTTATACATTTGTGGTTTTTGAGATATGAGATATTGGGTTTTATGTGATTTTAAAAATAAAAAATTTGTTTGAAAATTTAGAACGTTACATTGAGTTTTCTTGTTTTTTCTTCTATGCTTTTGACTTTCCATACCTCTTACAAGGTACATGCTCTTGATCATTAGAATGTATGGTGTCTTAAGGTTAAGACATTAAGTATATAAGCATGTCAAATGATTTCCTTCACTTACTTCTTCCATGCATGCAAACCGTATATGCTCTCTCTCTCTCTCTCTCTCTCTCTCTCTCTCTCTAAGTGTTACACTAGTGAAATAAGAGCTTGATACATATGCTCTCCTTTAATAAAAAATTGTTTTTGTTCTTAAAGTCATAAGAAATTTTATTTTACAAGAGTGTACTAACATACAAAGGTGTTGAAATTTGTTGGTGGATACCTCTAGAGAAACTCTTGTTCATGTTTTTGTAATCTTCACCCACTTCCAACCTCCCAAGATGATCGAAGTCTACGAATGTTGCTATTTTTGAACCTCATATGGTTGATTATATTTAATCTTTATTTTCATACAAATGTATCCTTAGTGGGTTATAACATAGTTTTATATTGTTTAATTTTTTTTGCTTCCATTGTCATTTTAATCGTTTTTAAACTGATTTTTTTGACAAAATCTCAACACTATGTATATGTCGGACCACCTGTAATTTTACAAAGTTACAAAGATGATAGACACAATTACAAGTATCCCATGTTTTTTTATATCATTTTATGATAGCAAAAGACAATATATATATATATATATATATATATATATATATATATATATATAAACAATTGTTTGTGTTTTATTAAATGCACTTTTTCTAATAGTGAAAATTGAAAATGTATTGTCTTTTGTTGAGTTTGACACGTTATCATGTCATTTTAACGTCATATAAACAAATAGTGACACGTTAGTGTCTATCAATCTTAGCGGTGACAACCGGATAATTGATCAACATTATAAAAAATCAAAAAACAATGGTTAAATTGTAAAAAAAAATGCCAAAATCGAGAAAAATAAAAACATAATGACTTTTATACATTTTACTGTAAACCATATACTTGGAGAAAAATCAACGTCTACAATTTGTACTTATTAATCGATACAAATTTCAATTAAAATATGAAAAAGGGTAAATACTTGAAACGGTTTTTAGTCACTTTCATTTTAAAAGAAATATAATTTCAAAATATAAGGTTAAATGGCATATTTGTGTAAGTTTAGTATGAAATTAAGAAAAAACTGCACGAATGGTTCCTGTGGTTAGCTGAAAATTGTCACTTTGGTCAAAAAAAAGTTTGGACTAGCACCAGAGGTCCAAACTTTTCATTTTGTTGCGAGTTTGGTCCAATATTAGTTGAACTTTTTTATAAAGACGATTTTGCCCCTTATTATTTAATTTTTTATTTTTCTTTTATTACAACAATTAAAAACAATTAAAAATAAAAGAAAAATAAAATACCCTCTCTCTCTCTCTCTCTCTCTCTTAAAGTCTATAACACCATCTTCTTTCATTTTCATATACACCGACGCACCACCACTTGCAGGAAGATTAAAATTGCCGATACACCATCGCCAACCGCCGTCGTCACCACCGTCAGCCACCGTCATCATCTCAACAACAACCACCGTCAGACAACATTCAAGAACGGGACCACCAACATCTTCTTCACACCTTATTTTTATCATAACCGGATCTGGAACGCCACCCTCTACCTTCACTGATATCGCATATCGTAAACCATAAGTCGTCGTTGTCGCTACTAGGGTTTTCACAGATCTCCACCTCTAACATCGGAAGCCACCGCCGAAAACTCTAGCTCCGATGAAATAGGATGGTGTTTTTCAGATCGCCGCCCTTCTCTCCATCTCTTTAAGATCTGATAACCTTTCTCTTCCTCTGTCAGTTCCGAAAACACTGTAAACCACCTCTATGATGTGTTGTAGATCCGAAAACCATGTAAACCCACCTTTGTGATGTAAAGCCACTTCTGTGAGGACACCAGTGATGGCTGCTGCAAACAAAGTGGGTTTTATGAGGAGTTCATTACTTGAATCTGTATACAGATCGATGGTAGATGGAGATGGAGGGTTTAGTTGGGTTTTTTTGCTTATGTGTGTGTGAGTGTAAGTTTTTTGTTTGGTTGAAAGCTTTGAGCCCTGGAGTGGGTGTAATTATCTTTGAAGAACAATCAAGAACCTGAAAGTTTTGTAGGTATGGTGTTTGATTTGAAAATTATTGATGACGACGATTGTTTAGTGTTTATAGAAGTGATACATTAGCACCTAACTGAATTTCTGGTTTGATGGATTCTGGGTTCTCGGAACAAATCAAAACGGTCAAAGCATTTAATCCAAAATAAAACTCAAATTTGTGCTTTTGTTGTAAAATAAATGTGTGAAGAACAATAAATTTTAGTGGAAACTGCATATTTGATCTAAAAAGATGAGGGTGGAATGAAGAATGGGTGTTTGTTGAATTACAGATGAGAGAGAGAGAGAGAGAGAGAGAGAGAGAGAGAGAGAGAGAGAGAGAGAGAGAGAGAGTATTTTCTTTTTTCTTTTATTTTTAATTGTTTTTAATTGTTGTAATAAAAGAAAATTAAAGTGGCAATTTTTAGGAACCATTCATGCAATTTTGTTTCAAATTAAAGACCCAGATATTTTGAGTTAATTTATATTTTAGGTAATGGTTTATTATAAAATTGTAAAATACAATCTCAAATGTTTACCCCACAAAAAAAAAAGTTAATGTTTAAAGAGGACTATCATTGATGATTCGCAATTGAAAATAGGGTCACATCCAACTTCGTGCATTAAGCAGGCTCAAAAGTTATTCTTACTACGATTTTAAAAAGACTGTAACATATATTATTATGATTAATGAACATAAGGAAAATAAGATGAAGTCACATAGTTTAGTCACATGAAATACATATACACAAACACGAAACATCATTATGTACTTTTAAACTTCTTCTCTATTGCAATCTCATTCCTTTTTTGCTACTTTCATGAAAACCTCAAAAGGTTATATGCATATGAGATATGACCACAGACTATGCATATGCTTTACCCATATCTGCTTCTACACTCTCTTCAAAGTCCACACTCTTCTTCTTTCTTCTTTTTTTTTTTTTTTTTTTTTTTTTGACAGCTCAAAGTCCACACTCTTTCATGAATTCAACAAATCCAAGATGACCTACCCTTTTATCCAACAAATGCATGCTTCATATTAAACTTTGGGTGTCCTTGCTTTGATTACAGTATTTGAAATATGTCCTAATTTCAAGAAAACTTTGAAAAGATATTTAAAAAATGAGTTGGGTTACAAGTTATAAGAGCCGACTGTTGATGATGAGGACAAAGTCATGCAGCATCCAAGGCAATCAAATCAATCAAAAGTCAAAACAGTACACTGCAATTTCAAATTTTAGGGTTCCTAAACAGTGATTAGTGAAAGAATTCAGATCTAAAATACTGCTGTATATCACTCTTTTATACTTTCCCCAAGACACAAGCTGTTCACAGACATTCATGGTTTTTCTTAATCCATTAAAATAATACTAAATAAAACAACAAAACGAAAAAAAAAAGTTAAAAAACAAAGTTAGCGACTAGATTTGGTAAAGAAAATACCCAACTTAGGACTATAGGTTTCTTGATAGGCCATGAATCCAAGAATCCGAGCACATCAATAATTGAATCAAGAACATTAAATCCTTAATGCGTCTTCTTACAAATTTTTAAATCTGAGATATGCATGCAAAATGAAAACCCTAGTTTAGAAAGATTATGTTATCAATCATAAGGTAATGATGATGAAGTAGGATTTTAAAGAAAGTCAAATGGGATACCATCGGCGTAAAAGGAGTTAAAAGACATCATCCAGTTTCTTTTTGAAACCATCATGATGGCAAAATCAGAGTTTAAAAGACCGACAAAATATAGCAGTCCAAAGTCCAAACTCACAATCCCTTTCCAATTAGTTTTCAGATTTCATAGAGTAGTAATGATTAGAAACCTTTTTGGTAGGATGCTGTTTTTCTGGGTATTTGACAGAGTTAAACTACAGTCGAACAAAATTCTTCATTATTACACCTATCTTCTCCTTCATCTGTCATCACCGAGCATAATCCACAACCAAAAATCATAAAAACAAGCTACAAAAAACCTTAATTCCAAAAGAATAAACACTAACCCACCTCAATCATCTAATCTTTTCGTGATGGGAGTTTGTAGTGAAAAGAAAGATCGGCTCTTTTAGAACACAGGAAGCCACAGTTGGGGGGAATGAAGCCTGGTCCGACGACACCAGATCAAGAATGATTTATCACCATCGCTAGTCAACGAAGACAATGAACATGAACATGAATAACCATTGCGTTGACTATGATGATACACACATATATATATGAGGTTTTCTAGTGGCCTCGAGCCAGACAACATTCCCCGCAAAAGAAAAAAGCTTCCTCTTTCTTTGTTATTCTTCTTTTGAATGTAGTTTCAGAGAGAAAAAAATGGTGAGAGATGAGAAGGGTAGGGGTGGGAAAGAGATGATAAATAAAGGAAGGTGAGAAGGGTAAGGAATGGTGATGTGCATAAAAGGACAAGCAGAGTCATAAAGCCAAACCAACAAACACCCGCCCACTCAGCCTTTTTCCTTCGTCACAGCAAGACAAATGCATCTCTTCAATAAATGCGCTACTATGTTTTTTATCAAGAACTTTGACCCAATTAAAGATAAATAAATTGATTTATTTGGTATTTGGTAGAAAAAACTTAGTTAAGATTGACATAAGTCAAATCTGCCGAAATTCTGCATAAATATATCCATAGTTTTGTATTATTAAAGAGAGTTAAGAGTATTATTATTAGAGAAAATGACTAATCTAGCCTAATGGAATAATCATTCGTCACTTAATAACAAAAAAAAAAAAGCATTTAGCCCAAAATAATCATTGAAAACGTATTTTACAAAAAAAAAAAAAAAAAAAAACGTCTACTTTTCACTCCAAACCTACGTGTTAGGGGTTTTGTATAAAAAAAATTCATATTTTGTAACCAAAACCGTTACCCATTTGGAAACCTACGGTATGCTCCGGGTAGAATACGGTTTTCATATTTTTTTTGGAAACCTACGGTTTTAGGCTGTATGATACGGTTTCGTGATTTTTTTTTAAAAAAAAATTTGTTAGTTGAGTACTATTTGGTAGAAGTTGACAGCTATTTCATGTTGCTTTTGACTATTATATCATACATACTTTTACTGTATATTAATAAAATGTTACTTTTTAGATTTAGGGGCTGTTTGAAACTCGTCTGACCGGTCTAAGTCAGCGATTTCAGCTGACTCGGTCAGACAGGAATCTGTTTGATGTGGGCTGATTCGGTCAGCATGTCTGGCTGAATTGGCTGAGTTGGTCAGCTTCCAAGACCCATCTGACTGGCAAAAAAAGACCTCACTACCCCCGATCTATTCTTCCCCTTCGTGACCTAAAAGAAAAACGGCAGCGACATCTTCCAGGTTCTCGTCGGCAGCTTGCAAGATCGCCATCCCAATCACCGATCTATACTTCCCCTTACGTCCGTCCACACAGGTACGTTGTTTCCTTCCTCTGTTCAAATTGAAGTTCGATTTTGACTTTATTTAGTCAAAACTCCATCTTCTTGGCCGATGATTGAGCCCCTTACTGTTGCTAATTGAATTAATGGGTCGGTCCCCTCTAAATACTTGAATGATAATGCTTTAATTGAATTAATGTTAGGTTAGAGCCCCTTATCATGAATCGTCCCTATATGTGTATATGTGCTTCAAATATTCAAATAAAAAAACCACTGTGCTTGGTATGTTATGTAATATGTCAAACTTTCATTAGGAATCTTTCCCCTTTTCCCATACATAATCTTAATCCTTTTTGTTGTAATGTTATGAAAACTGAAATTGTGTATGAATAATCTCTGAAATCTGAAATTGTGTGTAATGTATGTAATAGATTATGAAATCAGAATATTTTTCTTTGTATAAGCTACTAAATCTGATTTTTTTGCTTGTATAAGCTATGATATCAGATTTTTTTTGTATGATGTTATTGTCTAATGTTATGAAATCTCAAATTGTATATGTATAAGCTATGAAATCAGAATTTTTTTTCCATGTATAAGCTATGTAATTGGTAGAAAATTGTTGACTTTGATTTAGCTATTACTATTTAGGATTATGTTGATCTCATTGGTAGAAAACTGTTTTATGTTTAGATATTTATGTTAGCTTGTTATTTATGTTTTAGGATGTTGGTTTGGAACGAAAGTGAGGACAAAACTTTTCTTGATGCATGTATCCATGAATTAACCACTAATGGTCGTGAGGGTTCTGGGCTTAAGGCTAGTTCATGGAAGATAGTACGCGAAAAATTGATGAACGAACACGGTAAAGAGGTTGATCAGAAGCAAATGATAAACCACTTTGACTACTACAAATCAAAGTATGTTGCTTGGGTGAAACTGAAAAACAAAACCGGCAATATATATGACCCTATAAAAAATAAATTTAACCTGACTGATGAACAATGGAAGGAAGAGGGGAAGGTAATATTTTTATAACAAATACTATTATAATTATTTTTATAAAAATACTAATATTTATAAAAATTGTAAACAGCTGAACAAGTTCGTGTTGTCATTGAAAACTAAACCCCTGCTGTTTCCTGATCTTTGCACCCAACTATTTAAAGGGTCGACCTCAACCGGCTTTCAAAGTTGGGGGCCATCTTCTACACTCCCTCGTCCTGTAGAAGAGTTTAGTGCCCATGATTTTGATGATGATGTTCCAATGGAAACCTCAACACAACACGTAGGTGCAAGTGAAGAATCTTCGGGGCGTTCAAAAAATACGGAAGTTGGTGGAAGCAAAAGAGTTGGTGGAAAAAAGAGAGATGCAAGGGCATTAGAAGTTGAAGAGGAGATTGTCAAGCTTGCAAGGTCGTTAGTGGAAAAAAATGAAAGAATTGAAACAAGTGAAATGGATAAGGATGTTGATGCGTGTATGGAGAAATTAAACAAAATGGAATGGGGAGAAGAAGATGAAAGACACAAGACCGCTCTTTTGCTATTTGGTGAAAGTGCCGATGTTAGGAAAGTTTGGTTACGACTTTCGCATACTAGTTGTGAGTCGTGGGTGATGGGTGCGGGTAGGAAGTATGGTTACCTTTGATGACGTTTACTATGTTTTTGTTGCATGACTTTTTGTTATTTGCATGACTTTTGGATCCTATGTTTGATGACTTTTTTGGATGTTACTTTGGATGATGTGTAATAGTTTTTTTTTTGTTATGTGACTTTTTTGGATGTTAGCCGATTTCGAAGAGGCAAACCTTTAACTAGAGAAGAAAGGTTTAATTATGCTCATGCACAACTTAGAAATGTTATGGAGCGTGCTTATGGTGTTTTGAAGGCTAGAATCTCAATCTTAAAACACATGGCTCCTTATCATTTTATAGTGCAAAGAGACATAGTCATTGCTTGTGTCGCGGTCCATAATTTTATAAGGAAATACAATATAGAAGATGACTTGTTTAGAAATTTTGAGGAGGACACTACGGTTATTCCTGACGTCCAAGGTGGGGGAATTGATAGAGAAAACATACAAGGCATAGAATGGGGTCCAGAAGCCGTTGAATATATGTGTGTTTTGCGTGATCAGATTGCAAATAAACTACTTTCACCTACTTTACGTTAAATTATTATGTTATTTTGAATTTCATTATGTTTTTATTTGGATATTAAATGATTTATGTTTAATTTACATTTTGTATGACATTTTTTATTTGTGTGTAATTTACATTTTGTATGACAATATGTATGTTTTTATAATTATTCAGCAACTTAATCCATCACTATATATAACAGAACGGTAAAATGGTCATTTTTCATCACTCAGCACATTCAGTCAGATATACAATCAAACAACAGGATTTCTTACTCAGTGAGGATTTCTTACCCAGACAGACCTTTCCCAGTCAGCACTTTCTCAGTCAACAATTATCAAACGGGGCCTTAATGTAATTGTTTTTTTTTTCTTTATCTTTTTTCTAGAGCTGTCAAAATTACACCACGGAAAACCAACCAACATACTACCAACTGAACCAAGAAAGTTGGTAGCCAAGATATTTTGGTAGTCAACATGTTTGGTTGGTAGTATCGTACCAATTGAAAATTCTTGGTACGGTAATGGTATAAAATTTTGAATACCATAGTAATACCGTACTAACCAATTTATATATATATATATATATATATATATATATATATATATATATATATATATATATAAACGAAAGCGTATATTTCAATTGTCAATTATGTTTAGTGTTTACAGTTTTAAGAACATTGTATAAGTTATTTGGTTACATTAGTCAATAGTTATTAACACGTTAAAACACAAAATTAAAACATTACTTTAGCGTTACATAAATAGAATTCTTTTGTAAATTAAAACTACATAACTAACTTCTTTACTAAACGTCAAAATTACCCGATGTATTTGCTTATTTTAAAAATCTTAAAATAGAAAATTAAAAGAAGTCGATATATAACATTACCAATTTGTACCAACCAAACTTGTTGGTAGCCAAATATATTGGTACCACGTATACTTGGTATGGTACCGGTAGGAAATTTTTTATAACAATTATAGTTGGTACGGTACATGGTTTAAGGAAAAACGAATTGGTACCGTACCAATTCTACCCCTACTTTTTTCTCTAAAAAATCCTACTATGAGTTGAACTGAGTATTTCATCTTGCCTATCACTGCCGAAAGATAGAAGTTTGTTAATTCCAAACTATCATATGTATGGCCACCAGGATATATGTCGAGAATATTTTATTATGGTGTAGAATTTTACGAGACCACCACATTCACTGAATTTGTTTATTTGGAGAAAAGTAAGATTGGTATTTCAGATGAATCAAAAGTTAATATGTCTTATCAATATCCCGAGGAACTATATTATGGTGTAATTATTGATAATTGTGAAATTAGAAAGTTGATCAAGGTAATCAATGTTGTTGGAGGTAATTTTGTGTCTGTGTATGTGGTGGTTAAAGAAGGTGATGGGGCTAACTGTCACACCCCCGACCGAGGCGGCAAAATACATCAGGTTGTGCGACTTAGTTCATGGATCACAAGCAAATTGAATATACATAACAAGTTACAAGTTACAACAATAACAAAACAATATTTATATTCCACTCTAAGGTTTGAAAACATGGTTAATACAAATATTAATAATAAGTTCATAAATTTGTCATAACAGATAGGCCGATATAACAAAAACTAGGTGAAACTATGTTACCCGAAATCCATGAACATTTCTTCTGCTAAAGGCTGGTTCAATTCTCTTTGACCAATCCAAACCCAAGGTGTGTGGTTGGACTCTCTTTGACCAATCCAAGCCTAAGGTGTGAAATTTCATTAAATCCCTAATATGCCTTAAAAACGGTTCTCGTTTCACTTGTCCAATTCTCGACATTGGGTAATTTTTCCGATTGTGCCAAATGATAGATATTAATTGCAGGGTTTCAAAAACCCGAACGGATAAATTTTCCGAGTTATAGAACTCCGAGAATTCGCTTTTGAAATTCCGCGTCTAATAGGTCTGAAACGTCTAATTTTTCTGCCCTTTTTAAATATTTTCGCTAAAAATATTTCGAGTAGTATATCAAATATTAGACCGTAGTCTGAGCCCAAAAACGCTCTCGGAATTTCCTTCTAAGGTGTGCAAGTGCCTCAACGGATCTAAACGGTTTATGAAATCCGGTAAAATTAGTGTTATGCTGGTTTGGTTTCTTAAAACAATCGTAACTTTTGTATACAAACTCTGTTTTGGGCGTTCTTTATATTTTCGGAATCAGGTAAACATGAACTACGAGACTAGAGTATTTTCTTTACTCACAGACATTAAATTTAAAATTTCAGTTTTCCAGACGTTAACTAAGGTTACAGTTTGTCCTTTATGATTCGGTTGAGATTTTCCACAACGAAAAGTAAGATACCCTTTCATATCTTATTGTAATTGAAATGACACTACATTTTAGCCAAAATATGCATTAAATTTAATAGGTCAAGTTACAAAAAGGTTCGCGGTGAACCGACTATTTGCAGATTTAGCCCTAAATTTCGGGATGTCACATTACCTCCCCGTTAGAGGAATTTCGTCCCAAAATTATTTCGTTTCGACTACAATTTCATTCCACTAGTGGAGGGAGCATCCCTGAATAGTTGTGGGTACTTCTGCTTCATTTAGTCTTCACGTTACCAAGTAAACTCCGACCCTCTACGAGAGTTCCATCGGACTTTTACTATGGGTATGCAGCTTTGTTTGAGGCGTTTGATTTCTCTATCCATGATCTCCACCGGTTCTTCTACGAAATGAAGTTTGGTTTTGACTTGGATCTCAACGAGAGGAATGACGAGGTTCTCATAAGAGAGGCACTTCTTGAGGTTACACACGTGGAAGGTATCGTGAACTTTGCTGAGTTGTTGAGGTAGTTTGAGTTTGTAATCCACCGAACCAACCCTTGCTAGGATTTCAAAAGTCCTGATGTATCAGGGATTTAGCTTACCTCGTTTTCCAAATCTTATGACACCTTTCCTTGGTGCGACTTTTAGTACAACACGGTCTCCTACATCGAATTCGAGGGGTTTACGTCTCACATTAGCATAGCTTTTCTGAGAAATACATGCGGCCTTTAACCTTTCCTTGATCTGAAAAATCTTCTTCGTGGTTTCCTGAATGATTTCGAGGCCAATACATAAAGTATCTCCGACATGCTTTCCAACCAGTTGTGTATTACCAACTTCTGCCCAACATAGCGAAGAACGACATTTGCGCCCGTACAAAGCCTCGAATGGAGGAGCCTGGATGCTGGTGTGATAACTAATACTATATGAAAATTCAACTAGTGGTTAGTGGACATCCTATGCATTACCAAAGTTTGTCATACAGGCGTGAAACATGTCTTCCAGGGTTTGTATCGTCCTTTCACTATGTCCATCTGTTTGAGGATGATACGCAATACTCATGTCTAGTTTGGTTCCTAGAGATCTCTACAACGTTTTCCAAAACCTAGACGTGAATCTGCTATCTTGGTCCGAGATAATAGATATTGGCACTCCGTCTAGTCTGACTATTTCCTCGATGTAAGTCGTGGCGAGTTTCTCCATCTTTTCAATTTCTTTAATGGCTAGGAAATAAGCGGACTTGGTTAAACGGTTAACCATAACCCAAATGGTTTCATAACCGCTTGAAGACTTCCTCAACTTCATTATGAAGTCCATGGTTATCTGTTCCCATTTCCATTATAAAATCAATGGTTGTTGTAGTAGTCCTGATGGTTTCTGGTACTCTGCTTTGAGCTTGGCGGAAGTCAAGCATTTACTGACATGCGTGGTAATCTTTGTCTTCATGTTGGTCCACTAATAAAGCTTCTTGAGATCGAGATACATCTTGTCTGATACGAGATGTATTGAATATCTTGACTTATCAGCTTCATTTAAAACTAAGTTCCAGACTTCACCAAACATCGGACTACAAATTCGGTTTATGAAATATCATGTTCCGTCTTCCTTAACGTCGAACTGCTTGTCCATTCCTCACCGGTTTTCATCCATGATATTTTCGGCTTTGATGGTTTCCAGCTGAGTGTCTTGAATTTGTGTGGTGAGATTGGAGTGGATGTTTAGGGTTAGAGCCTTTACACGAATGTATTTTGCTCGTTCCTGCATGCTTAAAGCGTCTGCTACGACATTCGCTTTACCAGGATGATAACGAATTTCATATTCGTAATCATTTAGCAATTCTACCCATCTTCGTTGTCTCAGGTTGAGCTCTTTCTGATCGAAATTCTTTTGAAGGATTTTGTAGTCGATGAACACGACACACTTCGTTTCGTATAGGTAGTGCCTCCAAATCTTTAAGGCAAACACTTCCGCTCCCAATTCCAAATCATGGGTAGTGTAGTTTGTCTTGTTGGGCTTAAGTTTTCTGGATTCCTACGCAATAACTTTATCCCTTTGCATCAGTACGCATCCTAATCATTGGCAAGAGGCATTGCAGAATACTACAAAGTCTTATGTTCCCTCTGGGAGAGACAGAATCGGTGCACTGCACTACGATTGTTTCAACCTTTGGAAGGCAGACTCTTGGCTGTCTCCCCAATCGAATTTCTTGTCTTTCTGAGTTAGAATGGTGAGAGGATTGGCTATCTTAGAGAAGTTGTCGATGAATCTCAAGTAATAGCCCGCAATCCCTAGGAATTGGCATGCCATGGTTGGCATTGTTGGTGCTTTCCAACCCCTAATTGCTTTAATATTCGCAGGGTCAACATGAATCCCTTTGCTATTGACCACATGACCGAGGAAATACACTTCTTTGATCCAAAATTCACATTTTGAGAACTTTGCATAAAGTTTCTCTATTCTCAGCAATTCTAGAATTAATCGCAAGTGATGGCCATCTTCCTCCTTGGTTTGTGAATATACTAAAATGTTGTCGATAAAGACGATCACGAATTTATCCAAATAGGGTTTGCATACCCGATTTATAAGGTCCATGAATACGACTGGTACGTTAGTCAATCCAAAGGGCATAACCAGGAACACGTAGTGACTGTACCGAGTCCTGAATGTCGTGTTTGGAATGTCTTCTTCTTGAACTATGAGTTCATGATAACCAGATCTCTGATCGATCTTCGAGTAGTATCAGGATCTTTGCAGCTGGTCGAACAGGTCATCAATCCTCGAGAGTGGGTATCGGTTTTTGATGGTGAGTTTGTTCAACTCCCGATAGTCGATGCACATCCTGAAAAATCCATCCTTCTTCTTGAAAAATAATATCGGAGCTACCCTGGGTGAGAAGCTTGGCCGGATAAAGCCTTTGTCAATTAGTTCTTGAAGTTGACTGGATAGTTCTTGCATTTCTGATGGTGCTAGGCGATAAGGAGATCTTGCCACTGGCGCTGCACCCGGGATTAGGTTGATTCGGAATTCAACATGTCTGACTGGGGGTAGTCCAGGTAGATCCTCTGGGAATACGTCCAGTTAGTCACACACTTTGTGGAATATCTTTGATTTCCTTACACTTGCCTAACATCCACCACGTGGGCCAAGAAAGTGATGTATCTTTTTTTAAGCACTTTATTACCTTCATGTAAGGAATGACTCTTAGATTCTTCCCTGATTTATCTCCATAAATCACAAGGGCTTCATCGTTAGGTAGGGGTACTCGGAAGACCTTCTCATAACATAGAACTTCGGCTCAGTGAGGCGATAACCAACACATTCCGATAATCACATCGAATCTTCCAATGGTCATAGGTATTAGGTTGAAGTGACAAGCGTGGTTATTCAAGGTGAGGCAGGAATTGGTAAGTATTTCTAATGTACTTTCTATTTGGACGTTCTCCATTTCTACTGTATAAACCTCATTAAGTTTGTAGGATTTATCGTTTAGCATGCTTCTAAACTTATGGTCAATGAAGCTTCTATCAGCACCAGTATCAAACAACACGGAAGCATAAATATTATTGATAGGAAATGTAGCAGTAACCACAGTTGGTTCCTGGCGAGCATCTCCCATAGTGATCACAACTGCTCTACCTTTTCCATCCTGATTCTTCAGTTTCAGGCAATCCTTCTTAACATTCACAGGTTGATTGCATTCAAAACATTTATGGCTTCCTCCCGCAGCAGTGGTTGAGTTAGTTGTGTTTGGTGCCTTTTTGCAGTACCTTGCAATGTGACCTTTCATTCCACAGTTGTTGCAGGTCATATCCCTGCAATTTCCAACATGCTGGAAGTTGCATTTGGTATAGTGGGGCAGGGTTCCAATGTAGGACTTGGATGGGGTGAGAGTCTTAGTGATTCCGGCATAAACAACCATTGGTTCTAACTTGGGTTTGTAATGCTTGGAGTTCCCTTTTGACTTTCCCTGGAATTTTCGCTTCGTACCCTGATTTTGTTTTGCTTGTGGGGCCATGGTACCCTGACGGATACACTGTTCAGTCAATTGATAGGCCAATTTCTTAGCACTATCAAATGTAGAGGGTGTAGATGCAGTCACCAGACCTTGAACTGGCGAATCCAGTCCCTAAATGTACCTTACAATCTTCTTATCTTGCTGGGTCACCATTCATTGAAAAAGATTTGCAAGGTTTTTAAATCGAGAAGTGTAGGCAACTACTTCCTATCCTTTCATGGTGAGATTCTAGAGCTCCTGCTCCAGAGCCTGAACTTCCTGTTAGGGTAGTACTGTTTGATCATCATTTGTTTCAGGGGTTCCTAACCCATGACATAAGCTTTATCGATCCCTATGGACTTATCATGGTTATGCCACCAAGTTAGGGTGGAATCCATCAGTGTGTAGGTAGCATACTTCACACGGCAAACCTTAGTGCAAGCACTAATGCGAAACACTGCCTCCATCTTTTCTATCCAGCGAGATAGACCAACGGCTCCTTCCGTGCCGTATAAGGGTTGGGGTTTGCATCCCATGAAGTTCTTGTATGAAAAAAGCCTTGAATTGTTTTGGTTCATAGTTGGAGTGCCACCACCATTTCTTTTGTTTCCGGAGTTGTCATTCCGAGCAGCCTCATATGCGGCTAAGGTTGTAGCAATTCCTTATGCAAGTAGGGTTTGCATCAAAGTGGGATCCATTTGAAATGGTGGGTTTGAGGTATTGTTAACCGGTGGAGTTTCGTATGGAGTTCCTTCCGGAGTTGGATTTACTCTTGGTGCACCTCTTCGATTGCTTCGGGGAGTTGGCGGTGGACGAGCTCGCGGAATCTATCGTCGCGCCATTCTCCTAAATGTTTGGAAAAGACACACTTAAGTTACTTAGTCATAAACAAGTATTGTAAAACAGCGTATTAGTAAAATTTGTTCCTAGAATCTCATAGATTTCCAAATTATAGGGTAAGATTGATTCTTGAAATCCTATCGATTTCCAAAAAATAGGTTGATCGATTTGTAAATCCTCTAGATTTCCGAATGATAGGAAGAAGGTGATTGATTTGGAAATCCTCCAGATTTACAAATGGTAGAGATGGGATCTTAACTGATAGTGATTTTTAACTGAGTAATGATAAGTTTCTAAATGAATAAGTGTTTTAAGGTTGACTTAGGGATTTTTCAATGAATCTTGAGGACATCCTTCAATCTCTAAAACTCTCAACCATTGTAGTCTTTCAAATTCGTCGCTCAAGGTTGGTTGTTCATCGACCCGACCATAAGTAACATAGGCGTGCGTTCCAGATTTACTTATGGTATGGCTTATGTACGATATTAACCTTAGATGAGGCGTTTGACCTAAAGATTGAGTTGGTAGATTTAGTTGAAGGTATGCTAAAAATTTTATTACGTATTCTCATTGCGGGTCAGAGTATATATATAACTCTTAGTATATTAGTATTTGTGAGGTTTGTAGTCTTATTAAATTATGTTTTGTACTCCAAGACTACCAATTACAGACGAGGGCCAGACAGGAAACACCGGAGGGCAGGATCATTTTAGTAATTAAGCCGTTCTGAAATCCAGCAACCCTATGCGACCCTTCAAACTTGATTCCCCGTACCGTAAGTAGCCAAGAGGTAGTGTAATTACTAATAATACTTTTAATAAGAGCATGTAGCTATATTTGTATTTCCTCTTTCGAGGATACGAGTCCTCTATATCCAACCTGGCTTTGATACCAATCGGTCACACCACCGACCGAGGTGGTGTAATACACTAGGCTGTGCGACAGTTCATGGATCACAAGAAAATTGAATATATATCACAAGTTACAACAATAACAACACAACATTTATATTCCACTTTAAGGTTTGAATACATGATTAATACAAATACTAATAATAAGTTCATCAATTTGCCTTAACAGATAGGCCAATATAACAAAAACTAGGTGAAACTAGGGTTCCCGAAATCCATGAACATTTCTTCTGCTAAAGGTTGGTTCAATAATCTACTGACAATACATGTAGTCTGAGAGTCAACACAAAGGTTGGTGAGAGTTACAGGTTTTCTAATAACTGCAGTAATGATACTATTTTTTACAAAAAAAGTCTGAAAAGTATATCTTTTGTAGTTAAAACCATGTTTGAAAAAGTTTGATAAAAAGAGAAATTATAAGTAAATCCATACTTAAAGTGTTTGATAAAGAGAGAAAACATAAGTAAATCCATAGTTAAAATGTTTGATAAATAGAGAAATCAAGTAAATCCATACTTCAAATTCTTGATAAACTAAGAAACTGAATCTGTGGTTTCTAGGTAAAGAGATCCAGTTAATGCTTATAGTGAGTCCTATAACCGAACTATATGAATGAAATACCCCCTAGTTTTGACTATCTGTTAGTAGAGGGATGCATTAGGGACTATATATAGTCATGTAGTTGGTTGTGGTTCTAGAGTAGGATCACATGTCTGGGTGTCTATCTCACCTTTGATTATATACGGTCATGCATTCTCTGGATTATTTATATTTAGTATGCTGCTATGTTGTAGTCATCTGTTAGATCTGTATTATGGTATCGGATATGTTGCTATGTTGTAGTGATATGTTAGATCTGTATTTTGGTATCGAGTATGTTGTTTTGCTGTAATAATCTGTAGAACTGTATGTTATCTGTGCTTGTTGGTTATCATCTATAGAGTGCCCTTACGGACTATCTGTGGTCATCTAGGATAGCCTGGGAACTGTTGGTCTAGGCTTTCTTTCCTGTTCCTTGTTTGGTTGTGGCTCTAGAGTATGATCATCTGTTCGGGTGGCTATCTCACCCCTGGTTACTTATGATTACGCATTCTATGGAGGTTAGCTGGTAGTGGGATTGTATGTTGTGAGAGGACTAGTAGGCGGTAGTGAGCTGTATGATTGATGTTTTCTTGTATTATGTGCCTACTTGATCCTGATTGTTTCTATTTCGACATGTTGTGTTTGGTTTGGGTTGAGGTGGTTCTGCTTTGTGCTTTAGGTCAAGATACCTGGTGCGGGCCGGCTGTAAGCCGAAGGAACGGAGGCTCGGGAAGAGCGGTGGGGTTGAGGCAGTAGGCCAACAAACCCTGGATATTCCAGCCTGATGGTTGACTGGACCCGTTGTATATTGGCATTCCAACCTGTGGTATTCCATCCCGAGGATGACTAGACCCAGAGGTTGACTGGGCCAGGGGTATTCCAACCCGATGGATGATTAGACCCGACATGTTTTATTATATATGTTATCCGTTTGTGTGGTGGTATTTTGGGGAAAACTCACTAAGATTTATAGTTAGCCAGTTGTTTAATGTTTCAGGTATCATCCGTGGCTATGGTAAGGCGAAGGCGGGACTGTACACACACATCAGCAACATTGAGGATTTCGCGTTTTCTATGATACTTTGGATTTTAATAAATGTAATTTGGAATAAACGGTTTTCTTATTAATGGATTTATAAATTGGGAAGTTTTACCTTAATAAAAATGAAAATTTTGGTAGTGAAAAATGGGACGTTACAAGTTGGTATCAGAGCCTTGGTTTGAGTGAATTGGAGTAACACTTGTGTGAATCCAGTCTCAAACTAGGATCCAAGAGTTTTTGCAAAATGTTTTTGAAGAAAATAATTTATAATAAAAGGGTTAGGCTAAGGACATGGGCTCGGTCTCTTTTCATGTTCTTGTTTGATTGCTGGTTTGGGATCGGGAACGTGGGCCTTGACTTAACCTTGGATTTTCAGGAAGATGTAGCGTGTACAGTCAGCCAGAGTCCGAACAGGAGAGTGGTTCCCAAAATTCCCATATTGTTATGTTTGCCGAGTTTTGATTTTTGCTGATATATGAATTGTTAGAAAAGCATGTTATTGGATATGGTTCTTTTAGAAACTGTTGGATATTGATGCATGATTTCTGTGATGCCTTCTTATTTAGGGAGTTGCTTACCTCATACATTCTTTTGATTGTGTGATTGATACGTGTATGTTGATTAGTTGTATATGGTCGGGATTGAATATCCTTAGAACGATCGACTTGGCCTTACTTCATGTTCCTTGTTTGGTTGTGGATTAGGGCAGAGTTGATTATTTGACAGTCTATCTGACCCCGTATTGTGTACAACAAGCATGCACAAAAGCAACTGGTGGTGCCTAGGAAGTTAGTAAGGATAATCCTAGGAAGTGTGCCTAGGAAGTTAGTGTAGTGACTTAGGACCTTGGGATGAATTCTGAATCAACTACGGATAGGTGTAGAAGGTAGTATGGGCCCGTACTAATGAAAGCACAAGATTTGTATGAGATTCTGGAGGAATTTCGAGGATGCTAAGGAACTAATAGGAGTAGGGACTGGTGTGTTGATCATTGTTTTGTGATGTCTGATCTTTTCTTTGTGTAATTTCCGTATAGTGACTACTGAAGGTTCATAATTTGGAGCCGACAACACTGGGAGAGCAGGTCTGAGTGAGAAGGAGATTCGTGAGATCATTGCAGCAGAAGCCGATAAGGAGATCAGGGAGGTTACACCAGAGTTGTTTGGGATGGTCAAGGTTGCCATGATTGAGTTATTTGATGATCGATAGGCTGCACTTTTAGAGGTTGTTGTCGTTGCAGATACCGCAAATGTTACTGTCATTAGGGCTCGAAGAGAGAGAGAGCTTTCCAGTATCAGGACTTCGATAATATGAAGCCCCCAGAGATTGATGGGGTCTCAGTCCCGATTGTGGCGATAATATGGTTGTCTGATGTAGAGGGTTGTTTCTTCAGGTGTTCTCGTCTGGATGACCAGAAGGTCAAGTGCTCCCTGAACCTTCTCAGGGTGGGGGCGAAAGATTGCTGGAGACTGGTGACTAGTTCTTATACCCTTGAGCAGAGGGTCGCGATGACTTGGGAGTAGTTCTCGGAGATGTTCCGTGCAAGGTATGTTCCCCTAGTAGAGAGGGAAAGACTGGCCCAGGAGTACATGGATCTGAGACAGACGACCGAGTCGGTGATAGAGATCACCAAGATGTTCACTGAGAGGGCTTTGTTCAGTCCTGAGTTTGCTGCTTCAGAGCAGGCTCAGATTACTCGGTACTTGAGTATGCTCAAGACAGACATTCGACAGTTCGTGTCTACCCAGCGTTATGGTTCTCTCGTTGAGCTTCAGGATGTCACAAGGAGGCGAGAGATTGAGCTAGAGACCCATGCGAGGGAGCAATGTTAAGCTGCAGATTAGTCCCAGCCTGCAGCGAAGCAGTTCAAGTCCATCAGCCAGAGTTTAGGATCAGTTGGAGGGAGGCGTAGATCTTTTGTATGTCACAGGTGTGGCGAAGAGAGCCATTTTGGTAGAGATTACAGGCAGAGTACGCGAGTTTGTTGCCACTGCAGTCAGGAAGGCCACATTAGAGCTCAGTGTCCTTTTCTCATTGAGTTGTTGGGTCCTACAACCTTAGCTTGGCAGTTATCCGACGGTCATCATGGGACCGTCGGGGTCCCGTGGACTGAGATTTGATTTGGCAGTTCTTTTATTTAGCAATTGTGGTAGTATTTGTATTCGTCTGTAGCTTCCGTCTATGTTTCATGTTCAGTTGTAATCTTGGATGATCAGTTAAAATGGAATTATCTTATTTAGCTTTGTTTAAATTGATCTCTTGTTATGAATGGATGAATTATCTTTGTCCTCGATTATATGTATATGTGGATATCGGTGGTTGGAATCAAGTGGTAGAGTTTGAGTTAGTCTAAGTATCGAATTACTGTGAAGTTCTCAGTTTCTAGCATATTTCAAGTGGGGGAGAGTGGAACCTTGCAGCAGGCAGACTTTGTGCCAAGATTTGGTTCTCAGTCGGATTTCTCTAAGTTCTAGAGTTCTGCGCAACTGCTAAATCTTCTAGTTTCGCGACAAGATCATCACCAATTGTTTGAGTTTCTCTTCGATTCGTATTAGTATTAGTTGTGATAGCATCTGTAGGGCGTGCTTGTGATTAGACCCTAGGGTGTTAGGAGCTCAGTTTGAGGTTTACTTGTCTGTTATCATCTGATATTGGGTGAGCCCGAGTGCTGATAGTGGATAGCTTAGCTGGGCTGTCGGAGCCGAGCAGGAGTATGGTCTAGTTTAGTATGTGATCAGTTAGTTTCATTGCGGTGGTGCCCTTTTGGTACGGGATTAGCATGCCAGCGTTTGGCCGAGAAGCTTTGGGACAGATTAATTTCGCGGATTTTCGTACATCTTGGTTCTTGTGGGGGAGGGCATCATTAAGTGCAAGCAAGAATTTATTTCGAGGACGAATTCTAATTTAAGTGGGGGAGAATTGTAACATCCTGTTTAAAATAAAATAAAATAAATAAAATAAAATAAAATAAAATAAGTAAATAAAAAAAGATAAATAAATAAATATATAATAAACCCTAAAACCCCGACATATTTTTTTTATATATTTTTATGTTAGCCCTATCCGTAATAATTAATCAGAGTATTAACACGAGGAGTTAAAAGTTATATTTTTTGGATATTGAGGGTTAAATTGTAACATATGGACTTGTTATGAATAGGTTTTTGGAGGCAGGGGTTGTAGTGTAAATGTTGGACCTTATATGAATTAAAATGTGGAGATAGGGACCAATCTAGTAAAAATGTATTCAAAGTTTGAATTAGACATGAGACTTAAACCCGGTCCTTTTCCTTCTCGCTTAAATGAAGCATGCAACCCTAACCCTATTTTTTTTTAAAAAGCTAGCCGTCACATCGTGTTCTCTAGCCGCCACCACCCAATTTTCTTGTTATTCCGATCAACCAAGACCACAGGTGGACCTTTGTTGCCGACGAAATCGTGGACCGATGAGAACCATGCACGTCAAGATCGTTGAGGGAAGGGTTAGGTTTGAGCCGGAATCTCGTGGATGTTGCTGCTTTCCTCGGTGGCAGACGCAACCACTGTCTCTCCACCGCTGCTCCCGCTGCCAGTGAAAACGAGAACTGTGAGTTGACATCGTTGTATTGGGGAGGCTGGAAGAACGAAGCACGTGGCTGTCATTGATGCTATTATCGTTTAGGGGCTGAACAATACTTTCTCTTCTCTTTTTCTTTTCTGTTGCTACACCGCCCCATGTGGATGTCCCGTTTTGTTGTCTCTCTCTGACCACTGCTTGCCACCATGATGCTTTTTAAGTTGTGGCGTGCTTCAGTGGGTGCTCGTGTTTCGTGTATGTGTGTATGTGTTGCTGCTGAAAGTCATGAGGTGTGTGTGTGTGCGTTTTGGTTGGCCAAATATCCAAGAGAACCACCATGGCAACCAACCATGGTGGCTACCTCCTTGTTGCATTTTCTGCCACCACCAGCCACCGTGTGAGGTGGCTGTGTGCATGTAATATTTTGTGTACATGTGTTTTCTGCATGATTGTTGTTATGGGAGCTGTTTGTTTAGATTCTAACTCGAAACCGCCACGAACGTCGTGTGTGGGTGGCTACCGCCATGGACCGATGCCGACCACCACTGCCCGAGGTGGCAGTGGGTGGTGCCCGACTTATTAAACATTAAAATTACCTAAGCTTCTAACCTTAGTCAGAGTGGCACGTGTTTGGGTTAGAAACCCTAATTCTAACTCGAAACCGCCACGAACGTCGTGTGTGGGTGGCTACCGCCATGGACCGATGACGACCACCACTGCCCGAGGTGGCAGTGGGTGGTGCCCGACTTATTAAACATTAAAATTACCTAAGCTTCTAACCTTAGTCAGAGTGGCACGTGTTTGGGATAGAAACCCTAATTAGGGTTTAGAAAACCCTAATGTCAAGAAAACCCTAGTTTTGGAGTTTTGTCGGGACCCGCGTTAAGACTGTTAATTGAACTTTAGATTATACTCAATAATTCCCTACGATTAACTTAATGCATAATTGGACTTAATGAAATAAGTCCTTAAGGGGTTAAGTGTGGAACACTAACCCTAGTTATCATTTTATGTGGAAAACCCAAGAATCGGGAAGCCCTATTTTGGACAATGATCGGGGTACCTATTTGGGATATTTCTTGGATTATTATTGTACCCGTGAATGACTAGGTTAAACCTTAATCAGTCCTACCCTTAGGTGATTAAGTCCTTAATGGGTTAAGTGTCCTTACTTAATCCTAATCGTCATTTTATGTCGAACCCTAATCATCATTTCATGTGAGGTAGTCACTGTTGCAACTGACTATGTCTTGTGATTGGGTATTGACTCAAGTATCTTCCTGTAGGTGACTGGAAGCGAGTCGAAGCTGGTAGATTTCATCGTTACTACGGTGGTTATTTACGCACATATCGAGGTGAGTTTCTCCTCATTGTACCGTGGGTCGAAGGCACAAATGTCTCCCCACTAGTTTTGATTATATGTTAGTAGAGGGATGCATTAGGGACTGTATATAGTCTTGTAGAATAGACTGAGGACTCTTGATCTAGGCCCATTTACATGTTCCTTGTTTGGTTTTGTTTCTAGAGTAGGATCACTTGTCTGGGTGTCTATCTCACCACTGATTATATACGGTCACACATTCCTTGGATTGTTGATATTTAGTATGCTGCTATGCTGTAGTGATATGTTATATCTGTATTCTGGCATCGGGTATGTTGCTAAGCTGTAGTGATCTGTTAGATCTGTATTCTGGTATCGAGTATGTTGCTTTGCTGTAATAATATGTAGAACTGTATATTATCTGTGCTTACTGATTATCATCTATGGAGTGCCCCTAGGGACTGTGTGTGGTCATGTAGGATTGCCTGAGAACTCTTGGTCTCGAGTTTCTTTCCTGTTCCTTGTTTGGTTGAGGTTCTAGAGTAGGATTATTTGTTCGGGTGGCTATCTCATCTCTGGTTACTTATGGTTACACATTCTATGGAGGTTAGCTGGTAGCGGGTGTATGTTGTGAGAGGAATAGTAGACGGTAGTGAAATGTATGATTATTGTTTGCATGTATTTTGTGCCTACTTGATCTTGATTGTTTATATGTCGACATGTTGTGTTTGGTTTGGGTTGAGGCGGTCATGCGTTGTGCTGTAGGCCAAGATACCTGGTGCAGGCCAGTTGTAAGCCGAAGGCACGGAGGCTCGGGAAGAGCAGTTGGGTTGAGGCGGTAGGCCAACAAACCCTGGGTATTCCGACCCCATGGCTGACTGGACCCATTGTATATTGACATTCCAACCTAGGGTATTCCATCCCGAGGATGACTGGACCCGAAGGTTGACTGGGCCTGGGGTATTCCAATTCGATGGTTGATTGGACGTGACATGTTTGATTGTATATGTTATCCGTTTGTGTGGTGGTATTTTAGGGGAAAACTCACTAAGCTTTATGCTTACCCAGTTTTTTATTGTTTCAGGTATCATCGGTGGCTATGGGAAGGCGAAGGCTGGACTCTACACACTCATCAGCAACATTGAGGATCCCACTTTTTCTATGATACTCTAATCTTTAATAAATGTAATTTGGAATAAACGATTTTCTTAATAATGAATTTATAAATTGGGAAGTTTTACCATAATAAAATTGAAAATTTTGGTTGTGAAAAATGGGACGTTAAACCCCCCCACCAAATAGAATCCGACCCCATCTCCTCCCCTTTTCCCTCCCCCTTACCCCTCGCCATTGTCATTTCAGTTTTATATATCTTCCTATTCCTAAATGAAATACCCACACTGTAAACCAAATCTTTGGAAGACTAACCTTTGCCGCCCCTGTCTTGCTTTGTCGTCAGAAACCATCGTCCCCACCTTCTTCCTAATCTGCCATTGCTCTCGTTTTCATCTACAGTGGTTTAGGGCTCCACCAAAAACCAAAGTTTGCATCCTAAGCACCATCAGAGACCTATATCCGTCGATGGCAACATTCATCTGTTTTGCTAATTTGCTGCCACCATAGCAAACAATCGCTCCACCACGAACGCCACCATGAGCCTTCTTCTCTCTTTCTCATCAGCAATGTCATCTGCAAGACCTAACACAACCGTTATCAGTGCTCCTACCCATAGGTCTGTACTACAAATCCATCAACAACACTCTAAAAATAATAATTTCACCCATCTAACCATCATTGACTCTCGTTTCTCGATTTTATGGTGGTAGAGTTCTGATTTTGGCATGAAATCGATGGAACATGATGACAAAAGTTTTGAGTTACATGCTTTGGGTTCTCTTTCTCTCTTTCTCACTTTCATCTTCTCTATTTGCTGGAAATGTATATTTGTGTTTGATATTTTTATTTTTGATTACTAGTTTGATCGGACTGAATGTCTAATTTTAAAGGATTGATTCAGGTTTTGATTTCATATTTGATTTCCGGTTTGGATTTCTGTTTAGGATTCTTGGATTTGATTTTTGGTTTTAATTTTAGATTGAATTTCTGGCTTGATTGGGTTCAGTGTGGTTTTTATTTTTTTCCGATATCAAAGACGGTGGTGATTTGCTCCGGTGGCATAGATGGTGGTAGTTTGCACCAGCAAGAGAGTAACCTAGCGGAAGACCAGAAGGAATAAAAGGTAGTGTGTAACTAACTAGATTAATCCTAAATATATAACAATAAATTTAAAAAACATAAACAAATATATAAATTATTAAAAATAAAAACCAATAAGGGTATAATAGTGTTTTTAGGTCAGGCATGAACCATGCGCGTAACAAAAACACGTAATAGGGACCATTCAAGTTAAAAAATAGATTTAGGGACCAAGCGTGCATATTACCCTAAACCACAGGGACTATTCGTGTAATTTATTATTTAATAATCTTAAGTAATAATACTTATTTTAAGATAGTCACGTAGCACTACCAAATATTTCTTTTAACATAAATATATTCTTATCTAGTTCATACATTGTAAGTATTACCAAATATACACTTAATACATATTGTAGACAATGAGCATATAATTCACATATAAACTTTCAACTAATATTTCATACTTTTAATAAATACTTGCATTAAATCATGTTCTTGAAAGTAACTATGCACTTACGTGAATGAGGTGGAAGACTCGTGGGTAAATCAACTCCTTGACTGACACTTAAGTTTTCCCTTTTGAACGACCTAAAGACGAATATTACTATGCCTCAGTATTCGTTTGTATTTATAAAGGTTATATTAATCGTTACCGGATTCTTCAATAATATGAACGAATACATCCAGCTCTAGCTGATAAGGAATAATCAGGTAAGATCATATCAGAGGTAGGATCCGTTTGGTAAAAAGATGTATCGTTTGGAAAATCCACTTTAAACACCTCACATATCTAGCCTAGACATCACTCCCGAAGTAGATCGATTAGTATAACGATTGGTATTACTGATAAATATTATTTATAAGTTCATAATAACGACTATGAACATAAATATAAGTTATACTTAAAGCACGTTAAAGTATACCTCAACTTATAGGTATTCTAGCGAAAAACCAGAACCTACGCGGGCAGAACTTCGAAACCAAAAGCCCTATTTCTTCAGGCTCTACAACGCTCCATAACTTCGCTACTAACACCTAAAAACTCTTAACGACAGGCCTCGAGGTTGTGGGAAAGTTTGAGAGGGTTTTGGAAGAAGAACGAGTGAAATATGAGCCAAAATCGGAACTGTATATAGAAGATTCTGAAAGACGTGTCGTGCCCTGTCACATGGCAGTTATCTGGTAGTCCACATTACCTAATCTTTGGGAGGAAGGTTTGCACCTGCTGGTGACACATGTCCCCCTTCTGGTGGTGCCACGTGTCGTCTTCTGGGTGGTCCGAATTTTGCAATCTTCTAAAAATCGTAACTTTCGCAGACATGATCCGTTTTGACGTTCTTTATATTTTTCGTTTCGTATGGATGAGTGCTACAACTTTCATTTAGACTTCATCAACAAATTTGCATTCTGTTTTTACATTTTACAGTCCAAGACTGTTACACTGTTAACGACGCTGTGAAACTCATAACTTCTTCATATGAGCTCTGTTTTCGGTGTTTTATATATAGATGGTTTCGTATTGACGACTAATATAATTTCCGTTTAGATTGTTTTGTCCAACGAGCAACCGATATCCATTTCACTTTTTATGTCACACACATTGTATTGTGTTGAACATGAAACTTCGAGAAATCATAACTTCCTCATACGAAGTCAGATTTTGGCGTTCTTTATATTCACAGCTTCGTAATTAAAATTACTACGACTTTCGTTTAGATCATTTATTCTAAATACTCTTTTATCAAAAATTTTACTTTATCACTTAACGATAAATTTTATTAAAGTTTTCTACAAATATTATATAATTTTAATATTTGTTCACATAACATGTATACAATAAATAAAAATTTATATAGTTTGTACCACGTATGATGAATTCCTATTTACTTATTAGAAATTATGCTATTCAATGATTTTAATTATTCGATAAAATGGATAATTATAACCATTGTCCTTTAAACTTCTAACCCAAATTTGCGGATGTTACACATCCTCATGGCCAAAACTCTTCAAAACTCCAAACCTAACTCTAAAATGCGCCAAGACTCATGCATGACACCATGGTGGTGCATGTCAATCCATTTTTGCTTCGATTCACAAGTCTTGAAGTCATAAAATCCTAGTATAATGTTCTAAAGTTCTCCAAACTCCAAGAACACCATGGAAATGGACCAAAAGGGACCAAAATGACCCACAAACCAGATATTAAGGAAATAAATACAAATGTTGGAACTTTATACTCACAATGGTCTAGAAACAAGATACGATTATTGGATCTAAGTTGAAAACATGCTTCCTTTTAGCAAGAGAGTCTTCCTTCACCTTCAAGTTTCAGAAAAACCCGATTCAAACACTCAAAACTCAGGAATTAATTGAGGGAGGGGCTAGTGTTTGAAGAGAGAGGTCTTTGATGATAGAGGCTGAGAGAATGACGAAATCCTAGGGGTTTGTGCCATTAAATAGGGTTCAAATCCCGAGGCCTTGGGCTTGCCCCAACAGCATAGGCACGCCGCACACAACTTAAGGTGCTCCGTTCCCCATCACTAAAACTCCACCAAATTAAAATGTTTAGATAAACAGGAAAACATACCGGGAATTTCGGGTGTTATAGTATGTGAGTTAGAGGTTGTAGTTGCACTCGTTTTTTAGATATTTACATTCAATCTCTCCCATTGTTAATTCATCCGGTTGTGCTCTTGTATTGAATTTGAAAATTAGAGAGAGAAATATGTTTTGAGAGAGAAAGTCTTTTCTTTCTTTGATTTTTCTGAATGAAATGTTCATTACATATATACAAGAACTTAAACAAACTTGTAATGAAATAACTAAATAACTGAAACTCAAAACTTTTCTAACAAACAGGACACGTGGCAATTAACTCTTAATGATAACACCCCCTCCCCCCAAGCTGGAGGATATGGTTGAAGACCCAGCTTGATTGTAGCTTCTTTGTGTTTTGGTCCTGGTAAAGACTTTGTAAGAGCATTTGTGATTTGCTGATTTGTTGAAACATGAGATAAAGAGATAAGGCCACTTTTAAGTTTTTCTTCAACAAAATGACAATCTATGTCAATATGTTTAGTTCTCTCGTGAAAAACTGGATTAGAAGCTATATATATAGTTGCTTGATTAACACATTTGAGGGGTATTGGTGTAATATTGGGTACTTGAAATTCATGAAAAAGTCGACTTAACCAAGCCAATTCAGCAACTAATGTTCTCATGGATCGATATTCAGCCTCTGCCGAAGATAAAGAAACTATAATTTGTTTATTGGATTTCCAAGCAATAGGACTGTTTCCAAACATGATGAAATACACACTAACAGATCGCTTGCTGATTGGGCATGCAGCCCAATCAGAATCACAATATGCCTCAAGGGTATATATGTTATTTTGGTGAAAAAACAATCCTTTATGTAATGTACCTTTGAGATATTGTAGTGCATGTAGAGCAGCTTCGTAATGTGCTTGAGATGGCGTTTGATTGAATTGACTGAGGTACTGTATCGAGTAAGACAAATCAGGTCTTGTATGAATTAAAAAATTCAGCTTTCCAATTAACTGTCTATACATGGTAGGATCATCTAAACGATTCTCCATAGCTGGTAATAGAAGAATTTTGTGAGGAAGAGGAGTGGATACAATATTGCAATCATTCATAGAATATGTATCAAGTAATTCTTTGATATATTTTTGCTGATGAACGATCATACCATTAGGAACCTGATTAAACTCCAATCCAAGAAAGAAATGAATTTGTCCCAAATCTTTTATTCTAAACTGATCATCCAGAAAGCGTTTAGGATCTTCAATTTCATCTTGATTATCTCCTGTAACTAATATGTCATTGACATAAACAGCTACAATAACAATGGAATTAGATGTGGTTTTAAGAAACAAAGAGTAATCATTAGGCGAGTGATGATATCCTCTTGTTCTTAATGCTTCAGACAATTTCGAATACCATTGCCTGGATGTTTGTTTTAAACCATATAAGAACTTTTTTAATTTGCAAACATATGAAGGAGATATTGTAGAGATTCCAGGTGGTATTCTCATCTTGACTTCTTCATGTAAGTCTCCATGAAGAAAGGCGTTATTTACATCAAGTTGTTGAATTTTCTATTGTCTTTTGACAGCTAAAGCAACTAAACATCTTACTGTGTTGAATTTCACTACAGGTGAGAAGGTCTCATGGTAATCAATACCAGCTTTTTATGTGAAACCTTTTGCTACCAATCGACCTTTGTGCCTCTCAACTGAACCAGCAGCCCTATATTTGATTTTAAATACCCATTTGTAGGAAATAGGCTTCTTGCCTTTTGGTAGTTTAACAATATCCTTGGTATCATTAGTTTGAAATGCTTGTAACTCTTTGGCCATTGCTTCTTCGCAATTAGGATCGCCTTTTTCTTGATGATAGAAGGTAGGTTCAAAAATATGATTGGTGACATTAAAGGCGAAATGTTGAGGATGAGTATCATCAATGGAAGTATGATGTAATGAATGATCAAGCCCAACACAAAGATTAGTACTTGTATGATCACAATGATGATGAAGATCATTTGAAGAAATAAGATTGCATATATAATCTTGTAAATGTGATGGAGGATGAGAGACTCTTGTTGGTCTTCTTAAAGATGGAATGGGTGGGATGGTTTCTGAAAAAGAGTTATGAAGTAGATTTCCATGACTTTATGGTGAATGAGACTCATGATTAGAATGATCAGCTATAGAGATTGGAAGATAATTGTCACTGAATGATGATGACTTCTGGTGAGAGTGAAGAGGAAAGATATCTTCCAAAAATTTGATGTCTCGACTTACAGAGATTTCATTTGTAGTTAAGTTTAAAATCTTGTAAGCTTTTTGAGCATAAGGATACCCAATGAAGACACATGGATGAGTACGAGGCATGAACTTATCCCTTCCTGTTCTTGGAGAGCTAACATAGCATAAACACCCAAATGCTTTAAGATGTTGTAAATCTGGTACAACATTATACAAGACTTCAAATGATGTTTTATGCTGAAGAACTTTTGTAGGCATTCTATTGATTAAGTAAATGGCTGTTTTGACACATTCTCTCCAATAGATGTGTCCGAGTCCCGATTGGAAATACAATGCCCTTGCAACTTCTAAAATGTGACGATGTTTTCGTTCAACTAAACCATTTTGTTGAGGACAATATGGTGTTGATTTTTGGTGAATAATGCCTTTTGTTTGAAAAAATTCAACTCCCTCATTGCTGGAACCTAACTCATATGCATTATCAGATCTGATAATATTTATGGTCTTTAGAAATTGAGTTTGTATGTGAGAAACAAAAGCTTTAATAAGATTCCATGATGCACTTTTATTACTCATTAAATGTATCCATGTATGGCGAGAATAATCATCAACAATGGTTAGAAAGAATTTAAAACCATCATGAGTAGCATGTTTATAAGGTCCCCATACATCAATGTGCACTAGATCAAAAGGATGATGAGTATGATATGTGCTTTTAGGAAAAGACAAATGTGGTTGTTTAGCTTGACAACATGTCAAACAAGAATCAAATACAAACTCATTACAATGTGAAGGAACAAGAGACAATTGTTTGAGTTTACTAAAAGGAAGATGACCTAATCGTTTATGCTATAACAAAGTGTTGGATGGCTTATTGATTACATTGAAACATGTTCTAGAAGGAAATGGACAACAAAATGAAAGAGAATCTTTAATTGTTCGATGATCAAGAACATATTGATCATTGATTTTCTTCCCAAAAACACCTAGAGCAATCTCATTCTTTGATGAAGGGTCCTGCAGAAGACATTCTTCATCAGTAAAGATGACAAACGTATTTAGATGCTTTGTGAATTTGGGAATAGAAATGATATTGTATTTGAATGAAGGAACATACAATACTCGATGAAGAACTATAGAATCATGAATTGAATATCACCAATGAAAGAAACAGTAGCATGATGACCATCAGAAACCCAATGAAATGTGGCTGATTAAGTGATGTGAATGACAAGAATAAATCACGATTAGCACAAATGTGATCTAATGCCCCTGAGTCTATAATCCAAGAAAAACTGGTATGCAATAATGATGAAGATTTGTAAACGTTTGCAACAAAATGATGATATGAAAAAGAATTACCTTCACCATTCATAGCACCATTAATCATAGAGGAACTGATTTGATTGATGGAAAAAGAAGAATTGAGATTCTGATTGTTAATGAGTTGATCAAGGTGTTCATACTGTTCCATGTTGATTGAAGGAGAATTAGATGTCGAGATAGTTCTGAACACTTGATTTTGGATCATCCTTTTTTATTTTAGTGAGTTTGATTGATGCAGGAAAACTAATTATGTGATAGCAATTGGTTTTGGTATAACCTGTCTTCTTGCAGTGAGTACAAACAAGCGATTTCTTGGAGTTGGAAACACATGATTCTGAAGTAACACTCATGGCAATTGCATCATTGTTTATGATTGAAGGAATGGAAATTGTTCGTCGACGTTCTTCTTGAATAATCAGTGAATAAGCAGTGGAAAGAGAAGGTAACGGCTTCATCATAAGAATTTGCCCTCGAACAATTTTGTATGAATCATTTAAGCCCATTAACATTTAAATGATGCGTTGATCCTCAAAAAATTTCTGAATCGATGCAGCAGCAGCACAAGTACAAAGAGGAATAACTTGAACAATCCGCAATTCATCCCAAATTTTTGTTAATTTAGTGAAATAGGTAGAGAAATCATCGGTACCTTGTGAGAGAGAAAACAATTGTTGCTGAGTGTTGTAAAGAAGAGTACCATCGGATTGTTCAAATCGTTGATGAAGTTCATTCCAAATCTTAGAAGCAGTCGGTAAGAAGAGAACACTATCAACAATTGTTTTGTTCAATGAACTTAGAATCCAACTGATGACCATTGAATTAGCTCTGTGCCAATTCGAATATGCAGAAGAATTGATTGCAGGAGGCGTAATAGATCCATCTACAAATCCAAGCTTGTTTTTGGCAGACAAAGAAAGAATCATCGATCATTTCCAGGATTGAAATCCGATTCCATTAAAACAGTTGAAACAAGAATGGAATTCAGATTATCAGAAGATCCAATGTAAAATGGACCAGAAACATTGATTGCAGATGAATCAGATGAGATCGTTTCAAACATGATTCTGATTGAATGAATGAAGAAGAAGAGTGAAATGGATCGATTTTAATATGATACCATATTGAATTTGAAACTTAGAGAGAGAAATATGTTTTGAGAGAAAAAGACTTTTCTTTCATTGATTTTTCTGAATGAAATGTTCATTACATATATACAAGAACTTAAACAAACTTGTAATGAAATAACTAAATAACTAAAACTCAAAACTGTTCTAACAAACAGGACACGTGGCAATTAACTCTTAATGATAACATCTTGTGATCCTTAATCAATGAGTGCAACGAGATAATCATGCCTCAAAACATAATCTAATTTCATCATATCAACACATAAATCGACTTACCGCCATTCTCATTATACATATTTACCACATGTTTATTTATTATTCAAAATTGTAAATAAACTTTAGAAATAGTCTCTCTGTATAGTTGTAACAGATCCTACACAATCGGATCTCACTTGTATATGTATCAGTTCAATATTGAATGTAAAACAACTTTTCCTTATTCACTTATATGGCATCAGCCAGGCCGCCTTTTCCCCTCTTCTTCGATCTCATTCAATCGCCATGTTTCTTGATGCTGAAATTGACCTAACTCCACCTGCCAGCACTCCTCAATCGGGCTCTCAATCCTCAACAATCCAAACTCTACCTCTCAAAACACCATCGCTCACACTTGTCTAATTCCCCCCATCCCTCAAACTTCTTTCTACAAATTACATGAGCTGGAAAACACAAATTGAAGCCCTCCTCTATGGTTTGGATCTCTACAAGTATATTGATGGGACACTCCAGGCACCAAAACCCATAATCAAAAATGACGTCTCTATTCCCCATCCCGACTTCCCAGCTTGGTTCCACCAAGATCGACTGTTATTTGGTGCTATTGTAGGTACTCTCTCCCCCTCCATTGTCCCACTGATAACGAATGCTTCCTCTTCACTTGAAGCTTGGAAAATTCTCTCAAATACCTATGCTAAACCATTACGTGGCCACATTAAACAACTACAACATCGGCTAAAACAAACCACAAAAGCTGCAGATCAGTTCATCACATATTACATGCAATCCATCAAAACTATTGTTGATGAACTTGGTATCCTAGGCAAACAAATGGATGAAGAAGACATCACTGATGCAATACTAAATGGTCTTGACTCCACCACCTACAAGACTGTCATAGATGCCATTCGCGCTCGTGACACCCCCATATCATTCCATGAATTGCATGAAAAACTCATCAATCGTGAGCTATTTTTGGTGCAAACTTCCCTGGTTCCCACCAACATCCACCAACCCGCTACCGCCTTTGCAGCTAACAAACGACCACCAAACAGACCTTGGAATAACCGAAATTCCAATAATACCCCTGCTCTTCTCCCAACACCCCAGCCACCTCATAATCCTACCCGTCAATTTTTAGGCAAATGTCAATTTTGTTTCACCAAAGGACATTCCCTCACCTCCTGCGAAGGACTAAGGACTGGGTCCTTGCCCTCGGTGGGAGTGATGACTTGAGAGTTGTAGGGTATAGTGATGCTAGCTTCCAGACTGATAGGGATAATTTCCGCTCTCAGTAGGGTTGGGTCTTTACCTTAAACGGAGGAGTAATTTCTAGGAAAAGTTCCAAGTAGGAGACAGTGGCTGATTCAACTTGCGAATCAGAGTATATAGCGGCAAGAGAGGCAGCAAAGGAGGCGATATGGCTAAAGAACTTCATTGGAGACCTTTGGAGTTGTACCAGCTATAAAGGTGCCCATAGAGATTTTCTGTGATAGTGAAAGTGCAGTTGCCTTAGCGAAGGAACCATGGGATCACGAAAGATCCAGACACATTGAAAGAAAATACCATTTCATCAGACATCGAATAGAAGAAGGACTCCTCGTGGCAAAGAGGGTATCATCGGATGAGAACCCGACAGATCCCCTCACGAAGGGAGTGGGTAGGGTTAAGCATCTCCAGCATGCATGGAGCATAAGGCTGAAGGATGATATTAGTTTTAGTAGTTAGATAATTTTTTGAAATTTGTAAACTGTAATTGACATTTGATGATAAATACAAGTTGTGTTTATTTATGAGTAAAGTGTTTCTATCTTTTGTCAATCGTTTACTATTATTTCTTTTTCATGTTTTGACTTCCAGAATATTTATGTTGTGTTTTACATATTATTCATATTATCCACAGTCGGTCATATGTTGGAAGTAGATATGAATTAAGACTGTCATGAGTTGGTTGTAGAGGTCTAAGATGTTGGACATAGCCTCAACACTCATGAGTGCTCATAAGTTCTGAGTATTGGATTCAACCCACGCTCGCTGGTATCACGTCATGGAATTTATCTCGAGTGATCGCGAGACTGTAATATCATATAAGTCTTCAAACCTAGAGATATGTCTTGTTGTCTATGAGTTGGTTATACATTGATCGTGCGAAAACGCATTGGTAACTCGATGTTATAAAACGTGCGTTTGTGTGTGATTTAACAAGTAGTAGAACAAGCATATGAGTCGAAGTTTATTTGTTCCTTCTTGGATTAGAAGCGGTATCTGGGCCTCTCGATGATTTTGTTTTGACCTATGTACCGGTCCCGGTCAGAACTAAGTTGATGTGTTCAATTAAGTTTTATGTCAAACAAATCGGAAATCGAGAAACAAAATGTTGGACAATAAGCAAGACATTGTTCCATGTATTTGTCCGGCTGATATCTAGAACAGAGGATTATATGATCACTTATCTTAAATGGCGTATCATCATCTTCTCAGTTCTGAGAGACCTTGAAAAGAGCTACGATTGCTGATCGGTTCCTGAAGTCATACTTGCAGTTATAGTTATTAGACTTATCCAAGTGGGAGAGTGTTGGATAAGGTGTCTAAGTCCATAACTATTTCTGGTATGTACTTGACCCGACCCGGCATGGTCCATTTGGGTTGCATGGCATCATGCATTTGGATAGACTAAATGAGAGAAATAACACTTGTGGTTTATTAATATATTATAAGTTTTGATATATTAATAGTATTATTTAATTAGTATTGGTCAAGAATTAATCTAGAATTAATTAAGTGATCAAAAGAAGACTAATTAAATATATGGGTTGATTGTGTAAATCATCCATACTTGTATAGTGGGCTAGATGCTCCATGGATTATCTAGTTGGGCTAAGGTCCATAGGATGCTCCATGGACGCTCCATGGGAGTTACAAACCCATGGGTCATGGAAATGAAAAGCCATGTTACATTAGGGTTTACATGGTGTAACCCTAATGCAACATACTATATAAGCATACTTAGAGCAACCAAAATCGGCTACACTAGTGAGACAATAGGGCAAGGCCGATTACAAGTGTTATATATTTCTCTCAAAGTTTATTCCAAGAGCATTTGGTGTTGTGTGAAACATTTGAGGCATCACTCTTGGGGTGCTAGGCTCTCAAGGTTTTCAAGGAATCAAAAAAACTACAAGGTATGTAATCCTAGCCATCTTTATGATTAAAGTTCTCCATGTATGCTAGATAGGATTATGAAACTTGGAAAAAGTATTTTGCATGTATTTTAGACAAACATAGATCCAAGGTTTTTCTAGGGTTGCATGTACACTTAGGAGTGTTAGAATGCTCAAAACCCATCAGTGGTATCAGAGCCTAGGCTTGTTTGTTTGATACTTGATGCAAAACTGTGGAAAAACTCGTTTTTTATGCATTCTGCAGCATGAACTCGCCGAGTCCATGGGGGGACTCGACGAGTCCATGACCAAACTCATCCTACTCGTCGAGTAGGTTCTTGCACTCGACGAGTAGGAGCCCCTGAGTGCAGTTTTTCGAGTTTTGCTTATGGAAATTGACTAGAACATTACTCTAAACTGTTTTGGTGTTTTAAAACTTGTTTTAGATGGTGCAATGGTTGTTCTAATCCATTTTCAATGGCTAATATCAAAATTACATGATTATATGTGTTCATATGTTCTTGAAATTTTGATATGTTGATTCATGTTCTTATGAGTTCTTGATAGATCATAGGAATTACTTGTTTAATGCTTAATTCATGATCTTTATGTGTTTTAATGGAGTCCATAACTTGTCCTCAAGTTATGGATAACCAAAAGTCACTTTGTATTAATTCCATTAAAAGAACACATAAGTTACAAAAATGAAGAGCCTTCATTTTAATAACTCATAAGTTATGAATTGAAAGGTTTTGTAAAGTTACAAAACTTGCCCTCAAGTTTTGGAACATGTAAAGTCATCTAATAAACTTTAGTTCCAACCCCTAGAATTTTAAAAGTTAAAATTCAACCCTTATACTTTATAATATTATAAGTTTAATAATATATATATATATATATATATATATATATATATATATATATATATATATATATATATATATATATATAAGATCAAGTCGTTTTACCATTAGTTGGCCTCATTCACGAAGCCGGTCTATAAGGGGGGTATAAGGTTGTTGCCTATAAAATGACAGCTTAATGGGTGTCCACTCTCACCCACCGCTTCCTTGACTGGTGGAGGGTCGTTAGCCGAATGGGTAGGACAATGACTTAAAATTCTCATTAAAAGTATAATGATTATTATAAAGTAACTAAATGTTTTATAAATTCCCAATCTTAATTACTTTAGGAAAAATGTGAATAAGGTGCTAACCCATGAAATTACACTTTGCACTTTGACTAAGTCGTTAGTGGAGCGTGTGTGGTTAACCAGCACACTAACTTGGACTTAACAAGGTAGGCAAAGGGTGACTTAAGGTTTTTCATAGGTCGGTGGAGCACGTATGGTTAACCGGCGCATCGATTAAGTGAAAAACATTAAGGGTACCAAGTAATTTGCATGGTTACTTCACACCTTGTTTTATGATCCTCGGTATCCCAGTCACAAAACATGAAGGGCACACTCGAGATTGAAACATGCCATTGAAAAGTTCAATGAATCTCAAAAGAATCTAGGAGTTTCTAAAAACCAAATAAAACCTAATAATCTATATTTCGTTTTTCATGGTGGAAATTGGTGAATCGTCATTCACCTACCTTTCAAATATGTTATAGCTTGGATTACGACATCCCTCTTCTAATTTATAACATATTGTGATTGGATTCTAGCCTTAGTATTACATTTGGGTGTCTTATTAAGGACTATCTTTATATCTAAACTAAACTTGTCTTTTCTTCTTTTCAGATGTCTTCCAACAATGCTGCTTCTGGCTCAAACCCTACCGGCTCCTTCTCTCTCATGAATCTTTGTGGGAGAGTCATCTTTGATGGATCCAACTTTATAGATTGGATCAGGAACATCAGGATGGTCACTCGTTATGAGAACAAAGAATATGTTCTCGACAAGGAGCTTAAGGTACCTGAGCCAACTGCTACTCCTGAGGAGCTAGCTGAATATGAGGCACATGAAAGAGATGCTACCAAAATGGCATGCATCATGATGGCCACTATGACAGCCGAGCTCCAAAAGTCCTATGAGGACTACTATCCTTTTGAGATGCACCAGGATTTGATGGACCGCTACCATCAGAGTGCTCGTCAAGAGCGATATGAAATCATCTCCTCCATGATAACAACCCGAATGAAGGATGGTGAACCCATCACGGGCCACATGCAGAAAATGCAAAGGTATGTGGACCGTTTAATGAAGCTGAATGTGAACTTCCCCGAGGAGTTAGCAATAGATATAATTTTGCACTCCTTACCATCGTGTTATGATCAATTCCGCATGACATACCACATGAACAAGGAAGAAGTCACCCTTAGAAAACTTCAAGGACTCCTAAAGACCGCAGAATCAGGTCTTAAAGGTAAGTCGGTTGTTACCACTCCTACTCCTACTCCAAACTCTGCACCTGTCCTGGCAATCGGGAAAGGTAGAGGGAAGAAGAGGAAGAAACCTTTGAAGGGTACCAAGGGTAAGACCCTTGATGGTTCCTCTTCAAGCGGAACCAAGAAAGGTTTCGTCACTCCTTCTTCTGATCCTAATGAGGCTGAATGCTTCTATTGCCATGAAAAGGCACACTGGAAGCGGAACTGCCCGAAGTACCAACAAGATTTGAAGGATGGGAAAGTAAAACCCAACCATGCAGGTATTTACACTATATTATCTAATTACTCACCCTATTCTAACTCTTGGGTCCTTGATACCGACTGTGGTATTCATATTTGTTCTGATTTGCAGGGACTAAGAAGAAGTGAGAATGTGGAGCATGGAAAGATAAACTTGATCATGGGGAATAGGAAAGCTTCACCTGTCACCAAGATTGGAGTTTATACTTTGTTGCTAAGTAGTGGGTTTACTTTAGATTTGAATAAATGTTGTTATTCGCCTGAAATGGCAAGAAATATTATTTCCTTTCATGCCTTGTACAAACAAGGGTTTACCTTTTCTTTTGATAATGAAGTTGGTGGAATAAATTCTTTCTTTAATAATGTGTTTTATTTTAAAGCATTACCTTGTGATGGTGTGTATGAAGCTGTGTCTGTTGTAGATAACTTAGGAAATAATGTTTTGTGTATTGATTCTACTAATGATAATAACTTGGATAAAGCATCATTATGGCATTGTCGTCTTGGACATGTAAGCAAGAAACGCATCGGCCAACTCCAAAAAGATGGAGTCTTGGAGTTATTTGACCTAAAGTCAGATGATAGGTGTGAATCATGCTTACTTGGAAAAATGACAAAGTCACGCTTCACAGGTTCTTGTGCTAGGGGTGAAGGTTTGTTGGATCTAGTGCACACGGATGTGTGTGGACCCTTCAAAACTGCCACAAGGGATGCTAATCGTTATTATGTGACTTTTACGGATGATTATAGTAGATACGGATATGTCTACTTAATCAAGCATAAGTCAGAGACTTTCGAAAGGTTTAAAGAGTTTAAACAAGAAGTCGAGAATCAATTGGGAATGAACATTAAGATGCTTCGATCTGATCGTGGTGGTGAGTATTTTAGTACAGAGTTCCTCGACTATCTTAGGGAATGTGGGGTTTTCTTACAATTGACACCTCCCAGGACACCACAGTTGAATGGTGTAGCTAAGAGGCGTAATCGAACCTTGTTGGATATGGTTCGTTCCATGATGAGTCGAGCTTCGCTACCAATCTCATTCTGGGGGTATGCCTTAGAGACTGCAGCCCATATCCTTAATCTGGTCCCTACAAAGAAGGTTGCCAAAACACCTGACGAGATGTGGACTGGAAAAGTTCCTAATCTATCCCACATCAAGATTTGGGGTTGCGAAGCTTTCGTGATACGTGACACTCACGATAAGCTCGAACCTCGAAGTGAGAGGTGTATTTTCATCGGCTACCCACAAAAATCCTTTGGTTACCTCTTCTACAAACCTAGTGAGAATGTGGTCTTTGTAGCGAGGAGGGCTGTCTTTCGAGAGAGAAATTTCATAAGCCAAGGAAACAGTGGGAGGCAAATTGACCTTGAAGAAATTCAAGAGTCAAGTGGTGAAGGAACCTCAAACCCTAGCAATCAACTTGAGGAGGAAACTCATGTTGATCCAATTGACGAGTCTGTACCTCTGAGGCGTTCCACAAGGATTAGGAATGCACTTGAGCACTACTATGGTTTCCATATTACTGCGGAAGGTGAGACACTTATCAGTGATGAGACACTGGTAAGTCTGGATGAACCTAACAGCTATGCGGAAGCCATGGTAGGCCCCGAGTCTGCTAAATGGAAAGAGGCAATGGACAGCGAGATACAATCCATGTATGACAATCAGGTTTGGGACTTGGTTGACAATGTACCAGGTCGTAAGACAGTTGGGTGCAAATGGATCTTCAAGAAGAAGACCGACATGGATGGTAATGTACACACTTATAAGGCGCGACTAGTTGCAAAGGGCTTTTCTCAAACTCCAGGAGTTGATTATGATGAGACCTTTTCACCAGTAGCCAAGATTAAGTCTATTAGGGTATTGTTAGCCATAGCTGCATTTCATGACTATGAAATATGGCAAATGGATGTCAAAACCGCTTTCCTTAATGGAAAGTTGGCTGAAGATGTTTACATGAATCAGCCAGAGGGTTTTGTTAGCACATAGTACCTTAATAAAGTGTGTAAGCTTGAGAAATCCATCTATGGATTGAAACAAGCACCTCGCAGATGGAATATTTGCTTCGATGAGAAAGTCAAAGAGTTTGGCTTTTCGACGAGTGAAGATGAATCTTGTGTATATGTCAAGGCTAGTGGGAGTATAGTTAGCTTTTTGGTACTGTATGTGGATGACATACTACTCATAGGAAATGACATCCCAACCTTGCAGGAAGTGAAGTCCTGGCTTGGGAAGTGTTTTGCTATGAAGGACCTTGGAGAAGCTGCCTATATCCTAGGGATAAGGATTCTGAGAGACCGAAGTAAAAGACTAATTGGACTTAGTCAGAGAACATACTTGGATAAAGTGCTGAAGAGGTTCAGCATGCAAGATTCCAAGAAAGGAGAGTTACCCATCCAGAGTAACGCTAGATTGAGTAAGACTCAGAGCCCGAGTACCGTGGTTGAGATAGCAGAAATGAGTCGAGTACCTTATGCTTCAGCTGTAGGATCGATCATGTATGCTATGACGTGTACTCGTCCTGATGTAGCCTTTGCTTTGAGCATGGTTAGCAGGTATCAAGGGAACCCTGGTAAGGCTCACTGGAATGCGGTAAAGAATATCCTCAAGTACCTGCGAAGGACTAAGGACTGGGTCCTTACCCTCGGTGGGAGTGATGACTTGAGAGTTGTAGTGTATAGTGATGCTAGCTTCCAGACTGATAGGGATAATTTCCGCTCTTAGTCGGGCTGGGTCTTTACCTTAAACGGAGGAGCAATTTCTTGGAAAAGTTCCAAGCAGGAGACAGTGGCTGCTTCAACTTGCGAATCAGAGTATATAGCGGCAAGCGAGGCTGCAAAGGAGGCGATATGGCTAAAGAACTTCATTGGAGACCTTGGAGTAGTACCAGCTATAAAGGAGCCCATAGAGATTTTCTGTGATAGTAAAAGTGTAGTTGCCTTAGCGAAGGAACCAAGGGATCACGGAAGATCCAGACACATTGACAGAAAATACCATTTCATCAGACATCGAATAAAAGAAGGGCTCCTTGCGGCAAAAGAGGGTATCATCGGATGAGAACCCGCAGATCCCCTCACGAAGGGACTGGGTAGGGTTAAGCATCTCCAGCATGCATGGAGCATAGGGCTGAAGGATGATATTAGTTTTAGTAGTTAGATAATTTTTTGAAATTTGTAAAGTGTAATTGACATTTGATGAAGAATAAAAGTTGTGTTTATTTATGAGTAAAGTGTTGCTATCTTTTGTCAATCTTTTACTATTATTTCTTTTGCATGTTTTGACTTCCAGAATATTTATGTTGTGTTTTACATATTATTCAAATTATCCGCAGTCGGTCATATGTTGGAAGTAGATATGAATTAAGACTGTCATGAGTTGGTTGTAGAGGTCTAAGATGTTGGACATGGCCTCAACACTCATGAGTGCTCATAAGTTCTGAGTATTGGATTCAACCCACGTTCGCTGGTATCACTTCATGGAATTTATCTCGAGTGATCGCGAGATGATAATATCATATAAGTCTTCAAACCTAGAGATATGTCTTGTTGTCTATGAGTTGGTTATACATTGATCGTGCGAAAACACATTGGTAACTCGATGTTATAAAACGTGTGTTTGTGTGTGATTTAACAAGTAGTAGAACAAGCATATGAGTCGAAGTTTATCTGTTCCTTCTTGGATTAGAAGCGATATCTGTGCCCCTCGATGATTTTGTTTTGACCTATGTACCGGGCCCGGTCAGAACTAAGTTGATGTGTTCAATTAAGTTCTATGTCAAACAAATTGGAAATTGAGAAACAAACAGCTGGACAATAAGCAAGAAATTGTTTCATGTATTTGTCCGGCTGATATCTAGAACAGAGGATTATATGATCAATTATCTTAAATGGCGTATCATCATCTTCTCAGTTCCGAGAGACCTTGAAAAGAGCTACGATTGCTGATCGGTTCCTGAAGTCATACTTGCAGTTATAGTTATTAGACTTATCCAAGTGGGAGACTGTTGGATAAGGTGTCTAAGAACATAACTATTTCTGGTATGTACTTGACCCGACCCGGCATGGTCCATTTGGGTTGCATGGCATTATGCATTGGATAGACTAAATGAGAGAAATAACACTTGTGGTTTATTAATATATTATAAGTTCTGATATATTAATAGTATTATTTAATTAGTATTGATCAAGAATTAATATAGAATTAATTAAGTGATCAAAAGGAGACTAATTAAATATATGGGTTGATTGTGTAAATCATCCATACTTGTATAGTGGGCTAGATGCTCCATGGATTATCTAGTTGGGCTAAGGTCCATAGGATGCTCCATGGATGCTCCATGGGAGTTACAGACCCATGGGTCATGGAAATGAAGAGCCATGTTACATTAGGGTTTACATGGTGTAACCCTAATGCAACATACTATATAAGCATACTTAGAGCAACCAAAATCGGCTACACTAGTGAGACAAGAGGGCAAGGCCGATTTCAAGTGTTATACATTTCTCTCAAAGTTTATTCCAAGAGCATTTGGTGTTGTGTGAAACATTTGAGGCATCACACTTGGGGTGCTAGGCTCTCAAGGTTTTCAAGGAATCAAAACAACTACAAGGTATGTAATCCTATCCATCTTTATGATTAAAGTTCCCCATGTATGCTAGATAGGATTATGAACCTTGGAAAAAGTATTTTGCATGTATTTTAGACAAACATAGATCCAAGGTTTTTCTAGGGTTGCATGTACACTTAGGAGTGTTAGAATGCTCAAAACCCATCAACATATTCGTTAGCTACTCTTCATCTCAAAGCGCTTATCACCTCCTAGATCCACTCACCAACAAAATATATACATCCAGACATGTTCAATTCGTTGAGAGCATATTTCCATATAAGTCACTCACCAAAACAATTACTCAACCATCGCCAAACCCAGACACTTGGCTACATCTCGACTTCATTCCCCTTCCACCTACATCAACACAAACTCCACCTGATACACCTCCATTTGTTCCTCAAACTCCATCTATTACTCAAAAATCCCAACACTATCCATAATTCAAATTATTCAATTTCTACAAACATATCTTCACACTCGTCTGAACTAAATCAAACTGAAAATATATCTTCATCTCCAAACAACTCTCCACAACCACAACCACCAAGCCCAATCAAAATTCAAACCAGGAAAAATCCCAAACCAAACTCTAAATATCATAACAAAGATTTCCTTCTCTATAATACCATTGCCCAACCCTTTCCTGAACCTCAATCGATTACTCAAGCATTGAAACAACCCGCTTGGAGAACAGCCATGCAAAGTGAATACGATGCACTTATTCACAACCAAACTTGGACCCTTGTACCTCGTGAATCGGCCCCTAATTTTTTTGGGTGTAAATGGGTATTTCGAACCAAATTCAAACCCAATGGATCTGTTGATCGGTTAAAAGCTCGCCTTGTAGCCAAAGGCTTTCATCAACGTCCCGGACTCGACTATATAGAAACCTTCAGTCCAGTCGTGAAACCAGCCTCTCTTCGCATTGTTCTTTCTTTGGCCACCTCTTAAAACTGGTGTCTAAGACAACTTGACATAAACAACGCTTTCTTACAAGGCAAGCTCACAGAATCTGTTTATGGTTCAACCTCTCGGGTTCATTGACTCCTCATTCCCAAACCATGTTTGCAAATTAAATAAAGCCATCTATGGCCTTAGCCAAGCATCACGCGCTTGGTACAATGAACTCAAATCATTTCTTCTCTCCAACAAATTTAAACCCACAGTTTCTGATCCATCTTTTTTTGTTCATCATTCTCCCATATCTTCCATATATGTGCTTGTTTACATGGACGACATCATCATCACTGGTCCTAACTCATCTCACATCTCCAATTTCATCACCTCTCTTTCTAATCGGTTCTCTCTAAAAGACCTTGGCACCTTATCTTACTTCCTAGGCGTTGAAGTCCTTCCCCATTCCGATGGCCTATCCTCTCTCAGACTAAGTACATCCTTGATATTCTCACAAAAGCTAACATGAATGATTGTAAACCAACAGCAACCCCTATGTCAAGTTCTCTCCAACTCACCATAAACGATGGAAAACCAATCTCCAATCCTACCGACTACCGCTCTTTAGTTGGAGGCTTACAATACTTGTCCTTAACACGTCGTGACGTTGCCTTTACAGTAAATAAACTCTCACAATTTATGTATCGCTCTATCGATATACACTGGTTTGCACTCAAAAGACTGTTACACTATTTAAGTGGCACAATTCATAATGGTCTTCTTCTCAAACGGAATTCACCTTTACATCTTCATGCTTTTACCGATGCTGATTAGGCAGGTGACAAACAGACATATCGAAGTACTACTGGATACATAGTCTACCTTGGTTCAAATCCAATTGCATGGGCTTCTAAACGACAACCAACATTAGCGAGATCCTCTACTGAAGCAGAATTCCGAGCAGTCACTTCTACTACCACTGAAGTACAATGGGTCATCTCCCTTCTATCTGAACTTGGTTACAAGTCATGTGTCACTCCAACCATATACTGTGACAATCTAAGTGCTACTCACTACTCAGCTAACCCAGTTTTCCACTCCCGTATGAAACATCTAGCCCTGGACTTTCATTTTGTGAGAGAAAAAGTTCAAGACGGCTCCATTCGGGTTACTCATATCAATGGAGACGATCAACTTGCAGATGCCTTGACAAAACCTTTACTCACCCAGAGATTTCATACACTCATATCCAAGATTGGACTTCTCTCAAGGTCGTCCATCTTGAGGGAGCATATCAACACATAAATCGACTTACCGCCATTCTCATTATACATATTTACCACGTGTTTATTTATTATTCAAAATTGTAGATAAACTTTAGAAATAGTCTCTCTGTATAGTTGTAACAGATCCTACACAATTGGATCTCACTTGTATATGTATCAGTTCAATATTGAATGTAAAACAACTTTTCCTTATTCACTTATACATCATTCCAAGTGTTAGTTTGACGGTATCTCACCATGATGCGAAGTTAATGTTGATCAAGGATTCAATCCCATAACTAGAACTTAAACTGGTGAGTAGATTGATACATTTAAGATATTTATATCTAGAAGAACAAAAGTTAAGAAATAGGTAATAACATAAAGCAAATATCATTAGCATCTTGACGACGAAGACCATTATAACACCAAAATAATATACTAAACTTAGGTTATACTTGAATAAACCTAGATTATACTTGAATGTTGGCTTCCGTTGACTATGATCAATGATCAAGTGTTTCGAAGATACATAAACGTCATACAAATATTATAAATATCATAAATCACCTTTGGACAAAATATATAATACCAACGTAAATTAGGTTGTAATGTTGTTTGATGCGTATCACGATATAATATGCTTTTGGGTTTGTCGAATGCTAACACATATGTTAACGTACAGTAATACCTTATTTTGTAACATCCCAATTTTCAAGCCCAATTTTTTTCATTTTTAATTAAGTAATTCTCAACATAGTTTACCAAAACATTTCCCATGCCATAACAATTGAAAACAGAAATATAACAATGTGTCTAAAAATCACAATATCAATGTAAAATAAGTCAGAGTACAATCCCAGAAAACTCCATGCGGAACTCATGTGTGTGTGTGATGCGCTGCTACACTGCCGGCTCCTTCCCCTTAGACGAAGAGGTACCTGAAACCAAAACTAAAACTGTAAGCACAAAGCTTAGTGAGTTCCCCCATCATACCACATATCATACAATCACATAGCATACATACTCCCAAGCAATTCTGGGGTGCCCGACCTACCCGATACGGCCATTCTGGGGTGCCGATCTACCCGGTACGGCCATTCTGGGGTGTCGACCTACCCGTGTCAAGCCATTATGGGGTGCTGACCTACCCATGTCAAGCCATTCTGGGGTGCTGACCTACCCATCGGTCCTAACAACCGACCCTCGGGAACTATTCCACCCCCTGCTGCTACTATCACGTATATCATAACATAAACATACTATCAGACATATATGGGGTGTCCGAACTACCCTTCGGCTTTAACAACCGAACTTGGGGACTATTCCCTTCCTACTACCACTATCACATATAACATATCATGCCAGCATATAAACATATCATAACATACTGTCAGACATATCTGGGGTGTCTGACCTACCCTTCGGTCCTAACAACCGAACTCTACTACTATCACATATAACATATCATGCCAGCATATAACATATCAGGTAGTAGCAAACCTAGATGATATCACAAAGACAATCATCTAACATACAACTCCTACTGGTGGGCCGGCATTGTGGCCGTAGACCCACCGCTGTTGGAAGATAACTCACCTCAAACGAGTAGCTGCTGGTAATCTGTGCGGGAAATCTCTGTCTGCTGCTGCTCCGGAAATCCTCCGGCTACAATCCCCACGAAACACTTAATCAGAGTCTGATATCTATTCTTAGGGTAAATAAACATTTTACCCCTGACCAAGTCCAAGTCAAAGTCAAAGTCAACTTCCAGTTGACCCTACTCACCGAGTTGGGCCGCCAACTCGTCGAGTCCCTATCTCTTCAATTGTCCTCATCCACGTCTCTACTCGTCGAGTTTAGCAACGACTCGACGAGTTCTCCTTCTAATACAACCTCGGATGAACCTTCATCCGACTCGCTGAGCGGTATGAACACTCGTCGAGTTCATCTTCATCCTATAAACACGTCCTGTCCTCGACTCGCCGAGTTGTATGAACAACTCGTTGAGTTCATCTTCAAGAGTTGGGAGATTGCCTTGGACTCGCCGAGTCTGTTCATGGACTCGCCGAGTCCCATGAACTCCAGGTTGAAGGCTAAGTCTAGAACGTTGGGTCACTCCTTTGGACCTTCTACAACCCTTCTAACACCCAACTGTGTTCTTTTGACCCTCAACAGATATGGGACTTTATGCCTTGGACTCGTCGAGTCCCAAGAACGGACTCGCCGAGTCGATAACGTCCAAGTCCTATTTCCTCGATTTCTGATGTACAACTTTTGTCCAAATGATAGATCCAAGCCCCTAAGCTCGATCTAGCACATAAAGTCACGAACTTTACGTGCATGCATGGGACTTTTGAGCCTTAAAGGCCCTAAAATGGCTCTTATGTTGCATGGGACCTTCCTTGAGTGCAAAAGCAACCCCAATCTGCCTTGTGACTCTTCCCAAGTCCTAGATCCGAAGTTTTGACCCTCAACCATGCTTGCAATCATGGTTGGTTACCAAGAATGGCTTATAAAAGCCCTAAATCTCCCCAAAAAGGGATTAAACGAATAAGCAAGCAAGGTACAGACTTTATACCTTTCAAACACTGCAAAAGATGCACCAAGTCTCCCCTTGATCCTTCTATGCTCTTCCTTCTTCCTTGTGGTCAAAACCCACAAAATCACTCAAAAGCCTTAGATCTTGCACCAAAACACTTAGGGTTTGCTATGGAGGGTTTCTGGGAGCATAAAGGGGGCGATGGAGGCTGTATAAGGTTGTTTAAATAGGGTGCAAACCCTCAGATTAGGGTTTTGTCCAGACTGAGCCTACTCGTCGAGTCCAGGACCCGACTCGACGAGTCCCATACTTAAATCCCGCATCTCATCCCGCTTCTACTCAGCGAGTTGGGCCTTCAACTCGCCGAGTCCCTGGCCAAAAATGCAAAATTACTTAAATAAAATACATACCAGGAACCAGGTGCTGCAAATCTCCCCCACTTATTTTAGACTTCGTCCTCGAAGTCTGCTGCTCGTTCCTGGAAAAGCTCTGGGTAATGCTCCATCATCTCATCCACCGGCTCCCAAGTCCATTCCGAGCCCTTCTGGTGCTGCCATTGCACCTTCACCAGCTCGACCCTCTTGTTCCTCAGATCCTTCGACTTCCGGAAGAGAATCGCTACAGGCCGCTCGATGTAATTCAGGCTGTCATCGACCTGAATATCCTCTAATGGTACCACTGCCGAATCGTCCACCAAACATTTTCGTAACTGGGAGACGTAAAAAGTGCTATGAATCTGACTGAGTTCGGCTGGCAGATCCAACCTATATGCCCCCTTGCCCACCCGGGCTATAACCCTGAATGGTCCAATATACCTGGGACCCAACTTGCCCCGCTTCCTGAATCGGATGACGCCCTTCCATGGCGACACCTTCAGGAGAACCATATCCCCGACCTGAAACTCCAGGTCCGATCGGCGCTTGTCGGCATAACTTTTCTGCCGACTCTGAGCAGTCTGAAGTCTGTTCTGAACCTGCTGAATCCTCTATGTCGTCTTGAGCACCACTTCAGTGCTCCTCATGACCCTCTGGCCAACCTCACCCCAACATATCGGGGTTCTGCACTTCCTCCCGTATAACATCTCGAAGGGAGGACGGTCAATACTCGCATGTATTATTATACGAGAACTCTGCCAACGGAAGGTAGGTATCCCATCTACCTCCGAAGTCTAAAACACATGCCCGCAGCATATCCTCTAGCGTCTGGATGGTCCACTCGCTCTGACCATCCGTCTGCGGGTGAAAGGCGGTGCTAAAATGCAGACGAGTACCCAGCTCGTCATGAAACTTCTTCCATAACCTGGAAGTGAACCGCACATCCCTGTCGGAAATCACTGAAACTGGCACTCCGTGCCGAGCTACCACCTCTCGGATATAGATGTCGGCTAACTTTTCGGCCGAAATGCTCTCCTGGATCGGTATGAAATGGGCACTCTTGGTCAACCGATCCACGATTACCCAAATCGAATCCACTCCCCGTGCAGTCTTGGGAAGCTTGGTAATGAAATCCATGGTAATATCTTCCCATTTCCACAAGGGAATATCTAATGGCTGCATCTTGCCATGTGGCCTCTGGTGCTCGGCCTTGACCTTCCTGCAGGTCAAGCACCGCTCCACATACCATGCTACGTCCCGCTTCATGCAGGGCCACCAATAATCAGGACGAAGATCTCTATACATCTTCGTCGCTCCGGGATGGATAGAAAATCTGGATTTGTGTGCCTCCTCCATAAGGATCTGGCGCACGCCTCCATGATAAAGGACCCACACCCTACGGTGAAGAGTCAATAACCCTCGGCTATAATAGTCGAAGGAGGAAACCTGGCCCACTATACGCTCGCTCTTCCGATGTTCCTCCTTCATAGCCTCCTGCTGAGCCTCCCGGATCCGCTCCAACAGTGGAGTCACCACTGTCATCCTTAGACAGATGTCCCTGATTGGCGCTGCCTTGCGGCTAAGTGCATCGGCCACGACATTGGCCTTCCCCGGGTGGTAGAGGATCTCGCAATCATAATCCTTCACCACATCCATCCACCGACGCTGCCTCATGTTCAGGTTCGGCTAATCCATGAGGTACCTCAAACTCTTGTGGTCCGTGTAAATGGTACAACGAACACCATGCCCTCTGGCAGGGCTAAGATTGGCGCCTCGCACAATCTCTATCTCAATGTCTCGAATGCGTCCTGCTGCTCAGGCCCCCAGCGAAAGACCACGGCTTTCCTCGTCAGCCTGGTCAGGGGCACGACTATCTTGGAGAAGTCCTGAATGAATCTCCGATAGTAGCCTGCCAATCCCAGAAAGCTCCGAATCTCAGATGGAGACCTCGAAACTTCCCACCTCATAACGGCCTCAACCTTGGCCGGGTCCACCGATATCCCGTTCTGGTTGACAAGGTGCCCGAGAAACTGCACCTCGTGCAACCAGAACTCATACTTAGAGAACTTAGCATACAAGCTCTCCCTTCTCAAAGTCTCCAGAACCTCTCGCAGATGCTCCTCATGCTGCTCTCGCGTCTTGGAGTAAACCAATATATCATCAATAAACACTATCACAGACCGGTCTAACATCGGTCTACACACGCGGTTCATGAGGTCCATGAACGCGACAGGAGCATTGGTGAGCCCGAAAGGCATCACCACAAACTCATAGTGGCCATAGCGCGTCCGGAACGCAGTCTTCTGTACATCCTCCTCTCTGACCCTTATCTGATGATACCCTGATCGCAAATCAATCTTGGAGAACCAAGATGCTCCCTGTAGCTGGTCAAAGAGGTCATCAATCCTCGGGAGTGGGTAACGGTTCTTCACCGTTACCTTATTCATCTCCCTATAATCTATACACATCCGATGCGACCCGTCCTTCTTCTTCACAAACAGAATCGGGGCTCCCCAGGGTGAACTGCTCGGTCTAATGAAACCCTTGTCTAACAGCTCCTGCAGCTGTGTAGACAACTCCTGCATCTCAGCAGGAGCCAACCGATACGGTGCCTTGGCTATCGGAGCCGCACCAGGGACTAGTTCAATCCTGAACTCTACCTGCCTCTCCGGAGGTATCCCAGGCAACTCCTCGGGGAATACGTCCGCAAACTCTAGTACCACGGGCACATCTCTCACCGTTGCCTTACCTTTCTCCCAGGTATCCATCACATAGGCAACAAATCCTGTGCAACCCTACTGAAGGTAACGCCTAGCTCTCGCTGCTGAACATAAAGCTGGTCCTTGCTGTGGCCTCTCGCCCTGAATCACCAGCTCTCCCCCACTTGGCGTCCTGATCCGCACCAACTGCTGCGCACAGTCAATCACTGCCCCATTGGGGTTTAGCCAATCCATACCGATAATAACCTTGTTCCCCTGCAAAGGTATGGAAACCAGATCTACCAAATAACGCTCCTCAAACAGTCGCAGGACGCAATCTCGGAAGACCTCTGATGCTCGCACTGACCCGTCGTTCGCAATCTCGACCTCTAGAGGGCAATCCAACGTGCCCGACGACTCAGGAAACTTCTTGCTAAACGCAAGAGAGAAAAATGATCGGGTAGTGCCCAAATCAAACAATACCTGAACTGGGATACCGTTCACATGGAACGATCCTAAACAGAGCACATACATAACATATCAAGATCACAGCGCCATAACATAAAAGCATAAGAAAGGAATTATACCCGTCACTACATCAGGTGCAGCGCGTGCCTCCTCGGTTGTCAACTGAAATGCTCGGCTCCGCACCACTGGAGCCTCCCTCTTGGCCTTCCGGCCATCTGAAACCCGCGCTGTCGCTGAAAGCGGCGCCACTGCTGACGCTGCTGTCAATCTCGGGCAGTTGGCCTTTTTGTGGCCCCTCTGATTGCAATGGAAGCAAATCAGGTCTGTCATCTGTACTGTGGGGGCGGGGGCAGTACAATCCCTGCCAAAGTGCCCTGTCTTGCCGCACTTGTAGCAGCCTGACGATCCCGCTCTACAAGCTCCCTCATGCGGCCTGCCGCACTTCCTGCAGCGGCTCTGGCCCGGCTGGCCCTTCGACCTAACGTCGGATCCCTTGGGTTTCTTCCCCGAAACCCCTGTGACCTGCTCAGACTCAGCTTTCCTCTTCCTCACATGCTCCAAATCGATCTCCCTCTCCCGCGCCCTGGCAATCATGGACTCCAAGGTCGGGCAGGCAGAGTAGCTGACATGCTCTCGAATATCAGCCCTCAACATATCATGGTAGCGGGTCTTCCGCATCTCCTCATCCCCCGCATACCGGGGTACCAACAATGCTCTCTCCCGGAACTTAGCGGTGATCTCCGCCACAGTCTCCGTAGTCTGCCTCATATCCAAAAACTCTCTGGCCAGCTGCTGAAGCTCTACAGCCGGCGCAAGCTCAGCTCTGAATATGGTCACGAAATCTGACCACATCATAGCCTCGACGGCTGGGGCTCCCAATGAGTCACCAATCGACTCCCAGCAGTCTCTAGCTCTATCCCTCAAACATCCCGCAGCAAAGCGGACCTTCGACCCTTCCGGGCAGAAGCTCGTCAACTGCGCAGACTCAATGTCTGTGATCCATCTCCTGGCAGCGATGAGGTCTTTCACCCCGTGATAATCCGGCACACCACTCCCACGGAAGTCCTTAAAGGATAGTGTGGGCGTACTCGTCTGGCTAGACGCCATATCACTCCAGAATGCCCGGAGGCGATCCTCCATCAGCTCAACAATCCCTTCCTTGATCGACCCGAAAATGACCGGGGTCGACTCAAGAATGCCTCTCGTGATCTCAGACGCGATGAACTCGCGCAGCCCGTCATCAACCTGCTCGGATCCTACACCCGAGCCTGATCCTGATCCTGATCCGGAACCTCCTGCTCCATGTCGCGTGGTCACCATGCTGAAAAATACACGCATAAATGTCAGGATCATCCATACTCTCGAGAGGTCTAACACACTCTCCAAGGTTCCCGGTTCTGCCTCAACCTTCCTTGATTCGAGTACGGATCCTCTGCTTCCAGTAGTACGGGCCCATACTACCTTTCACATCTATCCGTACTTTCCTCAAGGACTGTCTCGACTTCACCAGGTCCCTTAACCAATATCCCTTCCATCTAGTCTCATCCTAGGCTTTCCTGAGGCACTCTCTGACCTACTCTCCGCCATCAGCTGCACTAGGAGTCCCTACTTCCCATCCCTAACTAGCTTGCGAGTACTGTTAAATATCCGCTCACTAGTTAGTTAAAGTTAGCCAGGACCCCTTAAGCACAAAGCAAGCAGCATTCGTGCATCGAGTAACCGCATCAGGCATAACCTAATCAGGCTATCCTACTGCTGACTAAACAGTCCTAGCATACAGCTCGTTCAACAGGCATATAAGGAATCCTTCCTAGATCCTTGGCCCTACTCTAGCATGCAGTTCTCAGAATCATATACATCAGGCATACAAGGCATCCTCCTAGATCCTTAGCCCTAATCTAGCATGCAGTCCTCAGAATCATATATCATATAACTTATTATAACAAGTATGTGTATCTTGGGGAAAACTTACTTGAGCTCGGCTGGTCGCACGTATCACACACCTTGTTCTTTCTCAAAACCCTTTGACTCAGATTTTAGAAAACCATTTTCTTTGTAAAAATCTTTTAAATCCCTCGGTTTGAGTCCAGACACTCCCGAGGGTGTGTCCGAATCCCTCAAACCAGGGCTCTGATACCAACTTGTAACATCCCAATTTTCAAGCCCAATTTTTTTCATTTTTAATTAAGTAATTCTCAACATAGTTTACCAAAACATTTCCCATGCCATAACAATTGAAAACAGAAGTATAACAATGTGTCTGAAAATCACAATATCAATGTAAAATAAGTCAGATTACAATCCCAGAAAACTCCATGCATAACTCATGTGTGTGTGTGATGCGCTGCTACACTGCCGGCTCCTTCCCCTTAGACGAAGAGGTACCTGAAACCAAAACTAAAACTGTAAGCACAAAGCTTAGTAAGTTCCCCCATCATACCACATACCATACAATCACATAGCATACATACTGCCAGGCAATTCTGGGGTGCCCGACCTACCCGATACGTCCATTCTGGGGTGCCGACCTACCCGGTACGACCATTCTGGGGTGCCGACCTACCCGTGTCAAGCCATTCTGGGGTGCTGACCTACCCGTGTCAAGCCATTATGGGGTGCCGACCTACCCGTCGGTCCTAACAACCGACCCTCGGGGACTATTCCACCCCCTACTGCTACTATCACGTATATCATAACATAAACATACTATCAGACATATCTGGGGTGTCCGAACTACCCTTCGGCCCTAACAACCGAACTTGGGGACCATTCCCCTCCTACTACCACTATCACATATAACATATCATGCCAGCATATAAACATATCATAACATACTGTCAGACATATCTGGGGTGTCTGACCTACCCTTCGGTCCTAACAACCGAACTCTACTACTATCACATATAACATATCATGCCAGCATATAACATATCAGGTAGTAGCAAACCTAGATGATATCACAAAGACAATCATCTAACATACAACTCCTACTGGTGGGCCGACATTGTGGCCGTAGACCCACCGCTACTGGAAGGTAACTCACCTCGAACGAGTAGCTGCTGGTAATCTGTGCGGGAAATCTCTGTCTGCTGCTGCTCCGGAAATCCTCCGGCTACAATCCCCACGAAACACTTAATCAGAGTCTCATATCTATTGTTAGGGTAAATGAACATTTTACCCCTGACCAAGTCCAAGTCAAATTCAAAGTCAACTTCCAGTTGACCCGACTCGCCGAGTTGGGCCGCCAGCTCGTCGAGTCCCTATCTCTTCAATTGTCCTCATCCACGTCTCTACTCGTCAAGTTTAGCAACGACTCGACGAGTTCTCCTTCTAACACAACCTCGGATGAACGTTCATCCGACTCGCCGAGCGGTATGAACACTCGTCGAGTTCATCTTCATCCTATAAACACGTCCTGTCCTCGACTCGCCGAGTTGTATGAACAACTCATCGAGTTCATCTTCAAGAGTTGGGAGATTGCCTTGGACTCGCCAAGTCTGTTCATGGACTCGCCGAGTCCCATGAACTCCAGGTTGAAGGCTAAGTCCAGAACGTTGGGTCACTCATTTGGACCTTTTACAACCCTTCTAACACCCAACTGTGTTCTTTTGACCCTCAACAGATATGGTACTTTATGCCTTGGACTCGTCGAGTCCCAAGAACGGACTCGCCGAGTCGAGAACGGACTCGCCGAGTCGAGAACGTCCAAGTCCTATTTCCTCGATTTCTGATGTACAACTTTTTTCCAAATGATAGATCCAAGCCCCTAAGCTCGATCTAGCACATAAAGTCACGAACTTTACGTGCATGCATGGGACTTTTGAGCCTTAAAGGCCCTAAAATGGCTCTTATGTTGCATGGGACCTTTCTTGAGTGCAAAAGCAACCCCAATCTGCCTTGTGACTCTTCCCAAGTCCTAGATCCGAAGTTTTGACCCTCAACCATGCTTGCAATCATGGTTGGTTACCAAGAATGGCTTATAAAAGCCCTAAATCTCCCCAAAAAGGGATCAAACGAATAAGCAAGCAAGGTATAGACTTTATACCTTTCAAACACTGCAAAAGATGCACCAAACTCGAATCCTTCAGTCTCCCCTTGATCCTTCTATGCTCTTCCTTCTTCCTTGTGGTCAAAACCCACAAAATCACTCAAAAGCCTTAGATCTTGCACCAAAACACTTAGGGTTTGCTATGGAGGGTTTCTGGGAGCATAAAGGGGCGATGGAGGCTGTATAAGGTTGTTTAAATAGGGTGAAAACCCTCAGATTAGGGTTTTGTCCAGACAGAGCCTACTCGTCGGGTCCAGGACCCGACTCGACGAGTCGCATACTTAAATCCCGCGTCTCATCCCGCTTCTACTCGGCGAGTTGGGCCTTCAACTCGCCGAGTCTCAGGCCAAAAATGCAAAATTGCTTAAATAAAATACATACCAGGAACCAGATGCTACATATTTTGTTTATATCCAATTTGAGAAATCTACCATTGACTTGGGTACTCAAACATGATACATCGACAAGCAAAGTTAAAATAAAATAAAATAAAATAAAATAAAATATTTAGAAATATTGAACTTTAAATTGCTTACATAATTAAAATTTAGTAATTTAAGGAAAAGTGGTGTTCCGTTTAAGCAATTTAACCTTCCATTAGCAACTTAAGGAATATTGATATTTATATTCCACATATAAAAAAGAAGGAATTTGGGCCAGAAGAGAAATTAATAGTGGCAGACTAGCAACATAAAATACGAAAGAAATTGGGCCATTTGATAGTAGAATCAGAGGGTGTTGATATTGTTGTCTGGGTTTTTTGGAGTTGGATACCCAGAAAAACAATTCCCGAGAAATGATTTTGGTGTACTTCATAAGAAATCAAGGTTTTGATTCAATTCTTATGAAATTCCAATAGAAATCAAAGTTTTTTAATTGATTTTTTAGTGTCGATTTCATGCAGCTGTATAATAATGTCTGGTTTTTATACTTGAATGTTTTTCAAAAAGGGAAATAGGATTATGTGTTCATAAATTGATTCAAAGGAACAAGTCTCTGGTTAATTCTCAAAAATTAGTTGTCGTATTCACTTTTCTAGTTAACTCAAACTCAGAAAATCCTCGAAAAAAGTTAGAGATAACATACTTAGATAACCAATTTTCATTAAGATGTTTGATATAGACGAAGCCACTGATTCTCGTTATGACTTCTAAATCGATTAAGAATTATAAAAAGGAAATGGTGTTTTTGTGGAATTTGTCTTATGGAAGTTGGGGAGCGAAATTCCATGTTCTTATGTATAAGTATATTAAACATTTAATAGGAAATCATATTATCTCAATTTATAATATAACTAGGGTAGAAACAACGGTTTTATAAAACAGACAATAAAAGTAAATTGATAAAATCAGAAATTTTTAAAATTTCAATACTATATTATATTGAATTATGATTGTATTATGATTTTTAAAACTTCAACTAAAAGAATTAAAAAATCTGCAAATAATTCTTTGTATACAACATCTGATGTTGTATTGATAAGTTTGTCTTATTTATCTAAAATCAAATGTTTAAGTCATTTTTTGTTTTTAACTATAGATAATACAACATATAACTACCCATGCATAAAAACATTTTTGCTCCAAAACAAACTAACTTTCGACTTAATTATTGTCATCACAAAATATACGAAAAACTGAATCTGTTTTTTTTTAAGTTGAAAGAATTTTTTTTTCTGAAGTTTAGTTTGTGTGTAGAAAAAGATTGATGACATCTAATGATTTTTTTTAATATATATATATATATATATATATATATATATATATATATATATATATATATATAGTTATAAATTTGATGTAATTAAAGCTAAAACTAACAAAATTAAACTAAAACATTATAAAATAAAAGAAGGAGATTTGAAAGGATTCTTGAACACTTAGAAGATTGTATTCAAGTGGTGTGTTTATTTCTTTCACATTTGATAGATATTTATACTACATATTGTCCTATTCTTACATCATCTATCGTAACAAAATAGTTAAAGGAAACTATTTGAAGGGTGAAAAATGATCATCCACATGCTATGTCTAACTCAATAATTTTATGACTTTTATAACACTCCCCATTGAATGACATTTTTCAAATATGAGTTCAACCTTGAAGTACTGTCTCATTAAAAACCTTGCTAAAGAAAACCCAGTAGAAAAAAACTTTAACGAAGGGAAAAAGAGTGCATTATATAGTTGACTCCCCCTCATTTAGACATCTGTTACGTTACGTGTTATGCACATGTCACATTCCGATGCCATGTACATGTTTTCTGAAGATTGCAGTAGGAAGTGCTTTCGTGAAGAGGTCTGCTACATTTTTGTTGGATTGAACATATTTTATCTCAACCTTTTTATCATTTATAAGCTCTTGAATGTACTCAAAAAACTTTGGAGGTATATGTTTTGTCCTGTTGCTCTTGATATATCCTTCTTTCATTTGAGCGACACATGCTAAGTTATCTTCATAAATTAAAGTTGGACCTTTATCTTTACCTAGTCCACATGAAGACAAAATGAGTTATCTCATCAATCTTAACCATGTGCATTCTCTACTAGCTTCATCTAGTGCAATTACTTCAGCATGATTTGTGGATATGGCGATAAGTGTTTGCTTTTGAGAGCACCAGGAAATTGCGGTGCCTCCGTTCATGAATACATATCCAGTTTGAGATCTAGCTTTATGAGGATTAGATAAATAGCTTGCATCTGCATAACCAATCAAACCTTGTTTTGAATCATTAGGATAAAATAACCCTAAATCAGTAGTCCCTCGAAGATATCGCAAAATATGCTTAATCCCATTCCAATGTCTTTTTGTTGGGGATGAACTAAACATTGCTATTAAGTTTACTGCGAAAGAAATGTCAGGTCTAGTACAATTGGTAAGATATATAAGAGCCCTAATTGCATTTAGATATGGTAATTCTGGACCAAGAACTTCTTTATTTTCTTCCCGAGGACGAAATGGATCTTTGTCAATATTTAATGATCTAACAACCATTGGGGTGCTTAAAGGACTGGCATTAGCCATATTGAAACGTTTCAAGACTCTTTCTGTATAATTTGATTGATGTACAAGTATTCCGTTAGGCATATGCTTAATCTGCAAACCAAGACAATATTTACTTTTACCAAGATCTTTCATTTCAAATTCTTTCTTTAAAAGTTCAATCACTTCTAGGATTTCTTTATTCGTTCCAATGATGTTTAGATCATCAACGTAGACAGCTATAAGCACATACTCAGATGTTGTTTTCTTAATAAATACACATAGACAAATAGTGTTATTTTTATAACCTTTAATTGTCAAATAATCGCTTAAACGATTGTACCACATGTGTCCAAATTGCTTTAACCCATACAAAGATCTTTGCAATTTTATAGAATATATTTCTTTGGGTTTTGCACGTAATGTTTCGGGCATTTTAAATCCTTCAAGGGTTTTTCATATAGATATCACTATCAAGTGATCCATACAAGTAAGTTGTAACAACATCCATAAGTGTTGAGAATAAATCCGAGATGACGAATGCGAAATATCAAGAACAATCAAGAATCAATCACCATAATATGCAAGTAATTTGATAAAGGTTTTATGTATATTGATTATGACATGAACGTACAAAGAAAACCCTAATCAGGAAAAAGCTTCTTTACGAAAAGCTGACCTACTGATTATTTATAGGGAACATAAAATATTTACCAAAAATATAAAACCATTGCCTTAGAAGTGCTCGATGAAGAACTTCTACTATAAATGCACTGTAGGGAATCATCAAACGATTAACCCTAAAAAGGCTTCCTTAAATAACCAAACATGCAAAATCAATTTCAATATCTCAAATACTCAACAATCTCCCCTAGATGTTGAAACTGATGAAGATCACGAAATTCGATCTTCTTGGCATTTCTCCCCTTAAATTGTGAGACTCATCACCACATGGGGTCTTCAAAGCAAGAGAAACAAATATCGTTTTCCAAATACGAACTCCCCCTTGAATAATCAACACTCCCCCTTGAATCTTCAACAAATACCATGGAGAGAATCCGAAAAGTTAAGAAGAATCATCAACAATCTTCAAAACCCATCAGATTAGATGAAATAAATCCTTTTAGAATATACCCAATTCTCAAAAATTAAAACCGGAAAAAAAATAACAAAAATTAATTTTGTAATTTTCTATTTTTAAATATTAGAAAAAAAAAGAATGGAGCAAAAAGCAATTATTTAGAAGGGATTAAAAATAATAAGACCAAAGAAAAGGATAAGAAGTGAAAATATTTTGGTAAGAAGGGGTAAAAATGGTAAAAACCCAAGAATTTGTAAAGAATTTTGGAGCAAGGGTAGAAACAGTTAAATTCTGAAAGAATAGCGGCCGGATTTGAAAGTTTATACCATCGTCATGGAGCGCAGGCCTCTAATGTCGAGACAGATTCATTCATTCAAATCATCAATTCCGAATCATCATTTAATTCCGAGTTCCATTTTGATTGCCAAAATCCCGATTTCGTAATGAGGCTGCTGATTTTCAACTCTATTGAATCGCGAGATCAATACATGCGAGTCAATAACCTGAAATTACAATCGCAATGTGTTGGTTGCAGTAACTCCGAATCAAAATTACTACCAATTCCGAAACCGATTCCTTAAATCCGAAAGCGATTATTAGAAACGAACTCATCTTCAGAACTCCGAACGCATACACTACGAACGATCGCAACCTCCGAGCCTAGAACTGCGAATGCCTCCGAATACTCGGAGATGAACAGTAGATTCGCATTCGTAACTTCAGATTCCGATTTCGCTTTTAATACTTCCGATTCCCGTTTTCAATCCAAGTCCGAATGCTTGATTTTTGGTTGCGATGGGAGTTGAAGCTCCGAATCTGATTTTGGTTCATCAACGACGTTTCACCGAAACTAACCAAACCTCCGAAAACAACCTTCTCATTTTAAAGAAATGACAAATTATGCCCTTAACTCCGTATCTAACCAATTTTGACGAATGTTTCAATAAATTCCGAATGTAACCCCCATTTTTCAATAGTTTCGAATCTCACCCTCCTGATTGCAGTACACTGACAACTTGCACCCCTTTTGTTGAAATGTGTCAGATGGCAGGCTTCTTTTTGCAAAAAAAGTACTTTTCAGCCCATCTTTTCAACTTTTCACCATTTTGTCATTTCCAACTATCAATAAAAAAATGATTTCTTCAACAAGATTTCATATCTTTGACTGAAATTTCACCAGATTTTGTCCCTTTTTTCGCTTTTTTTTTATAAAGGACAAAACCTTTTATGAGACCTTTGGTACCCATTTAAGATTCAATATTGAAGTTGGTTTGTTGTACACCCATTTATTTGAAGAGAATCGATCATCTTCTGAAAATAATACCCTCTTTTTAGTTGGAAAACAAAAATTTCCATAAATTTCATTAAACCAACCAAATACTCTTTTCTCTTTCCTCCAACTTCTAACATATTCTTCTGAAGAAAAATTGAATTTTCTTTGAACATTCTTGACTTCAGCTTTTTGAATCTTTTCACATGCATTAGGTACTTGTACCTTGGGCATCCAAACTTTCTTCATTTTACTATTCTTCTTCTTCTTCTTCTTTCTTTTCTGATTTCTAGGCTTCGGAAACGAATTTTGGATCTGAAGAACCTCTTTATCTTTCTGAATCTGAACATTAGAAACCTTTGGTACACAAACTTTTAGAGTTTGATAAATCTGAACATCTTGAAGTATTGGCTTTCCGTAAGGAATCATTCTTTCAAAAACATCATCAGAACATAAAAAGTCATATGTTTGAGTTCCAATCGAACAAAACTTCTTCACATTCACGACTTCTGAATTTTTGCAATGAAATTCGTCTTCAGAACATCTAGCTTTGGAATGTAACTCTTCTGAAAAACATGAACCACTTGCCTCCCCCTCAACAAGAACATCTGGAGTCACATTTTCTTCAGAAACATGAAGAACTTTATTAACTTCATCAAGAACATCAAGAACTTCTTTTTTTTCTTTTCTTTCTTTCTCTAGATTATGTTGTATTTTCTTCAAAAGTAAATATTCTCTGATAATGAGAAATTGCTTTAACAAATTTTTATCTTCATCCAAACGAGTAATTTCAAATCCACCACAAGAAATCTGTGTGAGTTCACCAATCTTCTTATCAACATAGAGATTATACATCTCAATGGCATTCTTCAACATCTATTGAACAGGAACATCCCATAATAGATATCTTTCTTTAAGACGAAACTTTGAATCTGTAACATTTAATCTAAGTTCTTTCATGGGTTTTAATACACTCCAATTCGCCATTAAATCTTCAACAAGAAAGAAAATTTCAAGAGAGAGAAAGTAGATCTGATAATATTTTTAGATAGAGAACACATATACGAGATGGTTTCTAGAGAGATAATGTAGATCTGAACACAAATATGAGAACAAACACGAAATTCTTCTTCTAATTCGCTTCCAGATCATGATTCAAGAACAAGTCAGATGAAATAATGAGTAGAAGATAACAGATCTGAACAAGATTTTGCAATAAAACGAGGTATTAGACTTTTTCTTTTCAGAAAACTTACAAAACTTGAAGAACAAGGTGAGATTTATGATAAAATATCGCCATAAACAAGATCGATTCTTGCAATAATCGCTGAGATCTACAAGAACCCGCTCTGATACCACTTGTTGGGAATAAATCTGAGATGACGAATACGGAATACCAAGAACACTCAAGAATCAATCACCATAATATGCAAGTAATCTGATAAAGGTTTTGTGTATATTGATGATGATATGAACGTACAAAGAAAACCCTAATCAGGAAAAAGCTTCTTTACAAAAAGCTAACCTAATGATTATTTATTGGGAACATAAAATATTTACCAAAAATATAAAACCAATGCCTTAGAAGAGCTCGATGAAGAACTTCTACTGTAAAGGCACTGTAGGGAATCATAAAATGATTCACCCTAAAAAGGTTTCCCTAAATAACCAAACATGCGAAATTAGTTTCAATATCTCAAATACTCAACAATAAGGCGCATCTCTAAATTTTCAAAGACTGCCAAGCTGATTAAATAACTAAAAGTCCTTGCGTCCATTACTGTTGAATAAGTTTCCTCATAGTCAATTCCAAGTCTTTGAGAGAAACCTTGAGCCACAAGCCTAGCCTTGTATCTTACAATTTCGTCTTTCATATTTCTTTTTCGTATGGAGATCCATCTATACCCTAATGGTTTCACAACTCCAGGTGTGAGGATAATATACCCAAAAACCTTTCTCTTGTTAAGATAATTTAATTCAACTTGCATAGCCTCCTTCCACTTAGCACAATCATTTCTTCTTTGACATTCAATGACAAATTGTGATTCAGGATCATCATTCATAATATCAGATGCTACTCAATAAGAAAATATTTCACTTATATTATAAGTTTCATTTTGGTCACATATTCTATTTGTTTGACCACAATTTAGTGCTACATATTCCTTTCCTGGGGAAATTTTGATTTTGCGTGTTTCTTAAGGAACACTTTCCTCATGATCTAGTGCATTTTCTACTCCTCTTTTTTTTCGTGGGTTATTATCCTTAGAACCAAATGGTCTTCCATGCTTCAGGCGTGTTTTAGACTCTTGAGTGACTTTATCATCAGGTTGTCCATATGGAATTTCAATTCGAGCTGGAACATTGACAGCTGGTGTGAAGGCAACCCAAAAGGACCATGCCACTATCAATTCAAGTACATATCAATTATAGTTATGGGCTTATACAGCTAATCCAACAATCTCCCACTTGGAAAAGTCTAATCATTATAGTTGCAAGTACGACTTCAAAAATTGACAAACAATTTGATGTGTGTGGAATGCACTAGTTTTAATCCTACTAATTTAAACACAAAATAAACACACAGAAGGCAGTGTACCTATCGATTAGTAATATAGTTCAAGCAAGTAGGGTATCGAACACAGGGAACGGTAACAATTAAGATTAACTACTAGAATTACCTAAATTACAACAAGTAATAAAAGATGGTTTTCTCTAGTTTTGCAAGACTAGAAACTTAATTAAGCAACTAACAATCAAATAAAACAATTAACAACTAAAGAGAATAGAAGGTAACTAGCTTCAATAATAGAAGAGACTTCTGTTCAGATTCGACTCATTTATTCCTATGGTTGATTTCATGGCAAGTGCAATGGATTAATATATCATTGGTTACCGATTTCTAATGTGATTAGGTTCATGTTCACTATTACTAATCCTTAGCAAACAGGTTAATTCAAACAGTGGCCAATTGATTAAACTAACGAGTTTCCTAGTATTCAATTCGGATCAAGTAAGACTTGTAATATTAGCTAACTAAATTTGTCAATTCAATTAACTCATGTATGGTTGTTCATCACACATGCTTACACATTAATGCACTTATTTTCTAGTTAACCATAGGTTCATATTCACTAATACTAGGCATACAATATTGTGTTCACAAAATTATATGATTCAAGCAATTAAAAAGATGTTCATGCAACTCAAAAACTTGATTATTAACAGAAAATAATTATTATCAACACATAAGTGTCTTTAAAAGCTTAACAAGACAATTCACCAAATCAAATTAATCCAAGCCATAAAATCACACCATATTCATGAATTCATCTACTATAAACAGACTTTAAAAGCTTTTAGCTCATATCTACAACAATTAACAAACTAAAATCGAAATCTAATGATTGGAACATGGTTTATGCAAAAGATTAAGAAAAAGAATAGTGTTTATTGCCTTTGATCTCTTCTAACTTGACTTCCAAGTTGAATTCTCGATAACCAAAGCTTCAAGAACCCTTCTGATTGCCAATGAGTCGCCAAAAGTCTCCAACCTCCTTTGGGTTTTGGGAATAACCAATATATATAAATATTTTCAAAAATTATGTACCGACTCGTCGAGTTATTAGACCCAACTCGACGAGTTCTTTTTTTAAAATGCATGTATGGCGTGTACAGTAAGGCATTGCTGGTTCGCGAATATTCCATCCTACTCGTCGAGTTGATGGACAACTCGCCGAGTTTCTCCTCTTTTAAGCTTTATTTCTTCAAACTTTAATTCCTAAGCTTCCAATTGCTAGTTCTGCTTCTTTTTTCACTCAAGCATGTCTTTACGACTGAAAATATAATTTTAACATAATTAAGTACCTTTTGTTCATAAATCACGACAAAATAGCCAAAAAGTATTAAGATATTATATGAAATATATGATCAAATATGCACATATTAAAATACCATACACTTGACTTTTGCTTGCCCCCAAGCAAAACTGAATTTTAGCACACTAGCATCACATAAAACAATCCCAATCAAACCCAGCCATTATGCCAAGACCGCAACGCATGCATTTGTGTCTAAATTTTTTCCTAAAGACCCCCTAATCCTAAATACTTACAATCCTCATAAACACTCGCCCACTTCTTTTGAACAATGCTCATTTTATGCATCCATCCGAATCCATCCGCAAAAAACTTTCTTAACCTCAAGTCATTTTTGGTTAAACCCCAAGCACACATACGATAAAATAACCTTGAAATGGAAATTACAATGAAAATAATAATACTTGATAACTTTGAATCTTCAATAATGTGTAGCTTTTCTTCTTGATATTTCTTCTTTGACTTCATAGCTTTGTAGATTATTTCTTTCAAACATTGCATCACTTTTTTTTTCTTTTTCAATTTTTTTCCTTTTTTTTTTCAACACTCACTTTTTTTAACTCAAACTAAAAAACCTAGAAAAAAAACATATGCTTACGCAAGGGGATTTAACTTCATCCTTTTATTGGTTAAAGGCATTAGTATCATGTGCAATGACTACTTAAGCTTTCCTGGATACATTTCTGGTACACGATGCTAAACATATTGCATCCTTCAAACTAAGCGAGGTTATGTTTTTGTCCCATGATTTCACTAGAATAAAGGGGGCCACAAATGCACTAGAACGTATATTGGCTCAACTAAACATTTGGGTCCTCATAAAATCATCAAACACAATGCTAGCATAGAATCCTAATTCCTTTTACCAAAATTTTCTAAATTAAGTCCTAGCAACTTAAATGCAAATTTTTTTAAAATTATATCTAAAATTAGGATTCTAATGTTACTAATATAACCAACCCCCTACCCCACACTTAATTCATGCAATGTCCTCATTGCATGTTATGCATGATATAAAACATAAAGTAAAGAGAGAATTGGAACAAACTCCCCTGGGATAGTAGTTGCAAGGTTGATCTTCTTCTTGTTAAGATCCATCTTCAATTGACTTTGGCATGGGAACAGCTCATCCATGCCTTGGGTGTCAAATCTCGTGTGGTACAACTCCAAATATTGATGAAAAAACTCTTGGAAATGCTTGGGAAGTAGTCTTTAAAGAATATAACCAATGCCCACGTCGAATGGAATCAAATCATAAACTTGAAAATAAGAGAATGAGTAACTCGTCGAGTTCATGTGGGGACTTGCGGAGTTATCGCTACAATGGCAGAAAAGACGCGTTTTTTCAATTGGACCCGTCGAGTTCTGCGAAGTTTTTTCGCTGTATGGACAAAAACTTCCTTTTGCTTCAGGTTTGTTTATGGTGTTTAAGGAGAGTATCAAAACAACTCTTTCCCTTGTTTTTCTTCAATAAAAAGACACTTTTTAACTGCTCTAATTGTCAGACTCGAAACCGGACTCAAAACTCCTATTCTTCTCGTCTAGACTCGATTTCTCACTTTTATTCCTCACGCTCTATTCACGCATTCAATCCCTCACCCTAAATTCTAAAAAGTGATGGGTTTTCAGCATTCTAACACTCATATGGTGTACATGCAACCCTAGAAACCTTGGATCTATGTTTGACTAAGATACATACAAATAATTATTTTTCCAAGGTTCTTATCCCAACTAGCATGGCATGGGGTACTTAAATCAAATAAAACTAGTAGAATTACTTACCTTGTAGTAGTAGTTGATTGCTTGAAGTTTGAGAGCCTAGCACCAATAATGTGGATGCCTCAAATGGAAGTCACAAATCACCACAAACTTAGAAACTTGAGAGAATAGTCACAAACTTCTTGAAATCGGCCCTCTTAGTTTACACACATCAACTAGTGCCATTTCAAGAACCAAAGCCTCCTTTATATAGTGTGGTGGATTAGGGTTACATCCATGTAAACCCTAATACCCATGTCTTTTCATTTCCATGAGATCCATGGGTTAAAGCTCCATGGAGTATCCATGGACTTTCCATGCAAGCCTAGCCCATTCCAAATAAGCATTAGCCCACACTATATAAATACAAGAGCCCATATTTAATTAGTCATACTTTTGATCTCTAAATTAATTCTAGATTAATTATAGATCAATACTAATTAAATAATATGATTTTATATTAATATATTAGGACTTATAATATATTAATAAATCATAAATTATACTGTTCTCAAACGATTATCCATAAATTGTTCGGGTGAAGTGCAACCCAAATGGACAATGCCGGGTCGGGTCAAGTACATACCAAATATAGTTATGGACTTAGACACTATATCCAACAGTCTCCCACTTAGATAATTCTAATAACTATAGTTGCAAGTATGACTTCAGGAACCGATCAGCAATCGTAGCTCTTTAAACTTTGTTGAACTATGAAGCGCCATTTTAGATAAGTGATAATATAATCCTCTGTTCTAGATATCAGCCGGACAAATACATGGAACATGGTCTTGCTTATTGTCCAGCATTTGTTTCCCGATTTCCGATTTGTTTGACATAGAACTTAACTGAACACATCAATTTAGTTCTGATCGGGCCCGGTACATAGGTCAAAACAAAATCATCGAGGGGCCCAGATATCGCTTCTAATCGTAGAAGGAACAGATAAACTTCGACTCATATGTTTGCTCTACTACTTGTTGAATTACACACAAAAGCACGGTTTATAACATCGAGTTACCAATGCGTTTTCGTGCAATCAATGCATAACCAACTCATAGGCAACAAATCATATCTCTAGGTTTGAAGATTTATATGATATTACCGTCTCACGATCACTCGAGATAAATTCCATGAAGTGATACAAGTGAGCATGGGTTGAATCCAATACTCAGAACTTATGAGCACTCATGAGTGCTGTAGCCCCGCTTTGTCTAACATCTTAGACCTATACAAGCCAACCCATGACAGTATTGATTCATATCTACTTCCAACATATGACCGACTGTGGAGAGTTTGAATAATATGATATAAACCATAACATAATTATTCTGGAAGTCAAAACATGCAAAAAGAAATAATAGTAAACGATTGACAAGAGATAGCAACACTTTACTCATAAATAACAGCTTTTATTTATCATCAAATGTCAATTACATTTTACAAATTTCAAGATTATCTAACTACTAAAACTAATATCATCCTTCAGCCCTATGCTCCGAGCATGTTGGAGATGCTTAGCCCGAGTCAGTCCCTTCGTGAGGGGATCTGCTGGGTTCTCATCCGATGATACCCTCTTTGCCACGAGGATTCCTTCTTCTATTCGATGTCTGATGAAGTGATATTTTTTGTCAATGTGTCTGGATCTCCCATGATCTCTTAGTTCCTTGGCTAAGGCAACCGCACTATTGCTGTCACAGAAAATCTCCATTGGCTCCTTTATAGCTAGTACAACTCCAAGGTCTCCGATGAAGTTCTTTAGCCATATAGCCTCCTTTGCTGCCTCGCTTGCTGCTATATACTCTGATTCACAAGTGGAATCAGCCACTGTCTCCTGCTTGGAACTTTTCCAAGTAATTTCCCCTCCGTTTAGAGTAAAGACCCAGCCCGACTGAGAACGGAAATTATCCCTGTCAGTCTGAAAGCTAGCATCACTGTACCCTACAACTCTCAAGTCCTCACTGCCACCGAGGGTAAGGACCCAGTCCTTAGTCCTCCGTAGGTACTTGAGGATATTCTTTACCGCAGTCCAGTGTGCCTTGCCAGGGTTCCCCTGATACCTGCTAACCATGCTCAAAGCAAAGGCTACATCAGGTCGAGTACACGTCATAGCATACATGATGGATCCTACAGCTGAAGCATAAGGTATTCGACTCATTTCTGCCATCTCAGCCTCAGTACTAGGGCTTTGTGTCTTACTCAATCTGGCTTTACTCTGGATGGGTAACTCTCCTTTCTTGGAGTTATGCATGTTGAACCTTTTCAACACTTTGTCCACATAAGTGCTTTGACTAAGTCCAATTAGTCTTTTACTCCTGTTTCTCAAAATCCTTATCCCTAGGATATAGGCAGCTTCTCCAAGGTCCTTCATAGCGAAACACTTCCCAAGCCAGGACTTTACTTCCTGCAGGGTTGGGATGTCATTTCCTATGAGTAGTATGTCATCCACATACAGTACCAAAAGGCTGACTATACTCCCACTAGCCTTGATATAGACACAAGATTCATCTTCACTCCTTGAAAAGCCAAATTCTTTGATTTTCTCATCAAAGCAAAGATTCCATCTGCGAGGTACCTGTTTTAATCCATAAATGGATTTCTCGAGCTTACACACTCTACTGGGGTACTCTGTACTGACAAAACCCTCTGGCTGAACCATGTAAACATCTCCAGCCAACTTTCCATTAAGGAGAGCGGTTTTGACATCCATTTGCCATATTTCATAATCATGAAATGCAGCAATGGCTAACAGAGCCCTAATAGACTTAATCTTGGCCACTGGTGAAAAGGTCTCATCATAATCAACTCCCGGAGTTTGAGAATAACCCTTTGCAACCAGTCGTGCCTTATAAGTGTGTACATTACCATCCATGTCGGTCTTCTTCTTGAAGATCCATTTGCACCCAACTATCTTACGATCAGGTACATTGTCAACCAAGTTCCAAACTTGATTGTCATACATGGACTGTATCTCGCTATCCATAGCCTCTTTCCATTTAGCAGCCTCAGGGCCTGCCATGGCTTCCGTGTAGCTGTTAGGCTCATCCATATTTACCAGTGTGTTATCACTGATAAGTGTCTCACCTTCTGCAGTAATATGGAAACCATAATAATGCCCAGGTGCATTCCTAACTCTGGTGGAACGCCTCAGAGGTATAGATTCTTCAGTCAGCTCAACAAGAGTTTCCTCCTCAGTTTGAGGGTTAGGGTTTGAGGTTCCTTCACCACTTGACTCTTGAATTTCCTCAAGGTCAATTTGCCTCCTACTGTCTCCTTGGCTCATGAATTCTCTCTCTCGAAAGAATCCTCTTCTTGCTACAAAGACCACATTATCACTGGGTCTGTAGAAGATGTAACCAAAGGATTTATGTGGGTAGCCGATGAAAATACACCTTTCGCTTTGGGGTTCGAGCTTATCGTGAGTCTCGCGTCTCACGAAAGCCTCGCAACCCCAAATCTTGATGTGGTCTAGATTGGGAACTTTTCCAGTCCACACCTCGTGAGGTGTTTTGGCAACCTTCTTTGTAGGGACTAGATTAAGGATATGGGCGGCAGTCTCTAAGGCATACCCCTAAAATGAGATTGGTAGCGAAGCTCGACTCATCATGGAACGAACCATGTCCAACAAGGTCCGATTGCGCCTCTCAGCTACACCATTCAACTGTGGTGTCCTAGGAGGTGTCAATTGTGAGACAATCCCACATTCCTTAAGATAGTCAAGGAACTCAGTACTAAGATACTCACCACCACGATCGGATCGAAGCATCTTAATGTTCCTGCCCAACTGATTCTCCACTTCTTGCTTAAACTCTTTGAATTTCTCAAAGGTTTCTGACTTATGCTTGATTAGGTAGACATATCCATGTCTACTAAAATCATCATTAAAAGTCACATAGAACCGATTAGCATCTCTTGTGGCGGTTCTGAAGGGTCCATACACATCCGTGTCTATGAGGTCCAACAAACCTTCACCCCTAGCACAAGTGCCAGTAAAAGGTGACTTTGTCATTTTACCAAGCACACAAGATTCACAACTATCATCTGACTTTAGGTCAAATGACTCCAAGACTCCATCCTTTTGGAGTTGGCCTATGCGTTTCTTGCTTACATGTCCAAGACGACAATGCCATAAGGATGCTTTATCTAAGCTAGTGGAAGAGTTAATACACAATACATTATTTCCTAGATTATCTACAACAGATACAGTTTCATACACACCATCACAAGGTAATGCTTTAAAATAAAGAACATTATTAAAGAAAGCATCAATACTACCATTATTATTATCAAAATAAAAGGTAAAACCTTGTTTCTACAATGCATGAAAGGAAATAACATTTCTTGCCATTTCTGGCGAATAATAACATTTATTCAAATCTAATGTAAACCCACTATTTAGCACTAAGGAATAAACTCCTATCTTGGTGACAGGTGAAGCTTTCCTGTTTCCCATGATCAAGTTTATCTTTCCCTGCTCCACATTCTCACTTCTTTTTAGTCCCTGCAAATCACAACATATGTGAATACCACAACATGTATCAAGGACCCAAGACTTAGAATGAGGTGAGTTATTAGACAATATAGTGTATATACCTGCATGGTTGGGTTTTACTTTCCCATCCTTCAAATCTTGCTGGTACTTTGGGCAGTTTCGCTTCCAGTGCGACTTTTCATGGCAATAGAAGCATTCAACCTCATTAGGGTTAGCAGAAGGAGTGACAAAACCTTTCTTGGGTTTGCTTGAAGAGGAGCCTTCAAGGGTCTTACCCTTGGTACCCTTAGAAGGGTTCTTTCTCTTCTTCCCTTTGCCATGCCCGATTGCCAAGACATTGGCCACAATTGGAGTAGGAGTAGGAGTAGTAACAACCGACTTACCCTTGAGACCACTTTCGGCGGTCTTCAAGAGTCCTTGAAGTTTGCTGAGGGTGACTTCTTCCTTGTTCATGTGATATGTCATGCGGAATTGATCATAACACGATGGCAAGGAGTGCAAAATGATGTCTATTGCTAACTCCTCAGGGAAGTTCACATTCAGCTTCAGTAAACGGTCCACATACCTTTGCATTTTCTGCATGTGGCCTGTGATGGGTTCACCATCCTTCATTCGGGTTGTTATCATGGAGGAGATTATTTCATATCGCTCTTGACGAGCACTTTGATGGTAGCGGTCCATCAAGTCCTGGTGCATCTCAAAAGGATAATAGTCCTCATAGGACTTTTGGAGCTCGACTGTCATGGTGGCCATCATGATGCATGCCACTTTTGTAGCATCTCTTTCATGTACCTCATATTCAGCAAGCTCTTCAGGAGTAGCAGTTCGCTCGGGTACCTTCAGCTCCTTGTCGAGAACATATTCTTTGTTCTCATACCGAGCGACCATCCTGATGTTTCTGATCCAATCTGTAAAGTTGGACCCATCAAAGATGACTCTCCCACAAAGATTCATGAGAGAGAAGGAGCTAGTAGGGTTTGAGCCAGAAGCATTGTTATTGGAAGACATCTGAAAAGAAGAGGGAATAGATTAGATTAGATATAGAGACAGTCCTTAACAAAACACCCAAATGTAATATTAAGGCTAGGACCCAACACAATATTTTATAACTTAGAAGAGGGATGTCGTAATCTAAGCTATAAGATATTTGAAGGTAGGTGAATGACGATTCACCAATTTCCACCATGAAAAACGAAATATTTAATTAGGTTTTAATTGGTTTAGAAACTCCTAGATTCTTTGAGATTCATTGAACTTTCTTCAATGGCATGTTTCAATCTCGAGTGTGCCCTTCAAGTTTTGTGACTGGGATGCCGAGGATCACAAAACAAGGTGTGAAGTAACCATGCAAATTACTTGGTACCCTTAATGTATTACCCCTCAATCGATGTGCCGGTTAACCACACACGCTCCATCGATACTATGATAAACATTAAGTCACCCTTTACCTACCTTGTTAAGTTCAAGTTAGTGTGTCGGTTAACCACACACGCTCCACTAATGACTTAAACAAAGTGTAAAGTGTAATTTCATGGATTAGCACCTTATTCACATTTTCCTAAAATAACTAAGATTGGGAATTCAATAAAGGTTAGTTACTTTAGTATTATCATTATACTTTTAATGAGAATTTATAAGTCCTTGTCCTACCCGTTCGGCTAACGACCCTCCACCGATCAAGGAAGCGGTGGGTGAGAGTGGACACCCATTAAGTTGCCATTTTATAGGCAACAACCTTATACCCCCCTTATAGACCGGCTTCGTGAATGAGGCGTACTAGCGGTAAGACGACTTGATGTTATACATATATAAATATTATTAAACTTATAATATTATAAAGTATAAGGGTTGACTTTTAACTTTTAAAATTCTAGGGGTTGGAACTAAAGTTTTTAATATGACTTTACATGTTCCAAAACTTGAGGGCAAGTTTTGTAAACTTTCAAGACTTTTCATTTCTCATAACTTATGAGTTAATGGTTATTAAAATGAAGACTCTTCATTTTTTGTAACCTATGTGTTCTTTTAATGGTTATTTATAAATGTGACTTTTGGTTATCGATAACTTAAGAACTAGTTATGGACTCCATTAAAACACATAAAGATCAAGAATTAATCTAATCAATTATTAGCACATAATTTCTATGATCTTCTAAACTCATATGTTTATGAATGTTCATATGAAAAAATTTCAAGAATCGTAAGTACATATACAAAACTTGAAATTTTGATACGAGCTTTTGAACAAAACTTCGATTTTCAAGTTTTTTTTTTTTTGCATCAAGTATCAAATAAACAAACCAGGCTCTGATACCACTGATTGGCTTTCAGCATTCTAACACTCCTATGGTGTACATGCAACCCTAGAAACCTTGGATCTATGTTTGACTAAGATACATGAAAATAATTATTTTTCCAAGGTTCTTATCCTAACTAGCATGGCATGGGGTACTTGAATCAAATAAAACTAGTAGAATTACTTACCTTGTAGTAGTAGTTGATTGCTTGAAGTTTGAGAGCCTAGCACCAATAATGTGGATGCCTCAAATGGAAGTCACAAATCACCACAAACTTAGAAACTTGAGAGAATAGTCACAAACTTCTTGAAATCGGCCCTCTTAGTTTACACACATCAACTAGTGCCATTTCAAGAACCAAAGCCTCCTTTATACAGTGTGGTGGATTAGGGTTACATCCATGTAAACCCTAATACCCATGTCTTTTCATTTCCATGAGATCCATGGGTTAATGCTCCATGGAGTATCCATGGACTTTCCATGCAAGCCTAGCCCATTCCAAATAAGCATTAGCCCACACTATATAAATACAAGAGCCCATATTTAATTAGTCATACTTTTGATCTCTAAATTAATTCTAGATTAGTTATAGATCAATACTAATTAAATAATATGATTTTATATTAATATATTAGGACTTATAATATATTAATAAATCATAACTTATACTATTCTCAAACGATTATCCATAAATTGTTCGGGTGAAGTGCAACCCAAATGGACCATGCCGGGTCGGGTCAAGTACATACCAAATATAGTTATGGACTTAGACACTATATCCAACAAAAAGATCAAAAACAAACACACAAGTAATAAAAAGGAAAACAGATTAAAAATCGTACTTACTACCTAATTAAATAATAGTTTAAACATCAACCAACCAAACAAAAATAAAAACACACCAAACAAAATAAAAATTGTCTTAAACAAGCCACACAATCAAAATAATAAAAGGATAATTAATCTTCATCTTCCTCCTCGACTCCTCCAAATCCGCTTCCGCCCGCTCCGCTTCTTCTTGCATTCAATATCTCCTCCCAAATTTTGGCATAAGGGTAATCGGGGCCATCCATCCTTGGAATGTTCAAGTGGCTCATCATGTGGGCGAGAGTCATATGATTGTAGTTCATGCACCGCCCTAAATCATATTGGTATTGACTTGACTCCATGCTAACCCAATCCATAGGCAACTCATTATCAACCGGGATCACGGGTGGGTCTTCATGTATATTCTCTTGCCTTTGCCTAACCCTACTACCCGGTTGTTCGGGCGCCACCATATCATCCACCTCAGGAATGGAAAAATGTCCCCCGCCAAAATCCTCAATAATTCTAGCCCTCCTATAAAGAAGAGGACTAAAGCCTGGGTGTGGTATCGTAGTTAGTTGAGTCCCGATTCCCCCTTCAAGCACACCATACGATCTTGCCAATCTCATAACAAACATCCCACCACATATCTTTGAAGTTTTTCTGTCCCTTACTCCACTTTCAGCCAAGTACTTCGCTAAGCAATATGGAATATTGAAAAAAGTGTTTGGCATAATAATACACCAAAGAAAGAATACGTCATGGCTAGGTACTTTATCGTCATCCTTTCACATATTAATTGAACTTGATATGAGGCGGTGAATAAGGCGGTGGATAGGTGACCGAATACTTGTTTCATGGGCAGCTGATGGAATATAAACCCCATTAGCTATTTGTTGGATAAGGTATCTAAGTCCATAACTATATTTAGTATGTACTTGACCCGAGAGTAGCATGAAGCATTTGAGGCATCACACTTGGGGTGCTAGGCTCTTAAAGGCTTAAGGTTTCAAAGCTACAACAAAGGTAAGTCATCTAACTAGATTTTTGTAATGTATATACTCCATAGTATGCTAGTTAGGATGATGCCTTGGAAAAACAAAAGTTTGCATGTATAATAGAGAAAACATAGATCCAAGGTATCTAGGGTTGCATGTACACCATAGGAGTGTTAGAATGCTCAAAACCCATCAGTGGTATCAGAGCCTAGGCTTGTTTTCCATTATACTTGATGCTACTTGTTTTCAAAGCTTGAAAAAATCGATTTTATGCTGTCTGAACAGTGAACTCGCCGATTCCACTAACAGACTCGCTGAGTCCACACTAAAAACTGACCAACTCGCCGAGTCAGTTCATGCACTCGATGAGTTGGTGCTCAAGGATGCAAATTTTCGAGTTTTAAAGCCAAAATTGGACTAGAATCAATACCCTAAACTGTTTTTGAACAAATAAACTTGTTTTTGATGTGGTAATGATTGTGCTTATCCAATTTCAAAGATAATTGTCAAAGTTTCAAGTTTTATATTATTTTATATCATTCTTGAAAATTGTTGATGTAACTTATCCTTGCTTATGAGTTTTGCTAGATCATAGATATTATTTGACATTTATTGTTAGTTTAATTATTGATCTAAATGTCTTTTAATGGACTCCATAACTTGTCCTCAAGTTATGGAATTCCAAAAGTCTTTTACTTGAAAGTCATTAAAACTCATATGTTATAGAAATGAAAGGTTTTGAATAGTTTCAAAACTTTCCCTCAAGTTTTGGAATTTGTAAAGTCACTTTAGAATACTTTAATTCCAAACCCTAGAATTTTAAAAGTTTAAAATTCAACCCTTATACTTTATAGTATTATAAGTTGTTAATTATATATATATATATATATATATATATATATATATATATATATATATATATATATGTATAAGATCAAGTCAGTCTTACTGTTAGTAGGCCTCATTCACGAAGCCGGTCTATAAGGGGGGGGGGTATAAGGTTACTGCCTATAAAATGGCAGTTTAATGGGTGTCCACTCTCACTCACCGCTTCCTTGACTGGTGGAGGGTTGTTATCCGAACGGGTAGGATAGGACTATAATTCTAATTAAGTATAATGATATTTATAAAGTAACTAAACCTTTTATAAATTCCCAATCTTAGTTACTTTAGGAAAATGTAAAATTGATGCTAATCCATGAAAATCGCACTTTGCACTTTACCAAGTCGTTGATGGAGCGTGTGTGGTTATACGACACATTAACTTGGACTAATAAGGATGGAAAAGGGTGGCTCGATGTTTATCATAAGATCAATGGAGTGTGTGCGGTTAACTGGCACATTGATTGGGTGATAAAGTCGGGAGTACCAAGCACATTTTACATGGTTATTCACACCTTGTTTGTGATCCTCGGTATCCCAGTCACAAACCTGAAGGGCATAATCAAGATTTAAACATGCCATTGAATTTTTCAATGAATCTCAAAGGATCTAGGAATTTCAATTCAATTAAAACTTAATAACTATTTCGTTTTTTCATGGTGGAAATTAGTAAATCGTCATTTACCTACCTTCAAATATTTTGCAAGTTGGATTACAGCATCCCTCTTCCAATTTGTAAAATATTGTGTTGGGTCCTAGCCTTAATATTTCATTTGGGTGTTATATTAAGGACTCTTTATCTAATCTAAACTTGTCTTTCTTTCTTTTCAGTTGTCTTCCAACACTGCTTCTGGCTCAAACCCTACTGGCTCATTCTCTCTCATGAACCTTTGTGGGAGATTCATCTTTAATGGTTCCAACTTCAATGACTGGATGAGGAACATCAGGATGGTCACTCGTTATGAGGACAAGGAATATGTCCTAGACAAGGAGCTTAAGGAAATCGATGAGTCTTTTGCTACTCCTGAGGAGATCGCTTAGTTTAGGACTCATGAGAAGGATGCCACCAAGGTGTCTTGTATCATGTTGGCCACTATGACAGCTGAACTCCAAAAGTCCTATGAGGACTTCTACCCTTTTGAGATGCACCAGGACCTGATAGAAAGACACCAGCAGAGTGATCGTCAAGAGAGGTATGAAATCTGTTGGGTTTTGAGCATTCTAACACTCCTATGGTGTACATGCAACCCTATAAACCTTGGATCTATGTTTTCTCTATTATACATGCAAATATTAACTATTCCAAGGTTTCATCCTAACTAGCATATTATGAAGCACCTATACTACAAAGTTCTAGTTAGATGACATACCTTTTGATGTAGCTTGATGTCTTCAAGCTTTAAGAGCTTAGCTCCAATAGTGTGGAAGCCTCAAATGGAATCACAAATCACCAAAACACCTTGGAAGAACTTGAGAGAATATGTATGCACACTAAAATCGGCCCACTCTTATTTTCACACACTTGTGCCAATTTTGTGAGCCAAGGACGCCTTTATATATTATGGAGGATTAGGGTTACATCCATGTAAACCCTAATACCCATGACCTTTCATTTACATAGGATCCATGGGTTAAAAGCTCCATGGACCATCCATGAAAGCTTAGCCCAACCTAAATGAACTTGGCCCATTCCATATATATAAGAGTCCATATTTAATTAGTTCTTTTTGATCACTTAATTAATTCTCAATTAATTCTTGATCAATACTAATTAAATAATATGATTCCATATTAATATATTAGAACTTATAATATATTAATATAAATCATAAATATACTATTCTCAAAAGACTATCCATATAAATTGTGCCAGTGAAGTGCAACCCAAATGGACCATGCCGGGTCGGGTCAAGTACATACCAAATATAGTTATGGACTTAGACATTAATCCAATAGTCTCCCACTTGGATAAGTCTAAAACTATTATTGAGTATGACTTCAAACCTAACTGGCAATCGTAGCTCTTAAAGCCGCTGTCGAACTCTGACCTTGTCAATGACTTGTCCATTAGATAAGGGATCATATATTTTCTTCATTCTAGATATCATATGGACTGAGACATGGATTATAATCATTCTCTCTGTCCATTTGTTGTTTCCCGATTTTCGATTTATGATGACTGACTGATTGAACAAATCAAATCAGTCCTGGCTTGGCCAAGCACTCACATGTGTCATCGCTAAATCATCGAGGGGCCCACAGATATCGCTTTTATCCCGAAGGTAAAAGGAATGGATAAACTTTGACTCATATGGCTTGTTCTACTACTTGTTGAATCATACACAAAGGCACGTTTTATAACATCGAGTTACCAAATGCGTTTTCGTGCAATCAATGTATAACCAACTCATAGTAACAACTCATATCTCTAGGTTTGAAGAATATAAGATATTATCGTCTCATGATCACTCGTGATAAAATCCATGAAGTGATTCAAATGAGCGCGGGTTGAATCCAATACTCAGAACTTATGAGCACTCATGAGTGTTGTAGCACCACTTTGTCCACCAACTTGGACCTCTACAAACCAACCCATGACAGTCTTGATTCATATCTACTTCCAACATATGACCGACTGTGGATGGTTTGAATAACTTAATCATTCAGGAAGAGCGACTTAGTTATTCTGGAAGTCAAAACATGCAAAGTGAAACACAAGAATAAATGAATCAAATATGGTATCAAACCCCATGAATATAAATAAACACTTTTATTTATCACCATACTGATTACTCATTATTCATTGTTTCGGTTTTATCAACTTTATACTTGAATTAAAAACACTAGTTGTCCCATGCTCCAAGCATGTACACTATGTTTTTCTTAAACAATAGCTTTGCCATACACCAAGTATGCACTCTATGTTTGTCTATGATCCTTACTTTGTGAAATAAACCAATTGAACATAATTTCAATGATTCTAACTTCACACTCCCAAATCCTTATCGAAAAATGTGAGAATTTCAAATTCCTATCATTTATCGAAATCTGTTTAGATTTTAAACTTATATTCACTGACCCTCCTGTAATGAATATGTACAAAGTCACAAAGACTTGTCAACAGTCATTATAAGGTATTCCAATGGAGATCAACTCCATGGAAACTAAGTCTCATATTCAAAGTACATTGCTTTGGACATGCTTCTTGCATTAAGTTTTCTAATCTTACACAGATAACTTCCACCTATGGAGACAACTCCATATTCTCATTTTGACTATCACTTCTGAATAAGAGATTCCTCTTTTCAGAATATGTCAATATGGTCCTTCCAAAATTAGCACTATACTTCCAACTGTCCCTGAGCAACCAATCTTTGGTAAGCCTCAGATTGTCCTCGACAATTGCTTAATCATTTTAGTCATATCCAATTCTAGACCTTTTCCCTTCTTAATGCCTCTGGGCATTTGGAAAAATTTAGAAATGACAAATATTATAGCACATGCAATCGATCCTGTACCCAAAGCAAATGGTACACGATTCATGATGTCTCACATAAAGACATGATTCTAGACTAGTCTTTTGCTACAATATTTGTATTTGCCATGTTTTCAAAATTTGACTATGAAGAGGGATGCCGTAATCATAATCGAATTTTGAGAACGCAATATATAGAATTTCCTTAAGTTGAACCAATCCAACATGAAATTCATATATATATATCCTTGACTAAAGATGATTAAGGTCTCAATCTAAGCCTTTAGAACTGAAATGAAGTATATCCTCTCCCTTAATTATAGCAAAACAACTTTTTCAATCCCTGCAGCCTCACGAATTAAAACTTTTGTTTTCTATAATTAACATTGCTAACTTGCAACACTAACAATAATTATCATGCTCCCACTAACATGATGATTATTAGCATAACACTTATGCTCCCACTAGCTTTGACATGTACTCAGAAATCAGCTGGACTTCTAGAAATCAATACTTTATTGACTTTCTTACCAAAGTTCAGATTTCTGATACGAGATGCTTTGATAAAACTTTATCAAAATCATACACCTTTCCTTAGATAGCATGCAAGTGTGTCTAAACAATTTCAGAACTATGAAAAGGGATGTCGTAATCATAGTCTCAATTGTTTAGACCTTTTGCCATCTGCTTCAAATCTACTTGGTGGAAGTGTTTCCTCACCATCATTTTCATGAATCAGAGAGAAACCTTATGACTCTTAGATTTTATGGTGTATGTGTTCTTATCCATGTGAATCGTCAAAACCATAGTCACAAGACAAGGATAATGACAAATCCAAACTCATATGGACTGAACTTATGCAATCTTAACTTCTTGCCACCTGGTAGTACAGGGCCTGCCATTGCTTCCAAGTTGTTTTGCAACCAATTGAGAACTTTCAGAACTCCTATGCAAAGCCAACTTTAACTGGAATGGGCACAGAATATGTCAACACGATAGGTTATAAACCTCAAGTCGTGTGCTAGTGAAGAACCTCAGGTTTTATTCTTGATTAGTTCTTGAAATTCTTTTTAGGATCTTTAAGACTCCCACTATCCTCTTGACATATAAGACTATCTTTCCAAATATTCAAGAGATAGTGCGGATTCTTTATCAAGACAAACACTTCACACAATTGGCCTTAGTTGGTCTTTGTTTTATCCAAAACATCACAACTTACCAATTTCAAATGTACAAGAGTAGGACACTTTTACTCTTACATTTGACAAGTGTTTTAAAGCTTTCTTTAAGATATGTCACTCAAGTTACAATCTTGGAGTATGACTCTAAGAATTGTTTTGGAACGAAGTATGACTCATCTTCCTGATCTAACCATTTCAACAATTCATGACTCCTCTTCTTAGTCATAAGAATGCACTAAGATGACCTTTAGAGGACTAATTGTGATATGATTTCTAAATCATTAAGATGATCAAAAACATGATACTAAAGTACTCTCCCATCTTTTCAGATTTGAGAAACTTTTATCTTTCTGCCTAATTTGATTCTTCACATTCGTTCTGCCATACATTGAGACTTTTCCAATGCTTCAGAATTATACTTAAACTTGTAAGTATAACCATATTTACTAAACTTTAGTAAATCAAATAGTCTTAACGAGCTTTGTGGTGGACATGACCAGTGCACAAGAATGTGTACTCGATCCCTTTAGTCCTTCACTTGACTCACACATCCATGTGAACAAGTAATTAGTCTTGATTTTCCAATGCTTGAAAGTTCTCATTCATCATACTATTCAACTTGCATGATTCCAAGTTTCGGTCCAATTGAAACTTGGGTGATGAGGAACTTTCCTGATTTGGTAAATTTAGACACTACCACAAATGAAAGAATCAAATCCATTTTCCAATATTGCTATCAGTGGAATCATATAAGCAACAATTTTCCACAAATGCCATTGTAAGGATACTTCAAATAAATGAAATTAAACATTTTTCTTTTATTTTAAAACTTTGCGGAAAAACTTATCCTTACAATCCACATGGAAAATTGTTGTTATCTATTCCTTAGCAATATATCATAACTTCTTAAGCAACTACTCAAAATTCTGATGCGATCAAAATCCACCTTCGCAATCAGAATCAGCATATACTTCCTTTAAGATTTCTCTCTATTCTTTGATTCTTAAAACATCAACATGTGACCCAGTCACATCATGGATTGAGGATCTCAGAATAGAACTTAACAGAGTTAGATAATGGGCTCTACCTGATGTAGAGTCAAACTTATTGACTTTAACATCCTTAGGTAAATTTGGCAGCTTTGCAATCAACGCCCCTTCCTTTGGCAAAATAAAAATATGGACCCTTTGGTAATGGGACTATCTCAGACTTAGCCTTTCTCTTTACCATTTGGTCAACCGGGTTGACTATGTCCAATTCCTTTCCATTGGGAAGAGAATGCTTTCGGATTTCCAGTGTCACCATTGTCACTGTCCATAAAGTTTTTGGGAAGTTGATCTTCTAATCAAATTTGCTTTACTGTCGTTCCAAATCATTGCTGATTCAGCAGCACCAAGCAAATAGATATGATCATTAAGGTTCATGTCATAGTCTGTTTCATAGTAGTCCCAAAGGAACTCACTATGTGACTTAGAAAGTGATTGAACATCCAACTTTCTCAAGACTTTGACACCCAACTCTCCCGGCTTGTCAATATGTGACTTCATCTCTAAGATGTGATCACACATAGACCTTGCTTGTCATTAGGGCTTGAGTGACCTTGAACTTGTGGGTTAGGGAGAATAATTGGAGGAGGTGGAGGAAGAGAAGTATGACTTCCATGAGCCAAACTCGGGAAGTCATATTCATTAGGAAAGCTTGGTTTGGGAAGATCATTGTTGTCTAAACCAGACATCAACAATGGGAGAAATTCACGTAAAGTTGATTTAAGTCCTTAGTAGAACACCCAATATGATATATTAAGGCTAGGACCCAACAAACTATTTTATAACTTGGAAGAGGGATGCCGTAATCCAAGCTATAAAATATTTGAAGGTAGGTGAATGACGATTCACCAATTTCCACCAAGATAAACGAAATGTATTATTAGGTTTTAATTGGTTTTGAAACTCCTAAATTCTTTTGAGATTCATTGAACTTTTCAATGGCATGTTTCAATCTCGAGTGTGCCCTTCAGGTTTTGTGACTGGGATGCCAAGGATCACAAAACAAGGTGTGAAGTAACCATGCAAATATACTTGGTACCCTTAATATTTACCCCTCAATCGATGTGCCGGTTAACCACACACGCTCCAACGATACTATGATAAACATTAAGTTACCCTTTGCCTACCTTGTTAAGTCCAGGTTAGTGTGCCGATTAACCACACACGCTCCACTAACAGCTTAAACAAAGTGCAAAGTGTAATTTCATGGATTAGCACCTTATTCACATTTTCCTAAGTAACTAAGATTGGGAATTTATTAGTGTTTAGTTACTTAGTATTTATCATTATACTTATAATGAAGGGAGAATTATAGTCCTTGTCCTACCTGTTCGGCTAACGACCCTCCACCAGTCAAGGAAGCGGTGGGTGAGAGTGGACACCCATTAAACTGCCATTTTATAGGCAGTAACCTTATACCCCCCTTATAGACCGGCTTCGTGAATGAGGCCTACTAATGGTATGACGACTTGCTCTTATACATATAATATATTAAACTTTTAATATTATAATAGTATAAGGGTGTATTTTAGACATTTAAAATACTTGGTGGTTTAATCTATTAATTAAACTATACTCTTAATTTAATTAAATTTAAACCATGTCATTATGGAATTATTAATTCTCTTTTAATTAAACACTTTAATTATCTATTAATAAAGTCCATAAGAGTTAATTGAATTATTCAATAAAAACATCATAATTCCAATTATTAAATTCAAAATTAAAACCATTTAATTAATTGTTTAAGTTATAAACCCAAGAGTTTTAGAATTCAATTCTTTTTTTTATCATAAAAAAACTTTTTCCAAATTCCAAAACTTGAGGGCAAGTTTTGTAACTCTTGAAAACTTTTGGATTCCATAACTTATGAAGTTAAATAATTGTTTTATGATGAAACTTTTCATGTTCCATAACTTAAGAACAAATTATGGAATTCTTTAAAACATTAAGACCAAGTTTTGTAACTCCATAAAAAAACTTTGAATCAAATTTTTTTTAAAAACCTTTTCATATCCATAACTTATGGAGGTTTCAAAAAACTCTTTAGATCAAACTTTTAAAACTAATAAAATAATCATATCATTTTATCTTTTACTAAATTTGACCTAATTCAACTCATATAGCAAATGATTCAAATTTTACAAATAATTAGTTTTTCACAAAAACAAGTAATTATCTTAAAATTTGACAAACGTCATGTTTTTTTTCCTTTTTTTTCCAACTTGAAAATAAAACATTTGCATCAATATAACAGAAAACAACCCATGGATCTGATATCACTGTTGGGTTTTGAGCATTCTAACACTCCTATGGTGTACATGCAACCCTATAAACCTTGGATCTATGTTTTCTCTATTATACATGCAAATATTAACTATTCCAAGGTTTCATCCTAACTAGCATATTATGAAGCACCTATACTACAAAGTTCTAGTTAGATGACATACCTTTTGATGTAGCTTGATGTCTTCAAGCTTTAAGAGCTTAGCCCCAATAGTGTGGAAGCCTCAAATGGAATCACAAATCACCAAAACACCTTGGAAGAACTTGAGAGAATATGTATGCACACTAAAATCGGCCCATTTTTATTTTCACACACTTGTGCCAATTTTGTGAGCCAAGGACCCCTTTATATATTATGGAGGATTAGGGTTACATCCATGTAAACCCTAATACCCATGACCTTTCATTTACATAGGATCCATGGGTTAAAAGCTCCATGGACCATCCATGAAAGCTTAGCCCAACCTAAATGAACTTGGCCCATTCCATATATATATTAGTTCTTTTTGATCACTTAATTAATTCTAAATTAAATCTTGATCAATACTAATTAAATAATATGATTCCATATTAATATATTAGAACTTATAATATATTAATATAAATCATAAATATACTATTCTCAAAAGACTATCCATATAAATTGTGCCGGTGAAGTGCAACCCAAATGGACCATGCCGGGTCGGGTCAAGTACATACCAAATATAGTTATGGACTTAGACATTAATCCAACAAAATCATCTCTTCCATGTTAACAACTAGGATAAAGGACCGTGAACCCATCACGGGCCACTTGCAGAAAATGAAAAGGTTTGTGGACTGATTGCTAAAGTTGAATGTGAACTTCCCTGAGGAGTTGGCTATAGATAACATTCTACATTCCTTACCTCCATGTTATGATCAGTTCCGCATGACCTATCATATGAACAAGGAGGAGGTCACACTTAGCAAACTTCAAGGGCTTTTGAGGACTGCCGAAAGTGGTCTCAAAGGTAAATCGGTTGTTACTACTCCTAACACCGCCCCTGTTTTGGCAATTGGACAAGGGAAAGGGAAAAAGAGGAAGGCTCCCTTAAAGAGCCGCAAGGGAAAGTCTATTGATGGATCCTCTTCAAGTGGGACCAAGGCTGGTTCTGCTGCTCCCTCTTCAATTCCTAAGGAAGCAGAGTGTTTCTACTGTCACGAAAAGGGGCACTGGAAGTGAAGCTGCCCCAAATACTTGCAGGATATGAAAGATGGGAATGCTAAGGCCACCCATACATGTATTTATACTATTCTTTCTAAAAAAATCATCACATTCTAACTCTTGGGTTCTTGACACAGGTTGTGGAATTCACATTTGTTTTGATGTGTAGGGCCTAAAAAGAAGTAATGATCTGGAGCACGGGAAAATAAACTTGATCATGGGGAATAAGAAGGTTTAACATGTCACCAAGATTGGAGTTTACTCTTTATTGCTTAGTAGTGGGTTAGAAATAGATTTGAATAATTGTTGCTACTCGTTTGAAATGGCGAGAAATGTTATTTCCTTTCATGGTTTGTACAAACAAGGGTTTAGTTTTTCATTTGATAATGAATGTGGTGCTATTAATGTTTATTATAATGGTGTTTTTTATTTTAAAGCATTACCTTGTAATGGTGTATATGAAACTGTGATAGTTGTAGACAACTTAGGAAATAATGTGTTGCACATTGATTCTTTCAATGAATTGGATAAAGAATGCTTGTGGAATTATCGTCTTGGACATGTCAGCAAGAAGCGCATAGGCCAACTCCAAAAGGCTGGAGTTTTGGAGTCATTCGACTTAAGGTCGGATGACACTTGCGAATCTTGCTTACTTGGAAAGATGACCAAGTCACCCTTCACTGGTACTTGTGAAAGGGGTGAAGGTTTGTTAGATCTCATACACACCGATGTGTGTGGGCCCTTCCGAACCACCACAAGGGATGCTAACCGCTTCTATGTGAATTTTAGTAATGATTACAGTAGATATGGCTATGTCAACTTTATCAAGAATAAGTCAGAAACCTTTGAGAAATTCAAAGAGTTTGAACAAGAAGTGGATAATCAGCTGGGCAGGAAGATAAAGATTCTCCGATCCGATCGGGGTGGTGAGTATCTTAGTATCGAGTTCCTAGACTATGTTAAGGAATGTGGAATTGTTTCACAGTTGACACCACCTAGGACACCACAGCTTAATGGTGTGGCTGAGAGGTGCAATCGAACCTTGTTGGACATGGTTCTTTCCATGATGATTCGAGCTTTGTTACCTATCTCATTTTGGGGGTATGCCTTAGAGACTGCCGCCCATATCCTTAATCTAGTCCCAACTAAGAAGGTTGCCAAAACACCTCACGAGATGTGGACTGGGAAGGCTCCCACATTAGACCACATCAAGGTTTGGGGTTGCAAGGTTTTCGTGAGACGCGAGACTCACGACAAGCTCGAACCTCAAAGTGAGCGGTGTATTTTCATCGGATACCCACAGAAATCCTTTGATTATCTCTTCTACAGACCGAGTGACAATGTTGTATTCGTTGCGAGGAGATGAGTCTTTCGCGAGAGAGAGCTCATAGGCTAAGGAGACAGTGGGAGGAAAATTGAACTTGAAGAAATTCAAGAGTCAAGCGGTGAAGGAACCGCAAACACTAGCGATCACCCTGATGAGGAAACTCATGTCGATTCGATTAATGAGTCCGTACCTCTGAGGCATTCCAGTAGAGTTAGTGTTCCACCTGTGTTATATGGTTTTCATATAACATATGAGGGTGATACATTCTGATAAATTTGGATGACCCTAACAACTACAAGGAAGCCATGGCAGGCCCCAAGTCTGCTAAATGGAAGGAGGTGATGGACAGCGAGATTCAGTCCATGTATGACAATCAAGTTTGGAACTTGGTTGACAATGTACCGGGTCGTAAGACAGTCGGGTACAAATACATCTTTAAGAAGAAGACTGACATGGATGGTAAGGTACACACTTATAAGAAGCGATTGGTTGCGAAGGGCTTTACTCAAACTCCGGGAGTTAACTATGATGAGAGCTTCTCACCAGTAGGGAATATTAAGTCTATTAGGGTTATGTTAGCCATAGCCGCATTTCATGACTATGAAATATGGCAGATGGATGTCAAAACCGCTTTCCTTAATGGAAAGTTGGCTAAGGATGTTTACATGATTCAGCCAGAGGGTTTTGTCGATGCAAAGTACCCTAATAGAGTGTGTAAGCTTGAGAAATCCATCTATGGATTGAAACAAGCATCTCGCAGATGGAATCTTTGTTTCGATGAGAAAGTCAAAGAGTTTGGCTTTTCAAGAAGCGAGGATGAGTCATGTGTATATGTCAAGGCTAGTGGGAGCATAGTTAGCTTTTTGGTATTGTATGTGGATGACATACTACTCATAGGAAATGACATCCCAACCTTGCAGGAGGTTAAGTCCTGGCTTGGGAAGTGTTTCGCTATGAAGGACCTCGGAGAAGCTGCCTATATTTTGCGGATAAGGATATTGAGAGACACGAGTAAGAAATTAATTGGACTTAGTCAAAGTACCTACTTGGATAATGTGTTGAAAAGATTCAGCATGTAGGATTCCAAGAAAGGTGACTTACCGATCCAGAGCAATGCCAAACTCAGTAAAACTCAGAGTCCGAGTACAGAGGCTGAGATAGCTGAGATGATTCGAATACCATATGCTTCCACTGTTGGCTCGATCATGTATGCTATAACTTGCACTCGCCCTGATGTGGCCTTTGCCTTGAGCATGGTCAGCAGATATCAAGGGAATCCTGGCAAGGCTCACTGGACTGCGGTTAAGAACATTCTCAAGTACCTGCGGAGAACTAAGGATTGGGTCCTTACCCTCGGTGGGAGTGATGAATTGAGAGTGGTGGGGTATAGTGACGCCAGCTTTCAGACCGACAGAGATAATTTCCGATCTCAGTCGGGCTGGGTCTTTACTCTGAATAGAGGAGCAAATATGCACATATCATAATCGTAGCTCTCAAAGCCACTGTCGAACTCTTACCTAATCAGACATGTGTCCTTAGATAAGTGATCAAATATTCCTCTGTTCTACAAGATATCGTATGGACATGAGACATGGATTATAAACATTTTCTCTGTCCAAGGTTTGTTTCCCGATTTCCGATTTATGACGACTAATATCAGACTATTAATTGAACACATCAATTTAGTCTAGGCTTGGCCAAGCGCTTTAGATGTCATCACCAAATCATCGAGGGGCCACAGATATCGCTTTTCCTGTTAGGGAAAAAGGAACGGATAAACTTCGACTCATATGCTTGCACTATTCACTCATCAAATCACGCACAACAATACGTTTTATAACATCAAGTTATTGATGCGTTTACGTATTATCAATGCACAACTGACTCGTAAACAACAACTCATATGTCTCTGTTTCAAGAACATAAGATATTATCATCTCAAAATGACTCGTGATAAAATACATGAAGTAATTCTCTGATTGTGGGTTAATACAATACTTAAATCACCATTTCAAAAGTACTCATGAATACTGCAGCAAACCATTGTTATGTCTAACCCCTTAGACAATCTACATTCTGATTCATGACAGTCTTAATTCACTACTTACTTCCAAAAGTATGATCGACTGTGGATGTTTGAATAATCCAATTATTCGGGAAGTAAAACATGCGAAGTGAAACACAATAATAACCTAATTAACTATGGTCTCAAAACTATTGAATATAAATAAAACACTTATTGTTTAATCACCATATTAGTTAGACTTTATTAATGTATAATGTTTCGATTAATCAACTAAATGTATAATGTTTCGATTAATCAACTAAATACTTGAATTAAACATCAGTCATGTCATGTTCTAAACATGCATACCATGTCTCTCTATGGTCCTTCCTTTGTGAACAGATCAATTGGACATAATTCCAACGATGCTCATATCACAGTTCCAAAACTTTATTGTAAGTGTAAGAATTCCAAATTCTTGTCACTACTAAATATGTGTTAGAGTCTAACCTTGCATGCAATATCCTTTTGTGATGACATGGCGTCAAAGTCACCGAGGCTTAGCCAACGATGTCAACAAATTCTCCATTGAAACTTTTTTACTTAAAACAATTTCACGGTAGCGAAGTCTCAAATTCAAGATACAATTCTTAAACACCTTCCTTGCATTAAGGTTTCTAACTCATATTTAAATACTCAACTCTCATTATGGAAACATTTCCATATTCCCATATGACCATCGATTCTGAACAAGAATCATCTCTACTCAGAATTATGTCAACATGGTCCATCCAAATATTACTATACTTCCAACTGTCCACAAGTAGCCAATCTTTGGTAAATCTCAGATTGTTCTTGACAGTTGTTTAACAACTCTAGTCATATCCAGTTCAAGTCCTTTTCCCTCTTAATGCCCTAGGCATTTGGAAAAATCTTAACAAGTGAGTATTATATCATATGTAATCAATCCTATATCTGACGTATATTGGATTCGATACACAATGTCTTACATAAAGACCTGACAGTCTCTCGCTATAATATTTCCATATATCGAATCTCCTATGTTGAATCATTTCAACACGATATTCATATATGTCCAAGACTAAGTTTCATTAAATCATTCAATCTAAACTTTTAGATTTGAAATGAAGTATAAGTGCTCTCTCCCTTATAACTTTCTATAGCGAAACAAATTTCAAACTTTGTAACTTGCAAATTTGTAACCTTTGTTTCCTACAAATAGAATTGCTAACCTGCAACACTTAGCATAACTACTATGCTCCCACTAGCATAACAATTATGCTCCCACTAGCTTTAACATGTACCTAGAAATCAAGTGGACTCCTAGAAATCAATACTATTGACTTTCTTTCTAAAGTTCATATTTTTAATACGTGGTTCTTTGATAAGTCTTCATCTAGACTTTTCAAGCTCATACACCTTCATTAGATAGCATATGTGTGTGTTTAAACCCTTTTAGAACTTATAGCGATAATTCCTGAATGTTTAAACTATTACTTGCCATTTCTCACAATTCGAACTATGAAAAGGGATGTCGTAATCATATACGAATTTGAGAATGCAATTATCACCACTGCTAACCATGAAATCAATCAGATTTAAAATCTACTAGCGAAAGTGTTTCCTCATAATCGTTTTCATGAATTAGAGAGAAAACTTTTACCACCTAGATTTTATGGTGTATGTGTTCCTATCCATGTGAATTTATCAATTCCAACCTACAATCATAAGATAAGGTTGAGGACAAACCAAAATCAAATTTTGTTTTTCCTTTCATGGACTGAACATTGCTTATTCTTAATTTCTTGCCATCTGGTAGCACAAGGGCCTGCCATGTCTTCCATGTTGTTTAAGCAGCTCACTTCCATTGACCAATGTACTATCACTGACCAACGTGTTCTGCCTTTTGCAGTCAAATGAGAACCATAGAACTCACATACATTGCCAACTTAACTGGAAGGTGCATAGAAACAAGAATGTGTCAACTGAACACGATAGGTTATCAATCTTAGGTCATGTGCTAGTGATAACCAAAAACAAGGTTTATTCTTGATTGACTCTTGAAACTATTCAAGACCACTAAGATTCCCACTGACTTCTTGACATATAAGTTTCTTTCTCAAAGAACAATCCTTTACAAGCAAAAACAAATATTCAAAAGTTAGTGTGGATTCTCGACAAGAAAACACTTCATGTAATTGGTCTTAGTTTTTCATTTGTTTCAACGAAAACAACACAGCTACCAATTCCAAATGTGCTAGAGTAAGATAACATTTCTACTCCATATTTCATGAGGTGTTATAAACCTTCTTAGTTCGAAATACGCTTCTAGATACAATTTATAGTTACTAGAGTGTGACTCTAAAACTTGATTGGAAACGAAGTATGACTAATCTCTCGATTTAACCATTTCAACAATCTTTGATTCCTCTTCTTAGTCAAACATTTTCACCAAAAGACGTTGTACGAGGATTAATTTGTGACATGGTTCCACACTTATTAAGATGATCACAAAGCACAATACTAAACTATTCTCCTTTCCTTTCAGATTGGAGAAACTTTTATCTTTCTGCCTTATGGATTCTTCATATTCTTTCTGATGGGTTTTGAGCATTCTAACACTTCCTAAGTGTACATGCAACCCTAATAACCTTGGATCTATGTTTGTCTATCTATCATGCAAAGTTGAATTCCAAGGTTACATTCCTATCTAGCATACATGAGGAACAAATTTTAACTTGCATGAAAGATAGAATAACTTACCTTGTTGTTGCTTATGATCCTTGAAACCTTGTGAGCCTAGCACCCCAAGTGTGATGCCTCAAATGCTTCACACAACACCAAATGCTTTTGGAATGACTTTAGAGAGAATACACACTTCTAAAATCGGCCTAGCCCTCTTGTTTCTTATGTGTATCCGATTTTGGTGGAGAATGGGTTTCTTATATAGTGTTGACACATCTAGGGTTACACCATGTAAACCCTAATGTGTCATGACTCTTCATTTCCATGACCCATGGGTTATCTTTTGATCACTTAATTAATTCAAAATTAATTCTTGATCAAACTAATTAAATAATATTATTAATATATTAGAACTTATAATATATTAATAAACCATAAGTGTTATTTCTCTCATTTTAGTTTATCCAATTGCATGGTGCCATGCAACCCAAATGGACCATGCCGGGTCGGGTCAAGTATATACCAGAAATAGTTATGGACTTAGACACCTTATCCAACAGTCTCCCACTTGGATAAGTCTAATAACTATAACTGCAATACTTCAGGAACCGATCGGCAATCGTAGCTCTTTCAAGGTCTCTCGGAACTGAGAAGATGATGATACGCCATTTAAGATAAGTGATCATATAATCCTCTGTTCTAGATATCAGCTGGACAAATACATGGAACAATGTCTTACTTATTGTCCAGCAGTTTGTTTCCCAATTTCCGATTTGTTTGACAAAGAACTTAATTGAACACATCAACTTAGTTCTGACCGGGCCCGGTACATAGGTCAAAACAAAATCATCGAGGGGCCCAGATATCAGCTTCTAATCCAAGAAGGAACAGATAAACTTTGACTCATATGTTTGTTCTACCACTCATTGAATTATACACAAAAGCACGTTTTATAACATCGAGTTACCAATACGTTAACGTACAATCAATGCATAACCAACTCATAAGTAACAAATCATATCTCTAGGTTTGAAGACTTATATGATATTACCGTCTCACGATCACTCGAGATAAATTCCATGAAGTGATTCCAGTGAGCGTGGGTTGAGTCCAATGCTCAGAACTTATGAGCACTCATGAGTGTTGTAGCCATGTCCAACAACTTAGACCTCTGCAACCAATCATGACAGTCTTGATTCATACCTACTTCCGACATATGACCGACTGTGGAGGTTCGAATAATATGATATACCAAACATAATTATTCTGGAAGTCAAAACATGCAAAAGAAATATAGTAAACGATCGACAAGAGATAGCAACACTTTACTCATAAATAAAACACCTTTTATTCATCATCTAATGTCAATTACACTTTACAAATTTCAAGGTTATCTAACTACTAAATCTAATATCATCCTTCAGCACTATGCTCCGAGCATGCTGGAGATGCTTAACCCGAGTCAGTCCTTTCGTGAGGGGATCTGCTGGATTCTCATCCGATGATACCCTCTTTGCCACGAGGAGTCCTTCTTCTATTCGATGTCTGATGAAATGGTATTTTCTGTTGATGTGTCTGGATCTCCCGTGATCCCTTGGTTCCTTGGCTAAGGCAACTGCACTTTCACTATCACAGAAAATTTCCATTGGCTCTTTAATAGTTGGTACAACTCCAAGGTCTCCAATGAAGTTCTTCAGCCATATCGCCTCCTTTGCTGCCTCGCTAGCTGCTATATACTCTGATTCGCAAGTTGAATCAGCCACTGTCTCTTGCTTGGAACTCTTCCAAGAAATTGCTCCTCCATTTAAGGTAAAGACCCAGCTTGACTGAGAGCGGAAATTATCCCTATCAGTCTGAAAGCTAGCATCACTATACCCTACAACTCTCAAGTCTTCACTCCCACCGAGGGTAAGGACCCATTCCTTAGTCCTCCGTAGGTACTTGAGGATATTCTTTACCGCAGTCCAGTGTGCCTTGCCAGGGTTCCCCTGATACCTGCTAACCATGCTCAAAGAAAAGGCTACATCAGGTCGAGTACATGTTATAGCATACATGATCGATCCTACAGCCGAAGCATAAGGTATTCGACTCATTTCTGCTATCTCAGCCTCAGTACTAGGGCTTTGTGTCTTACTCAATCTGGCGTTACTCTGGATGGGTAACTCTCCTTTCTTGGAGTCCTGCATGACGAATCTCTTCAGCACCTTATCCAAGTAAGTACTCTGACTAAGTCCAATTAGTCTTTTACTCCGGTCTCTCAAGATCCTTATCCCTAGAATATAGGCAGCTTCTCCTAGGTCCTTCATAGAGAAACACTTCCCAAGCTAGGACTTAAATTCCTACAGAGTTGGGATGTCATTTCCTATGAGTAGTATGTCATCCACATACAATACCAAAAAGCTAACTATACTCCCACTAGCCTTGACATATACACAAGATTCATCTTCACTCCTAGAAAAGCCAAATTCTTTGACTTTCTCATCAAAGCAAAGATTCCATCTGCGAGGTGCTTGCTTTAACCCATAAATGGATTTCTCAAGCTTACACACTCTATTAGGGTACTCTGTGTTGAGAAAACCCTCTGGCTGACTCATGTAAACATCCTCAGCCAACTTTCCATTAAGGAAAGCGGTTTTGACATCCATTTGCCATATTTCATAGTCATGAAATGCAGCTATGGCTAACAAAACCCTAATAGACTTAATCTTGGCCACTGGAGAAAAGGTCTCATCATAATCAACTCCCGGAGTTTGTGAGAAACCCTTTGCAACGAGTTGTGCCTTATAAGTGTGTACATTACCATCCATGTCGGTCTTCTTCTTGAAGATCCATTTGCACCCTATAGTCTTACGACCTGGTACATTCTCAACCAAGTTCCAAACTTGATTGGCATACATGGTCTGTATCTCGCTGTCCATTGCCTCTTTCCACTTGGCTGACTCAGGGCCTGCCATGGCTTCCGCGTAACTGTTAGGTTCATCCAGACCTATCAGTGTCTCATCACTGATAAGTGTATCACCTTCCGCAGTAATATGGAATCCATAGTAATGCTCAGGTGCATTCCTAACCCTTGTGGAACGCCTCAGAGGTACAGACTTGTCAATTGGCTCAACAGAAGTTTCCTCCTCAAGTTGAGTGCTAGGGTTTGAAGTTCCTTCACCACTTGACTCTTGAATTTCTTCAAGGTCAATTTGCCTCCCACTGCCTCCTTGGCTTATGAACTCTCTCTCCCGAAAGAAAGCCCTCCTAGCTACAAAGACCACATTCTCACTAGGTCTGTAGAAGAGGTAACCAAAGGATTTATTTGGGTAGCCGATGAAAATACATCTCTCACTTCGAAGTTCGAGCTTATCATGAGTCTCACGTCTCACGAAAGCCTCGCAACCCCAAATCTTAATGTGGTCTAGTTTGGGTACTTTACCAGTCCACATCTCATGAGGAGTTTTGGCAACTTTCTTTGTGGGAACTAGATTAAGGATATGGGTGGCAGTCTCTAAGGCATACCCCCAAAATGAGATTGGTAGCGAAGCTCGACTCATCATGGAACGAACCATATCCAACAAGGTTCGATTACGCCTCTCAGCTACACCATTCAACTGCGGTGTACTGGGAGGTGTCAATTGTGAGACAATCCCACATTCCCTAAGATAGTCGAGGAACTCTGAACTAAGATACTCACCACCTCGATCGGATCGAAGCATCTTAATGTTCCTGCCCAATTGATTCTCGACTTCCTGTTTAAACTCTTTAAACCTCTCAAAAGTCTTTGACTTATACTTGATTAAGTAGACATATCCATATCTACTGTAATCATCAGTAAAAGTCAAATAATAACGATTAGCATCCTTTGTGGCATGTTTGAAGGGCCCACACACATCCGTGTGTATAAGATCCAACAAACCTTCACCCCTCTCACAAGAACCTGTGAAGGGTGACTTTGTCATTTTTCCAAGTAAGCATGATTCGCAACTATCATATGACTTTAGGTCAAATGACTCCAATACTCCATCCTTTTGGAGTTGGCCTATGCGTTTCTTGCTTATATGTCCAAGACGACAATGCCATAATGATACTTTATCCAAGTTATTATCATTAACATAATCAATACACAATACATTATTTCCTAAGTTATCAACCACAGATACAGTTTCATACACACCATCACAAGGTAATGCTTTAAAATAAAGAACATTATTAAAGAAAGCATTAATCGAACCAACTTCATTATCAAATGAAAAGGTGAAACCTTGTTTATACAATGCATGAAAGGAAATAATATTTCTTGCCATTTCTGGCGAATAACAACATTTATTCAAATCTAAACTAAACCCACTACTTAGCGATAAAGTATGAACTCCAATCTTGGTGACAGGTAAAGCTTTCCTATTCCCCATGATTAAGTTTATTCTTCCATGCTCCACATTCTCACTTCTTCTTAGTCCCTGCAAATCAGAACATATATGAATACCACAACCGGTATCAAGGACCCAAGAGTTAGAATGGGGTGAGTTATTAGATAAGATAGTGTAAATACCTGCATGGTTGGGTTTAACTTTCCCATCCTTCACATCTTGCTGGTACTTTGGGCAGTTCCGCTTCCAATGTGACTTTTCATGGCAATAGAAGAATTCAGCCTCTTTAGGGTCAGAAGAAGGAGTGACAAAACCTTTCTTGGTTCCACTTGAAGAAGAGCCATCAAGGGTCCTAGCCTTGGTACCCTTCGAAGAGCTCTTCCTCTTCTTCCCTCTACCTTTCCCGATTGCCAAAACCGGGGCGGAGTTTGGAGTAGGAGTGTTAACAACCGACTTACCCTTAAGACCTGTTTCTGCGGTCTTGAGGAGTCCCTGAAGTTTGCTGAGCGTGACCTCTTCCTTATTCATGTGATATGTCATGCGGAATTGATCATAGCACGATGGTAAGGAGTGCAAAATGATATTTATTGCAAGCTCCTCAGGGAAGTTCACATTAAGCTTCAGCAACCGATCCACATACCTTTGCATTTTTCTGCATGTGGCTCGTGACGGATTCCCCGTCCTTCATCATGGTTGTTATGATAGAGCATATGATTTCATACCTCTTTTGTCGTGCACTTTGATGGTATCTTTCCATCAGATCTTGGTGCATTTCAAAAGGGTAGAAGTCCTCATAGAACTTTTGGAGTTCCGCTGTCATGGTGGCCAACATGATGCATGCCACTTTTGTAGCATCCCTTTCATGTGCCCGGAAGTCAGCGATCTCCTGGGGAGTTGCAGTGGTCTCATCAATCTCCTTAAGCTCCTTGTCAAGGACATATTCTTTGTCCTCGTTGCGGGTAATCATCCTGATGTTTCTAATCCATTCATTGAAGTTGGATCCATCAAAAGTGACTTTCCCACACAAGTTCATAAGGGTAAAGGAGCCATTAGGATTAGAGCTAGAAGCAGCATTGTTTGAAGACATCTGAAAGAAGAGAACAAGATTAGTTTAGATATTAAGAGAGTCCTTAATAAAACACCCAAATGTAATATTAATGCTAGGATCCAATCACAATATATTATAACTTAGAAGAGGTATGCCGTAATCCAAGCTATAACATATTTGAAAGGTAGGTGAATGACGATTCACCAATTTCCACCATGAAAAACAAAATATAAATATTAGGTTTTTAATTGGTTCTTAGAAATTCCTAGATTCTTTTGAGATTCAATGAACTTTTCAAAGGCATGTTTCAATCTCGAGTGTGCCCTCCAAGTTTTGTGACTAGGATACCGAGGATCACAAAACGAGGTGTGAAGTAACCATGCAAATTACTTGGTACCCTCAAGGTTTATCACTCAATCGATGTGCCGGTAAACCACACACGCTCCACCGATGCTATGGTAAACCTTAAGTCACCCTTTACCTACCTTGTTAAGTCCAAGTTAGTGTGCCGGTTAACCACACACGCTCCACCAACGACTTAAACAAAGTGTAAAGTGTAATTTCATGGATTAGCACCTTATTCACATTTTTCCTAAAGTAACTAATATTGGGAATTTAGTAAAAGCATTTAGTTACTTTATAATATTCATCATACTTTTAATGAGAATTTATAAGTCCTTGTCTTACCCGTTCGGCTAACGACCCTCCACCGATCAAGGAAGCGGTGGGTGAGAGTGGACACCCATTAAGTTGCCATTTTATAGGCAACAACCTTATACCCCCCTTATAGACCGGCTTCGTGAATGAGGCGTACTAGCGGTAAGACGACTTGACGTTATACATATATATATTAGTAACTTATAATATTATAAAGTATAAGGGTTGAATTTTAACTTTTAAAATTCTAAGGGTTGGAACTAAAGTTTTAATCAAGACTTTACATGTTCCAAAAATTGAGGGCAAGTTTTGTAAACTTCCAAAACTTTTCATTTCTTATAACTTATGAATTAATTGAGTAATAAAAATGAAGACTCTTCATTTTTATAACTCTTGTGTTCTTTTAATGGATTTAATAAAAGTGAGACTTTTGGTTTTCCATAACTTGAGGACAAGTTATGGACTCCATTAAAACACATTATGATCATGAATTAAACTACCATGAAGGTTACAAACAATTCATATGATCATCTAATCTTCATAAGTTCAAGAACATGAATATGAACACTTTCAAGAATCAAAAATTACACTTAAAAAAAACTTGTAATTTTAATAATTGCCATTGTAAATGGATTAGCATAAACATTACACCATCTAAAACAAGCTTTAAAACATCAAAACAGTTTAGGGTAATGTTTCTAGTCCATCTCCAGCAACAAATGTGCAAACTTTCATACGAGCAGAAAACAGAAAAACGATTTTTTTTCAAGCTGTTTGCACACAAAAAAAAAACAACAAACGAACCTAGGCTCTGATACCACTGATGGGTTTTGAGCATTCTAACACTTCCTAAGTGTACATGCAACCCTAATAACCTTGGATCTATGTTTGTCTAATTATCATGCAAAGTTGAATTCCAAGGTTATATTCCTATCTAGCATACATGGGGAACAAATTTTAACTTGCATGAAAGATAGAATAACTTACCTTGTTGTTGCTTATGATCCTTGAAACCTTGTGAGCCTAGCACCCCAAGTGTGATGCCTCAAATGCTTCACACAACACCAAATGCTTTTGGAATGACTTTAGAGAGAATACACACTTCTAAAATCGGCCTAGCCCTCTTGTTTCTTATGTGTATCCGATTTTGGTGGAGAATAGGTTTCTTATATAGTGTTAACACATCTAGGGTTACACCATGTAAACCCTAATGTGTCATGACTCTTCATTTCCATGACCCATGTGTTTGTAACTCCCATGGAGCATCCATGGAGCATCCTATGGGTGGAACCCAACTTGATAATCCATGGAGCCTCTTAGCCCACTATATAAGATATGGAAGATTTACATAATCTACCCATATATGTAATTAGTTATCTTTTGATCACTTAATTAATTCTAAATTAATTCTTGATCAAACTAATTAAATAATATTATTAATATATTAGAACTTATAATATATTAATAAACCATAAGTGTCATTTCTCTCATTTTAGTTTATCCAATTGCATGGTGCCATGCAACCCAAATGGACCATGCCGGGTCGGGTCAAGTACATACCAGAAATAGTTATGGACTTAGACACCTTATCCAACACTTTCTGCCACTATTTGAAACTTTTCAAAGTGTCAGAATTGTGTTTAATCTTATAAACACAACCATGTTTACTGACCATTAGTAAATCATGATGAATATACTTATAGTCCTTTGTGGTGGATCTAAATAGTCCACATCAGTGTGTACTAGATCCTTTAGTCCTTCACTTTGACTCACATAAACATGTGATCAACGAATTAGTTATAATCTTCCAATGATCAAGATTCTAATACATCACACAATTCGAATTATATGACTCCAAGTTTCTATCCAACTGAAACTTAGGTGATGAGAATTTCTTTTTTCTTGGTTGATAATGACATTACCACAAATGATATAATTAAGAATCAATCCACATTTAACATTACTAACAATAGAAATATAACCACCAATTTTCATAAATGCAATTGCAAGGAAATATAATGTAAATAAATCAAAATTCATTTTATTTATAATATGCGGAAAATTTTGTCCTTACAATGCAAATATATGAAAACTATGTTTCAATATATTTCCTAAGCAATCTATTAACCTATCATAACTCCTAAGCAGTAGCTTCCAAAATCTGATCATCGAATCATACGACTGAAATCCATCTCTTATGATCAGATTCAACTTACTTTTTCTTAAGCTTCCTTCTTTCTCTTAGATCCTACAAAACATCAAAATATAACTATCACATCATGTAATAAGAATCTATGAACAGGAACTTAACAAAATAGAGTTAGATAGTGGATATACCTGAAGTAGAGTCATACAACTTAACTTTACTATCTCTGCGATCTTTCAGGTAGACAGGACAGCTTCGCATCCAATGTCCCTTTAATTGGCAATAGAAACATATGGACTTCTCAGGAATAGCACATGGGACTATCTCAAAACCGGCCTTTCTCTTTACCATATGGTCAAACGGTTTGACCTTGGCCGATCCCTTTCCATTGGGAAGAGAAACCTTTTCTGGACTACCAATGTTGCCATTATCACTGTCCATGGAAACTTGGGAGACAAATCTTTTAAACAAATTTGCTTGATTTGTGCTCTTAAGCATTTCTACTTCAGCATCAATCAACATATACGTCAGATCGATTAAGGTCACGTCGTGGTCCCTCTCATAGAAGTCGTTAATGAACCGACTGTATGAGTTAGGAAGTGAAACTAGAACCAAGTCAATGGCTATCTCCCTTAGGAAAACGGCACCTAACAACCCTAGTCTGTCAACGTGCGATTTCACTCTCAGAACATGAGCACACACAGACTCTCCATCTTGATGTTTACATGCCAACAGGGCTTGAGTGACTTTAAACTGTTCAAGTTGTAGAATTCGTGGGTCGGGGATAATCACTGGAGGAGGTGGAGGAAGAGTTAGAGAAGCATGATTTCCAGTCCCAACATTTGAAGAAGGGAACATTCTTTCACCTTGATCAACAAGTGGAAGATCATCTTCAGATTGAGAAGGAAAACCATTTCTAGAAAGATGAGGAAGACCATTGTTGTCTTGACTTGACATCTATAAAGGGAGAAAAGAAAATTCAAGTTAGTTGGTTTTTTATCCTTAATTATTAACCCAAAAATTTAAATTAAGACTAGGATCCATACTTTCTATTCGAGTTCTGAAGAGGGATGTCGTAATCAAATTCGAATCTATTTTAGCTAGGTAAGCATTTACCAGTTTCAATCTAATGAAACTCCTAGATCTTTTGAGATTCATTGGACTATTCAATGGCATGTTTAATCTCGATTATGCTCTCACTTTTGTGACTGGGATGCCGAGGATCACAAACGAGATGTGAATAAACATGCAAATTAGCTTGGTACTCTCGATGTCATTTATCATCTGAAATTAACGTGTCGGTTAACCACACGCGTTCCATTAACTCAATGATATTTTACGAGACACCCATTGCCAACAATATTAGTCCCATATAAGTGTGCCAGTTAACCACACACGCTCTACTAACGACCAATAAGGTGCAATGTGCAATTTCATGGGTTAGCATCAAATTCACATTTTTCCTAAAGTAATGAAGAATGAGATTTTAGAAAATGGTTTAGTTACTTTATAATTCATTATACTCATTAATGAGAATTATTTTGTCCTATCAAACCCGTTCGGCTAACGACCCTCCACTAGTCAAGAGAGCGGTGGGTAAGAGTGGATACCCAATGGCGGTCATTTTATAGGTCGCTTCCTTAAACTCCCCTTATAGACCAGCTTCGTGAATGAGAACTATTAACGGTAAGACTGGCTTTTCTTATAGATATATATAAAAATTAAACTCTTAATCTTACATATAGTATAGGGCGTATTTTAAACATATTAAAATACTAAGGGTTTATTCCTTTAATAAATTAAACATTTAATTAAATTAAATTTAAACCACATATGGATTTATTAACTACCATTAACAAAATCCATGAGGATACATTTTAGGGTTTTCCATTTTAAATTTCCAAAATTAAATCTTTTAATTTTAAATTTCAAACAACCCAAAAATATTAATTACTAAATCCAATTAATAATTATCTAGTAACCAATTATGAATATATTAATTATCCTTAAATTAATCAATTAATTAAATCATTAACCATATCCATAAGGACAATTACAATCAAATAAATCATCATTATCTAATCCACAATTATCTCCTAACATTTAGTTTTAACTGAATTATCTTATATTACAAAAAATAGATTATGGCAGAATTATAAAAAGATAATTACCAAATATAAACCTAGTAAAGTCAAGTTAGGCAAAAAAATCCGAAATCAGATACGATGCACCAACTCGACGAGTTAGAGGACCAAACTCGACGAGTTCATGCAACTCAACGAGTTCTAAGAACAACTCGACGAGTTCATTGAACAGAATGTCGATTCTATTCCGTTCTCCTTTGAACAAGTTCACAATTGCAACTATTCAACAGAAAACTAATCCTAGTCTCTGATATCACTGATGGGTTTGAGCAAAACATACATTCATATGTGTGCATGCAACCCTAAATTGATTGAATCTAAGTTTTCTCTATTAAACATGCAAACAATGAACACAATACAAGAAACCCTAGGATCTATGTATTATAATCGAAATTCACATCATAGGGATCAAAATACATACCTTGATTGTTATATTGTAATAACAATCTAAAACCTTGTAGATCTTGAACTTTGAGAACTTAGTGTCACAAGCGTCACACCTCTAATGGCTCACAAACACACTTAGCAAGAAGATGATTATGAGAGGAGGAGAGAGGAAACAATTTTCAGTTTTCTTAAGGATTAGGAACCTTATCCTTAGCCGAAATCCACAAGGGATTATGCCCTTTATAGAGTTGTTGGTTGCTTAGGGCCAAAGCTAGGGTTAAGATAAGGAAACCCTAATCCCTTTGCTTAAGGCCTAAGCAGCTCATGGATCCTCATCCTTAAGGCCATGAACAAAATTTCTAGGGCCTTCCCTAGAGAATTTCGTCCATCCCTCCTAGGATGGTCCAAGAGCCAAATTCCAAAACCATCAATAAATTGCAAAACAACCCCTGCACTTTTAATTAATTCCTTTAATCCCAAAATTAATTCCTAATTAATTTTCAATTAAATTTTAATTAATAATATGATTTCTAATTAATATATTATTTCCATAACATATTAATAAATCATTTTTTCCAATTTATTATTCCAAATAATAAATTTTTTCTCATCCTCAATTAATCATCCTGTCAAGTTGCTCGTGTGAAGGCAACCCAAAAGGACCATGCCACTATCAATTCAAGTACATACCAATTATAGTTATGGGCTTAGACACCTAATCCAACACGGAGGCCCGATGACTGTATGGTATGCTATAGTCTTTTTGATTATTGCTTGTGCTAGTATGGTTATATGTTTATATGATTATATGGTTGTATGGTTATGTGTGTACCGGGCAGGGCTCGATACCGGGCGAGGCCCGATGACTGGAACATATGCTAGTGTTTATGATCATTTTATGTGTTAGCATTATTATGTGATATATTGTATGTGTATAGTGGGGAGACCCAAGGACAGACGAGGCCTGAGAATAACATATTTGTAGTCCGAGCGGGGCTCGATGTCGGGCGGGGCCCGAGGCCGAGTGGGACTCGAGACCGGGCGAGGCCCTATGGAGGGCAGGGGCCCAGTATGCAATTTATGTATGTTTGGTATGTGGTATCTTGGGGAACTCACTAAGCTTTGTGCTTACGGTTTTTCCTTTATGTTTTAGGTACTTCAGTTTTCAAAATGAAAGGACTCGGGATGATTGCAGAGCACACACCACATGTTTCCGCATTCTGTGAATTACTCTGATTTAATGATATTTTGCTAAATCTTGGACACCTTGTTTTTATGAAGTTGTTATGTATTAACGATTTATTAATCTAAAAATAGAAATTTGGTCTCATTATTATGGGACGTTACAAGGATCTATGTATTTAACACTTTGAATGTAACATGCTATGAACAACAAAATAATTTGAACTGCAATGAACGCCTAGTATATTCAAAGACAAGAATTAGATTTGCATACCTTTTGATTTGTTGTAGTAAGCAAATCACTTCAAACTCCTTATAGAAAACCTTGGAAAGCAAGCACCAGAAATCTCGTGGATCAAATGGCTTACACCCAAAACACTAGAAACCTTAGAATGAAGAGGAGAGAGAGAGAGAGAGAGAGAGAGAGAGAAGAGACTAAGAATTTTGGTTCATATGGTTCTAGGAAGGAGTCATACGAGAATTCTAGCCCAAGGGGTCTTTATATAGCTGTTGGATATACCCTAAGAAACCCTAGATAATGACAACCCATAAATAGGTAATTATCTAGTTTTCTAACTATCCATTTAGAGCATTCTAGATAACCCTAATAGGGTAGTAAGGCATGTTGGATTAGTGTCTAAGTCCATAACTATAATTGGTATATACTTGACCCGACCCGGCATGGTTCATTTGGGTTGCATGGCATCGAGACATTTGGATAGACCTTTTGTGAGAAGAGGATATTTGTAACATATTAATATATATTATAAGTTCTAATATATTAATATGAAATCATATTATTTAATTAGTATTGATCAAGAATTAATTTAGTGATCAAAAGAGACTAATTAAATATATGGGGATTGATTGTGTAAATCATTCATTCTTATATATGTGGGCTTATGATCCATGATTCCTTATGTTGGGTTTAACCCATGTGGTGACCCATGGATACTCCATGGAGGTTAAAACCCATGGAGCATAAGGAATGGGTAAAGTCATGGGTTACATGGTGTAACCCTAATGTGCACACTATATAAAGAACCCATACGCTCAAGAAATCGGCCCTAAGGATTCTAAATGAGGGCTAGCCGTTTTGGAGCATAAGAACTCTTATTCTCATGGTTATTTCAAATGTTGATGATGTTGTGTGAACCATTTGAGGTGTCACACTTGAGGCACTAGGCTCTTAAGCTCCATGGAATCAAGCTACAAGGAAGAGGTATGTAATTCTACTAGATTTTATATTACATGTTGTTCATATTATGCTAGTTAGGATAATACCTTGGAAAATTGATATTTGCATGTATAATAGAGAAAACATAGATCCAAGGTATTTAGGGTTGCATGTACACCATAGGAGTGTTAGAATGCTCAAAAGCCAAAAAAGCCGTCCAAGCATGGATGTTTCTGTTGGGTTTTGAGCATTCTAACACTCCTATGGTGTACATGCAACCCTATAAACATTGGATCTATGTTTTCTCTATTATACATGCAAATATTAACTATTCCAAGGTTTCATCCTAACTAGCATATTATGAAGCACCTATACTACAAAGTTCTAGTTAGATGACATACCTTTTGATGTAGCTTGATGTCTTCAAACTTTAAGAGCTTAGCCCCAATAGTGTGGAAGCCTCAAATGGAATCACAAATCACCAAAACACCTTGGAAGAACTTGAGAGAATATGTATGCACACTAAAATCGGCCCACTCTTATTTTCACACACTTGTTCCAATTTTGTGAGCCAAAGACCCCTTTATATATTATGGAGGATTAGGGTTACATCCATGCAAACCCTAATACCCATGACCTTTCATTTACATAGGATCCATGGGTTAAAAGCTCCATGGACCATCCATGAAAGCTTAGCCCAACCTAAATGAACTCGGCCCATTCCATATATATAAGAGTCCATATTTAATTAGTTCTTTTTGATCACTTAATTAATTCTAAATTAATTCTTGATCAATACTAATTAGAAAATATGATTCCATATTAATATATTAGAACTTATAATATATTAATATAAATCATAAATATACTATTCTCAAAAGACTATCCATATAAATTGTGCCGGTGAAGTGCAACCCAAATGGACCATGTCGGGTCGGGTCAAGTACATACCAAATATAGTTATGGACTTAGACATTAATCCAACAGTCTCCCACTTGGATAAGTCTAAAACTATTATTGAGTATGACTTTAAAACCTGTCTGGCAATCGTAGCTCTTAAAGCCGTTGTCGAACTCTGACCTTGTCAATGACTTGTCCATTAGATAAGGGATCATATATTCCTCCATTCTAGATATCATATGGACTGAGACATGGATTATAATCATTCTCTCTGTCCAGTTGTTGTTTCCCGATTTTCGATTTATGATGACTGGCTGATTGAACAAATCAAATCAGTCCTGGCTTGGCCAAGCACTCACATGTGTCATCGCTAAATCATCGAGGGGCCCACAGATATTGCTTTTATCCCGAAGGTAAAAGGAATGGAAAAACTTCGACTCATATGGCTTGTTCTACTACTTGTTGAATCATACACAAAGGCACGTTTTATAACATCGAGTTACCAATGCGTTTTCGTGCAATCAATGTATAACCAACTCATAGTAACAACTCATATCTCTAGGTTTTAAGAATATAAGATATTATCGTCTCATGATCACTCGTGATAAAATCCATGAAGTGATTCAAATGAGCGTGGATTGAATCCAATACTCAGAACTTATGAGCACTCATGAGTGTTGTAGCACCACTTTGTCCACCAACTTGGACCTCTACAAACCAACCCATGACAGTCTTGATTCATATCTACTTCCAACATATGACCGACTGTGGATGGTTTGAATAACTTAATCATTCAGGAAGAGCGACTTAGTTATTCTGGAAGTCAAAACATGCAAAGTGAAACACAAGAATAAATGAATCAAATGTGGTATCAAACCCTATGAATATAAATAAACACTTTTATTTATCACCATACTGATTACTCATTATTCATTGTTTCGGTTTTATCAACTTTATACTTGAATTAAAAAAACTAGTTATCCCATGCTCCAAGCATGTACACTATGTTTTTCTTAAACAATAGCTTTGCCATACATCAAGTATGCACTCTATGTTTGTCTATGATCCTTACTTTGTGAAATAAACCAATTAAACATAATTTCAATGATTCTAATTTCACACTCCCAAATCCTTATCGAAAAATGTGAGAATTTCAAATTCCTATCATTTATCGAAATCTGTTTAGATTTTAAACTTATATGCACTGACCCTCCTGTAATGAATATGTACAAAGTCACAAAGACTTGTCAACAGTCATTATAAGGTATTCCAATGGAGATCAACTTCATGGAAACTAAGTCTCATATTCAAAGTACATTGCTTTGGACATGCTTCTTGCATTAAGTTTTCTAATCTTACACAGATAACTTCCACCTATGGAGACAGCTCCATATTCTCATTTTGACTATCACTTCTGAATAAGAGATGCCTCTTTTCAGAATATGTCAATATGGTCATTCCAAAATTAGCACTATACTTCCAACTGTCCCTGAGCAACCAATCTTTGGTAAACCTCAGATTGTCCTCGACAATTGCTTAATCATTTTAGTCATATCCAATTCTAGACCTCTTCCCTTCTTAATGCCTCTGGGCATTTGGAAAAATTTAGAAATGACAAATATTATAACACATGTAATCGATCCTGTACCCAAAGCAAATGGTACACGATTCATGATGTCTCACATAAAGACATGATTCTAGACCAGTCTTTTGCTACAATATTTTTATTTGCCATGTTTTCAAAATTTGACTCTGAAGAGGGATGCCGTAATCATAATCGAATTTTGAGAACGCAATATATAGAATTTCCTTAAGTTGAACCAATCCAACATGAAATTCATATATATATTCTTGACTAAAGATGATTAAGGTCTCAATCTAAGCCTTTAGAACTGAAATGAAGTATATCCTCTCCCTTAATTATACCAAAACAACTTTTTAATCCTTGCAGCCTCACGAATTGAAACTTTTGTTTTCTATAATTAACATTGCTAACTTGCAACACTAACAATAATTATCATGCTCCCACTAACATGATGATTATTAGCATAACACTTATGCTCCCACTAGCTTTGACATGTACTCAGAAATCAGTTGGACTTCTAGAAATCAATACTTTATTGACTTTCTTACCAAAGTTCAGATTTCTGATACGAGATGCATTGATAAAACTTTATCAAAATCATACACCTTTCCTTAGATAGCATGTATGTGTGTCTAAACAATTTCAAAACTATGAAAAGGGATGCCGTAATCATAGTCTCAATTGTTTAGACCTTTTGCCATCTGCTTCAAATCTACTTGGTGGAAGTGTTTCCTCACCATCATTTTCATGAATCGGAGAGAAACCTTATGACCCTTAGATTTTATGGTGTATGTGTTCTTATCCATGTGAATCATCAAAACCATAGTCACAAGACAAGGATAATGACAAATCCAAACTCATATGGACTGAACTTATGCAATCTTAACTTCTTGCCACCTGGTAGTACAGGGCCTGCCATTGCTTCCAAGTTGTTATGCAACCAATTGAGAACTTTCAGAACTCCTATGCAAAGCCAACTTTAACTGGAATGGGCACAGAATATGTCAACACGATAGGTTATAAACCTCAAGTCGTGTGCTAGTGAAGAACCTCAGGTTTTATTCTTGATTAGTTCTTGAAATTCTTTTTAGGATCTTTAAGACTCCCACTATCCTCTTGACATATAAGACTATCTTGCCAAATATTCAAGAGATAGTGTGGATTCTTTATCAAGACAAACACTTCACACAATTGGCCTTAGTTGGTCTTTGTTTTATCCAAAACATCACAACTTACCAATTTCAAATGTACAAGAGTAAGACACTTTTACTCTTACATTTGACAAGTGTTTTAAACCTTTCTTTAAGATATGTCACTCAAGTTACAATCTTGGAGTATGACTCTAAGAATTGTTTTGGAACGAAGTATGACTCATCTTCCTGATCTAACCATTTCAACAATTCATGACTCCTCTTCTTAGTCATAAGAATGCACTAAGAAGACCTTTAGAGGACTAAATGTGATATGATTTCTAAATCATTAAGATGATCACAAACATGATACTAAAGTACTCTCCCATCTTTTCAGATTTGAGAAACTTTTATCTTTCTGCCTAATTTGATTCTTCCCATTCGTTCTGCCATACATTGAGACTTTTCCAATGTTTCAGAATTATACTTAAACTTGTAAGTATAACCATATTTACTAAACTTTAGTAAATCAAATAGTCTTAACGAGCTTTGTGGTGGACATGACCAGTGCACAAGAATGTGTACTCGATCCCTTTAGTCCTTCACTTGACTCACACATCCATGTGAACAAGTAATTAGTCTTGATTTTCCAATGCTTGAAAGTTCTCATTCATCATACTATTCAACTTGCATGATTCCAAGTTTCGGTCCAATTGAAACTTGGGTGATGAGGAACTTTCCTGATTTGGTAAATTTAGACACTACCACAAATGAAAGAATCAAATCCATTTTCCAATATTGCTGTCAGTGGAATCATATAAGCAACAATTTTCCACAAATGCCATTGTAAGGATACTTCAAATAAATAAAATTAAACAATTTTCTATTATTTTAAAACTTTGCGGAAAAACTTATTCTTACAATCCACATGGAAAATTGTTGTTATCTATTCCTTAGCAATATATCATAACTTCTTAAGCAACTACTCAAAATTCTGATGCGATCAAAATCCACCTTCGCAATCAGAATCAGCATATACTTCCTTTAAGATTTCTCTCTATTCTTTGATTCTTAAAACATCAACATGTGACCCAGTCACATCATGTAATGAGGAGCTCAGAATAGAACTTAACAGAGTTAGATAATGGGCTCTACCTGACGTAGAGTCAAACTTATTGACTTTAACATCCTTAGGTAAATTTGGCAGCTTTGCAATCAACGCCCCTTCCTTTGGCAAAATAAACATATGGCCCCTTTGGTAATGGGAGTATCTCAGACTTAGCCTTTCTCTTTACCATTCGGTCAACCGGGTTGACTATGGCCAATCCCTTTCCATTGGGAAGAGAATCCTTTTTCTGGATTTCCAGTGTCACCATTGTCACTGTCCATAAAGTTTTTGGGAAGTTGATCTTCTAATCATATTTGCTTCACTATCGTTCCAAATCATTGTTGATTCAGCAGCACCAAGCAAATAGATATGATCATTAAGGTTCATGTCATAGTCTGTATCATAGTAGTCCCAAAGGAACTCACTATGTGACTTAGAAAGTGATTGAACATCCAACTTTCTCAAGACTTTGAAACCCAACTCTCCCGGCTTGTCAATATGTGACTTCATCTCTAAGATGTGATCACACATAAACCTTGCTTGCCATTAGGGCTTGAGTGACCTTGAACTTGTGGGTTAGGGAGAATAATTGGAGGAGGTGGAGGAAGTAAAGTTCCAAGAGATTTGGGAAGATCATAGATGTCTGAACTCGACATCTTTTGGGAGATATTCAAGATAGTTGATTTAAAGTCCTTAATATAACACCCAATATGAAATATTAAGGCTAGGATCCAACAACCTATTTATAACTGGAAGAGGGATGTCGTAATCCGAGTTATAAAATAGTTGAAGGTAGGTAAATGACGATTTACCAATTTCCACCATGAAAAACGAAATAATTTAATTAGGTTTTTTTTACTTGGATTTAAAACTCCTAGATCTTTTGAGATTCATTGAACTTTTCAATGGCATGTTTCAATCTCGAGTGTGCCCTTCAGGTTTTGTGACTGGGATGCCGAGGATCACAAAACAAAGTGTGAAGTAACCATGCAAATATACTTGGTACCCTTAATATTTACCCCTCAATCAATGTGACGGTTAACCACACGAGCTCCACCGATACTATGATAAATATTAAGTTACCCTTTGCCTACTTTGTTAAATCCAGGTTAGTGTGCCGGTTAACCACAAACGCTCCACTAACGGTTTAAACAAAGTGCAAAGTGTAATTTCATGGATTAGCATCTTATTTACATTTTCCTAAGTAACTAAGATTGGGAATTAATAAAAGGTTTAGTTACTTAGTATTTATCATTAATACTTTTAATGAAGGGAGAATTATAGTCCTTATCCTACCTGTTCGGCTAACGACCCTCCACCGGTCAAGGAAGCGGTGAGTGAGAGTGGACACCCATTAAACTGCCATTTTATAGGCAGTAACCTTATACCCCCCTTATAGACCGGCTTCGTGAATGAGGCCTACTAATGGTAAGACGACTTGCTCTTATACATATAATATATTAAACTTTTAATATTATAATAGTATAAGGGTGTATTTTAGACATTTAAAATACTTGGTGGTTTAATATATTAATTAAACTAGACTTTTAATTTAATTAAACTCAAACCATATATTTATGGATTAATAATACTCTTTTAATTAAACGCTTTAATTAACTATTAATAAAGTCCATAAGAGTTAATTTGAACTATTCAACAAAACATCATAATTCCAATTATTAAACTCAAAATTAAAACCATTTAATTAATTGTTTAAGTTATGAACCCAAGAGTTTTAGAATTCAATTCTTTTTTTCAGAAAAAACTTTTCTCAAATTCCAAAACTTGAGGGCAAGTTTTGTAATTCTTGAAAACCTTTGCATTCCATAACTTATGGAATTAATGGTGTTTTATGATGAAACTTTCCATGTTCCATAACTTAAGAACAAGTTATGGAATTCTTTAAAACATTAACACCAAATTTTGTAACTTCATAAAAACTTTGAATCAAATTTTTTTTTTTTAAAAAACTTTCATATCCATAACTTATGGAAGTTTCAAAAACCCTTAAGATCACAACTTTAAAAAAAACTTTTGAGCTCCAAAATTTTATGACAAAATATGTAACTCCTTAAAACGTTTAGATCAAACTTTTAAAACTAATAAAATAATCATATCATTTTATCTTTTACTAAATTTGACCTAATTCAACTCATATAACAAATGATTCAAATTTTACAAATAATTCGTTTTTCACAAAACAAATAATTATCTTAAAATTTGACAAACGTCATGTTTTTTTTCCTTTTTTTCCAACTTGAAAATAAAACATTTGCATCAATATAACAGAAAACAACCCATGGCTCTGATACCACTGTTGGGTTTTGAGCATTCTAACACTCCTATGGTGTACATTCAACCCTATAAACATTGGATCTATGTTTTCTCTATTATACATGCAAATATTAACTATTCCAAGGTTTCATCCTAACTAGCATATTATGAAGCACCTATACTACAAAGTTCTAGTTAGATGACATACCTTTTGATGTAGCTTGATGTCTTCAAACTTTAAGAGCTTAGCCCCAATAGTGTGGAAGCCTCAAATGGAATCACAAATCACCAAAACACCTTGGAAGAACTTGAGAGAATATGTATGCACACTAAAATCGGCCCACTCTTATTTTCACACACTTGATCCAATTTTGTGAGCCAAAGACCCCTTTATATATTATGGAGGATTAGGGTTACATCCATGCAAACCCTAATACCCATGACCTTTCATTTACATAGGATCCATGGGTTAAAAGCTCCATGGACCATCCATGAAAGCTTAGCCCAACCTAAATGAACTCGGCCCATTCCATATATATAAGAGTCCATATTTAATTAGTTCTTTTTGATCACTTAATTAATTCTAAATTAATTCTTGAGCAATACTAATTAAATAATATGATTCCATATTAATATATTAGAACTTATAATATATTAATATAAATCATAAATATACTATTCTCAAAAGACTATCCATATAAATTGTGCCGGTGAAGTGCAACCCAAATGGACCATGTCGGGTCGGGTCAAGTACATACCAAATATAGTTATGGACTTACACATTAATCCAACAGTTTCCAGAATCTCCCTCTTGCTCAACTAATGAACAATTACAAAGAAAGCCTTGTACAATTAATTAATTCCAATTGATCCCAAATTAATTCCAAATTAATTCTAATCAATTATTAATTAAGTCTAATTGATTTCTTATTAATTTATTAATCATATAAATTAACAAAACAATTATATAACAACTGATCTCATATTAATTTATTAACTACATAATAAATTAACATATCAATTATCTATTTCCAATTAAAATATTAATCACATAATATATTAATAGATTATTTATCTCTCTTTCTCCTAATATCATTTCTAGCTATTTCTGGTTATAAGGGCAACCCAAAAAGAGTTTGTTTCTGTTTGTAAGTTTATACCAATTTAGTTATGAGCTTAGATACCTTAATCCAACAGTCTCCCACTTAGATAAGTCTATAACTACAATTGCAAGTATAACTAAATAGCAAAGAGTGTTTCCAAAGCTATGGCCGAACTCTGATTTAAGCAAAACGTTGGTCCTTAGATAAGTGATCAACTATTCCTTCGTTCTTCAAGATATCGTATGAACAGAGTCATGGATGAAAAGATCAACCACATGTTTATTTGTTTGTTTCTTAGTCTTCGATTTAATGATCAATTCATACTTCAAAGTCAAACACGTTAATTTAGTCCGGACCAGGCCTGGTTCTCATAGATCAAATGAAATCATCGAGGGGCCAAAAGATATCACTTTTCCTTACTCAGGAAAAAGGAATGAATAAACTTCGACTTATATGCTCGTATCTTTTACTCACCAAATCATGCATGACACTACGTTTTAGGACATCATGTTACTGAATACCAATGCACAACCAATTTGTAAATTACAAATCATATATCTCTGTTTTAAGAATAGAAGATATTATCGTGTGACAACCCGAAAATTTTATTCTTGTAAAAGTCAAAAAAAGTCAAACATATCATGTAAAGGTCAAACTCAATTATTTTATTATCTTATATGGCTAGATTAATGGGTTTTAAGTGTTTAAACCTTGTACCAAAGGTGTTGTTTGTTTAAGAAGTGAAACACTAGGGACCGAGAACACCTCACATCATTCTTCATCCGAGCCGTGAACGAGCCTTCAGGCCGTGAACACTTCGGACCGTAAACGTCTGCATGCGAGGTTCACGATCGTAAACGAGGGTTCACGGCCGTGAACTCTTCGGACCGTACACTCTCCCTATATATAAGTGTTTGGATGATTTATCCTTCCCTTCTTCACTCTTGGCCGTGAACTCAAGCATTCTCTCTCAAGTATCATCAGCCAAAAACCCTTCTCTCTCCTCAAGATCATAAGAAACACCTTCCTTCTTGTAGTTCATATAAAGATCTCTTGATTTCAACCTTGATTCATCATCATTTGTCAAGATATTTAGGCCGTGAACTCAAGATCTTTGGGCCGTGAACACTTGCATCATCATCATTTCACCAAGAACACACACTAGAGTGTGGGCCGCGAACCCCTTCCAGCCTCCCCGTTTCGACTCTAACACCCTATTTTGTAAGTTAAGGTTGCAACTCAATCCGTTTCCTTGCTATATATATATATGATTATGATCACTAAATGTATATATATATATATATATATATATATATATATATATATATATATATATATATATTTCTTAATATGCTAAATAGGACTCGTTCGTGCTTCGGGACTTCACTCGTGAAACTTATCATCCTATATCGAATCTTCAATTGAATCACCCACATAAGGTGAGTTCATACCCCTAAAATATATCCTTTTAAATTGTTTTAAATACTTTATAGGGGGGAATACAAGTTGACCACAATTTATTTGTGTTAATATCTATATGTGTAACCAACCAAACAAAAGGTTTGTTTATTGTTATTAATTTTGTGTTAATATTTACCTGTGATAACAATCACACAAAAGGTTTTTTTATGCTTTTAAATATTGTGTTAACAATAAAAGATTACCAAATACTTCCAAAATGACTTAAAGTCATGTAAACTCTTTAAAGTCATGTAGACTCTTTTTAAACACTGTTAAACTCTTTTAAAATGTTTTATAAACTCTTTAAACTTATATTTGTCAAAATCATGTTTATATATGTATAGGTATATAAATAAGAATTAAAGGGCTTAGGACTAATGAATTGCATTATTTCCTTTTCCTTGTTTGGATGTGGGCTTAACATGGAGTTATTTGTCCGAAGGTCGTTTCCTTCTTAATTGTATATATATATATATATATATATATATATATATATATATATATATATATATATATATATATATATATATATATTATACATATAGGAATATAAAAGGTTACTTCAGTCGATATCATTACCTTTATATCACGTCGAGCAAAGGGGTACATTCAACAGAGATCATGCTAATCAGATAGAACATATAAATTATAATAGGTATAATTTATGAAACAAACTAGAAATCTATTTTTACTAGATAAGTACTCAAGGTTTAAACTACTTTGTTAAGAAAAGGATATAATTCAATCTTTACTTAAAACTAGATAAACCAAAAATGTGAGATACTACTTCACGGCATAGCAATATACTTGTTATGTCGCGTTTTGTAACCAGAGTCCCCTGGAGGGAGAGTAGGCATTGTGTGTATAGATCTATACGGTAATGACAATCCCACACCTCGCTGCTAGCTACAATGGGACCGGTCGGTCTACGGGTGACAAATGTCATATCAGTTTCGACGCCAGAAGGTCATCGTGTTTTATACTAGTCAATCGGCATGGTTATAACCTAATAACATTTTAACTCTAATTAACCAGTTTAATAATAGGGTAGTTATTACACCAGTAGTGTATTTTTAAGAAATACTACTGCATCAATCATTTTCCATAAACAAAACAGAAATCATTCTTCTTATAATTTTATGGTGAGTTAAAATTATGTTATACTATGTTATAAGTACAATAACACATATACAAAACGGTTTTATGGTATTAAAACTACTTTTCAGTTGTAATAGAAAATAAGGGGATTTTCTGGAACTCATTCTATCATTTTCTTAAAACTAAGGCAACCATAAATGAAACTAATACGTATGAACTCACCAAATTAAATGTTGATACTCTCTTTCAAAATAACTTTTATTCTCAGGGAATCCAGTAGACAGGTACACTCTTAGAGCTTTTGAGAAGACAGCTTAGTACCGAGCTGCGTCTTTTGTCTTTTACTTTATCTACTTTTGATGTCAAAATGTTCAATGTTTGAACACCTATGTAAAAACTTATACGTTATTAATGCAATGGTTGTTGTACTTTGATTACTATAATGCATGTGTTGTGATACTTGACATGAAGTCACCCACCCCCGGACGTTTCCGCCGTTCTGGTTTGGGGGTGTGACAGATTGGTATCAGAGCATTGTTTATAGTGAACCCAGTATATCAATTCATAAAAGATATAAAACTATAAACACATTGGGATAAAAACACTCTGATCAAGAGTTATACTTTAAAATATAACATTATTTTATAAAAGTATAAGTACATGCAGAATATATATATATATACATATATATACATATATATATATATATATATATACATATATATATATATATATATATATATATATATATATATATATACTAGAACGAGTATCACAATAAGAACAAAACAAAAGTATTTGGAGGTTGGATATTACAGTCAAACCTGGACAGTTATGTAGTCATATCTGGGACAAATATAGCCTGATCAACTATATTTATTTGAGATACGACCAACATGTGTTTGGGAGTGATAGTGGTGTTGCAACGAGTCTAAAACTTACCAACCATATACATAAAGGAATACTAGAACCAAACATAAAGTTTAAATTACTATAGGAGTATTTTATGATGCTATAGCAACAAAACTGAAAACTTATCAACTTCGAATATCAAGAAATTCTAGAATCAAACATATAATTAAAATACTATACGAGCATTTTAGGCACCATAAATAACTTATGTGAAAATTAAAAGACCCTTTCTGATAGGTCTATAATTACTAAGTGTATACATTAAAGTTATATATATAGTTGAGATTTTATAGACTTAGAATATGTGATTTTCACTCTACTTCATGTTCCTTGTTTGGTTGTGGTTTTAGAGTAGGATCACTTATTCAAAGGTCTATTTGATCTGGATTATATATAATCGGTACACACACTATGTGATCATAAAAAGACCAGAATGGATCATCCTCGTAAAAATGTATCTGTAACGAAAATGTTTTATTAATCTCATAGATTCTTTAGACATTCTCATTCTCGTATAAACCACTTAGATATATGTAACCACTCCACCACAACAACCAACAGAGGAATCAACGAAGATCCAGAAGAAATTCGTTAGGAGGATTCCGAGAAAGAAACAGTTGAGGAGTAAAGAAACTATAGAAACCACCAAGTGCCTTTACCTTATTAAGGGAACCGATGAGAAGTTCGCATGAACTTATGGGATTCAAACTCTCAATTATGAAGTAATGAGGGATCAGTGTCGAAACCTGAAGTATGACGACATAGGAATTCAATATACCTACGAAGGAGAAGGACACCATATAGACACCAGGAGAGAACAAATCTTTACCGCCAGGAGTAGAACAGAGAACAGAGGGAAGCCACACATGAAACATGCGAAGTGTTTAAGTACCTTTTGCGTCACTCTAATAAGTAATAAATTGATATAACCTAGTGAGTTAGTGATTATACTACTCACATTAGGTATTAAGCTTATCGCCTTTTCCCGTCACCACTAATAACAGTAAATCGGATCACGAAATCTCAATTGAGAGTGATTATTTCTAAAAATTCATAAGTCTATTCCATGTAGACTCTGTTATGAATTGTTTTCAAATCTTTTCGAAAGTTGGAACATGATATCCACCATTCAAAGATAACTTAGTTCGGACGACACTCGGTTTATAACCATTCTAAAAACTTACTTCTGCTCTTTACCAGGACTGCATCATAGGGATGTACGTCGAAACATTGAGAACCATATAACAAAACGAAAAATTTATATGTATATATAAATAAGTAGAATGAAACTAGAAATAACCATCGTTGCTCACGAGTTCGTTTTCTCATCTTGTAACATAATTATGCCTCCTAAGAAACGTAACCAACCCACCGGCAAAACACTAATCCTTCAGATAGATTCCGCTACCTTTCAAGCTGCGGTCACAGCTGCCGTAGCAGCTGTCATGGCTCACCTTAATGCTAACAACGCAAATGTTAGTGGAAATGTTATCGGCAATCCCAATCACGGTGATAACCAAGTACAGCAACGAGTGCCTGCTTGTAAAGACACTTCGGACCTCAAACCTAATATCATAAAAAGAAAGTTCGAGAACGAGAAAGGGAGTTGTTCAACTCAAGGACCTACCGAAGGGCAACAATCTGGGGCAGTCAATACCCCCATCGGCCTTGCTATCCCAACACCGACAACACCGTACTTAGGAAACCTCCCACACTGCAGCAAGTACAACTACCATCATTATGGAGTCTGTCGAGTGCCGCATTGCAATAGATGCAACATGAAGGGGCACACTGCCCGCTTCTGTAGGACTCCGGTCGAGTTCATCACTTCAACCACCAATGTTGGGATCAGTCCAATATGCCATCTATGTGGTGAAATAGGACATTTCAAGAGGGACTGTCCAACAGAGAAGAATAACGGGAGAGTAGAGGAGTTTAACCCCAGAACAGGAGGAAGCATTAAGGAACCCTACTAGAATTTTTGGGTACACTTTATCATAATTATAATTACTCTCTAGTTCAAACAAAATCACAGCGCTCATATAAAACTAAGAACCCTAACAGGTAAGCTATGATGGCTTAGTGTATACATTAGGGTCATTTATAATTAAGATTTGTAGACTTAGAGTGAGTGATTTTGCCTCATTTCCTGTTCCTTGTTTTGTTGTGGATTTAGGGAAGGGTCAGTCAGTCAACGGTCTTTCTAATCTTAATTATACATGACTTGTGTACACCAAGCGGTTATAGAGAGACCTAGTAGGGATTATTTCATGAAAGTTAATTATTTCAATTTATCCGGACCTTCGTATATTTAGTACTCGTCATTTACGATACAAAAGGGTTCGCAGTAATAATACCAAGGACAAAACCGAAAGCACTGAAAACATATGTACGTAGGATAGTTCATCGTCCTAGTAATCACTTCTTCCAAATCGACTTAATATCTATTACGTCGAGGATTTTCGACGTCGTTAGTCGACATGGTTTGGTTTGGTCCTCACGATACCAATTTCCTATGTTGTGTAAAAGAACTTTTCCCTTAATCAACCGTCAAATGAAATTCTTTCAATCTATAACGGCAAACCTAATACGAACCCTTATATCATCTCTCGCTTCAAAACTTTAGAAGTACCCATGCGAGGGGTACCATACCCTTCTAGCCTACTCAGTAGATAGGAAACTTGAAGCGAAAAGCACCAAAGAAGTCTCTGAAGTCAGTAACCACCCGAAGTATCCCCAATAGATCTCATAGGAAGATCACTTGTACCGCATGTCAAGTTCGTGAATAGAGACTAAGAACTCATAAGGTTAACCTATCACTACTAAGTGTATACGCGAGGGTGGTATATAATTTAGACTCAACAAGATTTAGGATGTGTGATTCTGCCCTATCTCATGTTCCTTGTTTAGTTGTGGACCTGGGGCAGAGCCACCCATTCGAACGTTTTGTCAATCTTAATTATATACGACTTGTATACATGAGGTGATGTGGATGAGCCAAGTATGAGTCTTATCATGAACTTTAGAGCAAAAGCCCACATGCTTACTACAACAACCGGAGATACCTGAGTGGAAGTGGTAGTGGATTGCAATGGGCTTCATAATCAAGTTACCCAAGGAAACAGGTGGACTTGATACCATTTTGGGTGATCGTCGACAGATTAACCAAGTCCGCACACTTCCTGCAAATTGAAGGAAACAGGCAAAATAGAGAAGCTAACTAGAACGTATGTCCGAGAGTTAGTTAGACTGCAAGGTGTCCTAATGTCTGTTATCTCCGTTCGAGATAGTAGAAGCACCTCACGATTCTGGCAGTCACTATAGGAATCCCTGGGAACTAGGCTAGACATGAGTATAGCCTACCATCCACAAACCGACAGACAGAGTGAGAGAACGATTCAAACATTAGAAGTCAAGTTGAGAGCATATATGATCGACTTTGGTAAAGCGCGGGATACCCATTTTCCAACTAGTTGAGTTCCTTACCATACTAGCAATAAAGTTGCTCCATTTGAAGCCCTCTATGGTCACAAGTGCAGATTCCCTCTCCGCTGGACTAAAGTAGGTGACACGCAACTAGCTAGAGGTCAAATTCCAGACAGCACCTTCACTGGTCCGGAAATCATCCGAGAAACTACCAAGAAGAGAGTACGAATCCGGGAGCGACGTAAAGCTTCCAGAGTCAGACAGAAAAGTTACGACTTCAATAGGAGAAAACCCTTGGAATTCCAGGTTGGCTACCACGTCATATGAAGGTCTCACCCTGGAAAGGCATGATGCACTTCGGAAAGCGTGGAATACTAAATCCAAGGTACATAGGACCATTCGAGATTCTTACTAGATTTGGTCCAGTAGTTATAGACCCCGACTACCTCGAGAATTCAATAACATACACCCTACCTTCCACGTCTTTAACTTGAAAAGTGTTTGTCCGATGAGACTTTTGTTATCCCACTCGATTAGATCGAGGTAAACGAGAGCCTCAACTTTGTGGAAGAACCCGTAGAAATCCTAGCCAGGGAAGTCGATAGGACTAATCACATCCCTATCCTGATAGTAAGGGTCTGCTTAAGTGCATAGCGAGGACCCAAATTCACTTGGGAGCGTGAGGATCATCAGTAGCATAAGTGTCCACCTCTTTTCCTTTAGTCCATGTGTATACTTTAGACTTAATTTCGGAAGGAAATTCCCTTTAACAGGGGGATGATGTGACAACCCGAAAATTTTATTCTTTTAAAAGTCAACAAAAGTCAAACATATCGTGTAAAGGTCAAACTCAATTCTTTTATTATCTTGTATGGCTAGATTAATGGGTTTTAAGTGCTTAAACCTTGTACCAAAGGTGTTGTTTGTTTAAGAAGTGAAACACTAGGGACCGAGAACACCTCACATCATTCTTCATCCGAGCCGTGAACGAGCCTTCGGGCCGTGAACACTTCGGACCGTAAACGTCTGCATGCGAGGTTCACGACCGCAAACGAGGGTTCATGGCCGTGAACTCTTCAGACCATACACTCTCCCTATATATAAGTGTTTGGATGATTTATCCTTCACTTCTTCACTTTTGGCCGTGAACTCAAGCATTCTCTCTCAAGTATCATCATCCAAAAACCCTTCTCTCTCCTCAAGATTATAAGAAACACCTTCCTTCTTGTAGTTCATATAAAGATCTCTTGATTTCAACCTTGATTCATCATCATTTGTCAAGATATTTGGGCCGTGAACTCAAGATATTGGGGCCATGAACACTTGCATCATCATCATTTCACCAAGAACACACACTAGAGTGTGGGCCGCGAACCCCTTCCAGCCTCCCCTGTTCGACTCTAACACCCTATTTTGTAAGTTAAGCTTGCAACTCAATCTGTTTCCTTGCCATATTTATGATTATGATCACTAAATGTATACATATATATGTCTTAATTTGCTAAATATGACTCGTTCGTGCTTCGGGTCTTCACTCGTGAAACATTCATCCTATATCGAATCTTCAATTGGATCACCCACATAAGGTGAGTTCACACCCCTACAATCTATCCTTTTAAATGGTTTTAAATACTTTATAGGGGGAATTCAAGTTGAACACAATTTATTTGTGTTAATATTTATATGTGTAAGCAACCAAACAAAAGGTTTGCTTATTGTTATTAATTTTATGTTAATATTTACCTGTGATAACAATCACACAAAAGGTTTTCTTATGCTTTTAAATATTGTGTTAACAATAAAAGATTACCAAATACTTCCAAAATGACTTAAAGTCATGTAAACTCTTTAAAGTCATGTAGACTCTTTTTAAACATTGTTAAACTCTTTTAAAATGTTTTATAAACTCTTTAAACTTATATTTGTCAAAATCATGTTTATATATATAGGTATATAAATAAGACTTAAAGGGCTTAGGACTAATGAATTGCCTTATTTCCTTTTCCTTGTTTGGATGTGGGCTTAAGGTGGAGTTATTTATCCGAAGGTCGTTTCCTTCTTAATTATATATATTATACATATAGTAATATAAAAGGTAACTTCAGTCGATATCATTACCTTTGTATCACGTCGAGCAAAGGGGTACATTCATGAGAGATCATGCTAATCAGATAGAACATATAAATCATAATAGGTATAATTATGAAACAAACGAGAAATCTATTTTTACTAGATAAGTACTCAAGGTTTAAACTACTTTGTTAAGAAAAGGATATAATTCAATCTTTACTTAAAAGTAGATAAACCAAAAATGTGAGATACTACTTCACGGCATAGCAATATACTTGTTATGTCGCGTTTTGTAACGAGAGTCTCCTGGAGGGAGAGCGTACATTGTGTGTAAAGATCTATACGGGACTGACAATCCCACACCTCGCTGCTACCTATAGTGGGACCGGTCGGTCTACGGGTGACAAATGTTACATCAGTTTCGACGTCGGAAGGTCGTCGTGTTTTATACTAGTCAATCAGCATGGTTATAATCTAATCACATTTTAACCCTAGTTAACCAGTTTAATAATAGGGTAGTTATTACACTAGTAGTGTATTTTTAAGAAATACTACTGCATCAATCATTTTCCATAAACAAAATAGAAAACATTCTTCTTATAATTTTATGGTGAGTTAAAATTATGTTATACTATGTTATAAGTACAATAACACATATACGGAACGGTTTTATGATATTAAAACTACTTTTCAGTTGTAATAGAAAATAAGGGGATTTTCTGGAACTGATTCTATCATTTTCTTAAAACTAAGGCAACCATAAATGAAACTAATACTTATGATCTCACCAACTTAAATGTTGTTACTCTCTTTCAAAATAACTTGTATTCTCAAGGAATCCAGTAGATAGGTACACTCCCCGAGCTTTTGAGAAGACAGCTTAGTACCGAGTTGTGTCTTTTGTCTTTTACTTTATCTACTTTTGATGTCAAAATGTTCAATGTTTGAACACTTATGTAAAATCTTATACATTATCAATGCAATGGTTGTTGTACTTTGATTACTATAATGCATGTGTTGTGATACTTGACATGAAGTCACCCACCCCCAGACGTTTCCGCCGTTCTGGTTTGGGGGTGTGACATATCGTCTCATAATTACTTGTGATAGAATCCAGGAAGTAATTCTCCGAGAGTGGGTTTATGCAATACTTAAATATCCATTTCTAAGTACTCATGAATGTTGTAGCAATACAATTTCTATGTCTAAACTCCTTAGACAATCTACACTCCAATTCATGACAGTCTTAATTCACTACTTCCTTCCTAAAGTATGAGCGACTGTGGAACTTTGAATAATTAAATTATTTAGGAAGTGAAACACGCAAAGTGAAACACAATAATAACCTAATTAACTATGGTCTAACACCTATTACATATAAATAATATCTATTATTTAATCACCATAATAATTACGACTTTATTCATTATATAATGCTTCAAATAATCACCTAACCACTTGAATTAAATAACATCAGTCATGCCATGTTATGAACATGCATACTATGCCTCTCTATGGTCCTTCCTTTGTGAACATATCAAGTGGACATTATTCCAATGATGCTCATTTCACAATTCCAAATTCTTGTCACTATCTAAAATGTATTAGAATTCTAACTTTACATGCATTAACCTTCTGTGATGTTGAGGCTTCAAAGTCACAGATATTGAGCCAACGATATTACAGAATGTTCCATTGGAACTTTGTTACTAGAAACAATTCCATGGTAATGAAGTTTCAAATTTAACTCCTTGAACACTTCTCTTGCATTAAAGTTTCCAATTGACATGTAGATTTAATAATCAACTCCCATTATAGAAACCTTTCCATATTCCCATATGACCATCAATTTTGACCAAGAATCATCTCAATCTAAAACATGTCACTATCGTCCTCCCAAACAATACCATACTTCCAACTATCCATAAGAAACCAATCTTCAGTAAACCTCATATTGTTCTTGACAGTTGTTTAATAACTCCAGTCACAAAAAAATTCTAATCCTTTTACTTTCAATGCTCAAGGAATTTGAACAAATCAAAATTAGTAAATATTATAGCATATGTAATCGATCATAAATCTAAAGCTGATGGACTTGACTCATTATATCCGATATCTGTTCAATCTTTTGCTATAATTTTCCATATATGGAATTTACTATGTTGAACCATTTCAACATGATATTCACATATGTCTATGACAAAGTTCTATCAAACTATACGATCTAAACTTTTACGGTCGAAACAAAGTATGAGTGCCCTCTCCCTTAAGTCTATCATAGAGAAACAATTCCCAAACCATGCAATTTGTAAATTGAAAACTTTGTTCCCTAAGAACAATATATGCAATACTACAATACTAGTTATGTTACCATTAGCTTTGACATGTACCCAGAAATCAATTGGACTTCTAGAAATCACTACTCTTGACTTCCTTATTGAAGTACAGATTTCTGTTACACGATGCTTCGATATGTCTCCAACTAGACTTCTTAAGCTTATACACCTTCATTGGATAGCTTATGTGTGTGTTTAAACACTTTAAAAACTTATAGATATATGTCTTGAAAATTCAAACAATTCCCTGCCATTTCTCACAATTAAAAATATGAATAGGGATGCTGAAATCATATTATGAATTTTAGAATGCAATTAACACAACCAATATACATATTGATCTTTATTAGATCTTTCAAATCTACTAGAGAAAGTATTTCCTCGTAATCATTCTCAGGAATTAGACTGAAACCTTTTCCACTTAGATTTTATGGTGCATATGTTCCCATCCATGTGAATCTATCCTTTCCAACCTATAATCATAAGATAAGGTTTAGGACAAAATCAAATTCAAATTTAGCTTTCCTTCATGGACTGAGCTTTTCTATTCTAAATTTCTTGCCGTCTGGTAGCTTAAGGGCCTACCAGTGCTTCTGTTTTGTTAGCAGCTCGCCCATATATATCAATCTACTTTCACTAACCAATGCGCTTCGCTTTTACATTTAAATGAAGAACATAGAACTGATAAGCTTTGCCAACTCAACTGGAAGATACACAAAAATAAGAATGTGTCAATTAAACACTTCAGGGTATCAACCTCAGGTCGCATGCTAGTGATAACTAAAAGGTTTATTGTCGGTTGACTCTTAAAACCCTCAAGATCAATATGACTCCCACTAACTTTTTGACATATGAGTTTTCTCTCAAGGAATATTCCTTGACGAGCTTAAAACAAATATTCAAATGTTCGTGTGTATTCCCGACAAGAAAACACTTCATAGAATTGGTCTCAGTTTATCTTTTGTTTTGAGGAAAACATCACAAATCCAATTCTAAATGTGCTAACGTAAGAAAAAATTATTACTCCACATTTCATGAGGTGTTATCAACCTTCTTGGTATGAAATAAGTTTCAAGACACGATTTGTAGTAACTAGAGCATGTCTCTAAAACTTGATTGGAAACGAAGTATGACTCATCTCTTGATTGAACCATTTCAACAATATCCGACTCATCTTCTTATTCATACAATTTCACTAAGATGTTTTTCGAGGATCAATTGTGATATAGTTCCATAATCACTAAGATGATCATAAAACACGATACTAAAGTACTCTCTTTTCCTTTCAGATTGGTGAAACGTTTACCTTTCTGCCTAATAGATTCATTTATTCATTGTGCTACTCTTTGAATCATTTCAAAGTATTGGAATTAATTTTAATCTTATAAACATAACCATATTTACTGAAGCATCAGTAAATCATGACGAATGGAGTTATCGTACTTTGTGGTGAATTTGAAGAGTTCATATCAATATGTACTAGATCCCTTAGTCCTTCACTTGACTGACATAAACATGTGAACAACGAATTAGTCATAATTTTACAATGACGAGGATTCTCATGCATCAAACAATATGAATTCCATGACTCCAACTTTCTGTCCAATTTGAAACCTGGTGATAATAATTCTTTTCACTTGGTTAATTATGACAATACCACAAGCAATATCATACGAATTGAATCCACAATTAATATTTCTATCATTGGAAATGTAATCAATACTTTCATAAATTCCATTTGCAAGGAAGTATAAAATAAGGCAACTAGAGAAACCAAAATTTCACTTTTATTGAAAATAAACGATAAGTTGGAACTTTTCCTTACAACGCATAAAATGAAAAACTATGTTTCTAAGCATCTCCTAAGAGTAATAACAATCTATTAAATTATTCTAACTCGTAAGTAGTTGCTCCAAATTCTAATCTTCAAACCATGTGACCGAAGTCCATTTCTTATGATCAAATTGATATCACGTTGTTCAAGCTTTCGTCTTTCTCTTAGCTTTTTTAATACCATCAAAATGTGATCATAACATCATGTATTAAGAGTCTATGAATATAAACTTATAAAACAATGGAGTTAGATAATGGATGTATCTGAAGAAGAGCCATTCAAATTGAATTTACCATCTCTGAGATCTTTCAGGTACTTTGGGCAGCTTCGCAACCAATGTCCCTTCAATTGGCAGTAGAAACAAATGGACTCATTGGGGTTAACATACGGAATGATCCTAGAACTAGCGTTTCTCTTTACCACACGATCAACCGATTTGATCTTGGATGAAACCTTTCCATTGGGAAGAGAAATCTTTCTGGACCACCATTGTCACCGTTGTCAATGTCCATGGAAACCTTGGAATTAGGCCTAATAAGCATCTCTGCTTTAGATGTGCTCTTAAGCCTTTTTGCTTCAACAACAATCAACATTCGGGTCAGATCAATTAGGGTCACGTCGATATTTCTCATATAAAAGTTCTAAATGAACTGGTCATATGACTTTGGAAGCAAAAGAATAATCAATTCAATGGCTTGCCTCCTTGGCAAAAACGACACTCATTTTATCCAACTTTTCAATGTACGATTTCCTTTTTTTAGAATATGCGCACGTACAAAATTTTCATCTTGATGTTTATAAGCCAATAGGTTTGAGTAGTTTCGTATCTTTTATCTTGAGGAAAACGTGACGTTGGGAGAGTCACTGGAGGAGGAGGTGGAAGAGTTGTAGAAAGATGATATTTACTTCCATCATTTCTTAAGGAAGGGAAATCAATTTCATAAGAATGAGAACGACAATTTCAATCTTCATAAGACATCTAAAAGTGGGAATGGAAAGAATTCAAGTTAGCTTATTTTAATCCTTAATTATTAACCCAAAATTTAAATTAAGGCTAGGATCCATATTTTTTATTCGAACTTTGAAGAGGGATGTGGTAATCAAATTTGAATCTATTTTAGGTAGGTAATGCTTTTACCAATTCCAATCTTATGAAACTCTTAGATCTTTTGAGATTCATTAAATCTTATCATTCGCATGTTTAATCTAGGATAATGCTCTCATTTTTGTGACAGGGATGTCGATGATCACAAACGAGATGTGAATAACCATGCAAACCTGCTTGAGAACCTTTATGTCATTTATCATCTCACATTGATGTGTTGGTTAACCACACACGCTCCATAATCAATGATAATTTTCAAGATGCCCATCATATCTCTTTATAGTCCCTATTAGTGTATTGGTTAACCACACACGCTCTACTAACGACATATAAAGCATGATGTGCGTTTTTCATGGATTTGCATACTTTTCACATGTTTCCTAAAGTAACTATGAGTGAAATTTTATAAAGGAATGCTTAGTTACTTTATATCATTATACTTATTAATGAGATTGTTTCCTATCAAATTCGTTCGACTAACGACCCTCCACCATACAAAAGAGCGGTGGGTAAGAATGAATACCCAATGACGGTCATTTTATAGGCCGCTTCCTTAAACTCTCCTTATAGTATGACTTCGTGAATGAGGCGTACTAGCAATTTTACTGAATTGTCTTATACATATAATATATTAAACTTTTAATTATATATATAGTATAAGGTGTGTTTTAAAACATTTTTAATAATACAACGTTTAATCTTTTAATTATATAAATTAAACTTTTAATTTAATTAAACTTAAACCAATTTATGGATTTAATATTTATCCTTTAATTAATCATTTAATTAAATTAATAATAAGACCCATAAGGATAATATTAATTAATCATATAATTAATAATTATATAGTCGAAGGATATCTCCTAACATTTAGGATTTTATTTAATTATCTAATATAAGAAAAATTCGGATGTGGCAAATATTAAAAGAGATAATTACCAAATAACAACCAAATAAATCAAATTAGGTAGAAAAATATGAAATACTGGAAATAGCAGATCTCACGCCGTGAGAAACTGATTTTCTCAAAAACGATTTTGATTAGCTCATTTAATATACAAACAATGTTAGAACACCAAGGCTTTGATACCACTAATGGGTTATATAGATTACAATACTATGTGCTTGCGAAATTTCACTTACCATTTAATGGCACATGCAACCTAAAGGATCTATGTCTTTAAAACTTTGAATGTAACATGTTATGAACAATAAAATAAATTGAACCGTAATGAACACCTAGTATAATCAAATAGAAGAACTAGAGTTACATACCTTTTGATTTGTTGTAGTAAACAAATCCCTTCAAACTCCTTATAGAAAACCATGGAAAGTGAGCACCAGAAATCTCGTGCTTCTAATGGCTCACACCCAAAACACTAGAAACCCTAGAATGAAGAGGAGAGTGAGAAGAGACTAAGAATTTTCATTCATATGCTTCTAGGAAGGAGTCATATGAAAATTCTAGCCCAGGGGGTCTTTATATAGCTGCTGGATATCCCCTAAGAAACCCTAGATAATGACAACTCGTAAACAGGTAATTATCTAGTTTCCTAATTATCCATTTAAAGCATTGTAGATAACCCTAATAGGGTATTAAAACCGTCCAAGCATGGAGGTTTCTAGAATCTCTCTCTTCCTCAACTAATGAACAATTACAAAGCAACCCTTGTACACTTAATTAATTCTAGTTGATCCCAAATTAATTCCAATTTAATTCTAATAAATTATTAGTTAAGTCTAATTGATTTTATATTAATTTACTAATAATATAAATAAAAAAATCAATTATATAGTAATTCATTTCATGTTAATTTATTAATTACATAATAAATTAACATATCATTTATCTATTTTCAATCAATATATTAATCACATAATATATTAACTCATTATTTATCTCTCTTTCTCCTAATGTCATTTCTAGCTATTTCTGGTTATGAGGGCAACCCTAAAGGACTTTGCTTCTATTTGTAGGGTTATACTAATTTAGTTATGGGCTAAGACACCTTAATCGAACAGAAATAATGGCAGGAGTTGGAGTATAATCAATGATTCAATGAATTTTCTATCATTTAATATCACGGGTATTGGCGAAACACACAAAGTTAAATGGGTGAGAAAATTGAAGAGAAGTCATCACATTAGCTTTGTGGGGATTTAGGAAACACAAACTACAAGCTATCTATCCATCGATGTGGCAGGATGTTGGGATGAATCTTAATTCGATTCTGACTTTGTGAATTCAACCAACAAATCTGGTAGATTATTATGCATATGGGACAGCGGACTGTTCACGAAGGTACACTCTATTTAAACTAGATATTATTTGGCTATATTCGGCACTTGGAGAGGAGTAGACAAGAAAATTATTATTGTAAATTTGTACGCTCCACAAGCAGATTCTGAGAAAAAAAAAAGATCATGGGAAGAACTACTTGAATTGAAACACTCCAAAAAGGGGACTTGGATTATCTTTGGGGATTTTAATGTAGTTTGGAGGCCATCTTAAATATTGAACTCTCACTTTTGTCAATATAGTGCCAATTTCTTTAACTAATTTATACATGAAGCATGATTGGTGGAACATAACATGGGTGCCAGGCGATTCACATATATGGAGGATGAGTGTTTAAAACTAAGAAAATTCGACATGTTTCTGGTGTGTTAAGATTTTATTTCGACCTAGTCTCAATCCCCAGTCAAGGCCCTTCCAAGAGAATACTCATATAATTCACCAATCATTCTCTATTCTTATAAAGGTGACTACATCCCTCCTCCGTTTTGATATTTCAACTCATGGTTGATAGAGATGGTTTTAGATTGGTTTTTAGCCAGGCACGATCCACTTTTTCTGGGTATGGCTCCCCAGATATGTATCTGGCTATCAAATCCATACATCTAAAAGAACTCTTTAAAAATATGGAGGGAAACAAAACAAGCAAAGGAGAACCAAGACCTCATTTCATTGAAAAAAGATGTGTGCATGATGGAATTAGAAGTCGAATCGCGTGTATTACCAGATAGTGAAAACAGAGAATATTAGAATTGGAAAAAAAAAATTGTGAAACTAGATCTAAAACAGAAAGCACATAATAAATGGATCGTTAATGGCGATGAGAACTCGTGATTTTTTCATGGAGTTCTTAAAAAAATGTCGTAGGAACAAAATCAATGATCTGATGATCGATGGCAATTAGATTACCTAGCCGGTCAATGTGAAATTAGAGGTTCACAATTTTTGCAATTCAAAATTCCATGAAAGATTGCCAATCTACCCAAAACTCCTCAATCATTCCTTCAAGAACTTATCCTCGGAAGACTGTAACTCTCTTGAAAGCAACTTTTGTATTGAAGAAATTAAAGCAACAATTTTTTAATGTGAGAGTGAAAAAGCACCAGGTCATGGCGACTTTATGTTTAAGCTTCTTAAATCACAATGGGAGGTAATTTAAGACGATGTAATGAGATTTGTCAAAAAAATTGAAGCTACGGGATCGATAACTACTGATTGCGAGTCCTCATTTATCATGCTTGTCACGAAGATAAAAGATTTGGTAACACTTGGAGATTAGGCTATGGGGTGTGGTCACTACATGTTCACTAGAAAAGTGATGCCACCTATGCGCCACATCACCTCCACTACATGTTTACTAGCCCTTGGTAATGGTTACCATTCGACATTGTTTATCTTTTTTTTAGATTAAATAAAAAACATAATTAATAAACATAAATAAATATTTCACATTACATAAAAACACATTACATAACTTTAATTACTAAAAAGCATAAAAACATAAAATTTCAAACCTAAATTACTGAAAAAACATAAAAACATAGAAATTTAAACCTAAATGACTTAAAAACCATACAAAATTAAACATAAAAATTAAAAACATCAAAACCTAATTTCAACACTTGTCACGAACTTGTTTTTGGACTTTCAGAAACGCGGCTAGATTTTCCGTGTCGATATCTCATTGCGGCTTTGTGTTTAAAATTTGAAGATCGGTAAGTGCTAGTTTCCGACGACGAGCTTCCTCCGTTGCTTCATCTTTTTTTTGTAAAAAAACATTGACTTTTGTCAATTTTTTCAGCAAGTATGTCTTCACTACTCGCTTTTCCACTTGAAGACACCGCCTTTTTCCCTTTGTCCCTTCCCGGTGGTCGACGAAGTTGGACTTCCGGTGGATGCCCCCCCTCGGTGTTGTCGAAGTCTTCATTAAGGTCGACACCAAAACCCACATCTGACTCGGAAGTTCTTGGCCTTTTGTTGGAGCCGGTGGTCGATTCTGAATGCGAAATCTCCAGTTTAAGGACCCATTTTGGACCCATACGACAAATTTCCCACGCTTTTTGGTGGCCGAATGCTTTACCACCATTGATAACATTGTATTGTAGGCAAGCGGTTGATAAAATGTTGAAATCGTTGCTACCAATTTCATGCATATTTTTCAGATTTTCAAATATGTCGTTAAACTTGGTTCAAGCCACTCGTAGTTGATGCTATTTTCCATTAACCACGTCATACTTTCGATCTGTTTGCCTTCCCAAAAAGCGAGTGAAAGTGGTCTAAAACACGAAGCCAAAAACTATTTCCCGTTTGCATGTTTCCCTTCCTCGAGTTATACTATATAAAAATCCAAGCTTTAGATAAAGCTTCCTCCTCATGTTCGTTCCAAGCCGTTCCTCGTTTTTTTGTAGCTCTTCCTTTTGGTTGCCTTCTTCTAGACTGTTGTGTTTCTTGGACCCGTTTGTCGTCGTCATTGTCGAGGTTTATAGGTTGAGATTAAGTTAATGGGACTTGAGATGGTTGTGTTTAGAATTGTTGAGATGGTTGTGTTTGGAATCGTTGAGCTTGGAATTGTTGAAAAGCTTGGAATTGGGATTGATTGAATTGTTCTGGTCTTTGTTGTTGGAAGTAGTTTGATTGATATGAAATGTTGGTAAATAGAGGTTGTTGTTGGATTGGTATGTTAACATTTGCATGTAGTTAAGATGTTGATATTGATCATTTGGAGTGCTTGGCGTTGTTAGGGTGTTTGGAGTGGTTGTGGTATTTTGATTTTGATCCATACTTTGAGAAAAAGATGAGAGAATAGAAAGACATTTGAATGGTTTTGAGGTGTGAAATGGTATAAAAATGTTGGTATTTATATGCTTTAATTTTAAGTTAAAAAGTATTTTTTTTATAAAATTGTTAACGGGTCATTTTTTGACCGTTTGCGAAATTGAATCCTATTGGTCGTAAGAACGCGTAGCCGGTACCAATCCACACCACATTTACGGGCTAGGGGGCGGTGTTCACGTGTGAACAACCCCGCCACCTCAGCCTTTACGCGTAAAAACATCTGTCATACCCGATGGCCTTATAGACCTATAAGTCGCATTGAGTGCTTATACAAAATAATTGCCAAATATCTTGTACTCTACAGAAAAAAGTGATTGGGAAGGTAATAGACAAGGTCTAATCGGCGTATGTAGAAGGACATAATGTTCTTTATGGACCTCTCCTCATAAACAAACTTTGTTCTTGGGCTGAAAAGTTAAAAACAAAAAGTTTCTACTCAAAGTTGATTTCGAAAAAGCATTTGATTCCATCGAATGGGGTTTCATTGATTCAGTCATGGCTCAAATGGGATTTGGTTCTAGATGGAGAAGATGGACCAGTGGGTGTCTTTCTCCGCTGGGGCCTCGGTTCTTGTAAATCGTTCACCTACTTTAGAATTCCTGATTTCTAAAGGAGTCCAACAAGGTGATCCCTTCTTATCTTTCTTATTCAAGATTGTGATTGAAGGTTTAATTAAATATTGGGATGAGAACTGGTTGTTGCAAGTCATTTTTCATGTCATTAAAATCCCCTACAATGGCCCCATGATCTCCCATTTAATTTATGTTGATGATGTGATTTTTGTTGGTGAATGGTCCTCAACTAACATAAAAAGCATGGCTCGTGCTTTGAGGTGTTTCGAAGTCTCATCTGGCTTGAAAGTTAACGTCCATAAATCAATTGTTTTTGGAATTGGTGTTAATGGAAACGAAACCAACAAGTGGACAATTTCCTTGTATGTGTGCTTGACTTTCTTCCTTCTAATTATTTAGGCATATCGGTAGGAGCATACATGGATTGTAATTGAAAACCTATCACATACCGCTTTCAATCTAAGTTATTAGTGTGGAAAGCTAGATCTATTTCATTCAGTGGTCGGATGACATTGATAAAGGTAGTTATTAGTAGTCTTCCTACATATTACTTCTCTCTATTTAAATCTCTACCTACTGTTATTGATGATCTTGAAAAGATAAGAAGAAGATTCTTATGGGTTGGCTACATAAACATGAAAAAAATCAACTGGATCTCATGGGACAAGGTATTAGCATCGAAAGATGAAGGTGGCTGAGGGGTGGGGTCGCTTAAAGAACAAAATATTGCACTGTTACTAAAATGGATATGGAGAATCAGATCTAAAAAAAGTCTATGTGGTGTAAGGTTATATACAGGCTACATAAACTTGAAAGAAAATCATGGGTCCAACTCGGGGCTATCATGGGCTTGAAGAGCCCAACATATCATCCCGTCGGCTCACTATGAGCTCATTGCATTGAATTCAGTTATCAGTAATTTTAATTTCTTCCAGGGTTATGATAAATTTAATTGCAATGTTAGTCCAGATGAAGAATTCACTACGGATATCATTTGGATAATAATAGATGAAAAAATCACATTAACATTTGGCAAATTGATTTTCTGGTTAAGAATAGTCCCTCCAAAAGTATCATGGTTCATATGGAAAGTGAGGCTTTGAAGATTACCGGTCGCAGGGACTTTGCTAAAAAGGGTGTTCATATCAATTCAACATGTTGTTGGTTTTGCGAAAGTGTCGAAGAATCGATGGACCATATTCTCTTCAAATGTGCGTTTGTACAAAAGGCTTTGGATTGGGTCCTCAAATGATGTGGGATTGCACAGGGACAATTTGCGAATATGGTAGATATTCCTAACTTTACGACAGGTTGGGGTAATTACCTGAAAAACGCAAATCCTCTTAGCTATCTTCTATGGATTTGTATGAAGAATATGGAATGTGAGAAATTAGATTTTAATAAGGCGGTACATTCCCCTAATATCGTGGTAGATGATGTAATCTCATTGGTATACACATGATATAAACATATGGGGACGAACAAAAATTGTAGATGGATTTATTGGTATTGTTCTCATTTTTTTTGCTTGTAATCTATACTTGCTTTGTCTTGTTTGCTACCGTCTAGTTTCTTGCTGGTCGTATATTTTATTAATAATATTCGACGTTTCTAAAAAAAAACTATAACCAACTTAGAAAAGCCGTTAATAATTTGGTTATTATTAGAAACCCAAATCATAAATGTATAACCAAAATCAAACCGCCAAATTAAAAATTGAATTGTACCGTCTAACTATTTAACTATTTGGCCCTAACTAATACTATTCATTAATCTACCCTAATAAATAAAAATTCTTTTGCCTCATGTCATATTTTTAGGCAATTTGACACTTATCATTTTTTTTTATAATTTTGAGATATTTATTTTTCATTTGTCATTTATTTTCTTTTTCATTTTTCAATATATCATTAATGTGGTTTCCATAAACTAAATATTCAATGATTAATATATTAACTTCAAATGTCAATTTCAAATAAACTTACAATTTAAATATTTTATTTAACATTTTGTTATAATTAACATGTTTAGTACACGGGGTTGACAATTAAACACATAATATTAATTTATTTATTTCCACATGTTTTTTTTATTATTTTCTCATAATTTTTACTTATTTCAAATTTCAACTTCAAATAAACTTTATATTTAATCCTTTCTATTTAATATTTTGTTTTAATCAACCGTATAATATACGGGTCTCACAACTAGTTGTTTTATTAAGAGAAATCTCAGTAAGTTTTGACCAGTTTCGCATATTTAGTTGGTCTCATTTATAATTTTTTTTTGTAAATTTGATCGATATATAATTATATTTAGTTTGAGATTTTTTTTACAAATTTGACTAAAATATTAAGATTTTATTGAAAATTTTCATTGTATTAAACCTAAAACTTATCACATTAATTGAATAAATCGGACTCTTCTTTCTAAATGACTCAAATGTTATATTTTCTTTTCAAAGTATGTCGAATATTGTTTCTATACGTAAAAATGATTAATGGTTAAATGAAACAAATTAAATAGAACGTTGCTACCTTATGGTTGAACCTATCAAAAGTTTGTTTAAATTCAATGCACAAAGATTCAAGAAAGTACTAATATTATAAAAGCCCTAAATTTTTAACGCGTAATTGGAAAAAGCCCTAATATATTTTTATTTTTTTATTGTTATGACCACAACTTTCTCGCAGAATTATCACTCTAGTCCACTTAACGAGTTTCATGGTCAACTTGGTTAATTTTTGCAAAATCGGTCCTAAAAAGTTCAAATTTGGTCCCTAGGGTTTGCAAAAAATTACACCACATGGTTTTTTAACTTTATTTTTTGTTTTTTGTATACTTTATTTATTTTCGGTTTTTTTATAAATATATATACATTTTTTTTATATACTTTATTTATTTTCATTTTTTAACTTTATTTTTCAACAATTTGATTTTTTATATTACCTTTTTACCTTTTTTTTCTATTTTAGTTATTGATGGTTTTTCTAATGTTTTTATTTATTTAGATTCAAGTAAACGAACTTGAATTCAATTTAAATTACTCTAACAAGTTTTTTTATAGAGACCGACTATTATATTTTTTTTTTCTTTTAGTCTATTATCAAACTGAAAAATATTATCTTGAATTTAAAGTTTTAAACTATTGATATCATATATAAAAATATGATTTAATTTGCAAGTTATGTAACACATTAAAACACTAATTCTCAATAAACAAGCTAACTTTTTTTTAATAGCACTAAAGAAAAAAAGAATAAAAAGAAAATAAGTTGGACCGAAATTACAAATATAAACATAACTATTTTATTTACCTGAATAAAAATAAAAAAATTACGAAAACTATAAATTATCAAAATTGTAATATACTCTAATATATTAATATATTTAACATTTTTTTGTAAAAGATCAATAAAAAATACAAAAAATAAAAAACAAATAATTGGAAAAATATAAGAAAAATAAAAAGATGAAAAAATTAAAATTATAATACGAAAAGAAAAATGAAAAAAACTAAAAAAAAATCTAATATACTCTATATATACACTCAAAAAATAGAAAACAAAAGGTAAAAAAAACAAATTGTTGAAAAATAAAGTTAAAAAAACAAATAAACAAAGTATATATAAAAAATAAAATAAAAAAATGTATATATATTTATAAAAAAATCCGAAAATAGATAAAGTATACAAAAAAAACGAAAAATAATGTTAAAAAACCATGTGGTGTAATTTTTTTGCAAACCTCAGGGACCAAATTTGAACATTTTAGGACTGAATTTGCAAAAAAGTTAACCAAATTAACCATGAAACTCGTAAAGTGGGCTAGAACGATAATTCTACAAGAAAGTTATGGTCATAACAATAATAAAAAAAATATTATGACTTTTTCCAATTACGAGTTAAAAATTTAAGGCTTTTATAATATTAGTCCTTCAAGAAAAAGAATTATCTTCCCTCTATGTTAACATTCAACCGTGTAAATGTCATTTATAAATATATCGGATAATTTTGAATTTATAAAGCTAAATCTTAAGGAAAGTCTTTATATTTTATCTTTATAATCGATTTAGTCTATATATATATATATATATATATATATATATATATATATATATATATATATATATATATATATATAAAAGTCCAAAAACCGGCAATTATTTGCAATTTGACCATATTAAGCTGGTCACCAACATAATATGATAAGTTTTCTGTATATATGATCAAAATATAAGATTTTTTTTTAAAAATGTATTACTTTTAATTTTTTTAATATTATCATATGATCATAATATATTTTTTATGTCTAAAGGATTGTATTATATTATAGTAAACCTTATGGTATTTTTTTAGTCCTATAGAAAATATATATTATGAAGATAGTTTATCCTATAAAAGTTAACCGTTTTAAAAATATGTATGTTTAAAAAATTATATTATTTTACATTAATTTGATAATATTTTCTTTCTTCTATATAAAGTTGTAAACGAAAATATAGTATAGTACCATAATATGAAAACAAATGAACTTACACGAACACAAATAAACTTAAATGAACGTTCACGAACATAAATGAACGAACGGGACCCTTAAATATGTACTTCATACTTATGGAATTCATCATCGATTCTCATGCCAATATACACCATCTCAAAATTGTCGTGTCGAACAAATGTCTTCACTAAAGTTCTTCATCGACCCTTGTTCTTAACCTTTCTTTTCAAGCTTGACATTTGACCAAATCCCACAGTTTGCTTTGGGGGGGGGGGGGGGTACTTACAATAATAACACAGATTATGAAGATTATAAAGATCTTCTCAAAGAATAGCTTTATTTCTTTTGATAACAGAATATACCTGAATGATGCGTCGGGATGGATTGTTTAAATTGTATGGATTGACGATGAATTGATTGTCTGGGTTTGATATGTTTATATTAATATATGAAGATTATAAAGATCTTCTCAAAGAATAGCTTTATTTCTTTTGAATAATAACAGAATATACCTGAATGATGCGTCGGGATGGATTGTTTAGATTGTATGGATTGACGATGAATTGATTGTCTGGGTTTGATATGTTTATATGAATATATGGATAGGGGGGGGGGGGTACTTACAATAATAACACAGATTATGAAGATTATAAAGATCTTCTCAAAGAATAGCTTTATTTCTTTTGATAGTTTGTCACTCTTGTATTTATCTTATGTAATCTTTGTATATTTTATCTCTTTGTGTATATGTGTATAAACACAAACGCTCATGCCATCATTTGAGATACGTATCTTTCATGTTTTAAAATGTTTATTCTTAACTGAACGATGAACTAAAATATTTATTGTTAACTGACTGATGAAGTGATTGATGAAAATATATTTTTTATGTTCTAAAATGTTTTTATATGATCATATGTTTTTGACAACCTACATAGGATCTTATGGTCACGATTTTGTAAAGCGGAAAAACAATCATACATAGAAGGAAGAAAATAGCATATGATTAATGTAAGATAATACAATCGGTTATACATAAATATTATAAAAACGAGTAATTTCTAGAAGAAGAAACTAGTTTCATAATAAATATTCTCTGTCGGACAAAGAAAATACCATAAGAAAGTCTTCATATTATGTTGGTAACCGGCTTACCGGATAAAATAGTCAAATTCCAAACAATTACCAGTTTTCACTTTTAATTGAATACAAAAAAATATAAGGACTAAAGTGATTATAAGATCAATATGTAAAGACTTTCCTGAAGATTTTCTATTATAAATAAGTGAATAACACAATTACATTTGAAGAAACTTAAAATACTTGTTTTTAAAAATCCGTAACAGATTAATGTCGATTAACATTATTTTTGAGGAACATTGTGAGAAAATGGAGTCCATTTTTGTTACACCTAACTTTGTTTCTTTATTAAATCAAGTTGAAACAATAATTAATATTGAGTTCCATACGCAACTTTATTCACTATAGTAGAAAATCTTACCTATTCTGGAGATTCGTTTGCTATTTTCTCTTGTAATGTTTACAAACAAAGTTTTATAACTCCAAGCAATTGTGGCATAATATTTTACGTGTAGAATATTCAAACTAAAAAAGGTAAAGTATGATAACTAAACCCCAAGGCTTAGGGGTGTGGTTCTTTGTAGGATACGATATATGAAGTGGACCTTTAATGATGTACGGTGAAAACCACCCTCTTCATTCTTCCCTTCACTTCACTTTTTTGCCAACCGCGGTGAAAAATAACACCATCCCATGAATCACTTTTCCTTTTTCCTTTGTTTTTTCATTTGTCAAAGAACTTTTAATGAGAAAGTGAGAGATAACAATTGCCTAAGTGAAAGGGGAAGTGGTGAGAGGAGGATGGTGACCAGGATGGCAAGCGACGTGCTGCTACGATGGTAGGAAAAAAGTGAGGTATGTGGGACTACACTGCTTGGCCAAAGACCACTTACATCAGTGCAATGTTACTATTTTTTAATTGTACTAGGTCACTTTTTTGCAATAATATCTTGTACCACTTCAATAAAACATTTTTTTCAAAAGTGATCCCAATGAATATTATTTTAATAATTAAGGGTGTAGGGAGTCCATCTCCCTTATATCAAATCTCTCTCTCTCTCTCTCTCTCTCTCTCTCTCTCTCCCAACCCACAAAACATGAAAATTCATTTATTTCAACATTTTAAGCCATACACTTTACTATAACTTGGGAAGCATATATTACAAGTTGAGAGAGAAAGAGATATGTGAGATGATGTAGTTGTGAAGCCGACCATCCATCTTCTAGTTAAACCCACTCTTGTGTGTAGCCATGGAACTGCTGGTACCGAATCTGCCAAGACTCTATGCACCCTAATCTATACTTTTCTGCATACACACACACACACCATATAATATAAATGCATATTAAAATCAATTGAAAAACAATGAAACTATCATATTCGAACAAGGAAATCATAGTTTGAGCTTCGACAACAAAAATTGGTGCAAGAAAGTCATACAAACTAAAAACAACTTTGAAAGATTGCTTTCAACATGTAAAGGGAAAGGCAGTAGATTATAAAAACTGCAAGACGGTATGGGGTCCATTATCGGTTACAGAGATAATTAACTTATTGGACAAAATTGACCAATCGGAAAGACAACTACCTCGACTATTCGTTTTTATCATAGATGCAATGACAATAAAGTTTTGAGTGTTTTGGGTTGACGAGACAGTGGAAGCAACTACAACGAATTTTGAGACATCATGTCCTTTGATGAAACATATCGAACGAATAAGTAAATTTTACTTTTATAAATCACTTGTGATTAATAACATGACATGAAAGTTATAGTTAAGTTGTAAGAAGGGTTAATCATATGTAATTTTGTCTTTTGTATGAAACATGTATGAATTGGTTTTTGTTCCATTCACTGTGATTGATCATCACAAATCATATGTGACAGTCGAAGTTGGTTTGTTAAGCACGGAGTATATGGATTAATATAAATGGTTGCTTGAACATTTTCTAAAGGCTCATGGGAATAAGCATCCATTATTGGTCATAATGGATCAAAATGCACTATTAAAGCAAGTAGTTGAATATGTGTTTTCGCATTCAAAACATAAATTATGCATGTGGCATATCATGAAGAAACTGCCACAAAATGTACGTTTTTGTCTAGATGTTCTTTTATGTGATTATGTATATTAACATGTATATGTTGAATGTGTATAATCACATGTGATTATACACAAATATTTTAACTGATGACATGTGATTATTGCTTGTGTATGTTGGATATTAACTTTTAAACTATGAATCACATGTGATTATTACAGTTATCTGTGAAATATCCTAAAATCACCAAATTAAAAAAAAAAGATTCAAGAAGCTTGTTTGGGACTTAAATATCGAGCCTGTTATTTTTTAGAGGAATTGGGATATGTTGATGAAATAATTTAATTCTGAAGAGAAGAGATGGTTCAAAGATATTTTTAAAGAGCGGGAGTCATGGATACCCGTACAATTTAAATATTTTCCAAGGTATAGGTAAATGAAGACAACATCGAGGTTTGAGAGTATGAATTCTTTTTTCAACTCATATTTATAAGGTGAAAATTTCCTTGTAAATGTCATGATAAAATATGATAATGTGATTCAAAAACAACGAAATATAGAACATGAACTTGATCATAAAACAATGGGAGCACATTATGTTTACAAGTCACCGTGTAAGATATAAGAACGTGCATAGGTGGTGTACACAAGCAATATTTTTTTTGAAGTTTACAAAGAGCTGTTCGAAAGAGCATAGTATTGTGAACCTACATATTTCAACGAAGAAGATGGGTGAGAAGTTTATAATGTGATCCATATGAACCAGAGAAACGAATTCAAAGCGAAGTATAATGTAATTTTTTATTCACATGTGATTTTTTTATATTCTGATAACTTTGTAATCATATGTGATTAAGTATAAACAATATAATTTTGTAATATTAGTATAGGTAATTACATGTGGTTATAGGCTCAAATTGTAACGCCCCAAAAACATGATCCCAAAATTTCATTTTTAATTCTCGTAAAAAAACAGTATTCCAAAACATTGTTCAAACAACCTAATAAAATAAGTGTGTCAAACATCATAAAAATCAGAGTGTGTCCCATAAACAGAATCCATATGGTGTGTGCAATGCAGTCATCCCGAGCCCTTCCCCTTGGAAATGGAAGTACTTGAAACATAGACTAAAAACCGTAAGCACAAAGCTTAGCGAGTTCCCCAAACTACCCCATACCATACATAATCACATATGTGGCCCCCGCCCGACAACGGGCCTCGCCCGACATCGAGCCTCGCTTGGTTTACAGATCCGTTATTCTCAGGCCTCGCCCACTATGCACATACAATATATATCACATAATCATGCTAACACGTATAATAATCATAAAACAATAACATATGTTCTAGTCAACAAGGGCCGACATTGGAGCCTTAGACCCAATAAATCCAGTGAGTAAACTCATCTCGAATGTTAAACGATAGCTGAATAGGTCCCCACTCCGAATATCAGCTCTACCCGACACCTAAACAGTAACAATTCCTTAGATACAACGCAAAATACCTCAACACCCCCTTATAGGTCAAACTTGGTCTAATACAAAAATCAAAAGTCACGGTCAACGACCCATGTTGACCCAACACGTTGTGGTTCCCTCTTACCACGTCGTGTTTCCCCTTTATCCTCTCAGGTGGGAAAATCCCAGCCAACACGTCGTGTTTCCTCGAGTTCCAGCAGCTTAATACATTAAGATGTTTCTTTCGTCTCCAAGAGTTCCCAAGCTCAGATCTAAACCCAATATGGACTTAGAAGGGTAAGGTTTCCAAATTTGCACATAGGGACTACCAAAAAGGGTCCAAAACTCAAACCCTAAGGCTTAATAGCACAAGGCTTAACCAATAAGCATTTAACTTATGGGTCAAAAGTCCCAAAACACAAATATGACCTCCTTGAGCTAGAAAACCACGTAAAGTTGCCAACTTTACATTTATGCATGCCTAAATGAAGCTCTTAAGCTTAAAAAGGAACTTAATGCATGCATGGGACCAATTCTTCTCATAAAGCTTGCACCTTTAAGCTCAAGGGGACCAATGCAACTCAGATCTGGAAAAACAAACCCCAAAACGACTTCTCACACTCTTCAACCCAAAAAGACCAAAAGCATGAATTAAGGATATCTAAACATCTACTAGTTAAGGTATGAACTTCATACCTCCAAGAGACTGCAACAAGTGGAGAGATTCTGGATCTATGACCTTCCTTCCAAGCTAAGCACCTTAAATCTTCAAGCTTCCCTTAGAAATGAGAAAAATAACCACAAGAATCCACTCAAGGCTCAAGAACACCACCAAGAAAGCTTAAGAGACAAATTAGGGTTTTAGTGGCAATGGAGGTTGGTAAGGAGACCAGCCCTTGGGGACTTAAGGAGATTATATAGGGTGCAACTCCATAAAATTAGGGTTTCCTTCGCATCTGTCAACGCGCCGTGTTGAGACACAACAACACGTCGTGTTGACTCATTAAACTCCGCGGGCCAAAACTATATCACCGTGCCGTGTTGATCCTTCAACACGCGTGTTCAAAGATAATTCGTGAACAAATTGTAAATAATTTCATAACTGTAATCGAGCGTTACAATTCTCCCCCACTTGAATCGGACTTCATCCTCGAAGTCCGCCGCCTCAAATAACTTCGGGTAGTTCTCTCTTATCTCATCATCCGGTTCCCAAGTCCCATCTGATCCCTTGCGGTGCTGCCACTGCACCTTCACAAGCTCAACTACCTTGTTCCTGAAGGTTTTCGTTTTCTGATCCACAATCGCCACCGGTCTCTCAATATAATTCAGACGGTCATCCACCTGAATATCTTCCAATGGAACAACTGTAGAATCATCCACCAAACACTTCCTCAGCTGAGAGACATGAAATGTGCTATGAATTGGGTTAAGCTAGGCTGGAAGATCTAGACGATACACAACTTGGCCCACCCGAGCCAAAACCCTGAAGGGACCAATATACCTGGGGCCCAACTGGCCCATATTCCTGAATCGGTTGACACCTTTCCAAGGTTACACCTTCAGGAGAACCATATCTCCCACCTGAAACTCCAAATATGATCAACGCCTGTCGGCATGACTCTTTTGCCGACTCTGAGCTGTCTAGAGCCTGCTCCGAACCTGCTGAATCAGCTTAGTGGTCTTGAGTACCACCTCATTACTCCCCATAACCCGTTGACCGACCTCGCCCCAACAGATCGGGGTCCTGCACTTCCTCGCATATAGCATCTCAAAAGGAGGTCGCGATGCTAGCGTGATAAATGTTGTTATAGGAAAATTCCGCTAACAGATGATATGTATCCCAACTCCCACCAAAATCCAACACGCACGCATGTAGCATAAGAGTCTGGATAGTCTGATCACTCTGACCATCGGTCTGCGGATGAAATGATGTACCGAAAAGAAGACAAGTGCCCAACTCGTCATGGAATATCTTCCAGAATCTGGAAGTAAAACGGACATCCTTGTCAGAAACCACTGATACTGGCACCCCATGACGTGCCACAATCTCCCGAATATAAATATCAGCCAACTTCTATGCGGAAATGATCTCCGAAATCGGAATGAAATGCGCTCTCTTGGTCAATCGATCCACGATGACCCAAATCGAATACACTCCGCGCGTAGTCCTGGGAAGCTTTGTGATGAAATCCATAGTGATGTCTTCCCATATCCATAGAGGAATCTCCAATGGATGCATATTGCCATGGGGTCGCTGATGCACGGCCTTGAATTTCCTGCAAGTTAAGCACCACTCCACGTACCAGTCCACATCCCGCTTCATGCAGGGCCACCAATAATCAAGACGAAGATACCTATACATCTTCGTCACCCCAGGATGAAAGGAGAACCTAGACTTGTGGGCCTCGTCCATCAAAATCTGGTGTGCACTGCCCCAATAAGGAACCCAAACTTGGCGATGCAGAGTCAGCAATCCACGACTATCATAATCGAAGGAAGCCGCCTGACCCACAATGCGCTCACTCTTCCGGTGCTCCTCATTCATAGTCTCGGCCTGAGCCTCACGAATCTGCTCCAACAATGGAGTAATCACGGTCATCCTCAAACATATATTCCTGATTAGAGCCGCAACCACCTTGCGGCTAAGAGCATTGGATACCAAATTGGCCTTCCCGGGTGCTAAAGGATCTCACAATCATAACCCTTCACCACGTCCAACCATCTATGATGCCTTATGTTCAGATTCGGCTGATCCAACAGATACCTCAAGCTCTTGTGATCCGTGTAGAGAGTACAACGAACCCCATAGAGGTAATGCCGCCAAATCTTGAGGGTGAAAACCATGGCCCCCAACTCCAAAACATGCATCGGATAATTCGCCTCATGAGGCTTCAGCTGCCTTAAAGCGTAAGCGATCAGGCGACCTTGTTGCATCAACACTGCCCCCAAACCTGAGATCGAAGCATAAAAATAAACCACAAAGTCATCAACGCCCTCTGGCAGGGTCAGAATCGGCGCCTCGCACAACCGCTGTCTAAGAGTCTCAAAAGTTGCCTACTGCTCAGGCCCCCAATGAAATGTCACCGACTTCGTGGTCAGTCGGGTCAATGGAATAGCGATCTTGGAGAAATCCTGGATGAATCTCCGATAATAACCAACCAGACCAAGAAAACTCTGAATCTCAGATGGAGACTTTGGAAACTCCCACTGCATCACGGCCTCGACCTTGGCCGGATCGACCAGAATACCCTTCTGGTTGACAAAGTGCCACAGAAACTGCACCTCGCGCAACCAGAACTCACACTTGGAGAACTTTGCGAAAAGTCTCTCCCTCCTCAAAGTCTCTAGCACTTCCCTCAAGTGATCCTCATGCTACTCCTGAGTCTTGGAATAAACCAAGATATCATCAAAAAATACTATCACAGACCGATCCAACATCGGTCTGCACATACGGTTAATGAGATCCATGAACGTGGCCGGAGCATTGGTGAGCTCAAAAGGCATCACCACGAACATATAATGACCATATTGAGTCCGGAAAGTTGTCTTCTACACATCTTCATCCTGGACCCGCATCTGATTATACCCCGATCACAAATCAATCTTGGAGAATCAAGATGCACTCTAAAGCTGGTCAAAAAGATCATCAATCCTTTGGAGGGGATAACGGTTCTTCACTGTTACCTTATTAAACTCTCAGTAGTCGATACACATACGATGAGACTTGTCCTTCTTTTTCACAAACAGAATCGGTGCTCCCCAAGGCGAAATGTTCGGCCTAATAAATCCTTTGTCTAACAGCTCCTGCATCTGTATAGACAACTCCTGCATCTCGGGAGGAGCCAACCAATATGGTGCTTTGGCTATCGGAGCCGCATCTGGAACCAAATCAATCCTAAACTCCACCTGCCTCTCCGGAGGCACCCCAGGAAAATCCTCCGGGAACACACCGGATACTCCTGCATAATTGACACATCATCCACGGTCACCTTGCCCTTATCCCGGGTATCCACGACATAGGCGACAAAACCCGAGCAACCCTGAAAAATATAGCGTCTGGCCCTCGCTGTAGAACACATAATCGGCCCACGCTGCAGTCTCTCACCCTGAATCACCAAATCTCCCCCACTTGGGGTGCGAAACCAAACTAACTATTGTTCAAAGTCGATCACTGCCCCATTAGGGCTCAACCAATCCATGACCACCATAACCTTGTTCCCACGCAGAGGAATGGGAACCAAATCAATCGGATACTGCTCGCTGAAAAACCGAAGAGTACAATCCCGATGAACTCTCGCAGCCCGAACCGTCCTATCATCAACAATCTCAACATCCAGAGGATAAACCAGCTCCCCTGGAGCTCCAGCAAATCTCTTGCTAAGAGCAAGCGATACAAAGGATCGGGTAGACCCCGAATCAAACAATACCAAAGTAGAGATACTGTTCACAAGGAACGATCCTAAAATGAAACACATAAACATAAGCAAGAAATTCAATATAAATAAAGAGATAAGGAGAAGATACATACCCACCACAACATCGGGAACTGTACGTGCCTCCTCTGTCATCAGCTGGACAGCTGTGCTCTTCACCACAGGCGCATCTACCTGGCCCTAGCGGCCGTTAGTAATCTGAAGAGTCGTTGGAGTGGGTGTTGACATCGGTCCTACTGCAGCCAAATCGGACATTGGGCCTTCTTGTGGCCCCTTTGATTGCAATGAAAGAAAATCATATATGATCCCTAGGTGGTGGTACCACTACAATCCTTGCTATAATGACCCCTCCGGCCACAGTTGAAGCAGCCAGAATCACCACTACCACTCCTGTACGGTCCATCGTGTGTCCTGCCGCACTTTCCAGAACCGATGGCCCCTCGATGTAGAACACGATACCGTGGGTCTCTTTCCCGAACCCCCTGATTTTTGTACCTCATATGGCTTCCTCTTCCTCTCCATATCCAGGTCAATCTCCCTCTCCATAGCCTGAGCGATCATATCCTCTAGTGTCTTGCAACTGGATCGACTCACAAACTGCCTAATGTTGCTCCTCAATATCTCATGATATCAGGCCTTCTTCATTTCCTCATCCACCATATATTGCGGAACCAGAAGTGCCCTCTCCCTGAACATCACGATGATATCAGCCACCGTTTTAGTAGTCTGGCGGAGATCCTAGAACTCTCGCGGCAGCTGCTGCACCTCAATAACTGGTGCAAACTCAGCTTGGAACCGAGTCGAGAAATCATCCCAGGTCATCCCATCAACAACATCATGACCCATAGCACGGACAACCTCTTCCCACCAGTCTCGTGCCCTGCCCTTCAAAAGGCAGGAAGCTAGTCTGACCTTGTCCCCCTCGGGACAATGACTGGTGCGGAAAATGTTAGTGACATCCGCTAACCACCGTCTGCTCGCAATAGGGTCCTTCACCCCATGATAATCCGGAGCCCACATGCCCGTAACTCCCTGAAAGTCAAAGATCGTGCTCCTGCTAGTGTCATCATCTCCGAATGAAATGAGCTCAACCACTCATCCACAACCTCCAAGATACCCTACTTGACCGAGCCGAAGATCATAGGAGTCTGATCAAGAATGCATCAAGTAATCTCTGAAGAGAGAAACTCCCTAGTCTGCTCATCGAGCTATCCAACTCCAAATCCTAAGCCTGAACCCTCACCGGCACCAGAACTGCCAACAAGTCTACCCCGCAATACTACCATACTGAAAATAGACCATATAAACCATCCGAACACACACATCGAAATAAATATCGAGGGAAATCACAACTCTATAAGCTCCTTGATTTTATCGCAGCTCTCCTTGAATCGAGTATGGATCATCTGCTTCCAGTAGTACGGTCCCATACTACCTTCCACATCTGTAACACCCCAATTTCAGAAGGTCAAGAAAGGAAAGGAAAAACCCTAAGTCAATAAGTCAACTCGTCGATTCCAAGGAAGAACTCGACGAGTCGGAGCGAGTCCCGTGTCGCGGATTAAGTGGCCGACTCGGCGAGTCGGGGGAATGACTCGGCGAGTCTGGTCTGGGTTGGGAAACCCTAATTTTGGGACTTGGTGCCCTATTTACGCATCATATTCTCATTCCCTCAGCCTCATCTTCAACCCCCAGACCCCAAACCCTCACCCACGAAACCCTAGTGCATCTTGTGAGTGTTTGAGCCACTTTGGTGTGATTTGTGTGCTCTTGAAGAGGAAGAGGAAGGAGAAAGAAGTTGGAGGTTCAAGAAGGAGGAAGTAGATCCAGAAGATACACTCCATTTGCTGCATTTCTTGCTAATCAAGTCTTCATCTTGGATTTTGGTTTATTAGATCTCCTTATAGTCCCTTTTTGGAAGGTTTTTGGTCCATGAATGGTTGTCTTTGGGTTTTGGACGTCCCCCAAGCATGATCCTTTCAGATCTGGAAGTAATTAGGGTGGTTAAGGCATAAAGGTGCAAGCTTTATGCCATTAGGAAGTCCCATGAAAGCTTAAAGAGATTATTATAGCCTTTTGGAGCCCTAAAGGCCATGCAAGGAAGTAAAGACCATGACTTTACATGGTTATTGGATGTCTAGAGTCTAGATCTTGTTTTCCCTGCCTTGGTTTGGTGTAATAAGGGTTTTGGACAATGGAGTTATGTCTTAATGAGCTAGGGTTTTGTCTAAACCCATTAAGAAGGACTTGGGATGGGTAAAGCTGGAAACTTTACCCTTAATAAGTCATTTCCAGAGTGTTTATGAAGTTTGGAGTTCAGATCTGAAGTGTAGGGGCTTAAACTGTTAAGATGGCCCAATCAGACTGAGGGACTCGGCGAGTCCAAAGAGGGACTCAACGAGTCAAAGTGTATTGTCCCATTTATGTTCAAGCTAGAACTCGGCGAGTCTGCGAGTTGACTCGACGAGTTGATTTGATGAACCGAGAGTCTGTTTAGCTAGGGAACTCGGCGAGTCAGGAGCGGACTCGGCAAGTGGGTTCAGGATGTCAGTGTTCTGGGTTTTTGTACCCGACGAGTTGAATGAGCCACTCGGAGAGTTGAGTCAACTTGGGGTGTTGACTTTGGCCATTGACCAATTGACTCTGACTTTGACCAAGTTTGACCTAATTTGACTTTCGAGGGTGTTGTGGTCTAAGTGTTATTTTGGGGTATTGATAGTTCGGGGAGTCGAAGGATCAGCAATCCGGGGGATTGCCAGCTACCAGCCAGAAGAATATCAACAGGTCTTCAACAGTGCAAGATGAGTCTCCTCACTGTGTCCATGGGTCTATGGCCACAATGTCGGCCCATTATGTTTATGTTTATGTATATAGTAAGACCCGGGGGTTAGCCCTAGGCACTTATTGTGACATGTTTCGGATTTAGATCCGTTACCGGGGTTAGCCCGATGCATTTTATATGTTTCGGATTTCGGTCCGATGCCGGGTAGGGAGGTGAGTTCGGGCGAGGCCCCGTGTCTCATCACTAGCCGAGTACGGACAAGGTTCCGTATCTCATTAGCAGCAGAGCAGGGGCGAGGCTCGAGTTAGGAGGAAGGTGAGTATGGGCGGGGGCCCGTATCTCACTATCAGCAGGAGTGTGGACGGGGTTCCATGACTCATCAGTAGCAGGACAGGGGCGGGGCCCAAGATAGGCGAGACCTTAGATCAGGAGTATAGTAGAGTATGTTTAGCTTATTTGTGTTATGTCATATATGCTTAGCGGGTGGGGCCCAGAGACAGGCGGGGCATAAGAGAACAGATCTGTATACCGAGCGGGGCTCAATGCCAGGTGGGGCCTGATGTCGGGGTTAGTCCGATGTCGGGCAAGTCCTGATACAGCGGGCAGGGGCCCAATATGTGGTTATGTATGTGGTATGTGGTAGATTGGGGAACTCACTAAGCTTCGTGCTTATAGTTTTCAGTTTTGGTTTCAGGTACTTCCGGTAGCGGAGGGAGGAGCTCGGGATGATTGCATGGCACACACCATAGTTTGATTAGACTGGGATGTTGTACTCTGATAAAAAGAATATGTTTTGAGATTATACTCTGATTGATATAACAGTTTTTGTTTATGAATGAAATGGTGGATAATTATGGCTTCCACTAATGATTTAAAAATGAAATTTTCGGACCGTATTTTTGGGATGTTACAACATCTATCGGTACTTTCCTCAAGAATTGCCTAGACTCAACCAGGTTACTCTAAATCCATATAACCTTCCCTCACAGATAGGGCTCACAGCACTAAATGTCATCCTAGGTTTTCCTAGGGAAAACTCCATACCACTCTCCGCCATCAGCTGCAGAAGAAACTCCCACAAACTTCCTCTAACTGGATCATGCATACCATTACGTATCACTAAAACTAGATAATTCTTCGAATGAAAGGTCTCACACTACAACGGTTGGACTTAAACAAGAGTTGTGCAATAGAGTTAAAACCTAAGCCTCCAAAATTATTTAGTTCCCATAATATGTAACTTAACATATTCGCTTACTAGTTAGCAAATTCTAGTTAGAACTCCTAAAAGCACAAAGCAAGCAGCATTCGAGCATCAAGTATCGAAACCACGCATAACCTAATCAGGCCATCTTATCACTGACTGATCAGTACTAGCATGCAAATCTACAAGCTCATACAATATGCATACAAAGGCATCTCTCCTAGCATTCTACCATGCAAAACTGAGCAAATCCTTAGCCCCAACTAGCATGCGATCCACAGATTCACAACATATCAAATAATATGTATGGGTAATTTGGAAAAACTTACTTGAGCTCGGCTGATTGCATGCACCACACCCTCTTTTTAAGGAAAAACCTTTTCTTAAAATATGTTTCTTGTTAAAAACTTTATCAAATCCTTAGTTTGAGTTCAGACACACCCGAGAGTGTGCCCAAATCCCTCAAACCAAGGCTTTGATACCAACTTGTAACGTCCCAAAAACATGATCCCAAAATTTCATTTTTAATTCTAGTAAAAACAGTATTCCAAAACATTGTTTATACAACCCAATAAAATAAGTGTGTCAAACATCATAAAAACAAGATTGTGTCCCATAAACAGAATCCATATGGTGTGTGCAATGCAGTCATCCCGAGGCCTTCCCCATGGAACTGGAAGTACCTTAAACATACACTGAAAACTGTAAGCACAAAGCTTAGTGAGTTCCCTAAACTACCCCATACGATACATAATTAATCACATACGGGCCCCCCGCCTGACATCAAGCCTCGCCCGACATCGGGCCCCACTCGTTTTACAGATCTGTTATTCTCAAGCCTCACCTGTCATTCGGCCTCGCCTACTATGCACATAGAATATATATCACATAATCATGCTAACACGTATAATAATCATAAAACAGTAGCATATGTTCCAGTAATTGGTCCTTGCCCGACATCGAGCCCCGCCCGGTATGAATAGCAGCGCACAACACATGAAAGGGTCACGCAGACTCCTAACATCCTAGTATAATCAACAAGGGCCAACATTTGTGCCTTAGACACATTAAACCCAGTGAGGAAACTCACCTCGAAGGCTGAACAATAGCTGAATAGGTCCCGACTCCAAATATCAACTCTACCCGACACCTAAACAGTAACAATTCCTTAGATACAACTCAACATACCTCTACACCCCCTAATAGGTCAAACTTGGTCTAAGACAAAAGTCAAGGTCAACAGCCCATGTTGACCCAACACGTTGTGGTTCCCTCTGACCACACCGTGTTTCCCCTTTATCCTCTAAGGTCGGAAAATCCCCGCCAACACGCTGTGTTTCCTTGGAAACACGCCGTGTTTCCTCGAGTTCCATCAGCTTAATACATTAAGTTGTTTCCTTCGCCACCAAGAGTTCCCAAGATCAGATCTGAACCCAATAGGGACTTAGAAGGGTAAAGTTTCCAACTTTGCCCATAGGGACTACCAAAAATGGTCCAAAACTTAAACACTAAGGCTTAATAGCACAAGGCCTAACCAGTAAGAACTTAACTCATGGGTCATAGCCCCAAAACACAAATCTGACCTCCTTGAGCTAGAAAACCATGTAAAGTTGCCAACTTTACGTTTTTGCATGCCTAAATGAAGCTCTTCAGCTTAAAAAGGAACTTAATGCATGCATGGGACCAATTCTTCTCATAAAGCTTGCACCTTTAAGCTCAAGGGGGTCCAATGCAACTCAAATCTGGAAAAACAAACCCCAAAACGACTTCTCATACTCTTCAACCCAAAAAGACCAAAAGCATGAATTAAGGAGGTGTAAACATCTACTAGTCAAGGTATGAAGTTGATACCTCCAAGAGACTACAACAAGTGGAGAGATTCTGCATCTATGACCTTCCTTCCAAGCTAAGCACCCTAAATCTGTTGGATATAGTGTCTAAGTCCATAACTTTATTTGGTATGTACTTGACCCGACCCGGCATGGTCCATTTGGGTTGCATGGCATTGCAATACTTGGATAGACAAAATGAGAGAAAGTACACTTGTGATTTTAATATATTATAAGTTCTAATATATTAATAATAGTATTATTTAATTAGTATTGATCAAGTATTAATCTAGTATTAATTTGGTGATCAAAGTGAGACTAATTAAATATATAGGGTTGATTATGACAATCATCAATTCTTTTATGGTGTATTAATGATCCATGGTTTATGGGTTTGGTTATAACCATATGGAGCTCCATGGATAGTCCATGGGAGTTACAAACCCATGGGTCATGAGAAATGAAGAGTCATGACAATTAGGGTTTACATTTGTAACTCCTAATTATGACACACTATAAAAGAAACCCTATAGCATGCAAAGGTGAACTAGTTGATTCAGAAGAGGGCATAACCGATTTTTGAGGCTAAGTGACATTCTCTCAAGTTATTCCAAGTTTGTAGTGTTGCGTGAAGCATTTGAGGCACAACATTTGGGGTGCTAGGCTCACAAAGTCTTGAAGGAATCCAAGCAACAACAAGGTATGTATTTCTACTAGTTTTTATGTTTTATGTAATCCCCATGCCATGCTAGTTAGGAAATAACCTTGAAAAAGGAATTTGCATGTATATAGAGAAAACATAGATTCAAGGTTATTAGGGTTGCATGTACACTTAGGAAGTGTTAGAATGCTCAAAACCCATCAGTGGTATCAGAGCCTAGGATTGTTTTCTGTATACTTGATGCAAAACTGCTTAAAAATCGAAAATTCTGCACTCTGACGACTGGAATCGCCGAGTTCATGGAGAGGACTCGCCGAGTCCATGAACAAATTCATCCTACTCGTCGAGTAGGATATTGCACTCGACGAGTAGGAGCGTGCTGGGCAGTTTGTTCGAGTTTTGTTGCTGGAAATGGATTAAAATCATTATCCCAATCTGTTTTGGACTTGTAAAATCTGTTTTTCAAAATGATAATGATTATGTTAACCTATTTTACATGACTTTTATCAATTTTCAAGTATTGTATATGTTTATATGATTTCTTGAAATTGTTTGATATGAATATTTGTTCTTATGGGTTTTTAGAAGATCATAGGAATTTTGTGTAACTTACATGCTTGTGTAATTCATGATCTTAATGCTAATGATGGTGTCCATAACTTGTCCTCAAGTTATGGATAACCAAAAGTCACTTCTTTAAAAGTTGTAATTAAAGAATAGGAGGTTTCATAAAATGAAGAGTCTTCATTTTTATGAAGCATTAAAACTCATAAGTTACAAATTGAAGAGTCTTGAAATAGTTTCAAAACTTGCCCTCAAGTTTTTGGGAATTTGTAAAGTTACCCCCTCATGTACACTTTAATTCCAAATTGAACTCTTAGAATTTTTTAAAGGTAAAATTCAAGCTTTATGGACTTCATTAAATTAATTAAAGTGTTTAATTAAAAGAGTTAATAATTCCATAAAGACATGGTTTAAGTTTAATTAAATTAAGTATAGTTTAATTAATAGATTAAACCACCAAGTATTTTAAATGTTTAAAATACACCCTTATACTATTATTATAATTTTAATTATATAGATATGTATAAGAATATGTCATTCTTACCGTTAGTAGGCCTCATTCACGAAGCCGGTCTATAAGGGGGGTATAAGGTTGTTGCCTATAAAATGGTGACTTAATGGGTGTCCACTCTCACCCACCGCTTCCTTGATCGGTGGAGGGTCGTTAGCCGAACGGGTAGGATACGACTTTAAATACTCATTAAAAGTATAATGAATTATAAAGTAACTATACATTATAAATTCCCAATCTTAGTTACTTTAGGAAAATGTGAAATTGGTGCTAGCCCATAAAATTACACTTTGTACCTTACCAAGTCGTTAGTGGAGCGTGTGTGGTTAACCGGCACACTAACATGGACTAGTAAGTGTGGCAAAGGGTAAATTGACTTTATTATAGATCGGTGGAGCGTGTGTGGTTAACCGGCACATCGATTAGGTAATATTGTTGAGGGTACCAAGTCAATTTGTATGGTAATTCACACCTTGTTTGTGATCCTCGGCATCCCAGTCACAAACTTGAGAGGGCACAATCGAGATTCAAACATGCCATTGAAAGTTCAATGTATCTCAAAAGATCTAGGAGTTTCAAATCCAATTAAAAACTTAATTATATTTCGTTTTTATGGTGGAAATTGGTAAATCGTCATTTACCTACCTTCAACTATTTTATAATTTGGATTACGACATCCCTCTTCCAGTTATAAATAGGTTGTTGGGTCCTAGCCTTACTATTTCATATTGGGTGTTATATTAAGGACTTTAAATCAACTAACTTGAATTTCTCCCATTATAGATGTCTAGTTTAGACAGCTATGGTCCTCCCAAATCTTTAGGAACAAGCTTCCTAATGAAGATGATATCCCAAAAGGCAACCAAGGTGAAAGATCAATCCCTTTGTTGTGCATTAGTGGGACTGGAAATCATACTTCACTTCCTCCACCTCCTCCAATAAATCTCCCTATCCCATAAGTTTCAAGACCTGATAAGTTCTAAGTCACTCAATCCCTATTGGCAAACAAAGTCTATATGTGCTTAGGTCGTGGAGATTAAGTCACATATTGACAAGCCGGGAGAGTTGGGTGTCGAAGTCTCGAGGTAGCTGGCTGTTGACTTGGTTCTTCAGTCACTCCCTGATGACAGATCACGACATGACCCTTAATGATCTTACCTATTTGCTTGAGAATGCTGAATCGGCAATGATTTGGAGCATTGGTAAAGCAAATTAGATTGGAAGATCTGCTTCCCAAACCTATTTGGACATTGACATTGGTGACATTGGAAGTCCAGAAAACTTTCTCTTCCCAATGGAAAGGGATTGGCCATAGTCAACTCGGTTGACCAAATGGTAAAGAGAAAGGCTAAGTCTGTGATAGTCCCGTGTACCGTTTCCAAAGAGTCCATATGTTTCTGTTGCCAAAGGAAGGGCATTGGTTGCGAAGCTGCCAAATTTACCTAAAAGTCCATAAGGATAGTAAAGTCAAATGTTTGACTCTACTTCAGGTAAAGTCCATTGTCTAACTCTATTAAGTTTCTATTCTGAGATTCTTATTGCATGATGTGACTGGGTCACATGTTGATGTTTTAAGAATCAAAGAAAAGTGAAGAAACTTAAAGGAAGTATATGCTGATTCTGATCGCGAAGAGGGATTTCGATCGCATGGTTCGGTGATCAGAATTTTGAGTTGTTACTTAAGAGTTATGATATATTGCTTAGGAATAAATAACAACAAGTTTTCCATATGGATTGTAAGGATAAGTTTTCCGCAAAGTTTTAAAATAAAAGAAAATGGTTTTGATTTTATTTATTTTAAGTATCCTTACAATGGCATTTGTGAAAAAGGTTGTTGCTTATATGCTTCCATTGATAAGCAATATGGGTAAATGGATTTGATTCTTTCATTAGTGGTAGTGTCATAATTTACCAAATAAGGAAAGATTCTCATCACCCAAGTTTCAGTTGGATAGAAACTTGGAATCATGCAGGTTGTATTGTGTGATGAATGAGAATTTTCATCTTTGGTAAATTAAGACTAATTCCTTGTTCACATTCGCATGTGTGTCAAATGAAGGACTAAAGGATCGGGTACATTAAGTTGTGCACTAGTCAGGTCCACCACAAAGGTAGATAAGATTATTCGTTATGATTTACTAAATTTTAGTAAATATGGTTATGCTTACGAGTTTAAGTGTAATTCTGAAACATTGGAAAAGTTTCAATGTATGGCAGAATGAATAAGAAGAATCAAATAAGGCAGAAAGATAAAAGTTTCTCCAATCTGAAGAGATGGGAGAGTACTTGTGTATTTTGTTTTATGATTATCTTAGTGATTATGGAACCATATCATAATTGATCCTCTAAGGACACCTTAGTGTGTTTGTTGCCTGAGGAGAGGAATCGTGAATTGTTGAAATGGTTAAATCAAAAGATAATTCATACTTCATTCCAAAAACAAATCCTCGAGTTATACTCCAAGATTAAGCCTTGAGTGACATAATCTTAAGAAAGGTTTAAAACACTTGTCAAATGTAGAGTAAAATGTTTTCTTACTCTTGTACATTTGAAATTGGTAAGTTGTGATGTCTTGGATAAAACAAAGATCGACTAAGGCCAATTGTGTGAAGTGTTTGTAAAAGATTCCGCACTATCTCTTGAATATTTGGCAAGAGAGTCTTATATGTCAAGAGGACAGTGGGAGTCTAAAAGATCTTAAGATAGGTTCAAGAACTAATCAAGAGTTTTGTTAATCACTAGCCCACGACTTGAGGTTTGTAACCTATCGTGTTGACATATTCTTATTTCTGTGTCTATTCCAGTTAAAAGTTGATTATGCTTGTGAGTTCTATGAGTTCTCAATTGTTTGCATAACAACCCGGAAGCAATGGTGGGCATTGTGCTACCAGGTGGAAAGAAATTAAGATTGAACAAGTTCAGTCTATATGAGTTTGGATTTGTCACTAACCTTGTCTTGTGGTTATGGTTATAACAAATTCACATGGATAGGAACACATACACCATAAAAATCTAAGTGTCATAAGGTTTCTCTTCGATTCATGAAAATGATGGTAAGGAAACTCTTTCACTAAGTAGATTTTGAGTAGATAGCAATTGTGAGAATGAAAAAAGGTCTAAACATTATGATTACGACATCCCTCTTCATAATTGTTTAGACACACAAGTGAGCTATCTAAGGAAAGGTGTATGGTTTTGATAAAGTCTTATGAAAGAAATTGCGTATCAGAAGTTTGAACTTTGGTAGAAAAGTCAATAAAGTGTTGGTTTCTAAAAGTCCAGCTGATCTCTGGATACATGTCAAAGCTAGTGGGAGCATAAGTGTTATGCTAGTAAGATAATAATCATTATGCTAGTGGGAGCATGATTATTATGTTAAGTGTTGCAAGTCAGCAATATTAATTATAGAAAACAAAAGTTTCAATTCGCCTTGAAAAAGTTGTTTTGCTATAATTAAGGGAGAGGATTTTATACTTCACTCCAATTCTACAAGCTTAGATTGAGAATTTAATCTACTTTAGTCAAGAATATATATGAATGTTATGCTGGAATGGTTCAACATAAGGAAATTCTATATATGTTGCGTTCTCAAAATTCGATTATGATTACGGCATCCCTCTTCATAGTTCGAATTATGAAAACATGGCAAATAAAAAATTTTATAGCATAAATCATGTCCCATATGCTTTGGGTATAGGTTTGATTACATGTGCTATAATATTCATCCATTCTAAATTTTCCAAATGCCTAGGGCATTAAGATGGAAAAAGGAATAGAACTGGAAATGACTAAAATGATTAAGCAAAGTTGTCGAGGACAATCTGAGGTTTACCAAAGATTGGTTGCTCATGGACAATTAGAAGTATAGAGTAAGGACCATATTGACATATTTTGAAAAGAGGCAACTCTTGTTCAGAAGTGATGGTCAAAATGCTAATATGGAATTGTCTCCATAGGTGGAAGTTATTCTTTGAATCTGTGTAAGATTAAAGAACTTAATGCTAAGAAGGATGTTCAAAGGAATGTACTTTGAATTTGAGACTTCATTTCCATGGAATTGTTTTCCATTGGAATACTTTGTAATTTCTGTTGCCAAGTCTTTGTGACTTCTGTGCATAGTCATTACAAGGGGATCATTGCATATAAGTTTAGAATCTAACAGATTACAGTAGATGGCAAGAGTTTGGTATTCTTTCATTTACAACGAGGATTGGAATTGTGAAATTAGCATCATTGGAATATTGTCAATTGATCTATTTCACAAAGAGAGGACCATATGTAAACATAGTATGCATACTTGGAGTATGGCATAATTGTTGTTTGGAAAAACATAGTGTACATGCTTGGAGCATGGGACAACTAATGTTTTAATTCAAGCATAAAGTTAATTAATCGAAACATAAATAATGAGTAATCAATATGGTGCTTAAATAAAAGGTGTTTTTATTTACACTCAAAGTGTTGGGGCCATATAAGATTAGTATTATTCTTGTGTTTCACTTTGCATGTTTTGACTTCCAGAATAATTATGTTATGGTATATATCATATTATTCAAACCATCCACAGTCAGTCATATGTTGGAAGTAGATATGAATCAAGACTGTCATGAATTTGGCTTGTATGATTTGTCTAAAGTGCTTTAGACAATGCAATGGTTGCTACAACATTCATGAGTACTCATAAGGGCTGAGTATTGGATTCAACCCACGCTCACTTGCATCACTTCATGGAATTTATCTCGAGTGATCGTGAGACGGTAATATCATATAAATCTTCAAACCTAGAGATATGAGTTGTTGACTATGAGTTGGTTATTCATTGATTGTACGAAAACGCATTGGTAACTCGATGTTATAAAACGTGCCTTTGTGAATAATTCAACAAGTAGTTAGTACAAGCATATCAGTCGAAGTTTATCTGTTCCTTCTAGAAATAGAAGCGATATCTGGGGCCCTCGATGATTTGGTTTTGACCTATGTACCGGGCCCGGTCAGAACCTAATTGATGTGTTCAATTTAGTTCTATGTCGAAACAAATCAGAGATCGAGAAACAAATGCTGGACAATAAGTAAGACCATGTTCCATGTGTTTGTCCAGCTGATATCATGAGAACAGAGGATTATATGATCACTTATCTTAAATGGCGTATCATCATCATCTCAGTTCCGAGAGACTTTGAAAGAGCTACGATTGCTAGTCGGATTTTGAAGTCATATTTGCAAATATAGTTATTAGACTTATCCAAGTGGGAGACTGTTGGATATAGTGTCTAAGTCCATAACTTTATTTGGTATGTACTTGACCCGACCCGGCATGGTCCATTTGGGTTGCATGGCATTGCAATACTTGGATAGACAAAATGAGAGAAAGTACACTTGTGATTATTAATATATTATAAGTTCTAATATATTAATAATAGTATTATTTAATTAGTATTGATCAAGTATTAATCTAGTATTAATTTGGTGATCAAAGTGAGACTAATTAAATATATAGGGTTGATTATGACAATCATCAATTCTTTTATGGTGTATTAATGATCCATGGTTTATGGGTTTGGTTATAACCATATGGAGCTCCATGGATAGTCCATGGGAGTTACAAACCCATGGGTCATGAGAAATGAAGAGTCATGACAATTAGGGTTTACATTTGTAACTCCTAATTATGACACACTATAAAAGAAACCCTATAGCATGCAAAGGTGAACTAGTTGATTCAGAAGAGGGCATAACCGATTTTTGAGGCTAAGTGACATTCTCTCAAGTTATTCCAAGTTTGTAGTGTTGCGTGAAGCATTTGAGGCACAACATTTGGGGTGCTAGGCTCACAAAGTCTTGAAGGAATCCAAGCAACAACAAGGTATGTATTTCTACTAGTTTTTATGTTTTATGTAATCCCCATGCCATGCTAGTTAGGAAATAACCTTGAAAAAGGAATTTGCATGTATATAGAGAAAACATAGATTCAAGGTTATTAGGGTTGCATGTATACTTAGGAAGTGTTAGAATGCTCAAAACCCAACAAAATCTTCAAGCTTCCATTAGAAATGAGCAAAATAACCACAAGAATCCTTTTAAGGCTCAAGAACACCACCAAGAAAGCTTAAAAGACAAATTAGGGTTTTAGTGGCAATGGAGGCTGGTAAGGAGACCAAACCTTGGGGACTTAAGGAGATTATATAGGGTGCAACACCCTAAAATTAGAGTTTCCTTCCCAGCTGTCAACACGCCTTGTTGAGACACCACAACACGCCGTGTTGACTCATTAAACTTTGCAGGCCAAAACCATATCACCACGCCGTCTTGATCCTTCAACACGTCGTGTTCAAAGCTAATTCATGAACAAACTGTAAATAATTTCATACCTGGAATCGCGTGTTACACAAATAATTATTTTACTTGTGGATCTTTACATGTGTTTATAATCAAGTGTGATTATAAACAAAGATTTTAAAATTTCATACGTTAATATGTGTAGTCACATGTGATTATAGATATCTATTTATATAATCATATGTGATTTTGTATTGTCATAGGTGGAACTAAAACTTGATGAAAAAGATATCAAATATAGTTGTGAATGCTTTAATCATTTCGGTTCACTATGCACACATGATTTCAAAATATTGATGAACAATGATTTCAAGGAAAGACTAGAACAATATATTCTTTGGTGATGGAGAAAGGGTGTAATATCTTCTAATTATCAAATTACTAGAGACCAGTTTGAAAGGGATGTCGATGTTATAGAAGTAGTTAATGAAGCATTCTTTATCTTCGAATTATGTTTAGATATTATAAGAGATGATAAGGAGTAGATAACCTCTTTTGTTGAGAAAACACAAGTATGCCGTAGGATGTAAAAGAAAGACTTGTTGGTGAAGCACAAAAGTCCATTCTTTATCAAAGAAGAAAACAAGAATGTGTTCTGGATGTGGTAAAAGATAATGATACATTTATCGTACATGTTCAATAAGATTTTATACCAAGAAATGATTGATAAAACAATATAAGATTACATGTTAATCACTTGTGATTACATGAAATTTGAATTTTATTTCATTTTCCGTTATTATATAATTCAATAATAAAAATATACATCAATCATATGTGACTAAAAATATGTTTGCCAATATTCAACCGTAAAAGAATTTGCAATCACATGTGCATATATGTTAAAATAAGTTTAAATAGTTGCCAATCACATGTGATATTTCAAATGTAAAAGAATTTATAACCACATGTGCTTATACAACATAAACATGTGTAATAAGTATCCCCATGTGATTATATAAGTGTTAATAAGAGTTTGTAATCACGTATGATTATACGTTAAAATAAATGAGATTTGTGAATACAAGTGTAAAAGATTATGTAATCGCATATGTTCACTAGTACAAAATTGGCCTATGACGTCAGTTTTTGAAAACTGGGTGGTGTCCTTTTTCATATTTCTCGTCGTTCAAGGTCATAAATTTATTCACATGATTGTTTCCATAATAGTTTACTGAAAACGGTTCAACATTTCAAAATTAGACTTCACACATTAACGTAATTTTTACATAAGAATAGTGACAAGTAGTGTGAAGGTCGAATACCCATTCCCAAATGTCATCTTTCACAGCAGATTTTTTATTTGAGATGTACCTTTACCTTGTGTTAGTTATTAAGTGAGACCTAAAGACATATAAGGTGTTGAAGTTTCATTTTAAGTGATTAAATATTTTATTGAAATTTATAACATGAAAAAAGTTGTGACAAGTCGTGTCACAATCGAAAACGGTGGCCACATGTCATCTTTTATAACAAGTTATTTATTTATTAATTAATTTATTTATTTATTTATTTATATGGACATTTACCTTGTGTTGGGTATTAAGTAAGATGTAAAGACATAGGGTGATAAAGTTTAATTTAAGTGATTAAATCTTATATTGAAAATTCTTACATGAAAAAACACGTGCCAAGTAGTGCAACGGTCGAAAACGCTGGCCAAATGTCATCTTTTATAATGAGTTTTTTTATTTGATATGTACCTTAATTTACCTTGCGGATCTTATAATGAATTTTTTCACATGAAAATACCCGTGACAAAGTAAACACTAGTAATAATCAATGTTTTAAAAGCCGGTTTTTTAGTTGAACCGGTCTGATTACCAATTCTCGGTTCAACCGCCGGTCTACAGCTAACAGTGGTGTGCATTGGCCTTCGAGTTGTGTACACTTGATCGATAGAGTTAGTTAATTTTCTTTGGAAATGGATTGTGCTTTTAATGGTCTAAGTGAAATACAACTATCCAAGTCCAATAAACTAGTTCTAATGGTTTGTCAACTTATCTATCACACTGGTTTTACCCGATTTTTTAAGAAACCACCCGGTTCACTCTAGTCTAAAATTAGCATAAAATCGGTTGTTGTTGAACCAATCTCGTCCCGAGTTCCCGGTTCGAACAACTTTTTAAAATACCAGTCATAATATTATAATTTTTCACTATAAGTTGTAAAATATCAGCCTTGCTATAAATATTTTTTGGTCATTCAAATTATTCATCACATTCTATATATATTTTTCTTCCTATTCACCTCATGTTATAAATAAATATGATCAACTTCACATGTGTAGGAAGGAAAAGAAAGGACCATACTAGGAAGAATTTCCAAGCTAATAGTTTAACACTAGTAAATCTTAACAAAAACCAAAAAAATATCAAACTTATTAATAAAAATATTAGGTATACAACAACATAACCTTGTATATCCTGGGTGCATATAATGAAAATTAACAAAAAGAAACTAACTTGAAATATTTACAAAACTTATAAAAGATAAAAGAATAGTATCAGGTATCGTCCTACGACTACTGTATCTTCACAACTTTTATTTGGCCTTACGTATTTTAGTACCTTTTACAGTCCGACCGAAAGTAATCATTGCGGGATTCAACAGCCATATCAACTTTATCTACAGGTGGCATTATATAATTATCTTTGTGTGGTAAACTATTGTATTGCATTCCTCATCATCACTTTCATATGCATCTCTATAACTTTTTGGAGGTGTCATGATCCAACTGACTTTTTATTATCCTCCTGGTCTCTCACATAGAATACATGTCATGTTTGTGAGACAAATACGAACAAATCATCCTTATGCCCTAATGTATCAAGTTTTACCAAGGTTTAGCCAGGAAGATTTTTTTAACCCTTTTTTATTATGAACACAGTCACATTTGAACATATGAATTTTTATTGTATGATAATCTAGAACCCATATATCTTGTAGAACAACATAATAAAAGGTGTTGTCATAATATACCAAGGTTGTAAAAAACGCTAGACGTTAGCTAATCGGTGGACTGGGGTTAAAGGATTAATCGGCTAGGCGGGGATTAATCAAAGACCATTAATTATATATATATATATATATATATATATATATATATATATATATATAAAGTGTAAAAAAATAAATTATATGTAAGTTTGTATCGTTAAAACATAAACACTATATATTTGTATAAGTATGTAATAGGAATTATATGTGTCTAAAAGAATAGATTATATGTGTTTGTAAAAAGAATAAATTATACTTCGTGTGAAATAGAATATATCATATGTGGTGTTATGTAATAGATATTAAAATATACTACGTAGTGTATGTGTAATGTGTAAAAGAATTAAAAAAAAAAGCAAAGCAAAGTAAGAAAGTGGTTTTTTATATTTCTTGGCTATCCCACATCGCTGGATGGAGAAGAAAAGAAAGGCAAATCAGCACTATAAAAGGACATTGCTAGTTCAGCTATCAAGAATTAATTAAACGTGGTTCATTACTGAACCGGTTGGTTTATTAAACCGGCAGGTTTTTTGAACCGGGTTAAATCGCTTCAAATTGAGTTGGTCCAGCTAAGTTGGTTCCAATTTTGGGCTGAGTTTGGCCGATTTGGTCCGATTTTGACTGTTTTTTACTAAGGCTGATTAAGCTAACCCTCTAAGGCCTAATCGTAATCACTTAAAGGCCGAATAGCGTCTAGGAGGTGATTAATCGGCCGCCTAGACCGATTTTTGCAACACTGTAATATATTTCTTCTTTTCTAGATAAACACGTGTCAGTTTCCTCTACACAAACCCCTCTATTTTGGTTAAATGCACCTTCATGATATTTTGTATGAAATAGGTAACCACTGATGTGATATACTACATATTTCATTATGACGTGTTATGGGCCACGAGAAACCCACCTTAGCTCTCTAAAATACTATGTATGTATATATATATATATATATATATATATATATATATATATATATATATATATATCATTAAAAGGAAAAGCATCAGGTTGAAAGGAAAAATTAAAAAAAGGAAAAATTAAAAACAAAAATTCCATACTAGTCCCTATTAAAAAAATCACTAAATGTCAACTCTTACACCCCGTTTCCAAGTTCAAATTAACGAGAGAAAAGAAAAGAAATTGGTGGAAATGAGAAGAAAATAAAAGAAATTGATGTTCCCGAGTTTATTAAAGGAGGGAAGTGGAAGGAAGTGGAGGGAAATGGGAGGATCACATTCCCTCCTAACTTTCCTTCCGATTTGGGAGGATTTGGAAAGAAAGAACAAAATGATTCAATTTCCTTCCACTTCTCTCCAACTAGGGAACACAAAAGAAAATTTGATTTTCCTTTCTTTTCTCTTCTTTTCTCTCATGACTTTCTTTTCTTTTCTCTTCTTTTCTTTTTTTAAAATCGGGAACGAGGCGTTAAGGGGTTGATGATTAGTTATTGTTATGTTCAAGCAAATGATGAATGACAAGGAAAAATGTGCAATTTTCTCAAAACAAAAATTAAATTGGATCATTATTTTACCTCCTATTTTAACCACTAACCAAACGTTTGACTATGCTCTTTCTACAACCATGCTTGTCTTTTATCAAGATGTTTATTTTCCAGATCTACCTTGTGTTACCTATACGTACATTAATGAACAATAATGGTAGAATATGCTTCCTTTTTACTTAGTTAATGAACTATTTAAGTTAAACACTTAATCTGGATATATAGCTGAATATGGTTGTTTTTTTCACATAATATGTACATAATTAGTAAATGGATTAAGCCAAAAGTCATGACTTAATGTATTAAGACCCCAACATAGTTAGTAAATGGGTTACACTATCCATATATTTTATATACATGCTTAATGTATTATGCATTTATCCAATCTAAGTGTTTAATTAACTAATGTACTTTTACAGCTATCCATATTAAGTGACCGATACAATAAAGTATTCATGAATTAAGCACTTTATCTAGATTGTATACAACAATGGAAAACTAATCAAACAAATAATGGAATACCAACAGTATGTATGTTTTTATGGTATTCACTTAAGAACTCAATTCTCTCCTCTACAACATTCTTTTCGGAAATGCATCCTTCCGGTTTGTTTTTGTTTCGAACATGTCCTTTTATAACCTCCATGCATCTTTCAAATGGATACATCCATCGGAATCATACAGGACCACATAATCGTGCTTCCATAATATAAAAAAATAAAGGAGGACAATGTTTCTCTAGCAAATACAATGTGACGCACAGATATGCTTCCAACTGATCGAGCTCTGCCACTATGATTTCTATGCGAGAAATATAATTGAAAAAAAACATAATATTAGAATGTGATAATCATGCGATTTAAGTCCAATAAGCTTATGCTCCTTTTCACTCACCAAACTGGAAATTTTTGAACAATAGCCTTCTGGATCCTAAAAATGTGTCCCTTTCTTTTGGGGTTAATAGCATCTCTTGTGGATTTCATCCCAACCAACCACTAAAAACACCATTTTACTTTGTTGGATACCTCCATACTTCAAATATGGAGGCGAAAACACTTGACCATTAAAAAACACATTTTTATTGTTTTATCCGAATGCAATCACCATTTTACTGTTAAAGATGCACCAATTTGGTGTTTGATGGTGTTAGGGGGGGCGTTATGATATGATATACTGGCATACATATAAATTAAATTGTAAAATTATACATCCACTATGTGATGACGAAAGGATTTTTTTAAAAGTATTTTGGATTATAATAACTTATGTGCACCAAAATTCTACATATAGAACCTGATTAATGGAGATTCCTTTTTTTTATATACATAAAAGTTGATTCTTTTTTCTTACAAAGTGTGTAGATTATCTTATATCCGAAAAAGTGACCAAAAATGACATGCTTACTATATAACACAAAACCAAGTGATTAATTAAATGGATTTTATATTAAAGGGAATTTGAGATTTCATTTAAAAACAACTTATTGACTTATTGGCTTTTTGAAAAGTTAATAAGTTAATTTTTTTTGGCAATGTGAGAAGAACTTCTAAAATGTACATGTAGATTTACTTATATATGTAAAATAACCAAAATGGACATGCATGCTTACTATATAATACAAAACCTGATTTATGGAGAACACCTTATAAAATACATTCTTACCCTTAAATAGCCAATCCCAATCACCCTTTAATTTAGTAACATATAACTTACTATTCATAAAATAATTTTTGTTATCGATGACCGTGCAAGGAAAAGAGTTTTGTCCTATCTTGGTACACTTCGTCAATCTTTCAGAAAACACATTAATGATCGTTTCATAAAGCCATACTTGGGTAGACCAAAGAAGCTAAAAGTAATACCACCTCAGTTTTGTTTGTCTAATACGCAAACTAATTGGGAGGTAATCGTTAAAAGTGTATAATCAGAAGAATTCAAGGTTATAAAATTGATCTAAATGTTAATTATGTTCATGATAAGCACTTTCATTATAATTTTAACTAATTTACAAATAATTTGACATCCTTTTATTTACTCTGTGTTGAAGGCCAAGTCTGATAAGGGAAATGACGCTCGAACAAGGTCCCATTACCCACATTAAATGGGATGCGAGGGGTATGCCAAATTAAAACAAAAATTAGTAATTCCATTAATCGATATTTCAATTGTTGAACATGTCTTTATTAAGTACTTGTTTAGTTAATATGGTATATATACTTCCAACTTGTTTGATTTCTGCTTCATCGGTTGATCATGATTTTAATAGGTGAAAGGTAAACCAATTGGTGCAGATGAATTTTGCATGTAGTCCTTAATGTGGAGGAAAGGATGGAAAATAATGAGGAAAAATATGATCAAGAAGAAGTGAAGCTTGTTTCAGAGGAGTTGGTATGTACTGTCAAACTAGTAGCTTTTAGCTAGTTTTGGTGTTTGTTAATGCTAATTGATAAAGAAAACAACTACTACTATATTTATGTGACATATATTTTTTTCCAGATCAGTCATGAAACTGCAATTGAAAAAGGAAACACCATTCTAAAACCAACCACAAATGACTTCCCATTGGTCTTTGGAAAAGATCATGGTGAATTTGTAAGAGGGGTTAGCACCAGAGTCACTCTAACCAAATATTAGCATCTGCATCGAGCCAGAACTTCATCGAAAGATTTAATTTCTTTATTTAAGCAAAGACTACAGGAAAAAAGAGAGAAAATGTGGAACCAAGGTCGAAAGTTGATTTTACGAAGAGTAAGGTTCCTTCCGATCAGAGCAATCATGTCGAGTCTCAAATAACTACTTGTAACATCCCAAAAATATCGAGTAAAAATTTCAATTTTAAATAAGTTAAATCCGTTCATTCATTTTTCCAAAAGGTGATAACAGTCATAGTAATTTCAAAACAAAAGCATTTATCACAATTACAACTTCAAAGATCTGAATGAACCCATTATTCTAAAACATTAATCATATATTAGAAATAAAACTTATTAAGTACATAAATATCCAATGGATGCGATGCAATCAATTCATGCCCTTCCTTCAATATAAGAAAATGTGAAACAATTTAAACATGAAACCGTAAGCGCAAAACTTAGTGAGTGCCCCAGAGTACCACATACCAAAAATATAACTGGGCCTATTGGGGTACAATCCAACCGGATAAACAAATATGAGCCCAACCCTGGGGTTTATTTCAACCTGATCATACGATAGTGGGCCCACCCCGAGGATTATTTCAACCCCATCATAGAATAGTTGGCCCCACCCTGGGGTTTATTTCAACCCAATCATACAATAGTGGGCACCGCCCTGGGGTTTATTTCAACCCGATCATACAATAGTTGACCCTTCCCTGGGGTTTATTTCAACCCGATCATACAATAGTGTGCTCCGCCTTGGGGTATATTTCAACCCGATCATACAAACATATATGTAATAGTCACATAACAACTAGCATTATACATAACAGAATAATGGGCCGGCATTAGTGCCTTCAACCCATCGGTACAGTGAGAAGGCTAACCTAAAGCAGTCACATAAGATAAAACCACATAAGTAGCTAAGATGGGTTTCCAGCTCTGAGCGAGAACTTGTGGTTTGGGTAAAAGTGCGCACTTAGTCCCTGAGCGAGATTTTTAACTCGGACGATCCCTAATGTTAAAGTTTGTAACCCGCCTGGTCCCTCACTTAACATTCCATTTGTTTTGGGGTTAGAAAACCCCTACGTTATAAGCATGTTGAGGGTATTGAGAGTACAGGGACTAATGACTAGCTTTATTTCGTGGGTAGATGATGAAAAGCATGGTCATGATGCTGAAATAAAAAATAAGGGACTTCAAATCCAAATTCAAGAACTTGAAGACCAAAATCATAATCTCAAGACATTGTTAATAATCAGTTGGTTTTTGTTTTCTGGGATAATGATTTACAAGTTGTAATGTTATGTTCAAGACTAAGTCATTTAGCTGCAGTTGTTTAGAATGCATTGTAATGAATATGATTTGTATCAAGGGTACCCTTTTATTAATGAAAATGATATTATTTTGAACTTTATTGTATTTTACAATTTTTGAAGTACATTGGGACCATATTATGCATATAAGCAGAACAGATGACCAAAACAAAACAATTAAAACATTGTTTGTCAAAAGCAAAGTACATTGCTGAATATAAATAGATGACCAAAATAGAACAAAGTACATTGCTAAAACTAGTTAATACAATTAAAACATTGTTTGTCGAAATACCATAATGTTTGTCAACCACATTGTTTGTCAATATACCACAATTAAAACTAGTTAACAAAACAAAACCATGACAACATATAACCTAGTTCAAAATACCATAATGTCTGTCAACATCAACCATGGCAACATATTACCCACTTCTAATTTCAAACATTGTTCATCAAAAGCAACCAAAACAACACATAAGCCACAACACAACACATTCATGGGACACCTTACCCTTGCTTTCTAACACCTACAGTCTTCACTTTTTCCCTTCTAGAACCACCAACATTTCTTGAACTTTTTGATCCACCAACTTTCTGTCCCTTGCAAGACCTTGCATTATGCCCACCTTTCTTACACTTAGAACATGTCACTAACTACTTTGCTCTTGATAGTCAGTTACCATTCACCAAATCCTCAACTTCCATGGCAGATTTCTTAATTTTTTTTCTTTGGTCTTCCAACAGGAACATGGTGTTTTGCATTGTAGAGAAGAAGGAATGACGATTAGGGTTTTCTCATATTAACTGTGTATAATTTGTGTGTGGGTTTTTTGGATTGACTCATAATGGTATTTTAGCCTTGGAACCGACTTTGGACGTGAAGATTTGGAGTATTAAGCTCTTAATGGAAAAAGGGTTGAACAGGGCGTGTATGCTGAGCGTACCAAGTGGTACGATGTGCACACGCGGTCAGCGCCCCGTAAGTTAGTCAAAAACCAAGTACGCCCCACGTACAGAAGAGTACACCCAACATACTCGGCTGAGTCGACTCGATATTTTGGATTGTGTTTGAAAATTGGTCATTTGGATGGATAGGTGTCGGTTAGAGCTGAGATTCAGAGTCGGGACCTCAATAGCGATTGTTTAGATTGAGAGGTGAGTCTTCCTCGTTGTACTTGTGGGTCGTAGGCACCAAGGCCAACATATTAGATTGGATATCTTGTTATATGATAGTATGCGATTATGATGTAGAGATCTATTAGATCGTTATCCTGTTATATAGGATGTTAGCACGCGGTAGTGATATGCACATCTGTCTGTTATCTGTTGACTAATTATATGTTTATCTGTTATGTATATGCCGACATGTTATTGTTGTTTGGGTTGAGGCAGTCTTGCTTTGTGCTGAAGGCCAAGATACCTGGGGCGGTCCGGATAGGATGTAGGCCCTGCGAGGTGATCTAGTCAGGCCGAAGGCCCGACGAGTGGTCCAGAAAGGCTATAGGCCCTGCAAGGCGGTTCAGTCATGTCGAAGGCTCGAGAGCGATCCAGATAGGTTGTAGACCCTATGAGGTGGTCTAGTCTGGCCGAAGGCTCATTTATGCATGCTATTTTGGTTGTTTTTATATGATGGTACGTTAGGGGGAACTTACTAAGCTTTGGCAAACGGTTTTAGTTTATTGTTTCAGGTACTTCTGATGATCGTGGAAAGGTGAAGGCGTGATCGTACACATGCTCCTACTTCATGGCCTTTCGATTTTGGGAGATTCTGATATTGTTAAATACTTTGGAAACACTGATTTTGTAAACATTTTATAATCATGGGTTGTCTTGAAAAGTTTAAAATTGTTGTGATTTTTTAAATGTTACACGTTGGTATCAGAGCCCTGGTTTGAGAGAATTGGATAACCATTCGTGCGAGTCCAGGCGCAAACTAAGGATCTGCAAAGGTTTCAAAATGATTTTCAAAATTGTTTTCAAAAGTAACCAAGGAAGGATGCGATGTGTACGATCAGCCAGAGCCAGTAAGTATACCCCAAGCTACCTCACATTTAATTGTTATTATGTTATGTAGAGCAAAATGCTAGTGATAGGCTAGGGATCTTCATGAATTGCATGATATAGATGCTTGATTATATGATGCCTGATAGCCTAGGGTTCTTCCTTATATGAAATTGACATCATTACTATAGTTGCCTAGTGTATGCATCAAAATTGTACATAACTAAGATTTCATAGCCTGAGAATGTTTTAGTTAGCCTTATTTCATGTCCCTTGTTTGGTTGTGGGCTTAGGGTAGAATCAAGTATTCGACAGTCTATAGAATCCAATTTTATGTATGATTAGCATACACGAGTGCTGCAAGGTTGGTGGAAGTTTCATGGATAGAGTTATGTGGGGTCAGCCGACCAGTAGAGGGATGTCTGGCCTTTCTATATGAAGTGAAAATAGGGTGTATGTGTATTATATTGAGTGTTGTTAGCATTGTTGTGATGATCGTCTAAGATAAACACGGGTAGGTGAGGAAGGTAGTATGGGCTCGTACTACCAGAAGCACAGGACCTGTACGCGCAACGGTTAAGTCACAACCCCTAGGGTTTTGTTGGATATGGTTCCTATAGTATTATATACGTGTTATTTGATAATTCCCTGGTTTATTTTTAGTATGGTGGTTACGAGACGATTTGAGTCAGGATCCGAATCAGGAGCTGGGACGGGTTGCCAGGATGGGCCAGGATTGACTGAGGGCCGGGTTAGGGAGATCATTCATAAGGAGGTTTTTTCTATTGTCCGGGGGCAGATACCAGAGCTGTTTGGGTCTATCAAGACCTATATCATGGATTTCTTTGATGACCGATACACTACACTTTCTAAGACTGCCGCTACTGCAGCTACCGTGGCCGTCGCTGCGGCCGGGATTGGCGCAAGAGAGCTTTTCAGTACCAGAACTTCGACAATACGAAGCTCCTGGTGTTTGATGTGGTTTAGGATCCTATCAATGCCATGAGGTGGCTGTCAGATGTTGAGGGATGTTTCTTTACTTGCTCTTGCCTAGCTGACCAGAAGGTCAAGTGCGCTTTGAACCTTCTTCGATCTGGAGTGAAGTATTGGTTGAGGCTGGTTACTAGTTAATACACCCCAGAGTAGCAAGCTACAATATCATGGGAGCAGTTCTCTGAGATGTTCCGCTTGAGATATGTTCCATTGGTGGAGCAGAAGAGGCTGACCCAGGAGTATTTGGACTTGAGACAGGGGACCAAGTCGATGACGAAGATTACCAAGATGTTCAAAGAGAGAGCTATGTTTTTCCCTGAGTTTGCTGTTTCTGAGAAAGCTCAGATGACTCGGTACTTGAGCATGCTCAAGACGGACATCTGCCAGTTCATGTCTACTCATCGCTATGGATCACTCCTTGATTTACAGGAGGCCGCGAGGCAGCGTGATATTGAGATGGAGCTCTAGACGAGGGAGCAGAGGCAGGCCCTTGTGCAGTCGCAGCCTATGGCAAAGCGGTCTAAGGTCGCTGATGTGAGGTCTGTGTCACACCCCCGGACCAGACGGCGGAAACGTCCAGACGCGGGTGACTTCATTGTGCAGTATCGTGACAATTGAATATAAATGAAACATAGCAAATCCAAACATCATACATTGAGATAACAAACTTACATTGTTTACATATTGTACTTGTCCTTCAAATTACACAAAAGAGACATAAGTAAATAAATTCCAAACAACAGCCAAATAGTCCTGCATCCGCGTCCCTTTTACCTGCTTACTAGATCCCTGAGAATACAAGTCGTTTTGAAAAAGCGTCAACTAAAAAGTTGGTGAGTTCATAAGCATTTTTGTATGAAATAGTTTTACACTTGTTTAGAATCGTTCTCATTGTACTTTCAGAAAATCCAATATTTTCAATAAAATCGTTCGAAGTCTTGCTTTGAAATCATGGATATATGCGTGCATGTCATTACTTTTTGTTTATCCTTATAAGGAGTGATTTTTGAAAAGTAGTATAATTTGTAAAGGCGAGCTGTGTTTGAGAATAGTTCTTTTGAGTAGTAATAACAAACAGTTTCTAGAAAATCCCCTATTTTCTAAAAGGAATATAGTTGCAAATCTTGTTTTTTTTCTTATCAGGTATAATTGAGTGTGCGTTCTAGTTTATCGTTTTCGAAATCCTATAAAATCGTTTACTCCAGAAAATCCTATATTTTCTGCTATAAAATAATCGTAAGTTCTGTTTCCAATTGTGTATACTTGCATATATGTGTGTGTTAGTTTATCGTTTTCAAAATCGCATACAATCGTTTCTCCCCAGAAAATCTTATATTTCCTGCTATACAAATGGTGGTCTTAAACCCTAAGACTGGAGAGGTGTGAAAAATCATCAGGCGATTATGGACATTTCCGTGCAAGTTGAGTGGAAGATCAACACAACAAATGCGGACCATCACTACCCTGCATAGGGGCAGTCAACACAATGTGCCAATTTTTATTTATGAGGTTTTTCCTTACATAAATTTCTAAATACAATAACATATTCTAGTGAGTCGCTATAACCATACTAATATAACGGAGACCTGTCTCGGCGTTTCTCAGGCGCCCAAATCGAATAAAGACATTTGTCACCCTAGATTGGCCGGTCTAGCTGTAGCGAACAGCGAAGGTGCGGGGTGACAACCCGTATAGATCTATACACAAATTCCCGCTCTCCCTCCAGGAGACTCTGGTTATAACTCCCTACAGGACTTTAGACGTACACTAATATATTTATATTTAGGTACTTTTGAGACTCGTCTTCACTAGAATACTAACTGGTTTTTGAGCAATAGATAAGATCCGTTATTTAATAAATAACATTACTTGTGCTAGTTGACTAGGTTTATCGTTTTCGTTTATTGAGGATAATCCACTTGGAATCATATTTATCAAAAATGACCCAAAATTATCGGCATTGGCAAAAATGGCCCTTCTTTTTATAAATTATCAAATAAGACCCATATTTTTCAAAAGGTGTCATAATTGGTTCAAAACTGGGTGAATTGTCGAAAATGGCCCTTTTCTTCTAAAATGTTCATTTTAGACTTATATTTATGAAAATACTCAAAAAGGCCCTTGTTTATCCAAAAATTCCATTTTGGTCCTTTAAAATTAAGATGTTCAAAATTTCTTCAATTTTATTCCATTTTCCAAAATGGTTCTTATATATATATATATATATATATATATATATATATATATATATATATATATATATATATATATATATATATATATATATATATATATGTGGTCGAAAATGGTCCCCAAAATATTATTATTTTCATATTTTACCCACTTTCAAAATATTGTTTTCAACAAGTTGTTTAAGCACATTTTTGAAACAAATCCTTAAGGATTTTGACATAACAATTTATGATCAATAATCCATAAACATACTAGTTTTTGTGTTCTAACATATAATTGGTGATATATAGTTCAAAACCTTGAGACTTGCTAAAAATCTCGAGTTCTTGAACCATTAGATGGAGTTCATGGCTTTAAGCATATGAATCAAAACATACATACATAACAAGAAAATATACTAAGATTTCACAAGACCCTTGACTTGTATTCTCCCCCAAAAACAATGAAAAACATCAAAAGAGGGGTATAAAGCTCACCTTGCTTTAGCTTGCTGTGTGATTTGAAGAGGTGTTAAGGAGTTTCCAAGTTCTAATACTTGAAAGGTTTGATAACTCTTTGAACATTAGAATATCCTAAGAATATGTAAATATAATGGAGTTTTAGGAATAATGTGGAGAATCACTTAGTCAAAGAAGAGGAGATACTTACCAAAATCTGGGAATTTCTTTAAAGGAATGGAACTTGAAGCTTGAACAAGTTTGAGAGCACACTTTGGAGTTCACAGATTGAAGATATGGGAAGTGGGATATGGAGAAAAGAGTAGTTCACGTTTTTTATAATGGAGGATAAGGGGTGACTTGACACTTGCTTGGAGATCTGGAGGGTAATGTCTATCACTAAGGGTTAATGCATAAATTACTGGGATTTGCATGGGAAATGGGGGGATTTACATCACATCATAAAGTCAAACCCTCTTCTCTACCTTAGGATTCCTTTATAAATTTTGGATTTTATTTTATGTAAATATGTTTAAAATAATCAAATTTGGCATAAAATAGGGGTTTAAGGGGTCTCAGTTAGGAAAAATACGAGTTTGGAGGAATTCCCGATGTCAAAATGCCCTAAAATGAAGAAAAGTTCCGAAGTGGTCTAAAATCTGGAGCCAAATAGTGGGTTCCGAAGCCACTAGGTGAGTTCCGAAGACAATTCTCAAGTTTCAGAGTCAAGCCTCAATTTTCGGAGTCAAGCCTCACTTCCGGAGTCAGCTGTAATCCAGAACCAATTCCTTCTGAGGCTGCGAGGCGAGACCTTCCGAAGTACGCGAGGTTACGAAGCAAACACGAAGGCTCCAAACGAGATTGTCTGGATGAGAGATTATTCCGGAGCGAGATTGTCCAGTGCAAGGGCATTCCGAAGCACATAAATTCCGGAGCCATTTCCGACTGCTCCGAAGTGGGGGGGGGGGGGGGGGTTCCTGATCAAGGAAATTCTGAAGCAGAACAGGAGGTTCCAAAACAAGAGGGAAAATCCGAAATGAGAGAGTTCCGAACTAGGCTTGCCTTTTAAGTTTTCTCCTTTCATTTTGAGTTGATTTTGACTAAGGAAAAACTACATAGGGAGATTTGAGAGAGATTTGAGATACGTAGAGAGATTTAGGAGAGATTTGGGATACATAGAGAGTTTTGGGAGAGATTTGAGATACATAACTGCTTTGCATTATAACATTACATGGTCCATTAGGAACCATAATGTAAACCTTAACGTGTTAGCACAATCTCACAATAGTCATTGTTTATATGAGGACGGAATTTCCTAGCCAAAAATGCTAGTTGTGACAGTCTGGGAGTAAGAGGGGCCGCCCTTATGGAAAGTGCAGCAAGGTTCACAAGGGTCCTTGTCGGCTTATTTCTGGATGCCACAAATGTGGCAAGCAGGGGCACTATATGAGGGATTATTGCCATCGAGCCCCAGTTTCGAGTACTAGGATTTGTTACCATTATGATCAGGTTGGCCATATGATGGTCAACTGTCCATTACTCACCTCCAAACTAGCACATGCCATGGTGCCAACCACTCTGAGGATCACCTATGGGCGCCAGGGGAGGGTGGAGCCCCCGAGGGCTCGTGGCTGTGCTTTTCAGCTCACTGCCGAGGAGGCCAGAGCAGCACCAGACATCGTGACCGGTATGTTTCTATTTATTGTTATGTCGATTATTTTTTTGGTATGTTTATGTTTATGCTTCTAATAGGTACGCTCTTAGTGAAATCTTTGCATACTCTTGTGTTATTTGATTCGGGCGCGAGTTGGTCCTTTTTGTCTCGATCTTTTAGTAGGGATTTTGGATGCCCCTTTGTGAGTTGGAGTGTCCGTTGGGGTTTTCTATCGCCATCGAACACGGGGTTTCTGCGTGAAGAGTGTATCAGGGTTGTGTATTGGAGATCTTCGGGGTGCTTTATCCGATTGATTTGATCCCTATCCCCATGGTGGATGTATGCTTGATAGCGGGGATTGATTGGCAGACCATGTTTGGTGCTATGGTAGATTATGAGGGTCAGCAAGTGGTAGTTCGAACCCCAAATGGGGGAGAACTAGTTATCTATGGAGAGGGTACCAGGGGTTGTTTAGGGTTTTGTTCGGCAACCAGGGTTCGACAGTATATTCAACATAGGTGTGCGGGTTAACTTGCTTATGTGGTTAATACTTGGGTAGGGGAGAAGGCCTCAGTTTCAAATGTACCAGTTGTTAGGGAGTTTACCGATGTATTCCCGGAAGAGTTACCCGGTGTGCCTCCCGAGAGGCAGGTTTTGAGTTCCAGATTGATCTTGTGCCAGGTGTGGCTCTGATTGCCAAGGCACCGTACCACTTCGCACCACTCGACATGCAAGAGTTGTCCTCTCATCTTCAGGAGCTGTTAGGCAAGCAGTTCATCAGACCGAACAGTTCACCGTGGGGAGTGCCGATACTGTTCGTGAAGAAGAATGATGGTTCACACCAGATGTGCATTGATTACCGGGAGTTGAACAAGTTAACAGTGAAGAACCGTTATCCCCTTTCGCGGATCGATGACCTATTTGATCAGCTACAGGGTGCATCTTGGTTCTCCAAGATCGACTTGAGGTCGGGGTATCATCAGGTGAGGGTAGGAGAGGAGAACGTGGAGAAGACTGCGTTCCGGACTCGTTATGGCATTACGAGTTTGTGGTGATTCCATTCGGGCTCGCCAATGCGCCTGCAGTTTTTATGGATTTGATGAATCGGGTGTGCAGGACGATGCTCGACCGATCTGTTATAGTGTTCATTGATGATATATTGGTGTATTCCAACACTAGAGAGTAGCACGAGGAGCACCTTCGAGAGCTTTTGGGAGTATTGAGGCGGGAACGGTTTTATGCCAAGTTCTAAAATGTTAGTTTATGTTACGAGAGGTCCAATTCATGGGACATCTTGTTAACTAGGATGGGATTTTGGTCGATCCGGCCAAGATCGAGGCTGTGATGCAGTGGGAGGTTCCGAAATCTGCCTTAGAGATCATGGGTTTCTTGTGTTTGGCAGGATATTATCAGAGATTTATTCAGGACTTCTCCAAGATCGTAGTACTCCTCACTCGTCTGAAGAGGAAGGGAGTGGATTTACGATGGGGTCCCAAGAAGCAGGTTGCTTTTGAGATGCTGTAGTAGAGGTTATGTGATGCCCTGGTGTTGACCCTTCCAGAGGGTGTCGAGGATTTTGTAGTATTATATGATGCATCCATCACTGGTTTAGTTGCGGTTCTTATGCAGAGAGGGCGAGTGATTTCTTATGCTTCTTGGTAGTTGAAGCCGCATGAGGTGCGGTATCCTACTCATGACATGGAGTTAGGGGCAGTGATGTTTGCCCTCAAGATTTGGAGACATTATCTTTATGGGGTCTGTTGTATTGTTTACACGGATCATAAGAGTTTTTGATATCTTATGGACCATCCGAACCTGAACTTGAGGCAACACAGGTGGCTGGACGTGGTCAAGGATTATGACTGTGAGATCCTTTACCATCCGTGTAAAGCAAATGTGGTAGCGGATGCCTTGAGCTACAAGTCCGCTGGATCTTCAGTTGGAGAAATATGTATGCGGATATCCATTGGTTCTCTACTTTTGGGTTTGATCAGAGAGGCACAAGCAGAGGGAGTTATGAAGGAGAACTGGAACAGGAAAGGATCAGGGGCAAGATCGACAGGTTTGTCACCAACGGTCGGGGGTTTTTGACACGATGTGTTAGGGTATAGGTTCCAGTTTTCTGGTGGGTTTAAGCAGATGGTGTTGGAGGAGGCACATAAGTCTTGTTTTTCTATGCACTTAGAAGTCATTAATATGTATCAAGATTTGGGATTGAGTTACTGGTGTCCGTGTATGAAGTGGAAGATAGCTTGGTATGTCGAGAGGTTCTTGACCTGTAGGATGGTCAAGGTCGAGCACCAGAGGCCGCATGACAAGTTGCAGCCAGTGGAGGTTCCCATATGGAAGTGGGAACAGATCACCATGAATTCTATCACCAAGTTCTTGCACTACCGTTGCTTGGAGAGGAGCGGTAGCAGGAACATGGTGGTGTCAGTTGCGTGAGTTGTTTGATCATTGGATGTTTCAGGGGAGTTGTATTTTCGCATGGACTGTAGTCGGTTAAAGTTTAGTAATTATTTGAGGATGAAAATTAGAGTGGATGTTCCTCAGTGCATGGAAAGGGTTGTGGTTTTCAGTTGCAAGCATAAGAACTTAAGGAATTGGCATGGTATCATGGAAAGTGATTTGGATTATCAGATGGGTTAAGATTTCAAGAGTATTCTTCAGGATTTCAGGAATTAGGCGATCATTGAGTTTGGGTAACGATGGGATGTTAGTATTGATAAGCACAGTTCATAGGTGGTTCATGCTATATAAGGTTGATGGGTTGGGAATCCATCGAATTTAAGGGATGAGAGAACTTTGTTGAATCCAAGTAGGGGAGAATCAATCAGGTTTTTTTGGAAGACGGGAAAGTTGTGAACTAGGGAAAGTTCCACATCCTAGCCAGGAGGAGAGACGACAAGAGTAGCCGTTTATATTGAGGTGGTGTAAGTCGGAGTTCAGGAAACTTCCAACCGCTGGTCGGCGTCTTCTTTATTATGCATACCATGCTTGTGGTTAAGCCTAGGTTGAGGGCTTCAGAATTTGAAGTATAACTTGAACACCTGATTGGATGCAATTGGGTGGAGGTTTCAGCTTAGGGTGAGCAGGGTGTGGTGATTAGGGTGTGGTTAGGCCATGGGTGGTAACCGTGGTTGGTTTGGAGTGTTGTAAGTCAACGATAGGACTGTAGCATTCATGAGTCAGAAGTACACGATCATTGGAGGTGGTCATGAGTGTAAAGGTGTAACGCCCTATTTCGAATCGTTCCCATTGCGGGGTGGTGAACAAGGAGTGGGTATTAGCTGAGTTATAACCGTTGAAGAATTGAGTTTGGGCTCATTTGGAGGTGGATGATGTAGTTTGGATGATCCAATTATTCGGTTTGTGTTTTGGAGCCCAAGGGTATTGGTAAAGGCGTTGGTTCGTGCCTTTTATGAATTTTGGATTTTATTTCGGTTGAGTTTCAGGCTAAATAAAGTTGAAAGAAGTGTAGGGCTTCTCGTTACCTTTCTGTGGATATAAAGAACGTCAAAATTGGAGTTATAACGAAGAAGTTATGACAATTTGAAGTTAGAGGGGTTTTTGGGCCAAACCGAGTGTGCATGGCGTACCATGTAGGAACGCATGGCGTTCAAAAGGAAAATGGACGCGGGTGCATATGGGAACGCCCTGCGTTCCCCAAGGAAACGCATTGCTTTCGTCTGGGCAGACTAAACCGTAATTTTTGGGTCTTGAACACTATTTAAACAACTTAACTCACCTCCAACCTTCATTCTCTCAGCCTCCACTGTACCTTTGAGCCACTCCAAGAGCTTAGGATTGAAGATCCTCACGTTTCTGAGTTGTTAGAGTCATAAAAATGGTAACTTGGTGGTTGAGGACCAACCATGCAAAGGTTTTGGGTATTGGTTTATGGATTGGAAGCTTTAACGGATGTTTGGGTCCTTTTGGACCATGCAAAGGTGCCAAGTGGTCGACTTTATGGAGTAGGACACTGATATGGACTTATTTGGAAGTTCTGGACGTTGGGCTTAAGCTATTAAGTAATTTTTGTGTTTTCTTGGTTTCTGGCCGGGAACTTCGTGCGTTCCGACCTGGTGTCCAGACGGATGGTCCGGTGACGAACGGCCAACGTTCCATAAGGGTACGCCCAACGTTCGTGTCACCAGAGGACATATGGGCTTTTGGTCTTGCACTTGGTTTTGGGGTTTGGGCTTTCTGTTTAGGGCCATAACGGGACTAATATGGTTGAACTTCCCAGTTCGGGCCTAAGGAGTTGGGATTGGGCCTTTTTGGGCCCAATTTGGATTTGGGCCTTAGAGGGCCTATTTGGTTTTGGACTGTAGTGGGCCCAATGGGCTTGGTCCTTGGGCCACCGGAGAAGTATTATTATAGGACCAGGAATTGTTGTGCTTTTGGGTACGGCCCATATAGGGTTGGGCCCAATTTAGAAAAGTGGGCCATTGGTGGGCCACTAATGGGCTTGGGAAGTATACCTAGTATTGGGCCTTTCTTGTTATGGTTTTGGGCTTTAGGTATGGACCAAATTAGATCAGGGGTAAAATGGTCATTTTACCCTATGAAGGATTATTGGGTCTTGACTAAATATTATTTTGGTACTGATAGCTCGGGGAGTCGAAAGATCAGCAGTTGAGGATTTGCCAGTTAGCAGCCAGAGGATTATCTAGGGGACTTCAGCAGTGCAAGGTGAGTTTCCACCTGTTTGAACGAGTCGAAGGCACCAATACCGACCCGTATTTATGTTATGTGTTTTCGGATTACGATCCGATGTCGGGCGGTACCCGATGAATGTTGGTATGCTTGATGTCTTCGTCACTCTTGCTTGTGTCTGTATTGTATGATTCCGGATTACGGTCCGATGCTGGGCAGGGCTCGAGGAATGTTCATATGTGAACTGCATGCTAGATTAGGGATAAGCATCTAGGAAGGATGCCTTGTATTCCTACTGTATGTGTATGAAAACTGCATGCTAGATTAGGGCTAAGGATCTAGGAAGGTTGCCTTGTATGCCTATTATATGTACTTATTGAATTGCATGCTAGTACTGATTAGTCAGTGATATGATCGCCTGATTAGGATATGCTTGGTTTGGGTTACTCAATGCTCAAATGTCGCTTGCTTTGTGCTTTTAGGAGTTCTAGTTATCTTTAACTAACTAGTAAACGAATATGTTGAGTTACGTATTACGAGGACTAAATAATTTCAGAAGGTTAGGTTTAGCCCTATTTCGCAGCTCTCGTTTGAGTCTAACCGTTGCAGGGAGAGACCTCTCATTTGAAGAATTATTTGGTCTTAGTAATATGTAATGGTATTCATGAGCTAGTTAGGCGAGATAGCAGGGACTTCTTATGTAACTGATGGCAGAGAGTGGGTCGTAGATTACCCTAGGGCAAGCCTAGGATGAGATTAGTGCTGAGAGAAGTAGTAGTGAAAGGGACTTGGTGGAGTCAAGGAAATTCTTGAGGAAAGAACAGATAAATGTGGAAGGTAGTATGGGCCCGTACTACTGAAAGCAGAGGATCCGTACTCGAGTCAAGGAGGGCTGAGATAAAACCATGGAACTTGTAGTGTGTATGTGATCCTTCGATAGCGATGAGTATTTTGATGGTTGTTATGATATGTTGCAGCATGGTGACGCTACGTACTAGACCAGTTGGCAGTTCTGGTGTTGACGAGGGATCAGGTTCGGGCTCTGGAGTCGGGTAGCTTGATGATCAGATGAGAGAGTTCATTTCAGCTGATATTATGCGCAATATCATTGATCAGACTCATGTGATCTTCGATACGGTCAAGGAGGGTATCCTGGAGATTCTTGATGAGAGGCTGAGTGTGTTCCACACTGAGATGGCGTCCATGATGGGGGAGCTCATGTTGACATTCTGGGAGTTCAGAGCTTGTGGAGCTCCGTACTATCATGGGGCTAAGGACCCCATTGCTAGCAGTCGTTGGTTGGCGGATGTCGCTAATGCTTTTCGTCCTAGCTGGTGTCCCGAGGGGTCAAGGTCCGACTTGCCTCCTGTCTTCTGAAGGACAGAGCACGTGATTGGTGGGAGGAGGTTGGACATGCAATTGGAGATGATGTCGCTATTTATGCGATGACATGGAGTGACTTCTCGGCTAGGTTCAGGACCGAGTTTGCACCAGTGATTGAGGTGCAATAGCTAGCATGGGAGTTCCAGGACCTCCGACAGACTACAGAGACGGTGGCGGAGATCACCGCCAAGTTCAAGGAAAGGGCCCTTCTTGTTCCACAGTATGTAGAACGCCCGATATCACGAGATGTTGAGGAGCGACATTAGGCAGTTTGTGAGTCGGTCCAGGTGCAAGACGCTGGAGGATATGACCGCTCAAGTTAGGGAGAGGAAGATCGACTTAGAGGCGGAAAGGAAGAGGAAACCAGACGGGGTTCAGACATCTGTGGGATCGGGCAAGAGGCCCAAGGTATTAGATTCTAGATTGAGGGGTCATCAGGACCGTAGCCGCTATGGCAAGTACGACAGGACACACAAGGGTGCGTATAAGAGTGGCAGTGGTGGTGATTCTCGATGCTTCAAGTGCGGCTGGATCAATCATTATAGCGGCGATTGTACTGCTACCACCACCCAGGGATCAGAGCTGATCTGATTTCATTGTAGTCAGGGGGCCCGAAGAAGGCCCAATGTCCGAGTTTGGCTGCAGTGGTACAGGTGATGGCACCTGCCCCAGCGACATTGAGGATCACCGACGGCCGTCAGGGCCGGGCAGAGGCGCCTATGGCGAGAAGCATGTCTTTCCAGCTGGCTACAGAGGAGGCGCGAGTGGCTTCCGATGTTGCAGGTGTGTATCTTATACTTTCTTATAAGTTTTTATGTATGATTTTTTTGTTATTGTCTTGCATCGGTATGCGTAAGTGTATCTTGGAGTTATATTTTCTGCTTATGTTCGAGTTATATACCATCTGCATACCATGAATCTTAGAGCAGTAGTTCGAGGTCATCTCCTTTTATAGTTGGTTCCCAGGATGTAGTAGTTGTAGCAAGTGTGATTGGAACTCGGGAGGTGTTCTGTCAGTCTTCAAGAGTTGTACTGCTTTAGTGTGGGTTAGTTTTGGAACACTAACATCGGTAAGCGTTGGTTTCTAGTAGATTGATCATTGGATGGTAAGAAGGATTGGGAATCCTTCTAGTCTTGTGTGCTGTAAGATGTTAGTTGAATCAAAGTGAGGGGAATAGTTCAGGTATCTAGGAACAGAAGTAGGTGCGAAACTAGGATGAGTTCGCATTCCCGCTGGGGAGGATGATGGCCCAAGTGGCTATTTGGGTCTAGGAGTGTGTGAGTTGGGAGTTTCGGAAACTTCCCAACGTTGGGTTCGCGTCTTCTTGGCGTTTGATAGCTGGTGTTGGGGAATCAGGTTGGGAATTCCCGTCAGGACGCGAGTTCAGTCAGGATGGTAGACCGCGTGAGTGCTCGACTTTGGACGTGCTCCGATTGGTAATCAGCGGTAAGACCATGGTAAGCAGTTGAGTTTGCATGGGAAGTGTTGTATGACTGCGGGATAGCCGTAGCATTCATCAGCATCCAGATAGCATGGAAAGCATAGTACGACTACGAGGCAACGGTAGTTATTTTCATACGGTCAGATAGTGTGGGAAAGTGTTGCAAGACTGCGGGATGAGCCACAACATTCACAGATTCATTCATATAAGTTAGGACAGGGTGGGTCAGTTCGTAAGATCGTGGAAAGGCCACAACAGGATCGGAATCAGGAAAGGATAGCTTGTTGGGATTCGAGGTGGAGCTGGGCCTGTGTAGCCCTAGATAGGTGGGACCTGCGGGCAAGGCCGCTCGATGATATGGTTTGGGTGGGACCCATGGGTGAGGCCCGTGTGCTTATAGCAATGCAGGTGGGACTTGGCAGAGACCGTTGGGTCAAGTTATAGGATCGGGGATTGCAGGATTTATAGAGCCAAGTGTGGCAATGTGGATAGGGTAGTTTCGATAGTTGAAGTTTTCTTCGGAAGTCGCGGGGAGCGACCAAGAGAGTGTTCATTGGCTCAACAACCGGGTGGGAATCCAGTATTCCTGATAGTTGGCAGATAATTTAGGACCTGGGAGGTCTCGGTTCATTCGGAAACTGGATGAGAGGCGGCACGAAGTTCGGGCAGAAGTAGTGATGTGAGGATTCTTATGTGTGGAGTAGCTTGCTGATCGAAGGTGGTAAGTCACTTACAGTTGAATTAAATAATTGCAGAGTAATTGATTTGACCCTTTTGTGCAGCTCTTGTTTGAGTCTAACCATTACAGGGATGAATCTTCTACTCGAAGGATTATGTGAGCGTTCTGTCGGGTATGAGTATTCTACAGCTGGTTATGGTCAGTGGCTTTGTTCTCGTGGGTTGCAACAAGATATTCAGGGTCGGAAGCATTTTGGTTGGTCAGTTATTTGATGAGGTTCTGGCATGATAATATTTCAGCGTGCGCAGTCTGTCGGGGAGACAGACCACTATAGATTTCAGATTTCGGATAGGAAGAAGTGGTTTTGCGGGAGTTTAAGGCTTGTTTTCTTCGGGTTGGAATTTTGGTTTGGGTTCAGTTATCTCGGGAAGGTTGTCTTCTGTGCAAAATCATCGGTTGTGTTCCTCGGATCGTTTGTTTTGATATGGGTGAAGGTAAGGACGGATTTCGAGGACGAAATCTAATTTAAGTGGGGGAGAGTTGTAACGCCCTGTTTCGAATCGTTCCCATTGCGGGGTGGTGAACAAGGAGTGGGTATTAGCTGAGTTAGAACCCTTGAAGAATTAAGTTTGGGCTCATTTGGAGGTGGATAATGTAGTTTGGATGATCCAATTATTCGGTTTGTGTTTTGGAGCCCAAGGGTATCGGTAATGGCGTTGGTTCGGGCATTTTATGAATTTTGGATTTTAGTTCGGTTGAGTTTCAGGCTAAATAAAGGTAATAGAAGTGTAGGGCTTCTCTTTACCTTTTTGTGGATATAAAGAACGTCAAAATCGGAGTTATAACGAAGAAGTTATGACCATTTGAAGTTAGAGGGGTTTTTGGGCCAAATTGGGTACGCATGGCGTACCAAGTAGGAACGCATGGAGTTCAAAAGGAAAATGGATGCGGGTGCATATGGGAATGCACTGCGTTCCCCAAGGGAACGCGTTGCGTTCTTCTGGGCAGACTAAACCGTAATTTTCGTGTCTTGAACACTATTTAAACACCTTAACTAACCTCCAACCTTCATTCTCTCAGCCTCCAATGTACCTTAAGCCTCTTTTCGAAACCCTAACCCTAATTGTCCGTGTGTGAGATTGGAAGACCATCTTTGAGTGTATTTTAGAGTTCTTGAGGAGGAGTGACCACCTTAGAGTCTGATTGATCAAGGAAGGGATTTTGGATCCAGGTTTTTTCAGCTCATTTGCAAGCCTCAGAAGGTATAAAGTTTCTATCTTGCTATCTTATAGCTTAAGATCTAGATTAGGGCTTGTTTTGTGCTTCTTATGGTTATGTGGATGCTATTTGGGGGTTTGAGCCACTCCAAGAGCCTAAGATTGAAGATCCTCACGTTTTTGAGTTGTTAGAGTCATAAAAATGGTAACTTGATGGGTGAGGACCAACCATGCAAAGGTTTTGGGTCTTGGTTTATGGATTGGAAGCTTTAATGGATGTTTGGGTCCTTTTGGACCATGAAAAGGTGACAAGTGGTCGACTTTATGGATTAGGACACCGATATGGATCTATTTGGAAGTTATGGACGTTGGGCTTAAGCTATTCAGTCATTTGTGTGTTCTTTGGTATCTGGCCGGGAACGACATGTGGAACGATGGGGAATGCCTCGTGTTCCGGTCTGGTGTCCCGACGGATGGTCCGGTGACGAACGCCCAACGTTCCATAAGGGTACGTCTAGTGTTCGTGTCACCAGAGGACTTTTGGGCTTTTGGTCTTGGACTTGGTTTTGGGGTTTGGGCTTTCTTCTTTGGGCCATGTGTAACACCCTGTTTATTTAATAATAAATAGATAAAATTTATGAAAGAGTAGTAGCCCTAAAATCCATAATATTCAGTGAGATGTTGGTTTTGGGAGCTAAATGTTATAGTTTTAGAAGGCGGGGGTTAAAGTGTAAAATCCGGACTTAATTTGTAAGTAATATTGTAGAAGAGGGGCTATTTGGGTAAATATGGATTTAACTTGAAAGGAAAAGAAAAGGGAAGGGCTGAATATGTCATAATTGAGAATTGGGGGTTAAAAAGGTAAATCATGGATTAGTCTTGCAAAGATTCTCAAAGTGGAGGGCTGTTAGGTAAATATTGTACCTAAATTATAATGGATTTTGAGGTGAGGGTTTAAATGGTAAATATTGGCCTTATTTTGAAAGAAAATGTCATGGGGAGGGACCAGTCCTGCTATTATGGAAACGAGTTGGTGTGGAGACGGGTATTTATACCAAAGAGAACCCTAACCCTAGGGACCATGTGCAGCCGTCAATCCCCCACCCTTATGCCTCCCACCACCGGCCACCACCTTATCCTCTCTTGCTCCTCCGACCACCGAGCCTCCATTGTGTCTTTCCGGCACTGCTGAAGACGGAGACCATCATGTGACATTGTTGTTCAGTCGGAAACGAAGGGAAGCAGGTCGCAGCCGCCACCTCCGGCCGTTAGAGCCCGCTGTCGCCGCTCCTTCGCCATCGAGATACCACGACATCGCGGCTGTTGTTTCCCAGTCGGAGGCTATGCACATTCCTCGCCTCCATCTTCGCTGCCGTCGTTCGTTGCTGCTACGCCACCATCTTCTTCGCTTCCTCCCGCTAGCCACCACATTTAGCCACCGTTGTGGTCGTAGAGTGGTTGTTGCCGTCACCGCACACCACAAGTGGTGGTTGTGTTCAGAATCTCGAGCAAGGGCCTGTTGTATGTGTTGATTGGTTGGGAACAAAAAGGAACCACCGCCACCACCGTGAGGTGGTGGCTGTCATCGTGAACAGTCGTTGCCGCCACCGTATGCCACCAAAAGGGTGGTTGGATGATTGCAAACTGAAGTATGGATGGGTGTGTTTCTGTTTTCTTTGGTGGGTTTGTGTGTGTATAGTGTAGCTTAGCCGGAAAACCGAGAACCACCACCACCGGCCACCACAAGGTGGCTGTGTGTGTGTGTGTGTGTTTATTTTGAGATTAAAGCTTTGTAATATGTATTAGAAAGTATAATAATGAAAATAAAACCCTAACCTCCACCGTGAGGTGGTGGCTGCCTCCTCCTGCCGCCACCGGCCGCCGTGTCGGGTAGCGGTGTGCCTTGTTTGGATTGTTACTCGTTTGGAATGTTTGGACAAAGGGACTGAAACCCTAATGGGCCCAATAAAGCCCTAATTGACCTAAAAGCTCAAACATGTGACTAATGGGCCTAATGAACCCTAATTGATCAAAATACCTAGCTATTGGGCCTATTGGGCTAAGATGGGGTTGGAAACCCTAATTAGGGTTTAGAAAACCCTAATATTTGGATTAATGAGCTTGGACTTATCAGGACCCACATTTGGGCCATTGGAATGGAAGTGTGTATTAAGCCTAATCACATCATATGATTTATTTAGAAGACTGATGGACTTAATGGATTAAGTCCTTAATGGGTTAAGTGAGAAACACTTAACCCTAATCGTCATTTTATGTGAAACCCTAATTTTAATTGGGTTTATTGTTGGGCATTTCTTTTGGGCCTTGATGATTGGGTTATTAATGGGCCATCCAAGATCAAGCAAATGGACTAGAATAATTAACGGGCTTTGAGGTAAGGCCCATATGAGGAGTTGGGCCCAATTTGGAAAATTGGGCCATAGATGGGCCTTTATGATAATGTGATATTAGGCCATTAGAATGTTGAATGTTGGATTAGACTAAATGGTTGGGCCTTATGGTAAGACCTTATAAAGGTTTGGGCCCAATTTGGAAAATTGGGCCATGTGTTGGGCTTTGACTTATAGTTGACTTTTGGGCCTTTGGGTTGGGCCTTGGGCTTGAATAAAGATAAGGTAGGGGTAAAGTAGTATTTACCCCCAAGTATGTATTTATGGTTATGTGTTGGAACCCAATTATTAATTGGGTGATGTTTTGATATTGACAGTTCGGGAATCTGTCATCCAACAGCTGGGGGTTGTGTCTTCGGCACTTCAGCTGTGTGAGGTGAGTTACCTTTCAGTAGGGGTGGGTCTAAGGCACCATTGCCAGCCCACCAGTAGCTGATTATGTTTGAGATGATTGTCTTTGTGATAATTATCTGGTTTTCCACTATTTTTTATATGCTTTATGTGCTGGGATGCTATGAGATATGTGTTAGTAGTAGTAGGGGTGAAATAGTCCCCAGTTACTGGTTGAAAGATGCCGAAGACAATTACTGGTTGAAAGATACTAAAGGGGTAGACAGAACCCATGCATGCCTAGCAGTATGTTTCTGATATGTTATTATGCGACTAGTATGTTTATGATATGTTATTATGTGACCACTATGGTTATGATATGCTATTATGTGATCAGTATGTTTATGTTATGTTATCATGGAATCAATATGTTTATGACATGTTATTATGTGATAGTGGTAGGGGGTGAAATAGTCCCCGAATACCGGTTGAAAGATACCGAAGGGGAGGTTAGCTCCCAGTTACCGGTTGAAAGATACCGAAGGGGACGTTAGTTCCCGGTTACCGGTTGAAAGATACCGAAGGGGAGCCCAACTCCCAGATATGCCAGACAGATTCCGGTTGAAAGATACCGAGGGATAGGCATTATGTGGTATGTGGTTTTGGGCTTTAGGCATGGACCAAATTAGATCAGGGGTAAAATGGTCATTTTACCCTATGAAGGATTATTAGGTCTTGACTAAATATTATTTTGGTACTGATAGCTCAGGGAGTCGAAAGATCAGCAGTTGAGGATTTGCCAGTTAGCAGCCAGAGGATTATCTAGGGGACTTCAGCAGTGCGAGGTGAGTTTCCTCCTGTTTGAACGAGTTGAAGGCACCAATGCTGACCCGTATTTATGTTATGTGTTTTTGGATTACGATCTGATGTCGGGCGGTACCCGAGGAATGTTGGTATGCTTGATGTCTTCGTCATTCGTGCATGTGTCTGTATTGTTTGATTCTGGATTACGGTCCGATGCAGGCAGGGCTCGAGGAATGTTCATATGTATGATTCCGGACTAGGGTTCGATGTCGGGTGGTACCCGATGACTATGTGCATGTTTAGTTATATTTGTTGTCTTTGTGATACTTGTATGTTCCTGGTAAGGAGGTGAGTGTGGGCAGGGGCCCATATGTCATCACTAGCTGAGTGTGGATGGGGTTCCACATCTCATCATTAGCAGAGTAGGGATGGGGCCCATGATAGGTGAGGCCTTAGGAATGGAACATATAGTATTGTGTATGATTCTTTATGTGCTAGCATGATTATATGATATTGTTTGTATGCGTATAGCGGGCGGGGCCCAGTGACAGGCAGGGCCTAGGAGAAACAGATTTGTATACCGAGTGGGGCTCGATACCAGGCGGGGCCTGATGCCGTACACCGTCTGATGCCGGGTGGGGACCGATGAAGGGGCATGGGCACAATTTATGTGATTATGTGTATGGTATGTTGTAGTTTGGGGAGACTCACTAAGCTTCGTGCTTATGGTTTTCAGTTTTGGTTTCAGGTACTTCCAGTTGCAAGGAGAAGAGCTCGGGATGACTTGCACACACCATGATGTTTAGCCTGAGATGTTTACTTTGTTATTTTGATTTGGAAACTCTGATGATAATGTTTTGAAATACTTTAACTCATGTTTTGATGGAACGGTTTGATAACCATGGTTTTATTAATAATTAAAAATGAAATTTTTGGTCATGATTTTTGGGATGTTACAAAAGGGGTAATCAGTTCGTCCCTTGGGCACGCCGGCCAGGATTGCCGAGGAGTATATCTCTGTTTTGGGTTGAGGACCATTGGCGTCCGAGGCGGAGTCAGGCCTATGTAGCTCTAGGCGGATGGACTTGTGAGTGAGGCTGCTCCGTGGTTTAGTTGGCTGGGACCCGTGGGCGAGGCCCGTATGATTATGGCAATATAGGTGGGACCTGGTAGAGACCGTTGGGTCATGGTTTTGGGATGTTGAGTTGCAAGAATAAGTGGGTGGTTAGTGTGTGACGCGGAGGGGTTTATAGCCAGGGTAGCCTCATGATTTGGGAACCTGGTGATGAGACCATGTGCGAGTCTGGTAGTCTCGGCGATGGTGGGGAATCTTTATATCTCGGTCTAGTAAGGGGTTGTCGTGAATCGGAAGGTTTTAGGTGAAATGCAAGTGCATATCCGTGGATCTTAGGTTATGAGTTAAGCATCAAGTTGGTTTTGGTTGAGATCTCGAGTTGGGAATCAAGAGTGTTTTATGCAAGATTTCTTTTCATTGTGGTAAGGATTGGGGTATTTGTATACCGAGGGCATCAATCGAAGGGTTCAAGGGTAATGAACGGATTCAGTTTTGATGATAGATCAAGTTGTCGTGATTGTGTCTTGGATTGGTTTTATTGGTGAAGGGCATCCAAATAAGTTAGGGCGGTCTTATTGATTTGGAACTTATGTGTGGAGTAGCTTGTTATTCGGAGGAGATGTTAGGTCACTTGCAGTTGGGATTGGATAATCTCAGAGTAAATGATTTGACGCTGTTGCACAGCTCTCGTCTGAGTCTAACCGTTGTAGGGATAAGTCTCATTCTTGAAGGATTATCTGAGCCTCCTGTCAAGTATAAGTGTCCTGCAATGATATTTGGTATGTGTTCTGTCTTCTAGTGGGAACCTCTAGACATCAGAAGTTGAGTAGTCAGATGGGAGATAAGTGGAATGGATTTAGCAATTGTTCTGTATAGGCGGTCTTTCAGGGAGTTAGACCATCTTGAGACTTCAGGTCGCAGTTTGTGTAGATGTGGTTATTTTGCAAGGGATTATTTTCAGGTGGTGAAAGGATTCGTTCATCTATAGGTTAGAGAACCCTGCGAGGGTTGGCTTTAGTTGCCTTGGGGAAACGATGGTATGCTCGAGGTTTTGGTCGTGTTGCTCGGGTTGTTTGGCTTGTCGGGATTGGTACGGAATGATTTCGAGAACGAAATCTAATTTAAGTGTGGGGGGGGGGGGGGCGATTGTAAGAGCCTATTTCAGATCGTTTCCATTTCGGGGTGGTGATCAAGGATTGGGTATTAGCAGGCTTAGGAGCCTTGAATAAGTTTGTTTTTGGCTCATTTGGAGGTGGATGATGTATATTGGAGTTAAAGGGTATTTCGGTAATTTGTCAGCTCGAGCTTCTATGGAAAATGGATGTTCGTTCGGGATATGGTAAGGCAGGTACGAGTTGATTAAAGAATAGAGATTCTCGTTACCTTTTCATGAATATATGGATTACGTTGAGCGTAGTGTGAGGGCTGATTGGGAATGTGAAGCCTCGTACACTGGGCATACGAGGGGAGTTAACCCTACTTTTTGGTATTGGACCCTATATAAGCACATTAATTCCTTAGGGCTGGCCTCTTTACCAGCCTCCAAGTCCCCAAAACCTTAGAAATCGACTCTAAGCCTCCATGGTTGTGATTTTGAGCTCAAGGTGTGCATTTTGGTGTTTTTGGCCCATTTCTAAGAAGATGGAGCTTGGTGCAAGGTTGTGGATCAAGGAGGAGCTTGTGGATCTTGAGTATGTGCTTCATTTCAAGCTTGTGTGAGATAAAAAGCTTTGACCATGTTCATTTTTAGCTTAGATCTATGTTGTATGAGGTTTGGACCCTTTTTGGTCCCATGGATGAGATTTGGTGGTTGATACCATTCCTGGAGCTTAGAGTTGCCACTCTTGGTGTTTCTATGGTCCTAGATTCATAAAGTTTTCACCTTTAGGGCTTAGAATCCCCCATGCTTGAGTTTGAGCTCATTTAATGGAAGTAGAAGGTTATATTTCGAGATTGGCTTCGTTTGGGTCATGCAAAGTCACCAAGTCAGTGACTTTATGGTTCTAGACATTGGTTATGATTTAGATCTACGATTTGGACTTCTGGACTTAAGCATTAATAGCTTAATGTTGAAAATGTCTTAAACGAGGAGTAAGTTGAGCGTACAAGTCTATACGTGTAGCGTACAAGCCAGATTGCATGTACGCTTAACGTACAGGTAAGTACGCCCTACGTACTCAGTCAGGAGGGTTTTGGCCTTTTGGGCCTTGGTTGGTTATTTGACTTTTGGGCATTTCAGGTTATGAGTTTGGGCCTTGGTCTTGGACCAAGCTAAGTTAGGGGTAAAATGGTATTTTTACCCCGAGTATGGATTTATGGTTCTGGTTTGGAACCCAATTGGTAATTGGGTGTTGTTTTGATAATGACAGTTCGGGAATCTGTCAGCCAGCAGCCAGGGATCGTCTGTGAGTTTCGACAGCGTGAGGTGAGTCTCTTCACTAGGTTAAGAGGGTCGAAGGCACCAATTCCGGCCCATGGTTTTATGTTAGAATGCCAGATGTCTGTTCGACTCTTATGCGTGTTATATGATGATATGTTTACCAGGAAAGGCCCAATGCCAGGCAGGGCCTGAGGAGGATATCATATGTTAATTATCAGTATGTGTCTTATGATTACTGGGTGAGGCCCGATGCCTGGCGGGGCTCGATGACTGTTTGGAATGCTATAGTCTTTGTGATTATTGCATGTGTTAGTATGTTGTATGTTTATATGATTATATTGTTATATGATTATGGGTGTATCGGGTGCGGCCCATTGTCATGTGGGGCCTGGTGAATGATAGATTTGTAATCCGAGCGGGGATCGATGTCGGGTGGGGCCCGAGGCCGAGTGGGACTCGAGACCAGGTGAGGGCCGATGGAGGGCGAGGGCCCAGTATGTGATTTATGTATGTGTGGTATGTGGTATCTTAGGGAACTCACTAAGCTTTGTGCTTATGGTTTTCATTTTATGTTTCAGGTACTTCGTTTTTCAAAATGGAAGGGCTGTGGATGATTGCAGAGCACACACCACATGTTTTCGCATTCTGTGAATTACTTTGATTCAATGATATTTTGCTAAATCTTGATTACCTTGGTTTTATGGAGTTGTCATGTATTAACGATTTATTAATCTAAAAACAGAAATTTTGTGTCATTATTTTGGGATGTTACACTATTAGATTATAATAAATACTAGTTCACAAATAGCCTTCTCGCAAGGCTCCAACTACTTTTCCTATATCAAGGTATAATTATTGTTCGTGTAATTTGTTCTTATGTCTGCTCATGATGCGTCGTGACACTATCCAACTATCGGGATTTCGATGTCAGATTTCCCTTGTCATTATCCTCATTGGGCCTAAGGACTCACGATTAATCCTTCTTTGGTCTGAAGGACTCACAACCATTATCCGAGTATCCTAGTCGTCATCCTTCCTTAATATCTACTCATCACCTCTGATCTTTGTTTTTTTAAATGTTTTGAGGCTTCAACTAATTAGACGTCCTTAATCTACACTATAATGTTGATAAAGTCTAACTATCTTCTTATGCCAACCTATGGATGTCACACCCCCAAACCGGAACGGCGGAAACGTTCGGGGGCGGAAACGTCCGGTGTTGCCCTTCCTCCTTGAGGTTGAGGGTTCAAGTCCCGTCGTGGACATAGGTGGATTTACGGTGTAGTTTAGGAGTAAGTTATATGTTAGATTTGCCGTTTCAAAAAAAAAAGTAATCAAAGTAACAACAACCATTGTATTTATATTAAAGTGTTTACAATGTAATAGATTCACAAAAGATTGACTCCAAAGTAAATAACAAAACAAGACATGAAGCTACTATGCTCTATCTTCTGAATCCCTGAGCGTGTACCTGTCTACTAGTTCTCTGAGAATACAAGTTATTTTGAAAGAGTAGATCAACATTTAAGCTGGTGAGTTCATAAGTATTTTAGTGATGAAAAGTAAACTGTAAGTTCTTTTTAGAGAGGTTCGCCTGTTCCTACAGAAAATCCTATATTTTCTGATGTAATGAAAGATAAGTAAAAATGACTCTACAATTCCTTGTATGAGTACTAAATGGATACAAGTTATATAAAACCCAGAGTAAACAGACAATCGATTGTGTGAATCTGCCCTAAGCCCACAACCAAACAAGGAACAAGAAATGAGGCGGAAGTCACATATCCCATTGTTTGTTAGATCTTCATTGTATATAACCCTGGCGTATTCATTTGGTACTTACGGAGTTAACTGTAATAGTTCTTTTATATTTGAAGAAAAAGTTCTTTAAGAAAATCATATATTTCCTTTAGTAAAAATGGTAACCACAATAGTTCCTTCTATAATCACTTAGTTTATACTAGCTATATATAATCTAGTATCGAACGAACAGTTAAATGTATGAATTTGCCTAAAGTCCATAACCAAACAAGGAATAGGAAATGAGGCGGAAAACACACATTCAACTGGCTATCGGGTATTAATTATATATAACCCTGATGTATAAGCTAAGGTATTATAGACTTAACCATTTTAGGTCCTTCTAGTTATAATGGTTTAATAATGCGTATCAAACCTTTTACAGATAAGTTTCTAGTTTCATCTACTTAATGTTCTATCTGAAAAGTATGTTTTTGTACTAGAAAGCGGTATACTAAATTTGTATGCTATGACTTGACCCATACCTTTTACTCCCTATGATTACTTGGTGTATACAGGATATATATAGCTAAGATCGAATATATAGTAGATTGTGTGAATCTGCTCTAATCCCACAACCAAACAAGGAACAAGAAATGAAGCGGAAAGCACACTTCCTACTGCCTGTCGGATCTGATTAATATATATCCCTGCTGTATCTACCGAGGAATCATAAAGTTAGCATTATAGGCCCCCTTCTAACTGAATGTACTAAGACCCAACTATTTTGTTTGTTTGTCTTTTGTAATGATGTATGTTTTCCCAAGTTTATGACTATCATTACTAGAAAATAGTTTGCATTACCTTTTATGTGAGAATATCACTATATGAATGTAATGGGAAAATGAAAGTATATAGTAGTATTGTATAAAATAACTACTAAAGTACTAACTACCTTAAAACCAATAAGTTTCATTAAGGTTAAAATGTGATGTGGTTATAACCATGATGATTGACTAGTATTTAACACGACGACCTGCTGGCGTCGAAACTAATGTGACATTTTTCACCCCTTGCCTGCCGACCAAACTGTAGCAAACAGTCGGGATGCGGGATTGTCAGTCCCGTATAGATCTATACACACAATGTCCGCTCTCCCTCCAGGAGACTCTGGTTACAAAATGCGACATAACAAGTGCATTGCTATGCCGTGAAGTAGTGGTTTCACATTATTGTTATCTTGTTCTTGTTATAGTATGTTCCTTTCTGTTCTTGTTATAGTATGTTCCTCCCTGTTCTAGTTATAGTATGTTCCTCCCTGTTCTAGTTATAGTATGTTTGAACTGACTCATGTATGAACTGACTCATGTAAGTTTCACTGTTCTAGAAATAGTAAGTAGTAACCCTCTAAACTATACCTATTATAGTTTAGTAGTATGTTTGTTTGAACTGTTACTAGCATGTAGAAAAGACTCAATTATCTACTGAGTTAAGCATGTACTTTAAGAATGAAGTTTTATAAACAACAAACTAACATCTTTAAAAAGAGTTTTTGAATTGATTTGATCACTTATAAAAGCATAAGAAATCCTTTAATGTGATGGTCATCACAGGTAAATATTAACACAATAATATTGTGCTCAACTTGTATTCCCCCCCCCCCCCCTTAAAAGCATTTAAAAACATTTAAAAGATAGATTATAGGGGTATGAACTCACCTTATGTGGGTGATTCAACTGAAGATTCGAGTAAGGATGCTAAGTTCCACGAATTAAGTCCCGAGACACAAACGAGTCCTAAATGACATATATTGATACATATAGGCATGTACTTAAAAAATCTAACTACAAAGGAGATTGGGAAACAACCTTGGATGTAACGATAACTCACCAAAAGAGTGCTAGACGCAAGATAGGAGGTTGAAGGGGTGTTCACGGCCCAAATGAAGGATAGTTCACGGCCCAATGGAGTTCACAGCCCAAATGGATGGGAGTTCACGGCCCACTTGAGTGGTTCACGGCCCAATGATGAACACATGAAGGGTTTACGGCCCAATCTTGAAGATATGAAGGGTTCACGGCCCAAACTTGAAGAACACTTGAAGATCTAGGCGTTTTGGGAAGTGTTTGAAGATCCTAAGTTGTATTCTAGGGAGATACAAAGGAAAGAGGGTGAAAAGAGTGAAAATGGTGTTCTTGATATATGATACTTGAGAGAGAAAGGGGTTGTTTGCGGCCAAGAGAAGAAGAAGTGAGGAATAAATGAAAAAAACGTACTTATATGGGAAGGGTTCACGGCCACACTTGGGTTCACGGTCGTGAACACCCTTTGATGGGTTTTCTGGTTCGATTTTATTCCTCTAATCGTAAGCCAACACTTGTCAACATCCAATCCATAAGTGTACTGGGCTTAGAACTCAATAAAATGACCCTTAACAAGGCTAAAAGGCAATAGAAATAAGTCTGACTTTTGGTTGATTGGATTGACTTTACAAGATAGGAATTTACGGGTTGTCACAATGGATGTTAAAATTCGATCCTAGTTTTTAAAGTTTTACGCTTATTAACTAAGGAAATAAGTAAAATGTGTAGTCTAGCTTAAAGTCTAATATAACGCTAAAGCATTACCATATGCTTAATGAGCATAGTCCTTTTCGAATAGTCTCCTCCTATAGGTCTTTAATTGTACTAACAGAAACATTGTATCCCTCGACGTTGATCCTAATGCTATAATCCTCTGGCACGGGTTAACTAAATCCTTTACTATTGTTGAAATCAAATTCCTAAGTCTGGTCTATGTATTTGAGTATTCGACTCTCTATTTGGGAATCTATACGACCTACAGAATTTCTAACTGATCCACTGTCGTGAGGATAAATCCTACCCCCTCAAAGGCACAAACCTACATGCTTTTCTTGGCTATCTGAGATGTACCTGAGAGTTTGGAAAAATCCTAAATCCTATTAGTCGTATGCGGAGGAAAGACCAACCTTTCCTTGAGAAACAAGAAACACGGAGCCTATGGATATTCAAATAGAAGACTTTCATTCTTCTGTTATTCAAAAACAAAACTAACTATCTCCGCCTACTCCTACTGCTACTCTCCTAGACCTTGATGTTGAAATTGAAAGTTGAACTGATCTTGTTACTTTCTCCTCACGGGCCGATTCTTCCCCACTTGGGTTCGACGCATCATCTGCTACTACTTGTAACTTAAGCTAGCTCAAACTATGTCATCTGTGTCTCCTTTTGACTTCGAAGAAACTCATGGTTGTCATTTCTAATGATCTTCCACATTTTCATCGTAGTATTACTAATTGTGGCTACCGTAAGTTGTCTTTTTTACATAGCATAACCAAAACAGGATAAGGTTGTGACAAGCACAATGTATGTGTAAAAATGCACTAACTCACACGCATGAGGATGGGGATTTTATTATGTCATATAATTTTACATGTAATAACGATGATCGTTAGGTTACATACTAATACCTACGTACCAAAGACTGACATAGTAGCATATTATTAAATACTTTGTACCAGTTTCACTTGTTGTTCCTCTATAGGAAACAACACAACTCCTTTATTGGTTGTAGGTTCCTACTCCCTTAGGCGTCCATTGGTTCTCCTAAAAGTTTTAGGTGCTGGAGCCTGCATTGCACTTGTTGTTTTTAGGAGAGGATAATTGGTCTTGATATGGCCTTTCTGGTTGCAGTGGAAACAAATGTGCACCCCTAGTGTTTCTTGCTTACAGTATCGACTATAATGTCCCTCCTCGCCACACCTGAAGCATACCAAAGCACAACAAGCTCCTTCGTGAGACTTCCTACAATTTCTACACTGAGGGCCCCTCTGTCCTTCATGCTTTGAGTTGGCATGCTTAAATCTTTTGGTTGCTGCTGGCAGAGTTAGGTTTTGGGCTAGCTTCCTCATTCCTTGCTCTCTTTCTTGAGCGATCCGTACAATTTCATTAGTAGTTTGTATGGAAAAAATCCGCTCCTTTACCCTAACGATCAATCTATATGTGACCCATTTAATGATATCGGGTAATTATTCAAGTAAGGTCTGCGAGATTTCAACGACAATCCAATCATGTAGGGATGCGTTGTCAATGGAAATCCCAAAGCTCTTGGATTCATGAAATGTAGTCGAAATTCTGTAAAGAGGACCTGTTACTACTCATTCTGATGACCTCTTATTGTAGAAAGATCCTAGAGTACTAAACCTTTGCTTCCATGAATTTAACACTTAAGGTGTAGCTTAATCGATCTTATCCTTTTCATACTAATAACTCGTTGTGGGAGGTGGATATACAACCAACTCACAATAATTAATTGAATGGCAATATTTTAATGACCTTCAAATGATTTATAACAAACCAGACTCTTGACTCTACAAGTCAACACCTAACATTTAGAAGATATCTTCCTTCATGTTCTAACGTGGTATGATTACGTCATTGTAGGTGGCATTTCTTAACGACGGATGTGATACTTCTATCGATCGCTTTAATCATCTTTCCACTCAATGTTTTTTACTAAAGTTGGACACCACATTGAGCTTACTTTGCGGATTTAGTCGGACTTGATTTATTACGACCGCTAAGGTCGGAATAACATGAATTTTCTTAGTCATCACTGAAACGATGCTAATGACGGACACAAACAAATCAACTCAACTATGTGTGCCTTGGAAACTTTGTGACTTTTCCTGATCCAAGTGTCATTCCTGTGCTTCAAGTAGTATAGGCCTCTACTAACTTTCACACGTACTCATACTTGTCCCAAAAATTATCTCCCAGTTTCCAAGTCACTTCCAATACTACGCACGATGACTGCTATATGTATGTGTCCCATGAACACATACAACATGTTGTCCTAAATTCCATTAGGGCTTTGCATCTTTACCGATTCCCTATCTGCGAATATATGCCATATCAAGCATATATTAAACTTCCTAGACTCTCTTTCTAAGATTCCTTCCCACTTCACCCTACTATTAGCTGAGGAAGAACTTCTGCCAAATCTAACTAGTTATCACACGAAATACGATTGCATGCCGCTAAAGTCAAACAGTCTATCGACTGTGAGATCCGACACTACAATTGTTGGAATCAGACTAGAGCTGCACAATAGCATCGAATCAAGCATTCTAAAACTATTTAATTATGGGAGCATGCAACCTAACATATTTGTCAGATAACTAATCAGCATCAATATAGTTTCTAAGCAACAAATAATAAGCTATTCTCTAGGCTATAAGGCATCATGCATATATAATCTACAACTCGTGAAAAGATCTCTAACCTATATACTAGCATGCTTTTTCTAATAGGTCATATAAAAACATATTTAGCAATATGGATATTTTGGGAATCACTTTCCTTTCTGAGCCTGGTTGACTGTGCGCATCACATTCTTTCGTTTTTATATTATTATTTTTATGAAAAGATTTATTAATTACTCAAATCCTTAGTTTGAGTCTGGAATCACACGAGTGTTCATCCAGTTCGCTCAAACCAGGGCTCTGAAACTAACTTGTAACATCCCGACTTTCAACCCAAAATTTTCATTTTTATTTATCAAAATATGTCAGAGTATAATTACATTTGCGGAAAATATGATACGAGTGTGTGTGTGTATATAGTCGAACCTTGCCCTTCTTACGATTTAATGAAGAACCTGAAAAATATTTATAAACAACTAGGTACGCAGGAAGCTCAGTGAATTCCCCAAAATATCATATCCTACAATACATATACAACACATACAGATAATGGCCTTCAGTGTAAAGCTGGTCCGCCCTTGGCCTTCAGCATAAAGTTGGTCTGCACCTTTTTGCCTATAGCGTAAAGCTAGATCGTACCTTGGCCTTCAGCATAAAGCTTGTCCACTCGAGTATATTGGCCTTTAGCACGAGGCTGGTCCGCCCTCAACTCCCAATATAGTATATTAATACATATAAACAGTACAACATGCAATAATCCAATACTACCGACAGATAACAGAACTATCCTAGTGGCATACTATAGGGAAACTCTATCCTAACATACAGAGCATATATACTGGAGCATATATATAGTGAGAAAAGTCACCCGGACAATTACTCAGATGATTAATAGCTATCTGGGTGATCCTACTGGCGATCCAACTGGCGGGTAACGTGTCTAACAAATATTAACCTATAGTATTATAACTTATTAATCTCTATGATAATCTGGCATTGAAAGCTAGATCTTTCATTAATCCCAATTAATACTGAGAGTTCTATCAAATAAGGATCAGCCTGGCAGGACAGTTGGGAGGCAGGACCATTTCAGCATATAGCTTTTTTCTGAAATCCGACAACCAAGCCAACGTGACCATTCTAGTAACCTCTCCCCTTATTAGATCAATCAACATTATGACTGGAATTACTGATAAATCTTATTCACACATTCATAACGACTATGAATATTAACATAAGATACACTTAAAGCATAGTAAGTACAACCTAACTTACAAAGAGTTTCTAGCGAAACCGGAAGATTGCACTTGTAGAAATCTGATACCGAGTACTTCAGTTTCTTGGGATCTCCTATGATGTAGTGCCTCACTAATTAGATTCTTTAGAACTCCAAAAATAGCTTAGAAGTTTAGTTCTAGAGAGACAGTTGAGAGGATTTGGTGTGGAGAATAAATAAACCGTTGAATGCTATTTATAGGGCTGCAAAGGCGGATACGCTCCACGCACTTTTTTGTGGGGGGTCACATGGCTCCCTGTAGAGTATGAATTGTGGCGGAAATCTACAAGAGTGTCAGTGCGCACCGCGCACCTTTTCGATGCGCGCCTGTGCGCAAAAAATGTTGATTTCTTTAAAAATTCATATCTTCTCCATACGAGCTCCGTTTTCAATATTCTTTATATGCACAGGTAGCTAACGACGAGATCTACAACTTTATAATTATTTTATAAAGTGTTACCAAAATACTTTTAGCTCTTAAGTATTTTTCTAGTATTCTAATCTGTGATATTGAGTTTCTTAGATTTTCTTACAATCTCCAAGTGTTTAGTCCATCAAATATTGTATCCAAGTAAAATAGTTCATGTCATCTAACCATAATAAGATGTAGGTGCACAAGCTACATTTAGTTGTGGTAAACCCATACAGTATAGAATTTTACCTAAAGTATATGATCTAAAACCTTGAGTTCCAAACTATTTTGTTGTAGATTATATATATATATATATATATATATATATATATATATATATATATATATATATACACACACATGTTCTCATCGACGGTATGAGTTTATAGATAACTCTATGTAATTATTTTTTTTGCGTGTGTTATTAATTTTTGTTCCGTAATTCAAGGCTATCAAGTAAGGATAAGCCAGTCAATAAAATCGGAGGGCAGGACCATTTCGGCGTATGGCTTTTCTAAAATCCAAGAACCCTACACCATTTCCATCTTTGACACCTATCTCTTAGGTAGAATATCAGTAGTATAATTAATAATAATACTTTTTATATTTAGGTTTAAGGGATAAACCTAATCAGAGCGTGAACCCTAAGCTACAGTTGTAAACTCCTAAAAACATACTAGTTCTCTATAGCTAACATTTTTTATACCAATCTGTCACACCCACGGCCGACGACAAAACATCGGGTTGTGCAACTTATTCATGGATCATAGTGACAACATACATTAAACAATACAAAAATAACTAACATAATATATAAACTTCTATCAATACTGAAACTAGGATTACATTGTTTTGTGTACTACGAGTACATCATTATCATTACATAATACTCAAAAGTATGATGCATGCCTTAACAAATAGGCATTAAATGCATAAGGTGGAACTATGATTGATAACTAAAACTCTCATGAGTATTCCTATGTGTGACATTTCATCTTCTTATGTTCCTGAGAATACATGTGTTTTAAAAAATACGTTAACATAAATTTAGTGATTTCACGGGTTTTGACATTGTGTAATTTTATAAAAAAAGTGTGTTTATATAATGTATATAGCTATTAATTCAGCATGTATAAAAATGTACTTTTTATAACTAAAAAGTATATATTTACTCTGTATAAGTTCTTACCTGAATTATGTGTAATTGTACTTGTAAACTGTACAAGTATTTGTGATATGCATAAGTGTTTACTTATAATGTAAGTTTTATAACAACAAAAATTTGTGTAATTAGCATATATATAAGTGTTTATGGTACTTATAGAAAATATATAGATACTTGTTAACTGTACAACTATGTGTCATATTACATATAAGTATTATTTGAACTTATACGAGTTCTTTTAGAGTGTACTCAGTGTTACCTTTAGACTATTACCGAGCTATATGACTAGTTCAATCCTCCATTTGGTGCTTGAGTGAATGCATCACAAGAAGTTCTCCAAATGCTTCATCGACGTCGAAACACAATAGACGGTTATCACCCGTTATGACTCGCCAAGAAACGGTTGTAGCTAGCAACCACGGGTAGGGGTGTCAAACTGTATAGATCTATACATAACTTCATTGTTTGCTCATGATTAATGGTTAAATACAGAGGTCTTTACTAAGTTTTGATTCTTAGTTGATGAATAGATATCCCATGTGGACTCCTTGTAACAATTGCGAAAATCGTCACCGGTTGTTAATCGCTAAAAGTGACAAACATCAAATATAATATATTTAATATGTAATATATACCAATCTATGATAAAAATACTAGATTTCTTATTAATTTAGCTAAGAAAACTCAGTCAAATTGATTGAAATCGATAAAAATAAGTGTGCAAAAAGTTATGTTATTTTGAAGAAATAATAACATATTTCGTAAGTACACGTCTTCCTGATCCCGGAAATATAAATTTCGTAAAAATCCGGCTCGATATGAACTAGATATAAATTTTCTAAGATATAGAAATCAAACGCACATAAGGAATGTACAACGTCAAAAAATAAGAAGATAACGGTTGACATTTAGCTAAATTCACAAAAAGAAGAATCGTAGTAGTCCTCGAGATAAGAGTTTTGAGAAAAAGAATGAAAAAATCGGATTCCGTACGAGAGAGATATGATTTTTGAAAAATTATTTAAACGTATAAAAATAAGGGCTAAATTAAATTCAGAATAAGCCAATTTAACTTAAAGGATAGTTGTCGTACTCGTCGATAGCTACGTATTGATATAAAGAACGTTGAAAACGAAGCTCATATGAGGAAGTTACGCAATTTACAAAAATCTGCATTTTTGGCGCGCGCTCAACACAATTTGCGGCGTGCAGGCCTTCTAGAAGGGGGTATCGCGGCACCACCGTTTTTTGGACACGTTTAAGGAGAGTACTAGAGCCACGCTAGAACGACACGACACACAATTTGAAGGGAACGACGCGCCTACCCGTTTCTCAGCTTATAAATCCCCCAACACCCCTTCACTCCTCACTCAATTCCTTCAGACTTTCTCTCGTTCTTGTTCGAGAACTCCTTTTTAGAAAATGAAAAATCTATTTATTTTACATTTTAATTATTATTTAGTCTTTTTCCCTCGAGTCCAAGCACTCCCGAGCCTCTGACCACTTTTCGGCAAGGAGAGAATATCGATAAAAGCACGCTCCAATGGTGACTTCACGACCCCACTTTTACCAGTTTTTAAAAGTTTGATTGGGGGATGCATATTATAATGCTACATTATCGATTTTAAAAAATATTATTATTTGTAATAAATCAGTAGTTTAGAAATTCCATGAAACGTTAAGATGATATTATGTGTGGTCGTTACCCTGCCATAATTTTAGGAATAATATTATGCCTAGTCGTTATGTTCACAAACCATATGATGATATTACATCTGGTGGATACTCTGCCCAAACTCTATAATAATATTACACCTAGTTTGTATGCTAATCAAATCACTAGGGTAATCGTTATTCTGACCATTTCTCTAGGGTAACATAGTACCTAAATCTGATCAAATCTAAAGAATAGTAATGTACATAATCATTATCCTAGGCTATTCCTCTGGGGTAACATAGTACCTTGTGTTAGCCAAAGGAAGAACATTTTGTCTAATCGTTACTCTAACGAATATTCAACCGGATAATAGTAGTATATTATGTCGTTATTTCGCTCAATTCAAACGGATAATAGTAGTATATTATGATGTTACTTTGCTCAATTCAAACGGATGTTAGTAGTATATTATCCCGTCACTATGCTCGATTCAAACGAATAATAGTAGTATATTATGTCGTCACTATGCTCAATTCAAACAGACGACAATAGTATATTATGCCTTCACTACGCTCGATTCAATCGGATGAGAGTAGTATATTAGGCCATCAGTACGCTCGATTCAAATGAATTATAGTAGTATATTATGTTGTCACTACGCTCGATCCAAACAAATAATATCAATATATTATGTCGTCACTCAACTCTAATAATGGATATATCGCCCCTCCGCTAGTTTGGCTTTGCTAAGGATATCTATTTAAAATAAATATATATTAATTACAATTATTCAAGGAAACATCAAATATCTAGTTACGTCATGAGTACACAGTTATATAAGTGAAAATTGGATTGTATCCAACTAACCTACATTGAGTTCACTCTCGGTTAGTCTGCTCTTCAAAGCACTCTTTTCCTTAAGTATACTCCTAAGATATGGATACACTAATGGTATATAGGATGAATGAGAATTACGGAAACGCTAGTACCTATGAATACTAGAATACTATTTTCAAATCAAGAAATCAAAATACTTTTACAACTTAACAAAGCTATGTATAAAGAGTCTTTTCAAAGTACAAAAACCTGTGAACTCACCAACATTATGTTGACCTTTCAAAACCACATGTATTCTTAGGAAACTGAGAAAAGGAAGATTGCACTCCTGGAAGAAAAGGTTCATTAAAGAAGCTACCGGAGAATTGTTTTCATTATACTTATGCCTAACTGTCAAGGCACCTTTTGTATTAGAAATCCTAGTATTTCAGAAACATATTCTGATGTAATATTTTTATACATAATGGAAGTATTATTTATATTATATACTGTTTTGTACTGTTCATTGTATGTTCGATATCTATGATCCAACGTTCTAACGTCGCACAGCCCGACGTTGCCGCTGTCGGCTGTGGATGCGACAGATTGGTATTATTGGCTATAACAAACTAGTACTTCCTTAGGAAATTACTACTCTAGCCTAGGGAATTATACTCCGATTAGGTTTCCTCAAACCTACAAATAAAATTATTATTATTAATTACACTACTGATAGACTACTTACGGGAGAGGTGTCAAGAATGGAAATTGTTGCTTAGGTTGCTGGATTTTAGAACGACTATACGCTAAAATGGTCCTGCCCTCCGACTTTTCCTACCTGGCTGATCCTTACTTGATAATCCTGAAATACAAAACAAGAATTAAGAAAACACATAAACAAACTTATATATATATATATATATATACACACACACACACACACACACAAACTCAATCCCCCGATGAGAAAACTCTTAAGTATACCCAACAAAATCGATAGAAAACCCAAACTGAAGAGTTTAGGTCAAATCCGATATTTGAGATTTGCACAATATATGGGTCGAACAACTACTAGGCATAGATTGTACACTTTTTCTTAATTATGGTTAAACAAATATATAACTAATATTGGATATAGTTGTTGATAGACGAAACTCTCGAGAATCCCACAAAACTTTGAACCCAACAATTCAGACCATTATTATATAAGAAAGATAGAACGGTCATTGTGTGAGGATAACATATCTTGGAACCATTTTAAGAGAAAGATCAAGTTGAACCACTCTCTAACCATGGATATCCATTTTCCTGAGGTTCCCATACCTATACTTTTCTTTGACCCCTGACAAGGAACCTCACAAGGAGGATAGTTCCTCAGAAACAACTAGAGAGTCAGCTGAATTGTCATAAGATCCCTCCTCAGACCATTCCGAGTCCTCCGTGGAAGATGATCCTACTGAGGAAAAGGCAAATCCTACTAAGAAAGAAGAAGATTTCTTGTAGTATAAGATTAATAAAGTCAAAACTTACTCTGAAGGAACTAGAGGATGAAAAGGCTAGAATCCATCACTGAGGAAGAGACTCCACTAACACTATTATTCAAAATTCATCCAAACCTTTTTGAGAGGTCTCAGTATAAAGCACATCTGTGATAATAGAAGGTTGTGGATGAGATACGGTCCCACTTTAAGGCCTGAAGAACACCATAGGCTTCACTACCTATCCCTCCCTTCAAAACATCACCTAAATCTGTCATACCTATCCTAGCCACTTACACTACACATCACATCAATCAGATTCACACCATCAATATTGAGATGGAAGTCATCAAAGGAAGCGACATGGGCCTATATAACATAATTCAAATGGTAGAGGAGGATCGAAACCTAGATAAAAGGATAGAAACTCCAGACACAAGTTGCGGAGCAAAATTCATCGCCACAATGGCTAGTGCATGTGCGATACAGATAAGAACTCAATATGCTTAGTAATAGCTTTCTAACCTAGTATGGTAGAATTAACTAGACACGTTGTGCCCTAAAACCTACGGATTATAAGTATAATGAGAAGTTCGTTTATGCAAAAAAACAGTATCATTGCTATCCCTCTAAAAATACTCATCTTAGTACATCGAAGCTTTCTACTCCTAACATAGAAACTTTTGCGATAATTGTTTTACACTAACACATGAGCTTAGTCGTTACTACCCATATATGTGTTAGGATTAAAATCCTTAAAGATCTTTTAGATTCAAAACAAGTAAAACAAGAACACAACTATGATTCAAAAAATGCTGAATGATTAAATGTCACGCCTTAGAAGAACTCTATGAAGATTTGCTACTGTAGAGGCATGATTAGGGTTACATCATAAATATCAAAGTTAACTAAAATACGATGCATGCATGAATCATAAATACTCTAACCCTAGAAATAAATACGAGTGGACAGGCCCAACTCGTTAACATAAAAGACTAAACTAAAACCCCAATGACGCAACATCTAATACCCAACAATCTCCCCCATTGCGTCAATTGAGGCATGAAACCATTAGCCTCGGATTCGCTTCTGTACTTCATAAACTTTTGGAATGACGCCAAAAAATGGTCTGACGAATCTCAATATACCACAAGACCATATCAGAGGAGCACTTGAGGTCTTCCTTACTGTTGCCTTTGTATTTACTCACCAAATCCAATATTTACTCAAGAAAGGATGTAGTATATAAATGTTTATCAGAAAGGAAGAAGCATCCTTTGCGAAATTCTGCACCAGTTCGTTCCCTAGCTTGATAGACCACGAACCATTCTCCACTGTAAATCTTCCCCAGCTTCATCTTTTCGAAGTCCTTACGAGATTCCTTATGAACAATAGAAGGCTTCTTTCGCAACACAGCAGCAACCTCGACATCCATTTCCCCAATCTCTTGAATGTAAGACTTTATCATTAACTTGAGATGATACATGACAGGTTAGTATTTTTCTTTGTCTTTCAGCAACACATTGTAAAGAACGAACCAGTCATTGGGGTTAAGACAAGGTAAGTCTACGAGTGTGAATTCGAAGCATTAACTGGCTGAACCTATTGCCACTTTGAACTTCGCGTTCGGAAAGCTGTCAGTCTCGATTGGTCCTGTGACTTTCACAGCAGTTATTTTGCTTAAAGACCATATTTCGTATTGCGGCTTCATATGCTTCAGATAAAAAGAGAACAGCATGTGATCAGCGCCGCTATGAGTGGATGGAGTGTTTGCCACTTTCACAAAAGAACGGAACCTGAAGGCTTTTGGAGTGATTGGTAGATCCAGTTGCGAGTCTCGTGTGTTTTGAAGATCAAACGACAGAACTGGCTCTAACCAATACTGTCTTGGTAAATTAACAGCATCACGCTGGATTCGCTTCAAGGTCCACTTGGGAAATAAAAGCTTTTTGCGTTGAACAGTAGCCTGAGCCTCTTTCTCAGCTCTTTCCTTTTCTTCAGCCTCTCGGATGATCCGTTGATGCTCATGCAGTGCGTCTTCACGAGCCTTTTGCTTTTTAAGCTCGTTTTCATCCAGCTCCTCTTCGTCTTCACTATTATCAACGATGGGCTCTTCACTGAACAATTTTTCCTTGCCCTTAGGTTCTTGCTTGAAAACAGGTTTAACTGGAGCTTTGGGTTCTTCTTTCCTTGACCCACCAGACACACCTTCTCCTCCTTGTTTCTGATTAAAGCTTTGATCCGAAACACCTTCTAGCTTGTGAAGCATTGCGAAGACTGGACTTAACTTCTCTGCAACATGCTTGCACATTGAAATTGTGATCATTGAGTCCCTGGTCTCAGTGATATCCGAGAGCATGCCGATAACATCTGTAATACAGCTTCGCATGACAGCTCTCTGAGACAACAAATCATTGACATGTTTCTCTGAAGTGTCCAGTTTAACACTTAACACCTTTACTTCTTCCGTCTTGAGGGAAAGAGAGTCCTTGATGTTACTCTCGTTTGCCAGTTCGTCTTGAAGCTTGGTAATTTGAGAGGAGATGGAGGTTTGAAATGCTTCATGGTCAGTTTTCAGACCAGTACGACTTTCTTGCAATTTAGCCTTCTCAGATTTAAAGAGAGAACCCAAACTCTTTAGAGCTTCATTGGCTGCTGTGGTATTTGAGTTAAAGGTGGTTTGGAAATTCTCCATGAAGACAGTAGTGTTAGGAATTAGTTTATCGACTTTTTCGGTCGTGGTCTTACAAACTTCAGCAGAATCAGCAACTGCTTTATTCATCTTTTCAGCATTGGCAGAATGCTCCTTCGTGATTCTTTCAAAGAGAAACTCAACTGCTGCTTTAGAGTACGCGTCAGAAGATGAAGCCTGGGAAGTGAGAAGCAGTTGATAAATGTTTTCATGTAGGGACTGAAGTTGCCCTTTTGAAATAAGCACATCATCTTCACTCTCAGTCCGTATTTGGAAAGGACTGTAAGTGAATCCCCCAGCATCTTCGTCTTCAGCATCATAAAAGATCATACCCGAGTCATCTCGGTTAAGAGGGGAAATAGGAGGTGAAACATGGGTGGAGAAACCTGAAGTTTTAGCCCTCGTATCAGATACGTTGACCGAAACAAGAGGTGTGGTAGAGGTAGTAGGTGGAACTGTAGAATCAATGAATAGTGGGGTAGATAGAGGAATGCTAGTTTGTTGGTGCGAAGAGACTGGTGGAGGGAATGGCGCAATGGTAATTGGGGTAGAAGTAGTTTTAGGTGAAGGAGGAGAAGGAACATAATCGTTAAAAGTTTGTGTTACCTCAGGATTTGATGTCTCTTCTTTGTTAAGAACATTTTCATCCTCGTTGCGAACGAGATTTTCCTCGGTGCGAACATTATCATCCTCCTCGATGCGAATGTCTGACTGTGTCTCAGACTCCGAGCTTTCGCTTTCACTTGGAGTGGGGGTCTTTCGCTTGCGAGCTGGCTGCTTTTGCCTTTTGGGAGCAGCAACAGAAGTTCCCATTGGTGCCTTTCTCTTGGAAGGAGGTTTCGTAGTTGCAGATGGCCGTTCCTTATCAGTGGTTTTCTTTTCTCCCTTCTTTGAACCTTCCCCCCCCCCCCCTTTCTGGGTTTGTCAGCCTCAGCTATGATACTTTGCATTTCTTCAGTTAATATACGAGGCCCAGATGGAGTTAATTTCCTGTACCCCTCTAAGATTTTGCTAGAAGCAGGCACATCTCGAAACATTTCTTCAGGGATTGAACCAATGAAACAAAACATGGAAGAATTTGAAACGATAATCCCAGTAGTGTGAAAGGTAGAGATTGATGCCATCAACGTGTCCTGTATCAGTGGGATTGTGAGCTTGTCAATGGACCGGTGGAAAATAAGGGTCCAAAAACGTGCACATGAGATTTCACTGTGACGTGTGGTGGAGAGTGTGCTCTGAACCACTTGAGCCCGAAGAACAAAGCTATAGTCGACATTTGAACCCGTGTAGAGACCATAGAGAATCGCCATGAATAGCTTGCTTGCACAATCCGATCCGGTCACCCTTTCAGAAAAACCCTTAAACAGTAAGGTGAAAAGACCATTCCACTGAGGAAGCATATTGGGTTTTCTAAACTTTAAAACGGCGGTTAGGGTTTCTTTGTAACCCATTTGATAGAACATTTCGAGAAGAGCGGTATTGGTTACCGACTCAGGTTTGATCATGTCATTAGTTTGAGGAAGTTGTAGGAGAGAACAGAATCGAGATTTAGTGATGGAACTTTTACGGTTGTGGATCTCAAACGTGATCCTCTGTTCTTCCTTAATATAGTTTGCCGAAGAGTAATCTTTTGACAGGATTGAGAGCGGAACATTCTCCATTTTGGATAGTGCGATTGTTAGTGGAGAATACTTGAGGCATTCAATCATAGGAAGCATGAAGCTATCGTACTTGACTGGGTTGAGATCAATCACCAAGTTCTGATGTTGTTTGACTGCCAGAAAGGAAGAGTGTGCAGTTTGATCTAGAGCAGAAATGTTTTCAGATGAACCCGCCATTGTTGAAACTTGAGAAAGAATAAGATGAACAGGAGTGCTTTGTGTGAGATCAAGATCGATCTGATGAGCAGAGAGAAGGTTTGAGAACTCAAACCTTGAGTGAATGCTTAAGATCAATGTATGCTTACTAATAGATGTTCAAGTCAAGCCTGGAAAGACTAGTCAAGTCTTAGATAATATATTCAACAAATGATCAAGTCATTAAATGAGGAAATTAGAATGAATGATCAAGGTAAAGCTATTAAATGAAGAACAAGAAGAATTTTTTGAATAAACTTAGTGAAAATGCCAAAAGTTTAATGAAAGATCCGTAGTTGACTTGTATTGAATGCTCCTATAAATAGGAGTGAAGGTTACAGCGAACTATCTAGAGTACTTACATAGGACCGGACAATAAAAATGTTTCTGACATTCTGATTGTCTAAATACAACAAAAGACTAAGTCCTATGAAATGTCACATCAATACAGAGACAAACTAAATAAATGCACAAACACAAAATAGAGTTGCTCCGGATCAGCATCCATTCCGGACATGAAAGTCATTCTGGAATGCCTTCAGCTTTGCATCTTCTTCTCATCTGGTCCGGATAGATTTCGGACCACTCTTCACATATGACTCCGAAACATCTATGCCGGAATGCAAGTACTTCGGAACTTGGACTTAGGATTGCTAGAGGTTCAATTTCAGGTTCCAACAATCTCCCCCTAAGTGAACTTAGCAATCCATTCATTTACACTGCTTATTCCTTGATGAAGGACAAAGCCCGAAACAACCATTCTCTGACTTCAATGTACCAAGTCAGTTGACTCACAAACTTTGCTTTGATCTGCTCCGGAGCTTTAGACTTTGACGCACGGGAGATGAACTTCCGGAGTGCTTTGGTCGGGACTAGGTGTTTGTCAAGGACACAGAAAAAGTCCTTCTTCTTTATCTTCATGGTTGTGTAGACAAATCCTAGAATCGGGTCATCGATTGGACCATCTTCAAGCAGTTCAGCTTCCGGAAGAACATAGGTGATCTTTGCAACGTAGTCTTCAGTTCCGTAGAGATGAGCCAGCTCATAGTCGCATCTGCAAAATTTCGCGACATAATCTTTGAGGAAGATAAGAGCAGCATGAAAACAACCCTTGCCGATATCGTTGTCTTGCCTTCCTCGAAAGTGAGAAGCCAGAGTCAGAATGTCGTTCGGATTCATGGAAGGGAAGTCCGCATCAGAAAAGGTTCGGTAGTTAGGCTTGTTTCGGAAGACGTGAAATCAAAATAATGGGCAGTTGAGTTTGAATTTCACGAGGATTTTTCTTGCAAATCCATGGACTTTGGTGATTCTCTTTCTGGTCCATACTTCCTTAAGCGGTTGAGCATTCTTGGAGTAGAATGTCTCGAGCCTTTCTCTTTCAGTCCGGATGATCACTTCCGGATCATCATTTGGGTGAAGAGGAGAAAACTTGATGTAATACTTGTTGTAGGGGGAGAGAGGAAGATCGAGTTGTTCAGAATCGTTGGTAGGAACATCGTAGTAGAAGCACGGGACGATTTCATGATCCTGGAGAATGCCTTCATGGCAGAGAGGAGAGATGCCCCGTATCGGATCGGGATTATCCTTAAGAGCTTGGATCCGGATGCTGTCCTCTAATGCTTTGTTGATTTCCTCCTGAGACCATCCTTGTTTTTGCTTGAAAGGAGGTCCGGAGTGGAAGGCTTGTTGTTCAGCAGTCATTGGCATTTTGCCTTTGTTTCTCTTGAGAGCGTCCATGATGAGCTTCATGTTCTCATCCACCACAAATTCTGGAGTGGGATGCGGAAGAGGATCTTCCGGAATGTCATCTGGGATCCAGAGTGGATAGCCCTGGTCTATTGGAGCAATTTTTGGAGCCGGAATAGGTGGGATCATAGAAGGAGTGGCTCGGAAGGCTTCAGCTATGAGGGTTGATTTGGCCTTGGCCTTTTGAAAAGCATCTGGTAGAGAGGATGGCCAAGAAGCTGCGGACCATATCCTCTTCTCTTCCTCAGTTAACTTCTTTGGAAATAGCTTTTTCGGAGCCTCGAGACCAAGAACTCCGTTGGTGACATATTCTTCTTCAACGTCTTCTTCTTCATCAGAGGGATTTCCTAGAAGTCCAGACACAACTTGGACTTCATCATCGGAATTTAAGTCTTCATCTCGGAGTGTGAGCTCCGAGGCAGGTTTCCATGGCTGGCTAGGACCTTCTCCCCCTCTTGCATCGGTGAATCTTGGAACCGGTGCAAGTCGTAAAGAGTCCTTAAGATCATCAAATTTGGAGAAGACTTTCTGAAGGCCCGTGTTAAAGAGTGAGAGTATCATATGCTTCAGACGTGGGAGCTTGGGCAGCAAGATGATCGAACAGATTGCTATGAATAGCTATCATCTCATCAAAGTTACGATTCGGAACATCAACGATGTTCCAAGTGGAGCGAAGAAGCTTGATGAGGACTTGTTGAATGATTAGGTTCATTTTATCCTTCTTCTTGATCTCCTTCTCCATCCGTTGGATTTGTTTCTTATGACGAATGTGGGTCTGCTTAATCAGATCGTTGGTAGTAGACACCAAGTCGTCATGCACTTTGAGCATTGAGGTAATGGTGTTGAGATAGCGATCAACCAAAATATAATATTTGGTTTCAACCTCCTCGATGGAGTGCTTGAGCCGGAGAGAAATTAATTGATTAAGTTGGGCTTCTCGTTCCGCAACCGAAGGTCCGGACTGTTGTGAGAGAGACTGAAGGATGACATCGAGTTTAGAATCCAGTCCGGAAACCTTTTGATCCAGCTTTGTGTTGAGCTCTGTGACGAATGTTTTGAGTGAGGAGACCTTCTTCATCGTATCTGACACATTGGTTTGAATGTCAAGGAGAGCAAAGGGGTCAATGTGATCACCAGCAGAGGATTCGGAGTCCGAATCTGAGTGTTACGGAGGAGCTTGATGTGATGAAGTATGTGTGGAGGGACCAAGTTTGGTGATGTCATCATCTTCATGTAGTTTGGAGCTGGGTTCACCATCCGGAGTGGTTGAAGAAGATGATCCGAAGTCAAAAGCAGACTTGGAAGTTGATGGCTTGGATTGAAAGCGGATGGATGATATGAAGTTGGGGTCCGGAACAGAGTTGCCTTCATCAGTGATCATAAACTCTTCGGAGATTTCTTCATCAGAATCAGTTCGGGATACGTTGGTGTGAGTGGTGATGGGAGTTTGTTCCGAATCAAGTTCCCTATTTGCATCATCATCGCTAGGAGGAACATACAGAAGATTGCTTTGATGGGCTCTGTTGTATATTGAAGTGAGAGTGGCCTCCACTTGAGCATTGGTCAGATCCGGACGTCTCGAAACAGCCCTGTTAACATAATCTTTCCATTGAGGATTGTTAGCACCTGGTCGTCCTGTACACATTCCGGGTATCAGACCAGTTGGGGCATCCGGAGTCGGAGGGACTGCTCCAGCTCCGGAAAGCTTAGGGTCCGAAACAGGGGTTCCGGAGTGTGTTCTTGTGTGAGAAACGATAGGGATATCAAATAAGACTCGTGGGTATGTTCCAGGGGGCTTCAAGGAACTATTGTCAACACTGGCATCACCTTTTTGGGAAGGTGAGGGTGGATAATGTGGAGACTCACCGTGAGTGTGTGCAGGTGATGTTGAAACATTGAGGGGTACCTCAGATGAGTGGGCAGGTGGGGTGTTCGGATGGCCAGATCAGCCTGAATGTCATGAGCATCTTCCTTTGGAGAGGAAGAGCTGACTTTGGTTCTCTTTTTAGGCTTTGGCTTGGTGGAAGAACTCTTGCGTTTGGCAGAATTCTTAACCTTAGGTCCGGACGTGGTAGGATTGGCCTCTTCCGAAGTGGGATCAATGGAGACTCGGGCAGGTTGTGTAGGGTCAAACACAACCGAAGTCTCTAAGTGTTGTTTTAGATAAATGGAATCGGAAGGGATAAGGGCCACCATGTGGTCCGGAAGTCGTCTAACCGGACCAAAATAGGATTGGTCCGAAATTCTATAGGCCTTGGCAACTTTGAAGGAAACACATACCTCCAGAGGAATTGCAGAGAACAGAATTGGTTCGGAAAGCTCATTGAAAATTTGTTGTATCTTCAGTGCCCAAACTCTAGGGCTTGAAATCTCGTTGTTTTACCTCTTGAGGCAAACTTGCAGAAATCTTGCCATAGGACCTCCGGAAGATCAACCGCGTTGTCACGTCCGGAGTAGATGTTGTAGATAACATGGATCCAGTCCTTGCTAAGTGTATCGGTTCCTCCGTGCTTGCCCGATAGGCCTCGAATAGTCCGTAGACAGCTGATTTCTTGAAGTCTTTGGCTCTATAATCTTGATTGTAGCCAATGTGATTCAGAAAGGTCTGAAACTCTTCAGTGGTTGGTTCTTGAACTGTGAATCCTTTTGGGTTTGGTTTAACACCGATTGCTTTGAGAAAGATTGATTTGTAGATGGGGACGATTCGATCTCCAATGATTTGAGTCTCCAACGCACCATCGACTTCTTTGATTTTTGTGAAGGCCCTGTGAAGATGATGAAATGGAAGAGGTGGCTCAGGAACTTTAGTGAGAGGGATGGAGATGGGATGATTTGTGATGAACTCCACCATAACACGAATCGATTCATCGTAATCTTTAGGATTGAGGGAAAACAGTTGCATCGTGTCCCTTAGAAATGGTTCAGGGGAGGTTGATGAAGATGAACCCTTTGATCGTTTCTTCTTAACAATGGATTTCTTGGGAGTGGAAGCGGTTGGAGCAGTTTTTGGTGGTGAAGGAGGAGAAGCCATTGTTGTAGGAAGATGAATGCTTGAAGAACATGAAGAACACAGAGAGAAATCAAGGGTTTTGGAAGTATTGGGCGCGTAAAGAGGTAAAAGGGGGTTTTGATTGGTATTTATAGGTAAGGGTAGTGGGTCGGGTTAGTAGGGTAATGATAAGGATCCGAACGAGAAATGAGTCGCATTAACTGATAAAGAGGTTTAGGGGGCTGAGTTGACCTGGGAGGTGAAAGGTGAGGTTTGTTTGTGGCTAAAAATTGAAAACCCAACCGGCGATTCGATGGCTACTTTATGGGGGCGTGCAATCGTGTCACGAAAATCAACGAAGATAGGGTAGGATCTTCAAGAAAAGTAACCGTTAAAACAAAAAAAACGTTTCAGCTTATTATCCTTTGGTATTCCGGACGAGTGGTTTCGGACAGAGTATGATCCGGAGGATAAGGAGTTGTGTTCCGGAACATGCTTGATTTGAAAAGAGGTCCGGAATGAGAAATAATCCGGAAAGGGTTTCGATTCCGGAGTCAAAATTTTGTGTCATTTCTGAAAAGATGTGTGATTCCGGAACATAAATTCTGTTTGACTTTGAAAAGATTGATGATTCCGGAGCAGAAATTCCGGAATATTGATTTTCAAGAATTTCCGGAGTGAATTTAAAAAAGCTTCCGGAACATGATTTTGGAAAGAATTCCGGAGTGAGATTTAAAAATTTCGGAGCAGGTTTTGTAAAACATTCCGGGCTGAGATTTGAGAGACCTTTCGGAGTGAATTTTGAAATTTCAGAGTGCAGAATGTAATACCTTTTCCGGAGTGGAATTCCGGGATGCCATTATGAAGTATATTCTGAGATGAAATTTTGAACACTATGACAATGTGGACTTCAGATAACAAATAATCAGGATGAATTGTACAGCTTAAAACTCAAGTGATGGTCAGAAATAAAGACAAGTAAACTGATCCTATGTATGTAGAGAGAAAGTAGTTCCGAGATGAAAATTTTAGATTGGAACTAATTTTCTTTCAAATACGTCTATCAAAGAGAACAAGTCTCCTGAAAGAACTGAGGATCTGGTATCATCATACCCATATTGTTCAGAAAACCGTTGAATTTGGTTTCGTCTAATGCCTTGGTAAAGACAACAGCAATCTCATCGTCAGATGGAACAAAAATGAGTTCAATGTTACCATTTAGAACATGATCTTTTATGAAATGGTACCTTATATCAATGTGCTTAGTCATTGAGTGCTGAATTGGATTGTGTGAAATCGCAATGGCACTTTGAGAGTCACAATAGATAGGAATGCGTTGAAAGTGGTAACCATAATCCAAGAGTTGAGATTTCATCCACAGAACCTGAGATGTACAGCTGGCAGCAGCAATGTATTCGGCTTCGGCTGTAGAGAGTGCAATGCAGTTCTGTTTCTTGGATGACCAACTGACCAAACGACCACCTAAGAATTTACAGCCACCTGAAGTGCTTTTTCTGAGTTGAAGACCACCATAGTTTGAATCTGAATAGGCTTGAAGTAGAAAGCTCTCGTTTACTGTGTACCAGATTCCGAGACTCTTTGTACCTTTGAGGTATCGGAAAATTTGTTTTACAACCAAGAGATGAGACATCTTTGGGTTGACTTGAAATCTGGCACATAAACATGTTGAAAACATGATATCCGGACGACTTGCTGTGAGATAGAGTAAGGATCCAATCACTCCGCGATACTTCTTTTCATCAACTGAAACACCTGAAGGGTCGGCAAAGATCTTGTGTCCGAAGCCCATGGGTACCTTGGCTGAGGCACAGGTGTCCATTGAGTATTTCTTGAGGAGTTCCAAAATGTACTTCTCTTGGTGAATAGAGATTCCTCTATTAGTCTGTTTGACATGAAGGCCAAGAAAGAAGCTTAACTCCCGATTCATGCTCATTTGAAATCGATTGACCATAAGTTTAGCAAAGTCAGCAACCATAGATGAATTCGTAGATCCAAAAATGATGTCGTCCACATAAATTTGCACCAGCATGAGATGCGTTCCATTTGATCTTCAGAATAGGGTAGGATCTAGAATTACTCTTTGGAAACCACAACGTTTGAGAAAATCAGTGAGGGTTTCGTACCATGCCCGAGGAGCCTGCTTGAGTCCGTAGACAGCCTTCCGGAGTTTGTAACAGTAGTTCGGAAAGGAGAGATTAACAAAACCGGGGGGCTATTGAAGGTACACTTCAGTGTCAAGTTCATCGTTAAGAAAAGCACTCTTAACATCCATTTGGTAAACTTTGAAGCCTTTATGAGCAGCATAAGCAAGAAAGATTCTGATGGCTTCAAGACGTGCAACGGGAGAAAAGGTCTCATCGTAGTCGAGCCCTTCGATATGTGTAAATCCTTTTGCCACCAATCTTGCTTTATTTCGAATAATAACTCCTGCGTCATCTAGCTTGTTGCGAAATACCCATCTCGTACTGACAATGGGATGATTCTGAGGAGGAGGCACGAGAGTCCAAACTTCATTTCGGTCAAATTCTGCTAGTTCTTCTTGCATGGCTGCAATACAGTCAGCATGCTCCAATGTGTCCTTAATGGATTTGGGTTCAACCATGGATATAAATGCTGAAAAATGGCATTCATTTTGGATACTTGTAGCAGAACAAGTCTGTACACCAGCATTGGGGTTTCCGATTACTTGGTTCGGAGGATGATCCTTTGTCCAAACACGTAATCTTGGGAGTTCTTGTGCAGCCGTCGATCTGATATCAACAATGGAATTGATTTGCTCCCCCTGAATGATTTGAATGTTAGGATGATGATCCCCCTGAAGTTTTGAACCACAGAGAGGTTGACATCATCATCAGAAGGGAACTCAAAGATGTTTTCATTTTCATCAATGTTGAGAGGATTGGAATCATCGAAATTAGTAGCTGCATCTTGGAAGCCATCCACATTTGATTCAAGAGAGGGATGAGCATTCTCCCCCTCAACGTGAGAAGGTTGAAATGGTTCAGAATCAAATGGAGGGAGGCTTGGGATCGGACCGGAGATGTTTTGTGAGACTGGAGCTTCCGAAGGAGAGATTGGAATGAGAGTTGGTCTTGATCGAGATTCTGAATCAATAGCGGTTTCAGAAGGACCAAAGAGAGTTTCAAAATCAACTTCAAGAATTGTTTGGGGATTCGGACATCCTGGCGGAGGAGCATCAGACTCCATAATGTGAGTTGGGCCAGAATTCCGAACGAAGTTGTCATCGAAGGTAATGTCAAAGCTTTCTTCCATAACACGAGTTCTCCGGTTAAGAACTTTGTAAGATTTCGATTTTGAGGAGTACCCAAGGAAGATGGCTTCATCACTTTAGGTTGGAACTTGGTAAGCTGATCACGGTTGTTCTTGATGAAGCATCTGCATCCGAAGACATGAAAAAACGAGATTGTTGGCTTCCGACCATTCATTGCTTCGTACGATGTCATGTTGAGGCGTCGATGGATGATACTCTGATTTTGAGTGAAGCAAGCAGTGGACACGACTTCAGCCGAAAGATATAGTGGTAGATTTGCGAAGTTCAGCATTGATCGAGCAGCTTCAACGAGATTTCTATTGCGTCTTTCGACTACACCGTTTTGTTGTGGAGTATAAGGAGCTGAGAAGTTATGGTCGATTCCTTTTTCAGTGAGAAATTTCTCAATGGTGGAATTAGTGAATTCCGATTCATTATCACTTCGGATTCTCCTAACTGGGAGTTTGATAAGAACTTCTATTCCTTTGATAAAATTGATGAGCTCTGAGGCTGTTTTGGATTTCAGCCTTAGGAAGAAGACCTAAGTTAACCGTGTAAAATCATCAACAATCACAATAATGTATTTCTTATGATGAAGACTTTCTACAGTGGAGGGTCTACAAAGATCAATGTGTAGAAGCTCCAATGGTTCCGAAATGGATTTTTCGATGATAATAGGATGACCCATCTTCGATTGCTTACCACACTCACAAGCAGCACACAAGTGATCATTTCCGAATTTGAGAAGAGGTAAACCTCTCACCATTTCGCCAGATACGAGATAATTCATGTACCGAAAGTTTAGATGAGCGAGCCTTCGATGCCATAACCAGCTGGCATCAGGAACAACTTTGGTGAGAAGGCAGAGTTGTGGTTTTCCAACAATCATGTTGATATCGAGCGGGTACATGTTCTTGTTGCGAAGTGACTTGATTAAACACTCTTTCTGGTCTTCAGTCATTACGTAGCTGTACTTTTTGCAAAATTCCACACGTCGATTTGAATCAGTGAGCTAAGCAACACTTATCAAAATATGTTTTAGATCAGCTACATAAGACACATGTGAGATAGAGAAGTTTCCATTGGTGAGGATCCCATAACCACGTATTTGAGAGTTGGAGTTGTTGCCATATGTCACGTAACCAGCGTTTGGAGAAAGCTTTAGATCTCGCAGAAAATCTTTCTGCCCTGTCATGTGCATGGAGCAAGCACTATCAATATATCATATTGTTTCTTGCTCCGAAGCACAAATTTCCTGCAAAATTAGTGAGTAACGGAGTTTTTAGGCTCCGAATTAGACTTTGGGACATAGGCACGGGCTTTAGACTTTGATTGTGACTTAGGAACAACTTTGTGTTTCTGGGTGGTATTCTTTGAATTCTTTGGAAACAGACAGATTGCTAATGTCCTTTCATCTATCCAGTAGTCATATTCAATGACTTGAAGGTTCTGAACGGTCTTCTTCGGACCTTTGACTTCCGGAGTGTTGATAACATTTGTAACCTCCGGAATTGGTGTTGCATCAATGGGAGTTTTGACTTTCCACACAAGATTTTTCTTTGAAGATTTTGAAAAAGGTGTTTTCTTTGTATTTGTGGATTTGCTTAATGACACATTGGTTTTTGAAAGATTGGGTTTAAAAATTATGGCATCAGATTTTGCAATAAAAACAAATGAAACAGTCCTAGGAGGAGTGTTTAGGACTGTTGTGGCATTCACACGAGATTTAGGCTGAGTAGAACTATTTACTTTCTTGCGTTCTACACGACTAGGAGATTCAGAAGGTCTTTTGAGGATCTTAGTGGGAACAAAGGAGTTTTGACTATGGGTTGATGCATGAGAATTCAGAGATAAACTTGGTTTGGAGTTTGCAATGAACCTGGAATTTTGTCTAGCCTTCACTTCCTTTTTATGTGCATTTCGAGCTTCTACTTTGGGATCTACAATATCCTTCCTATTCAGCATTGGTTTTCTCTTAGGACGAGACGAGGATTTTGAGGTTTGTCCTACGGATGGATTCCTAAACTCAGGAGTAATGGGAACCAATTTAGCTTTTGAGATGACTAAGGAATCCGATTCACAAGAATCAGAGGACACACAACTTGAGACTTCAACTTTATCATCTAAGGATGCCCATAAAAACTCAGAGGCAGTAGTTTCAATTGTCACCGGAATGATTTCTTCAATTACACAATTGTTCACATGATTACTTCTAGGAACATAATCTACGCAATTTGTAAGACTGTGATGAAAATTTGTGGTCCGATTCAGGTCCAGGTTTATCAGAGGCGGAAGTGGCGTGGAATCGGGACACTTGGCAACAATTGGTTTGAACTCAGGAATTAGGGACTCAAAATGGTCTGTAGTCTCAGGAAGTGGAGACAAGGGAGAAACAGGGGTGTCCGAATGTTTGATGTTCGGAACCTCTCCCATAAATGTCAAATTTTGCAATTCCTTCAGGGGACTAACAATTGGTTTCGGAAACTCGCTTCCGAGACCAGGTGCTTTAGACCATGGATGACGAAAATTATGAGTCATCCGAAGGTCCTCTTCAAGCATGTCTACAGAATTATGCAAAGCATCTATTTTTTCATTGAGACGTTTGTTATCAGAAATTAAAACATTTCGTTCAGAATAGGTGATTTCACATTTATCTTTCAAAATGATACATTCATCGTTTGACATTACAAGCTCATGCTCTAAAGACTCGATTTTCAATTTTTTATCCTCAAAACGTTACCTAAGACGATTTAGTTCCCAGACCTTCTTCTCACTGGCTTCTATGGCAGACTCATAGGCTTTATAAATGGTGCTCATATCTGTTTGGATTTGGGTCAGATAAGGTTCACAAAGAGACAAATCAAAATTATTATCAGAGATCATAGATTTTACCTGCTAAACGATGCTTCGACCGGGTGGATCATTGGTGTCCATGTAGCAGTAGTGAGGTTCAGCAACATCATCTTCATCTTCCGACCCAGAAGACCAATACCCTTCATCACATTCAACCGTTTGTCTTGCTATCAGACACATGTTCCTTCCAGTTACCATATCATCATCATCCCCAGAGGACCAGTATCCTTCAACATCTCTTGAAACCGTTGTTACAAAGGCTTTTGCGCTTTTAGCCATCTCTTGTGCTCTTCGTACGTAGTAAGCTGAATCCTTGATTTTTGGTTTCTGCGGAGCATCAGCCAAGCAATCTTTAGCAAAATGGTTTGCATGTCCACACTTATGACACACAATTTTTGGTTTGTCCGATTTGGAACTCTGAGAGGGTTTCAAAGTAGAGTTTGGTTTAGTGATGTTTGGTTTGTATGCAGGAGGATTTTCCGAAGTTGGTTTAGGTTCTGGAGCTGAGTATGGTTGAGGGTTGTTCTGGTGAGGAGCATGGAATCGGTTTTGGTATGGTTTGTAAGAAGGATTGAAAGGACATTTGTACTTCATTGAGAATAGAGCGAACTCCTGTTGGAAACGGAGTTCAGAGTCCATGGCTTCGGAATCATCAACATAATAGATTTGTGTGGGTAAGATGGGTGCGGATGTTTGAACAGATGGAACAATGGGTTTGAAGGGATCCGAAGTAGATGAGTTCGGAATGGTTGATTCGAAAGAACTGACAAGGGCAAGAGGACCTCCAGAGAGTTCCCTTATGGTTTGAGCGACATTGGACTCATGTCCTTGAAGTTAATCAAAAAGTTGATAGAGCTTCAACTTTTTCAAAGAACCATTGTTTGGAGACAAGATTTCACATTCTACCATCCTTTGCCCAGACTGTTTTAGAATTTGAGATTGTACTCTAAAGGAGTTCGGAAAATCCCATGAGCAGTCATGTTGTTGACAATGATTCGGTAACGGTTGGAGGCTGAGGCTACTGATTCACCAGGAGTGGTAGTGAAGGTGTCGAAGTCGTTGACAACTGAGGTGAGGCGCTTGTCTTTCATGTTTTCCTAACCTTCAATCAGGTCCTGAAGAGTGTCCCAAATCTCTTTGGCTAATTTGCATAGCTTGATGTGCTCGAAGAGTGAAGGAGGAACACCAAACACCATTTCTGAGAAAGCAACTTGATCAGCATGCAGCTTCTCGATATCATATGCTGTTAGAGGAGCTGGGCGAGTTTCATCTTCTCGCATGAGCTGAGCAGCTGCATCTCTTACAACTGTTCTTACAGGAAAATGAGGACCTTCTTTGACGGATCTCCAGATTTCTTCACCTTTATCTTTGGCAAGTAAAAATCTTTCCATTCTAAATTTCCAGTGATCATATTCTTCCACAACTAGTAATGGGGCATGTGTAGGGCCACCCACACTATTTGTGATTTGCATTGAAATCATTTGCTGAGAATTAGAAGCAGCCATTGAAGTTAAGATATCTTCAAGCTAAAGTGGTATATAGAAGAACTTTTATCCTTAACACAAAAATGGTTGAAATACCAAGGTAATTTCAAACCAACTATAATCTGATCTTATGGATTCAAAGGACAACTACTCAAGCTCTGATACCAATTGTGAGATCAAGATCAATCTGATGCGTAGGGACAAGGTTTGAGAACTCAAACCTTGAGTGAATGCTTAAGATCAATGTATGCTTACTAATAGATGTTCAAGTCAAGCCTGGAAAGACCAGTCAAGTCTTAGATAATATATTCAACAAATGATCAAGTCATTAAATGAGGAAATAAGAATGAATGATCAAGGTAAATCTATTAAATGAAGAACAAGAAGAATGTTTTGAATAAACTTAGTGAAAATGCCAAAAGTTGAATGAAAGATCCGTAGTTGACTTGTATTGAATGCTCCTAAAAATAGGAGTGAAGGTTACAACGAACTATCTACAGTACTTACATAGGACCGGACAATAGAAATGTTTCTGACATTCTGATTGTCTAAATACAACAAAAGACTAAGTCCTATGAAATGTCACATCAATACAAAGACAAACTAAATAAAGGCACAAAGACAAAATAGAGTTGCTCCGGATCAGCATCCATTCTGGACATGAAAGTCATTCCGGAATGCCTTCAGCTTCGCATCTTCTTCTCATCTGGTCCGGACGGATTCCGTACCAGTCTTCACATATGACTCCGGAACATCTACTCCAGATCGCAAGTACTTCGGAACTTGGACTTAGGATTGCTAGAGGTTCACTTTCAGGTTCCAACACTTTGATCGCCGGAGATTTTGAGAGGATTTTGTGAATGGTAATGAATAAAGACTAGTCAAAATCCTTTTATACCGTTTGATTTGTGAGAGAAATCCGGAGAGAGAATACATCGGTTACTGGAACGTCGCCTGAAAAAGCGCGACTTGACAACTGTAGATGTCAGACCCATACGTCATGCAGCGGTAAAGTAGCTTTCGATTCAAAACTTTCAAGCGCCCATTTGAATTCTTAGCGACAATGAATTGCTGCATTAGCCTTGCCCTTTTGCAGTTGAGAGTGATTTCATTTCTCTTGCTTGGAAACGAACTTCATTGATTGAACTACAAACTTGAAAATGAACATAAGTACCACGAACCTGACTTGTAGAAAATCACTAGGATCGTTGTGCAAGAGTGTCAAAGATAAAGAAATAAAACAATACTTTTAATTGGGATTTTGTGATGTCTACATAAAGACACGAAACTGTTGATCCCGGGCAAAGATCTCTTCCTTCAAAGTCAAGAGACTAAGAAGTGTCTGTGTGGTTTCCAGTTGAAATATGATCAAGTGTTTGATAAGAAACATTGAAAGGCATTTTTTAATTAGGCTAAATAGGTGGCTAAATCTCCAACCAAACAACGAACTTGATATAAGTATGAATGTTGGATGAAGTACTTGTGTGACCAGTATAGTCAGTTGAACGAGTAGGTTTGCAATTATTTTAGTGAAAAGATTAAACTTTGTAATCTCAAAAAACTAAAACTGGATCTTATGGGAAGAAGTGACTTGGAACCAGAACACTTTATAAAGATCTCGCAAAAGAAAAAGAGATTCCTTGATACAGACCACGAAAGTGGCTTTCGTTAATTCCATGGTGAAAATCTAGAACATTTAATTGTTCACCGTCAATTCATGTAAGTGTGTTGGATTTGGAGTTTCACTCAGTTCGTGGTGACTGAATCTAAGATCATTAACACATATGTTGTGTAACCATAAACCTCAGTGGTATAGCTGAGAGTCTCAAGGGTTACATTTATGAGTGCGAAGGAAATGTAGAAGTGTGAATGTGGTTCCAGAGAAGCGAATGTACCTCTGCTATATGAAAGTGACTAAGCAGATAACTCTTAACTCAAAGTGAGAAGAGTAAGGTAGCTCATGACTAATGTGAATTTAATAGCCTGATTGGGAAGAAATGATTGGTAGAATCGATTCATTAAGGCTTCACATTGAGTCAATTGAGGCTTTGGACAACATACAACAACATGCTTCTAGGGACACTTAGCTAATACACAGATAAAGAAACTTATACCTGCTCTATCACGCGAATTGAGATATGATACGAATCTGTGCCACCATGATCTTCTTAAGATATTTTTCGTGTTTTTGAGATTTGTGAAAATAAAAGAAATAAAAATAAACACAAACAAAATATTTTTTGTATTTTGAGATTTTCTGAAAAAGAAATAAAAACATAAAAGATTGAGAGACGAAAGAAGGATAAGAAATAATATACATAAAGTACAAAAGAATATTAGAAAATTTGAACCACTGATGAACAGTTGACTGCGAACTACTGCGAGCGTTCGCACTGATTCGTAGTGTTAAAGTAGACTACGAATGAACAGTGGACTACGAACTACTGCGAACCCTCCCACCGATTTGCAGTATAATCATTATGTATGCGAAATTGGTTTTGGAACAGATTCAACTTCCATCATTCCTACGCCTTGAAGAATTCTATTGAAGGTTGTTTCGGGCAAGGCTTTTGTGAATATGTCAGCCAGCTGGTCAGAGGATCACACGAAGTGAATTTCAACGTTGCCGTCTTCTACGTGATCCTTAATGAAATGATACCTCAGTGCTATGTGTTTCGTCTTTGAGTGTTGCACTGGGTTGTGACAAATATGAATGGCACTTTCGGAGTCACAGTATAGTGGGATTCGTTTCATGCTTAAGCCATAGTCACGAAGTTGGTTTTGAATCCAAATGACTTGGGTTATACATGAGGAAGCAACTATATATTCAGCTTCAGCTGTTGAGAAGGACACACATGTTTGCTTCTTGGATTGCCAACTGACAAGTTTGCCATCAAGAAATTGACATCCTCCAGTTGTGCTTTTTCTATCTAATCCACATCCCCCAAGGTCAGCATCCAAAAATTCTTGTACGAAGAAGCCTATTTTCGCAGGGTACCATATGCCAAGTGATGAGGTTAGTTTCAAGTATCTGAAGATATTCTTGATGGCCATCATATGAGGTTCACGAGGATTTGCTTGGAACCTAGCACAATAACAAACGGAAAACATAATATCTGGTCTACTAGTTGTTAGATACATCAATGATCCTATCATCTGACGATAAAGGGTCATATCAGGAGCTGGTTTTTCCAGAGACGGTGTCAGTTTCGTTCTGAATGCCATTGGAATCTTCACTTTAGAGTCTCCCACCATGCCAAACTTAGTTAGCACAGTCTTCGTATATGCTTCCTGATTTACGAAAATACCTTCTGGTACCTGTCTTATATTTAATCCAAAGAAAAAGTTAATTGGACCCATGGAGCTCATCTCAAATTTAGTTTCCATCAACTTTCGGAATTCAGCTGTTAAGTTGGGATTCGTAGAACCGAAAATGATGTCATCAACATAAATTTAGACGATCATCAAGTGGTCACCCTCTTTCTTGCGAAAGAAGGTTGGGTCAACCGAACCTTGTTTAAATTTGGACATTTTAAGGAAGCGAGTGAGAGTTTCATACCAGGCTCTTGGAGCTTGCTTCAGACCATAGACTGCCTTGTCTAAGATGTAGCAGTGATTGGGATACTTCTCATTTACGAACCCAGGTGGTTGTTCCACATATACAGTCTCTTCTAATTCTTCATTCAAGAAAGCACATTTAACATCCATTTGAAGTACTTCAAAGTTCTTTTGCACTGCGTATGCCAAGAAGATGAGAACAGATTCCAACCTTGCAACAGGTGCGAAGGTTTCTTCGTAGTCGATGCCTTCTTCCTGACAATACCCCTTAACCACGAGTCTCGCCTTGTTTCTTATAACATTCCCTTCTTTATCCATTTTGTTGTGAAACACCCACTTTAAACCTACAAGTGATGCATCTGGTGGAGTTGGAATTAGCCTCCAAACTTTGTTTCGTTCAAACTCGTTGAGTTCGTCATGCATCGCTTGCACCCAATCAGAATGATCAAGAGAAACATTGACCGTTTTTGGGTTCTACCTTGGAAACGAATGAGTTAAACATACAAAATTCTACTTTAGAGAATAATGCAGTTTGTTTTTATTTTTGCTGAGATTTCGTAAGGACTCCTGCAGAAGATTCACCGATTACTTGGGTTTGGGGTGATCTCTGGTCCATTTGGTTAGTGGAGAATAATTTGGATCATAAGAGGGATCCAATTCAGCATTTACTTCTTCGAATTCTGATTAAACGTCCGAATCGTCATTCTCATCCTTATTCTCCCCCTCGAATGACGAGAGGTCCTCTTCTTCAGGAATTGAAGTATCTCTTGTGAATGGAGGTTCGAGAGTCATTGTGGGAGGTGAGTCATTTGTAGCAGAGGGTGGGTCAGAAGAAATAGACGAAGTGTAACCCTCCCCCTGGGATGGAATGTTCGTATCTTGTGGTGTAGATTGTTCCCCCTGAAGACGTGCATTGGAGTCAGAATTCTCCCCCTGGAATGTTGTGCTCGTGTCTTGAGGTACTTTCACAGTCGATGGCTGATTGTGCATGTCTTTCAAAGCGTTATCAATTATCTTTTTCAATTCATCTACTTTATTGTCAGCTGCATTCGCTTCAGATGTGATAGCCTTCTCTGGCTCATCAAAGAGTAGCATGAATTCCTCATACAGACTGGAGAGTGGAAAAGTAGCTAGACTTGGCTTAGGAAAGATTTCCTTCGATTGAGTCTCATTCGACTAAATCCTCTTCAAGTAGTTGTCATCGAACGTGACATAGTAGGTTTCTTCGATCTTCTTTGATCGTTTGTTCAGAACCCTATATTCCTTGGAGGTCAGCGAATATCCCAAAAATATACCCTCATCAGCTTTCGCATCGAATTTGTTTCGTTGTTCCTTGGAATTGAAGATGAAACACCTGGAACCAAATACATGGAAAAACTTAACATTAGGTTTACGATTATTTAATTAGGTTTACGATTATTTAAGATTTCATAAGGTGTAATAGAGAATCGCTTATTTAGGATAGATCTATTTTGGGTGAAACAAGCAGTCGTAATAGCATCCGCCCATAAATATAGAGGCAGACATGCGTACGTGAGCATACTTCGTGCTGCTTCCCACAAAGAGAGGTTTCGCCTTTCAACTACACCGTTCTGTTGTGGAGTGTAAGGAGCAGAACAGTTGTGTGAGACTCCCTTTTCAGCAAGAATTTCTTCAAACGCTTGGTTTTTTGAATTCTAGCCCATTGTCGCTGCGAACATTGTGACCCAACTTTCGCAGTTGCAGCTCAATTTGCTTTATAAAATCCTTGAGTTTAGGAGTAGCTTCAGATTTCTATTTAAGAAAATACACCCAAGTGAAATGTGAAAAATCATCAACCATTACACAAATGTACTTACTACCACCAACACTTTCAATTGCAGAAGGTCCACAAAGGTCGATATGTAGAAGTTCCAATGGTTTAATGACTTTCGTGTTTACTATTGTTGGATGACTTTTCCTGCTTTGCTTCCCCATCTCACAGGCTGCACACAAATGATCCTTATCATACTTCAAGAGAGGAAGCCCTCGCAAATGATCACCAAGAACAAGCTTGTTGATGTCTTTGAAGTTGAGGTTCAAAAGTATTCTATGCCATAGCCAGCTATTATCAGAGTGAGCTTTCGTAAGCAAGCATATGGCAGGCTTCCCTCGTATCGGGTTCAGATTCAAAGGATACATTTCTCCTTTTCGTTGTGACTTCAAGAGAACTGGTTTGTTCTTCTTTTCTATAATCTCAGATCCTTCATCGTCAAAGGATACTTTCAAGCCCATCCCTACAACCAATTATGAAACACTAATTAGGTTGTGTTGTAAGCCTTCCACATATGCCACCTTACGAATCGAAAAATCTTCGTTAGTTATCATCCCATAGCCATTAATTCTTCCAAATTAATTATTTCCGTATTTCACATTTCCACCATCTTTGAGAGCACGATATTCTCGCAGCTCCTCCTTCCTCCCTGTCATGTAATGCGAGCAGCCACTGTCAATATACCATTCAGAGTCAAACTGCTCATCACGAATTACTTGCAAAAAATCAAACAGATTTAGGAACCCAAAGTTTTTTGGGTCCTTGTGAGTCTTTTACAGAAATGGGATAAGCAATTGCAAGATCAACCATATAAGTTCGTTTAACTAATGTGGTTTCATCTTTCTTAGTGATGGTGAAGACTTTTACTTTATAATTTTTCATTTTCATTTCTTTTGAATCAGATTGTTTTTGTTTATTTTTTATTTGATTCTTGACGAATTCTTTCTCAAATTTCTTTGAGTTAGTAGTCGATTTCTTGGTTTGATCTTCAGAATCCGAGACTAACTTTCCCTTTCCTTTGACATCTTTGAGCGAAGCTTTCGTGGGTTAAGAATGATGAGATTTTGGTTTCTCAATGGACTTCTTTGAAGGAGAAGGTTTTTGAACAAAGTTCCTATTTGGTTTGTGAGGATTGCAAGAATGAGAGTGCGAACATTGACTGGGATTAGCATGCGAACGAGCTTTCGCATTTTGATTGGAAGTTCTTTCTTTGCGAACATAGTTGGAATTTTGGGATTGCCAAAATTGCTTCCTTTCGTTGAGATTTCTCTGATATCTCAGATTTCTTTGACGTTTTTGCTCTGCAAGTTGCTCAGAGGACTTGTGAATATTTTCCTTGGGTTTCATTTTTCTTGCATGAGATTCGTCCTTCACTGACTGATGTTCGCTTGGAGTTTCCTTTGTTCCACTTGTACTTCCTTTCTCATAGCCTGAACTATTATTCAGTGGTTCTGCCACATATCTTCCTTTCACTCTCCACGAGGTTCTTTCAGACAGACCCTTCGTTTCGTCTGCATTGTCTATAGGAGCGGACCAAAAGTACTCTTCACAACCATCTTTGTTGTCTTCGTTGACGATGGAAGTTAATTCGACAGTTTGATTTTTGTTCAGTCCTTTAGTAGCAAACACTTGATTAGGGACAGTTTGCACTTTGGGAAAAACTGTTGCTTTAGCTTTTAAAATTTTAGGTTTGTTTTGAGAAATACGTGCGAATTCAACCGAATTTTCAGAAATCAAAGCTTTCGCTGGTTCATTTTCGTTTTTAACAAACTCTGAGCAATCCACCTCATCCTCTACAGAGATTTCACTCATATTACTGTCCTCATCGAATTCAGATGTGCTTTCCACATTTATCTTATTTTCTGAACTCAATTTGGCACTCAATGAATCAAATTTCTGTATAGTATCAGATTTAATTTGCTTCTTATCGTTTTCGTCCAAAAGCTGTTTTAACATGTTTTTGTGATCTTTAGACTTAATGTACGATTCAATTCTTTCCAGCCCTACCCTGTAAGCATCAGAAGCCTCGTCAGATGAGACGATGGATTCACACTTATAACAATCAGCGTCAATTTCGTTTTCCTTTAATTCAAGAAATGGTAAAATCATCTTGTGAATTTTCTTACCAATCTCACAATCAAGGTGCAACTGAGTAATGCTAAAGTAAAGTCATTTAGCAATCAAACAAAAAATGTTATGTTGTTTTAAAAGCATCAAATTGTCTCGTTGCAAGTAAATTAATTGATCCCTAGACTTAGACAAATCAGACTCGATATTCTCAATCCACATTCGCCTCTCATCGCTTTTCGACGAAACCCTGCTGATTTGATAAGTTAGGTTAGAGTTTGTTAAATGGGTCGTTTTAAACTATCACTAATGGTTGAAAAGGTAAATTTTAGGTCATTTAATTCATTCACATCTCTAGACACAGGTATATTTAGAGATTCAAGAATTAGATTTAGCTTGTTGATCAGTTGTTCACATTCATTGATTTTTTCACCAACTGGTTTCGCTGTGAAACAGCTATCATCCCTTCTTCCACTCCCAGTAGCATTCTCATGCATCTGTGACCCATCACTTGTCACCATCAAACACCTTCCTGCGAACCGCGAACACTCCTCTTTCGCAACGAACGCCATGCCATGTGTGGGCCTGCGAACCTCGTCGTCTTTCGAGTCTATTGACCAAACCTCAACTCCTCCAAACTCGTTTTCAGCCATATTTTCTTGCACAATCAAAGCAGACATAGATTTATCAGCAACCTTTTTCTTCTTGATCTGCTCCAACTTTCGCATGTGGTAAGTCTCATCATCTTCTCCTTCTTTCTTCCCATTTAACCTTCTCACCATGCAATCCTTGGCCAAATGATTTTTGCCATGAAAATAGTTGCAGTCATAGCCGGAGTCACCCATGAGCTTTTTCTCCTTCTTTTCTTCCTCCTTTTGAGAAGCGCTTTTGTTCTCCTCTTTCACCTTTTCTGAGCTGTAGGTGCCCTGCCAATTTTGGTTCTTGTTTGATGGAAATTTCTTTCTTGCGAACCGCTTGGGATTTGAAACCATTAATGCATACTCCTCGTTCGTAAGATCACATTCGGAATGATCAGACTCAGGCTCATCCTCTACAACTGTCTTGCCCTTCGCAACAAGAGCTAGAGATCCCATACCAGAAACAAATTTTGCTTCTTTCGACACCTCACTTTCATGTGCCTTAAAAATCCCAACAAGCTTGGCTAAAGTGTAACTTTTGAACTGCTCGTGCGCTTTGACGGTAGAAACCACTGCCATCCACTCAGATCTAAGCCCATTCATGAGAGTAACCTTTTGCTCGATCACCTCACGTCCAATACCATGTTTCATCATCTTACTAAGAAGATGATTGTAGCGATTGAATGTTTGGCTCAGATTTTGTCACACCCCCAGACCGGAACAGCGGAAACGTTCGGGGGTGGATGACGTCATATGTAGTATCACAACAATTGCATCATAGTAATCAAAAAAACACAACCATTAAATTGAATATATAAAAAGGTATTTACATCTGTTTGGTTCATATTTATATACATCAAAAGTAGCAAAACAAAGACGTGATTCTATATGCTCCATCTTCTCAAAAGTCTGCTGAGGTACCTGTCTACTGATTTCCTGAGAATACAAGCAGTTTTGAAAGAGTATCAGCATAAAGCTGGTGAGTTCATAAGCATGTTTTCGTAAGGAAAATCCTGTCATTGAATCTGTAAAATGTTTGTATGCTTCCCATGAAAATCCAATATTTTCTAACATATGTGTTTATTCCTGTGTTCTGTAGTAGTGTATAATGTATTAGTTTGTATTTCTGGTTACCACCAACTGTATTGTATAACATTGTTTTGAATGAAAACCCTTTGTATGAAAACCCTGGCTGTCACCAGTGATGTATAAGATGTACTGTTTGAAAACCCTGGTTATCACCAGTATGTATAGTAGTTTCATTATTTAAAATAAAACTATGAGTTGAAATCCCTAGAATCCTCCACTTGTATTATGAACTAGTTTTATTAATAAAATAAAACTAAAGAAGAATGAAATCGCGTAAACAATAAGGTTAGTTTATACTATTGTGAGTCGTATAACCATGCTTGATATGACCTGGTGACCTTTACGACGTTCTTCAAGTGTCGGATAAATGACATTTGTCACCCCAGGCATGTCTGACTAACTGTAGCTAGCGGTTCAGGTGTGGGATTGTCAGTACCGAATAGATCTATTCACAAATCTCACACTCTCCCTCCAGGAGACTCTGGTTATACTATGATAGGATTTAACATGTACCCCGAAAGGTACAACTGAAGTTTTGTCTCATAATCCTGTATTAACTAGTTTACATGTTGTTCTGTATTGATCTACTGTATTTAAACCCATGTGCATAATTTATAAGTTAATAATTATACTTAAATATTTATTAAATGTTGTACTCTTGTAGTAATCTATATCATAAACTAAATCTGTCATAGTTTATATGTTTTGCTATGTAAAGCTCTGAATTCGTAAAACTGTGTATTGAAAACCCAAACTATACCTATTATAGTTTGCATGTATGATATGTACTTGGTTTATGTATTAATCTGAAAACTATGCAATTGTGACCGTAGATTGAAAAGGTCCCTTATGCTCAGCACGTTACAAAAGGGATAAAATATCTAATATTTTATAATCATGTGGAAACTGTAAGTTTGTGTCAATTGCATCAGTTTTAAATGTGTTGAAATCCTTTTGTATAAATGCTCAAAATCATTTGTGTTTGGCTTGTACTCTCCCCCTGAAAACATTTAAAATCATAAAAGCATAGGGGTATGAACTCACTGTTAGTAGTGTGAATAGTCGAACAGCGAAAACTGGGAGTGAAGACCCTGGAGTTGATGTACGCGACACTCAACGGGATCCTAATACAATTAATACATACATGCATTTGATTAGCGAAACTATTATTTATAGTGTTGGAAAAATACTTGCTTTCAGCTTAGGAATGTTACCGGGACTCGATTGAATCGGAAAAGCGGGTTTGCAGCCAAGATTCACGGTGTGAAGGAGTTTGCGGCCGTGAAGGGTTTCCGGTCATGAACTGTTCTCGACCATGAACATCCCTTGAAGGGTTTACGGCCGTGAACAGTGTTCTTGAGGAATCTATGAAGGTTTGAAGGGTTTACGGCCATAAACAGTTTGCGGCCTTTGAAGATTTGAAGATTCGAAGGGTGTACGGTCGTAAACTCAAGAACAATGATGTTGGATTCGATGAAAAACGTGTTTTAGCTACTCTGAAACAACCTCCAAGGGTGATTTCTGATGATTTTCGGAAGAAAAGAGGGTGTTTTGATGTTTACGGTTGAGAGGTAGAGAGAGAGAGAGAGAATAAGAGAGTTTTCGGCTAAGAAAGTTCAAATGAAGGAGGGGGTCCCGTATATATAGGTTGGGGGTATGGTCGGTGGTGGGGGCCACCTGGCACTAGCCGTAAACAGGTTTACGACCGTAAATGGGTTTACGGCCGTGAACACCTCTCAGGCCGAAAATTATTGATTCTTCAAAGGAAACTCAGATTTTTCACGTGCTTTTGGTTCCGACTCTTATATAAAATTCAATTATATAACTAATGATTTTCCAAACCAAAGGAATTTTAACGGAACTCAATAAGATTTCAAATTGTATTAACGGAAAACAGCTAACGGTAATGGAAAAAGGTTTGGGTTGTCACAGATTTTCTTCTTGCTTTTGTGCGAAAGCACCAAACTCCGAAAGCAGGAATGTTTGTGTAGAATGCTCAAGATCTTCGTCAGTGGAGTAAAGTTCCTTGAGCCTATCCCAGATGGCTTTCGCAGTATCACACGAACTAACTAGATGAAAAGTATCGGCCTGCAAAGAGAATCTAATGATCCTCATTGCTTTGACGTTGCTGATTAGTTTCTCTTTCTCGTCCTGAGGAACATCCTTCACATCAAGGAGCAGCTAGTTGTATTCCTTCTGAGTTTTGATAACTCTTTTGGTTTCTGTATGAACAAATGGACCGAGAGTAATGGCTTCCCAAATTAAATAACCATTATCATCTGAACCGAGAACATAATCTTCAAAATGAAGTGCCCATACTTCATATTCATGAGCAAAAGAGAATCGGGATCCTTGTAGTTGATCCAATACTGATTGAGATATTAAGGGAGTTGATGTGAGAATCGTCGTGCTGCATGATGATATTTTCTTTGATACCTGTAGAGAATCAGACGTGTAAACTAAGACAGTTTATAGGGTAATATCAAGATCACTTTATGCCGTCAAGATGACAATGAGGACGACGGAACCAGATCCTATATTAACGGAAACCCTAAAACTTTGTAAACAGAAGAGATGTGTATAGATTACACAGTCTCCTGCTCTGATACCAATTGTTAGGATTAAAATCCTTAAAGATCTTTAAGATTCAAAACAAGTAAAACAAGAACACAACGATGATTCAAAGAATGCCGAATGATTAAATGTCACGCCTCAGAAGAACTCTATGAATAATTGCTACTGTAGAGGCGTGATTAGGGTTACAGCGTAAATATCAAAGTTAACTAAAATAAGATGCATGCATGCATCTTAAATACTCGAACCCTAGAAATAAATACGAGTGGACAGGCCCAAATCGTTAACATAAAAGACTAAACTAAAAGCCTAATGACACAACATCTAACACCCAACAATATGTAAAAAGGTGTGATCGACTAACAGTAGGCATGGACTCAGTAGCCATCGAGGCATTGATCTACCAATGGGTCATGGATGCCCTAGCTAACTTTAAAACCAATAGGAATGTCGGATCGAGACAAAGAGAAAGAAACATATGAAATAGTACTCAGGGTGGTAACGGAGGTCACCTAATGCCCTAGCTAACTTTGAACTACAAGCCCAAACCCTTCTATGGAAATGACGAATAGTAGAACTGACTCGCTGGATCGAGAAAATGGAGTAAGTATTTGAGATTAGCTTTTGTGTTGAAAATTGCAAAGTTAGATTTGATGTTTGTACCTTTGAGAATGCAAAATTGTCATGACGGAACATCCATGTCGAAACCATAGGAATCAGCACAGCTAATGTCATCTCCTAGGAGCTAAATCAACTACTAATTGAGGAGTGCTATACCAGAGAGGTGATGTAAAAACTAGAGCAAGAGATCTGGGAACTTACCATGAAAGATGCACACAATGCAACTTATACCAACCTCTTCAATGATATCACTACTTTCTGTCTCATCCTTGTGACCCCAGAGCAGAAGAAGATAGAGATGTATATATGGGGTTAAGTTCATCCTATTCAAGGATTATTCACTACTTCTAAACCAACTGCGTACCATTTTACCAAGAGACTGGATTTTAACCTGACCCATCATGAATTCTGCCAGGCCAAAATGGTCCAAAAAGCTGACCTTCCAAAGTTGGGAAACAACAAGAGGAATTTTTATGGTGACTTAGAGTAATCATCATGGAAGAAGCAAGACTCAGGGAAAGTTTACGTAGCACCCATCGCGTCACCTACTCGAGTAAGGCAGTATACAAGAGATCTTCCTTTATGTAATGAGTGCCACTATCACCATGTAGGTGCGTGTAGAGAACTAATCTGTAACAAATGTGGTAGGAAGGGCCACACCACTAGGTTCTGTAAGAACCCGACTCGCGTCCCAAATCTAGGAACTGGTTTTGGTGGAAATCGAAACTGCTATGAATGTGGAGAAATTGGCCACTTTAAAATAGACTGAACTAGAATGGCAAGTTGAAGGGATAACGCTCGGGGGAGAGCATTTTTCATTGGCACGAATGATGCTACTCAGGGTCTTCCCCTAAAAATTAAGAACGAATGACGCTACTCAGGGTCCTCACCTAGAAATTGGTACATCCACGTTAAATAACTTGCGTACAAACTAAATGATGATATAGTTTTACGAACACTAGATTTAAGAACTCGCTAAAACATAAAACTAGTAAAAGCTAAGAAAGACATGTTATTAATTATTAGGAGGATACGTCGGTTACATGATTCTAGAATTCAATAGTTTTAGAAAGGGTGATTTAGCTCTATTGCTCAGCTCTCGGCTAAGTCTAACCACAACGGTAGGAATCATGCGGTCCAAAAACTATTTAATTTTAGCGACATGTAACAGTATTCACAATATTATTAGATAACATTAAGTAGAATTCTCCCTCCCTCTGCGAATAACAATCCAAGAAAAGTAATCCTTGTTAGAACAATCATCATAATACTTTGAAGCCCTCGAGAATTCTAGAAAAATTTATTTCGAAAACCTTCGATTTAGAATAGTGATTTGATGCCTTTCAACTATAAGTATCAGAAAGTACTTGTCTGAGGGCACTATCGCTACCACTATCAATCAGAAAGTACTTGTCTAAGGGCACTATCACTACCACTATGTATTAGAATGTACTTGTTTGAGGGCACTATCAGTACTATTATGTATCAAAAAGTATTTGTCTAAGCGAACTATCACTACTAGTATGTATCAAAAAGTACTTGTCTGAGGGCACTATCACTACTACTATATATTGAGAAGTACTTGTGTGAGGGCACTATCAGTACCACTATGAGTATCAGAAAATACTTGTCTAATGATACTATCATTACATAATCTAAATCGGTTCTAAACTTCATTTCGAAGGAGAACCCCAGGGAGTAAATTTACCCTCTATAAAAACTAAACCTAAGGATAAGCATAATACTTAGTTATAGAAGGGTTCAAAAATCGTATACTTTTTCAATGCCCTCTATCAGCGATAGTCAGCGGACTACTTTTACGATGTCTGTCACAAGAAGAAGCTCAACAAGCCTTGCAAGAAGTACATGCTTTACTAATGCATAGTAATAGTGGTTTGTTGAGTTGATTATTCTCTCTATCTTCTCATGGGGATAGAAACAAGAGAGGTCAACTGGATTGGAAGCCAAACGAAACGACGAGGCCGAAAACCTATGATACATTTTGCTTATTCTCCTCCCACGACGTGCCTAGCTATTATGTTCCGACTCATGCATTTGCCGGTAAAGTAAAGCACGTCCAAAGTGATGCGCGCCACCATAGAAAGACGCACACCCGCCCGTCCAAAGTAGCATCCTTAGACACGTCCTTATCGCAGGACGAGAAGAGATGAAAGATTCATAGTTTCGAAGACCTTTCCATTGATAAGGCATTAAGGTCTTATTTGTTGAGTTACTCTATCCTAATATCCTATCTAGAATATCAAAAACTTTGATAATTATATATATATATATATATATATATATATATATAGGTAAGTTCCGTTGAGATTAAGAAAACAATAGAGATCTTAAGATTCAACCTCAGCCACATATTTCACATTTGCTGCTCTAACCCACCGTTGTACTGGCGCGGCATGCATGTTATAAACATAAATGATTATATAGCGCCATCTGTTCCTTTCTCCTACGCCACCATCCCCACAACCGCAACCGCCACCGCCACCATCACTACTACCACCTCTGACACCAGCCGACACACCAATGCCACCTTCGTCTCCTATACCACCACCACCTCTTTCGCCACCAGCTGTCATTATCATATATGATTACTCAATCTGTGAACAGACATATATGTATAATCATTTATGATTAGACATATATGTATAATCATTTATGATTAGAATACGTATAAGCATGTATAATCATATATGATTATACCTCTCTGACATATGATCATTTATGATTAGACATACCTCGCTGCTCCCCATACGTTGCAGCGTTAGAGTGACAAATGAGAGATATGTGGCTGAGGTTGAATCTTAAGATCTCTATTTTTTATATCAAGTGAACCGTCCCCTATATATATATATATATATATATATATATATATATATATATATATATATATATATATATATATATTAATTATGGAAGGGAATCACATCAAAAGAAAACTAAAGATATCAAGATCGATAAAACATACTACAAGGTTAAACAAAGCAGTTATTAAATGAGAACGACAATTCATCTTTTAGCTGATTAGTTTTCAACTAACCTCGACCTATAATTGTTAAATCTTAAGTGAGTGGGAAGGATATGTGTAGATCTACCTAGGGTCAACACCCTCACCAAAGGTTTTTAGCTATAACCTTGACTACGAATCACATCAGTTATAGCTTTCTAAACTACATTACAATGTCCGATGAAGCGTTGTGAGGGGCAAATATCTAGTCAAAAGCTCAATTATAGGAACTCATTGTAACAAATGTTCGGCCAAACTTAATAAAAGAAAATACCTAGAGAGGGACGCCTTGAAGTAGTAATAGTATGTTATGGCAAGTGAAAGGACTGATTAACCTTAAAGGATAAAACTATTCTAAGTATAAAACTATGAAAAATCCTAATTCACTAAGATTCTCCCAATAGTGTCTCCGCGTTAGGCACTATGAGTTGAATTTCGAGGACGGAAATCTTTAAACGAGGGAGAATGTAAAAATTGTGAAAATCGTCACCGATCGTTAATCACTAAAAGTGACAAACATCAAGTATAATAGATTTAATACGTAGTATGTTTCAATCTATGATAAAAATACAAGATTTTGTATTAAATTATCTAAGAAAAATAAGTCAAATCGACTAAAATCCATAAAGTAAGTGCACAAAACGTTATGTTATTTTGAGGAAACAATAACATATTCTGTATGTGCGCGTCTTCCAAACCCCGGAAATATAAATATCGTAAAAATCTGACTCCGTACGAGGTAGATATGAAATTTATAAGATATAGAAATCAACCGCGAACAAGGAAAGTGCAACGTCAAAAATATGGAGAGAATGATTAACATTAAGCTAAATTCACCAAAAGAAGAATCATAGTACTCCTTAAGATAAGAGTTTTGAGAAAAAGAATGCAAAAATCAGAGTCCATACGAGAGAGAGATGATTTTACAAAATCATTTAAAAGTATAAACATAAGGGCTAAAATTAAATTCAGAATTAGCCAACGCAACCTAAAAGAAAGTTGTAGTACTCGTCGATAGCTACGCGTGGATATAAAGAACGTAGAACACAGATCTCGTATAAAGAAGTTACACAATTTACAAAAATTAGCATTTTTGGCACGTGCTCAGCGCGCAATGCGCATCGTGCATGCCTTCTAGAAGGGGGTAACGCTACATAAATCGTTTTTGAAACGTGTCCGGAGAGTAATGGAGCCATGCCAGAAGGGCGCGATACGCCTACCTGTTTCTCAGCCTATAAATCCCCCCAGCACCCCATTCACTCCTCACTCAATTCCTTCACACTCTCTCTCCTTCATATTCGAGAACTCCCTTTTAAAAAGAAAAAAATCTCCTTATTTTACATTTAAATTATTATTTACTCTTTTTCCCTCGAGTTCCAGCATTCCCGAGCTGCTGACCACTTTTCGGCAAGGAGAAAATACCGATAAAAGCACGCTACAAAGGTGAGTTCACAGCCTCACTTTTACCAGTTTTTAAAAGTTTAACGGAGGGGGGGGGGCATATATTAGTAGTTTAGAAAATGCATGAAACGTTAGGATGATATTGTGCTTGGTAGTTACCCTGCCAAAAATTTTAGGAGTAATATTATGCCTAGTCGTTATGTTGCACAAACCATAGGATGATATTATACGTGGTGGATACTCTGCCCAAAATGTATAATAATATTATACCTATTTGTTATGCTGATCAAATCACTAGGGTAACATAGTACCTAATCGTTATTCTGACCATTTCACTAGGGTAACATACTACCTAGAGCTGACCAAATCTAAAGAATAGTAATGTACATAATTATTATGCTAGGCTATTCCTCTAGGGTAACATAGTACCTAGTGTTGGCCAAAGTAATAACATTATATCTAATTGTTACTCTACTGAATATTTCAACGGATAGTAATAGTATATTATGTCGTTACTTTGCTCAATTCAAACGGATAATAGTAGTATGTTACACCGTCTCTATGCTAGAATCAAAAGGATAATAGTAGTATATTATGTCGTTACTTCGCTCAATTCAAACGAATGTTAGTAGTATACTAGGCCATCACTACACTCAATTCAAACAGATAATAGTAGTGTATTATGTCGTCACTGCGTTCAATTCAAATGGATAAGATTAGTATATCATGTCTTCACTACGCTCGATTTAAACGGATATGAGTTGTATATTAGGCTGTCACTACACCAAATTCAAACGAATAATAGTAGTATATTACTTCGTCACTACGCTGTATCCAAACAAATAATACTGATATATTATGTTATCACTCAACCCTAATAATGGCTATATCGCTACTCCTCCAGTTTGTCTTTACTCAGGATATCTATTTAAAATAATTATATATTATTTATAATTATACAATGAAACATCGAAACTCTATTTATGTCATGAGTACACAGTTATATAACTGAAGATTGGACTGTATCCATCTAACCTACATTGAGTTCACTCTTAGTTAACCTGCTCTTCAAAGCACTCATTTCCTTAAGTATAGTCCTAAGATATGCATACACTAATAGTATATAGGATGAATGAAATTACAGAAACCCTAGTACCTATGAATAGTATAATACTATTTTAAAATCAAGAAATCAAAATACGTTTAATACTTAACAAAGCTATGTATAAAGAGTATTTTTCAAAGTATAAAAATATGTGAACTCACCAACATTATGTTGACCTTTCAAAACCACATGTACTTAGAGGAAACCGAGAAATGGAAGATTGCACTCCCGGAAGCAGTGGTTGATCAACGATGATATCGAAGACTTGTTATCGTTATAGTTATGCCAAACTTTCAAGGCACCTTTTGTATTAGAAATCATAGTATTTCAGAAACATATTCTGATGTAATATTTTTATCCATAATGGAAGTGATTGTATATGTTATATATTGTTTTGTATTTCTCAATGTATGTTTAATATCTATTATCCAACGTTCTAACGTCGCACATCCCAACGTTTCCGCCGCTGGCCGGGGGTGTGACACTCCTTGAGTTCAACAGATCTAAAAGTGAGTGTTTGTGTGCCTTAAGTTTTAAGTAGTAAAGGCACTAGACAAAAGGTTCGACCATTCTTAATAACTGTACAAAAATTCTAACAAAAATCGGACAACATAACGAATGTATATTAAGTAAAAACCAGGTTTTAACCCACGTAAACCCAACAATTCCAAATATATGTATAGTCTAAATAGATGTGTGTGTGTGTCGGCAAGGGATGCTTGTTGGAGGGAGGGCTCTCGGTGGGGAGCAATGGCAGTAGTAGGTGGTTGTTGTAGCTCCAGTGGCGACTGACGGTTTTGGTGGCCGAAAACACGAGCTGAGAGAGAGAGGGAGAGGGAGAGAGAGATGGTATACAGAGAAAATGGCCTCCCCTCTCCTATTTGTAGGAGGAGAAGGTCCACAAGATTTTGACACTTGGATCCACCCTATAAGTGATAACTGATAAGTATCATCATTCTTTAATGGTGACACGTGTTACATTCTCGATCCACGTGAAAATTTCCGACGAAAAATGACATCTCATATTTTTTCGAAAACACAAGTTCGATGTCCTTGAAATTACAGTTCGCGTACGGTATCCGTATTCAACGTTCTATATATCTATGGAATTGTGTTCTCATGCTCTATCTTCTTGGAGTGTTATTTGTACTTAATAATACTTAATACATATATCTTATTTTTAATGCATTAACTCATTACTTAAGTATTGTGAATAGTGTTTGTTTATCAACGATCTAGATCCATCAAAGTCTAAAATGGTATTCCATATATATTTCTAAGTGTAAAAACTTCTATTACATTAAATGTGTGGAATATAATACATTTGGTCTCATTACATTGTGTGTTCACTGTGAATTGACCGACGAACTTTGACCTAAGTTTACCGATTGTCACACACACACACACACACACACATATATATATATATATATATATATATATATATATATATATATATGCATATAATTCCTTATGAATTATGTTGCGATGAATGTTGCAGTACATGTTGTGGTTCATGTTATGGTGTATATTGCAGAGTACTTTTTCCTTACGAATTATGTCGCGATGAATGTTGCAGTGCATGTTGTGGTTCATGTTATGGTGTGTATTGTAGAGTACTTTGCGGCGTGGAGAAATTCGATAGTGGTAATACTTAGGAGTATTTTTACTCTATACTAATAAGAATTTCGGGATAAATTTGAAGTTTATGGTACTACTCGTACTTGAAGAGTCAGGGAGATGTTTTTAAAGTTTGGCGAAAAATTATGTCTATTGCAAATTCACAGTGTTACTGTTGGAGATACGCATCATGACGAAGAATATAAAATAGCAATATACTTTATTGATCACGACACGAAAATGAGGTATCCACGACATGGCTATGAATTGTGGTGCTCTAACTTAATGTAGAGAACACGACACGACTGAAGTTGTACTCGGCGACTCCGAAAAATATGATGTTAAAAACGGTTGAATAAGATCGCGATGCATAATTTATGGAGATTTACGACGAGATATGTTGTTGTGTGTGATGCATACGAGAGTGATTTACGATGTAAGATGTGTCAAGTTGCTAAGTCACCAAAGTGTTGATTAGATGTTAATACTTAGTTGTTGGAGTTGACAATGTGAAGTTCGAGTAACTTGGTGGAGTTAAGTTAGTTAGATAGAGTTGAATAGACAATAGATTTTGATAGTTAGTGGTGAGGTAGGTCGACTATTGATTAATATCCAATGCGGATGGCAATAAATGTTTATTGGTGATTGTTGGTTAATGTCCAATGCGGATAAAAACAAATATTTGTTGCTGACTTTTGATTAATATCAAATGCAAGTGGCAATTCATATTTATTTGTGATTTGTTGGTTGATATCCAATACGGATGCCATCAAAAATTTATAGATGATTTACCGATGATATATCCAATGCATGTGGCAACCGATATTTATTGATGATCTAGTGATATATCCAATGCATATGGCAACAAATATTTGAATTTGATGATTTGGTAGTGTAATGTCCAATGTAGGTAACACCGAATATTTATATTTGGTGAAAATTTTGATGTACTACCAAATATATCGATTATGTGTATTTAATTAGAATCAATATGAGCCATATATTATTTACACATGGCATTGGAGTAAGCTACAAATCGACTACAAATCGAGTACCCAGTAGTAATAATAGTAGTAGTTGGGAGTATTAGTTGCGGAGTGTTGTGTACTATTATGTACCTTACGATAGTAAGCTAGTGTAGTAGTATGTATGTGTGTGTGTCTCTGTGTGTGGGGGAGGGGGGGGGGTTTAAATATAAAATGTTATACATACGAGTTGATGTTTGTCCTTGGATGGTGTGTATCCAAAGAGGTGAGTTGTAACTGTGGATGATTATTGGCAAGTCTTATTGGTGCCACAAGAAAATACTTACTTCGTGTAGATCTTTGATGTAAAACAAGAGTGGCGTAGCGGAAGCGTTTACGTTGAGCCGTAAGTCGAGTATTTGGTGATATTCAAATATGTTAACTATAATTGTTAAATAGCAGTTAAGTAGTGAAAATTACTACGAGTGTTGTGTGATAGTATATGTTGTTGTTGCTGTGTTGTAGGTTAGGTTGTTGTAGCGTCCGACTCGGATCAAGTACTTAATGTTAGGAATCGAGTACGATTCCCGGTGATAACTCATTGTATTCGAGTGTGCAAGTGTACGCCAAAATGTTTTATAGGATTGTAAATAATGAAATTTATGGGATGTACCTAGTACGAAAATAGGGTGTTACATATACACACAATCTCTCTCTCTCTCTCTCTCTCTCTCTCTCTCTCTCTCTCTCTATATATATATATATATATATATATATATATATATATATATATATATATATATATATATATATAATATTTGTATTATAGCAAATACAATGGTATTAAAGTAATATCCATTCACCGAACCAACTAATTGTTTACTTTTTATTGAATTGCATAATATAAAGTTTCGTATATATGTATGATTCTCAAATGTAATAAAAATGTCAGCTTACATAAAATTATAATATAAGAAGACACTGATGATAATATAACTTAAACCTCATTTACTTTGAATGCTCAAGAAGATATTTCTTTTTTTCTTCGTCGGTCATAAATGCAGTCACCGCGAAGGACTTACCAACTCCAACCGGTATCTTGAAGTAAATCTTGGAACTTTTTTCATCTTCCATACTCATCTCAACAATAGGCACCCACATCAACAGTTGTTTGCTTTTAACTCCGGTCATTTTCTTCATCTTATATTTTTCAATATAGGCCGTCACTTCAGTTGCATAGCTAACACGTGTATTAGTCTCCTCAAAAAAGTGTTCATATGGACCATTTTGCTTCATCCAAACAAAACCGGTTTTACGAACTCTCCCACACTCCACAAGATCTTTGAGTGGGAGAACGCCTTTTGGGAAACCGAGTTCTTCAAGGAGATCAATGGAATGGCGATGACATTCTTCAGCACCGTACACGATCTCGGCTCCAGCTCTCTCGTCTGCCATTGTTTTCTTTCTTTTTTCTTTTGTGAGCTGTATGTATTGATCTTTATGTTGAATGCTTGGTAGTGGCCCAGTATTGTTGGGTTTTATAGACAAAATAGGTTTGGTAGGGGTTGAGCTGAAATGGGGTTTGGTTGAAATTGTTGTTCACCTAATTAAGTTATGGTTCTTTGGTAGTAAGCCACCTACATTTGGGCTTCGCAAACATCGATGAGGGTCCTATATAAGTGAAACTTAACTTTTATATATATATATATATATATATATATATATATATATATATATATATATATATATATATTGTGTTATTGTATACATAAATGTGGGCCAATCATTTTATATATTTTAAGAAAATGATTAATACATATTATTGAATTAAATATAATTGAAAAATATCATCCAATTTAACTAGAAGGGTATTTAGTCAATTCATATAGATTTAATAAAGTAAATTTGCATATTTTAAGGAATCATAGTATCTATTACTTTTAAAAATCCGATTTTTACTAATTATAAGGTTTTTAATTCGGACATTCTGACAGAATATGTTTGAGTATGTTTAAAAATAAAAATATTCTAGAACAATAAAATAATAAAAATTTTCTTGAACATATTTCTTGATCATGACTTTAAAAATTTCTTGTAGAATAACAAATTCTCGAACCAGTAATTGAAGAATTAAAACAAAAATTACATTAATTCTTATAGAATACATGTAACAATTGTTAAAAATTACATTTATTGTTAAAGAATAAAACTAAAAAACTTTCAAATCGGGAAAAAAAACATCAAAATCTAACAAATACACTAATTCATTCTAAAAGAATAATGTTGCTAAGAAACACTTTTAATTTTGTTGTCCGTTCTTCAAGCATCAACTTCTGTGAAAACAAATCCGATTGTAGTTTAGAATCCAATAACGCATTAGCAAATGATAAATAAAAAACTATATTCTTTTGGAAAAATATGCGGACTTGTTAACTGCACCAAAACCAATAACCAAAAATTGTAGAACATGTATAATCAATGAGAAAATATTCATATTCCATTCCAACAGAATTAGAATTCGTGTTTCCATTCCGATAGAATTTGAATTCGTGATTCCATTCCGATAGAATTGGAATTGTATAAAATACACAAACCGATTTAATGCTTCTAGAACATCAGAAGGGGCGAGATTAAGTTCATCAAGAACTATCCAATGACCATTTCTAGTCTGTTTCAGAAATCAGAACAGAAATCAAAAACATAATCTATTTGAAAAGAAATAAGAGCGAACGCCACATCAAAAATTAAATCACAGTAATATAATAACAATTTAGCAAACATATGCAATCAGAAATTCATAATAGCATACAATCGGAAAATAATCAACATTAAAAAATTATCAAAATCACAACAACATCAAAACTTAAATCACAGCAACATCAAAAAATCCATATCAATTACCAAACATCATATTTGAGTTCTTTTTGGAGTTGCCAAGATATATTGAGAAACAAGAACAAAGATTATGCGATGAATATGGAGATGTTTCTGAATTGAATATAAAGATGAAAGGTACTTGCAAGAAGCGAGAGTGCTCGGAAGGTTTCCGACGAACTTATTACCGGAGAAATTAAGCGTGACAGAAACAACGACTGAACATCTACAGTCGCCGAGAAGTTATTCGCCGATAAATAAATTGTTTGAAGCGAACAGGAAGAAGAAGAGAAAGAAAGGTTCCCGGAGAAATAGTTTCCGGCGAAATAAATATCAGTAAGAGTGGAAATCGACATGAGATCAGAGAGGTTGAGTGTACCGGAGAGATACCCACCGGTGAGATTGACGGCGGTGACGCGGCTGTCTTTCGAACAAACCACGCCCCGCCATGAACACGCCGACGACGTCGATGTAGACGTCCAGTCTGATAAAACACTGTTTGTATCAAAATCAACTGACGATTTCTCTTTACATTACCCGTTAACAAATACGCATGCAAATGAACAAGAAAAAAAAGACTGTCTTTTTCAAGATCAACTACAAAAAAATCAAGGGTGTGAGGCCGATTTATGAAGGGGATAAATTTAGGGTTAGAAAAAGTCAATTAGATATAAACCTGGAGAAATTAGGTTAAAAGTCAATACCATGATTATAGGGATTATTTTTGGAAGTTATTAATCATATTACTAAATTACCCTTATTTATTTATTTATTTATTTAATTATTTAATTTTTTATTTAATTTTGATTGACCCACATTTATGCATACAATAATACAATAATTATTTTAAATACCTGAACCTAGCTCTCTCTCTCTCTCTCTCTCTCTCTATATATATATATATATATATATATATATATATATATATATATATATATATATATATATATATATATATATATATATATATATATATATATATATATATATATATATATCACGTCAAGAATATCGACCTTTAGCGGCGACACTATTACCGGCGACATGGACTTTTAGCGGCGACAAATGCTTTTGTCGCCGCTAAAAGTCCATGTCGCCGGTAATAGTGTCGCTGCTAAAGGCTTATCACCCGAATCCGCATTTGCCCCGTCTGTTAGATCTCAGCCATTCGATCAACTATCTAATCCAACGGTTGGGGTCCCTTATCCGCACAAACCTAATACCGGCGACATTTGTGTCACCGCTAAAAGTCTAAAAAGTCGCCGCTAATAGTTACCTAAAAAATGACGCGGTACCCTTCCCTCCAGATTGTCACCGCTATTGACTTGTGTCGCCGGAAAAGCCCTAGTTTTCGCTGCTAAAATCGTCGCCGCTAAAGGCTCTCGCAGATAAAAAAACGCACGCAGATTGCTCATTTCTTCCCATTTTCATTCTGTTTGCTGCTGTTATGGGTCGTGGACACGTGGGTGATGGAGCTGAGGACCCACCTCTCCCAGGTGGTAGAGGTGTTGGTCATCACGAGCAGGACGGTAAGTCTTATTATGAATTTTTATTTACTATTTTTGTTCAGTTATTATAAATTAAATACCGTTTCTAATAATTTTTAATTACATTTGTAGTTGAGCAACGTGCACGAAGGAAAGTTCGAGGCAAAGTGAAAAATATAAAGCTTGAAAAAGCGATCTTACGGAACCAGAGCAAACCGATTAGCATGGAATATGATAGGGATATCACATTTGATCGCGTAGGAGAGCCGAAAGACATGTTTTCCTGAGAAGTTGGAAAAACAATGTGGCACATGGTCCCTTTTGATAAATGAACTTGGAAAAAAGTTTCTCCTGCAATACAGGACACCGTATTACAACATTTAGCGGTAATTATTTATTTAAATATATTTTATATGGTTAACTATAATTGGTTTTTACTTGGTTAACTTTTTTTTTTTGTAGACAAAGTTTGATTTGGATCAGATGTACCAGGATGTACAAGCTAATATGTTGACAGAGAGTTTTCAAGCAGCTTTGTTAAAAGGTTATCGATAACGTAAAGTTGACGCAAAAGAATATTTTATGTTAGTCGGAGGGTATGAAGATATCCCGGGAGCATTAGCCAACCCTCCAAAGGGTATGGAAGTTGATAACTGGAAGAAAGCAGTTGAGTATTTCCAAACAGACGAACACATAATTGCTTCAGAAAGGAACAAAAAAATCCGTGAAATGCAAACAAATGTGAATCATGGTGGGTCGAGCTCGTATAGCAGTACTTGCTATAAGAAGGTAACGTACGATACATGTAATTATTTCTTTCAAATATAATCTAATGTTTAAAGTTAAACAGAACCTTAAGAGAGTGGAAACGTTTCGCAAAGCTCATAACGATAACAATGGTGTATTTGTTACTGCTGAGGCGGAACAACAATATGTAAGTATTTAATTATAATTTTATCAGATAATTAAATGTTTATTTATACTTAATTGTTACTCACTTTTGGGAGTTACAAAATCGGTTAGTTGAAGAGCTCTTAGAACAAACTCAAGGTGAAAGTGAGTTAACACTCGCTCAAGAAAGAGCTGCATTTGAGAAAGTATTAGGAGAGCGACGTGGCCATATTAGAGGCATTGGCCGTAAACCTTCTGCTCTCCCGCCGATTCCACAGCCTTCACAACCATCACCACAACCATCACAACCACCACAGGTAAAACAATCTACTTTGGTTTTGTGGTGATTATTTGCTAAAAAGTTTGGTAATTAGGTTTTTGTCCCAAGTGCAAAAAATAACAACGTACTTTGGTTTTTTGTCTTAGTTTAAAAATAATAATCTACTTTAGCATCGTAAAATGCATGTTGATTTGGTAATTTTGGTTTTGTGGTGATTATTTGCTAAAAACTTTGGTAATTAGGTTTTTGTCCCAAGTGCAAAAAATAACAACTTACTTTGGTTTTTTTGTCTTAGTTTAAAAATAGTAATCTACTTTAGCATCGTAAAATGCATGTTGATTTGGTAATTTTGGTTTTATGGTGATTATTTGCTAAAAACTTTGGTAATTAGGTTTTTGTCCCAAGTGCAAAAAATAACAACGTATTTTGGTTTTTTGTCTTAGTTTAAAAATAGCAATCTACTTTAGCATCGTAAAATGCATGTTGATTTGGTAATTTTGGTTTTGTGGTGATTATTTGCTAAAAACTTTGGTAATTAGGTTTTTGTCCCAAGTGCAAAAACTAACAACGTAATTTGGTTTTTTGTCTTAGTTTAAAAATAACAATGTATTTTGATAGTTTTTATTTACGTTTGATAATTTAACTTATAAGTTTGTATATGTTGTTGTTAATTATGTAGTTGGAAAATCTTCGTGCAATGCTCAACGACCCGACATGTAGGGATGAGCTTTATTCGTTTTTTCAATCCCAAAATAATCGAGGAAACGATGGGAACGAAGATGATGGTATGTAGGTATGAGTTTTATTTGCATACGTTGTCACACTTTGCTACTTGGTAGATTGTAAAACTTTGGTTGTTTTTTGTAATTACCGGCGACACTAATATCGGGCGACATTATTACTTTTTATATTTAATCGGATGTTATGTAATTATCTGGCGACATTATTACTTTTTATATTTAATCGGATATTATGACTTTTGATATTTAATTAATTATAATCGGATGTTTGTTTTGTAATTAGCGTCGACACTATTATTTTTGATATTTAATCGAATGTTGTTATGTAATTACCGACGACATTATTACCGGCAACCAAAATCGTTAATTAAAAAAAATTAAAAAAATGAAAATTATTATTACCGGCAACACTATTACCGGTGACAAAGTTATTAGTGGCGACTTCGTTATTAGCGGCGACACACCTCATTAGCGGCGACAGGGTAGCGGCGACATCTCACATTAGCGGCGACAAATTGATCAATAGTGATGAAGCAGTAGCGGCGACTTATTACCGGCGACGCGTCGCCGCTATTACTATTACCGGCGACAACTTGACTTATTACCGGCGACTTTTGTCGCCGCTAATGATCGTTTTCCTTGTAGTGTGTGTGTGTGTGTATATATATATATATATATATATATATATATATATATATATATATATATATATATATATATGTGTGTGTGTGTGTGTGTGTGTGTGAGTATGTGTGTGTGTGTGTGAGAATCGCATGTAACCCGAAAACTGAAGATGAAACGTTAGATCAAAATTAACTCATTAAGGGCATAATCGTCATCTTATCAATCTCATTTAATGTTTAATTTTTTGTGTTATTAGAAATATTAATAAAAAAGTCTAAAAATTAACATAATATGTCAAATTTTTGGATTTTTATTTAAAATAGTAATTTTCAATTTATTTAAAAAATGCAGATTTTTTAATTTTTTTTAAAAAAAACTGATTTTTTTAGAAAAAAAATGTAAAAATAGATTTTTTAAGAAAAAAATGCATTTTTTAAGTAGTAAATTTTTTTAAAAAACTGGATTTTTTTAGAAAAAAAAAACTATAACTTTTTAAAACAAACAAATCAACGTTTTAGATGAATATATGCATATTTTTTAAATGCATATATGCATATTTTTTATACTATAATATTCGTAAATAAATCATTAAAAAACTCATTTTTATTTATTAATCTATAAACACAATAGTACAAATATTTTATTGGATACAAAAATAAAATATAAAAAACAAAAAATGCTATAAAATTTCAAATCATGTTCATGTCTTCGTATCAAGATTTCCATATTTTATTCAATTTATCACTTTTCATATCTTCAATATTTTCCACAAATTCTTCCAAATCTACAAGAAAAAAAAACAAGTTGATTAATGGAAGAACACTCACAAAAATACATATGTATATATCATGTGATTCACTTGTGAATTACATGTGATTCATATGTGAATTACATATGAATCACATGTGATTCACATATGTTAAATTGTGATTTACATGTAAATCATATGTGTTAAATTGAATCATTTGTGATTTACATGTGAATCACTTGTGATTTACATGTGAATCACTTGTGATTTAAATGTGAATCACTTGTGATTTACATGTGAATCACATGTAATTCATAAGGGAATCACATATGAATTACATGCGATTCACATGTAAATCACAAGTGAGTCACATTTGAATTACATATAAATCACATGTAATTCACATATGAATCACATGTAAATCACGTGAATCACATGTGATTTACATGTGTATTACATGTGATTTACATGTAAATTACGTGTAATTTACACGTAAATCACGTGTAATTCATATGTGAATCACATGTGTTAAATTGAATCACTTGTGATTTACATGTGAATCACTTGTGATTTACATGTGAATCACAGGTGAATCACATATGAATCACAGGTGAATCACATGTAAATCACAAGTGAATCACATATGAATTACATGCGATTCACATGTAAATCACAAGTGAGTCACATATGAATTATATATAAAGCACATGTAATTCACATATGAATCACATGTAAATCACGTGAATCACATCTGATTTACATGTGAATCATGTGTAATTTTACATGTGAATCACGTGAAATTCATATGTGAATCACGTTTAATTCGTAATTGAATCACATTTGATTTTTATTTTGTTTTGGTTTTGATGGCTTTCATTTTAAATAGTGATGGAGTAGTTTCTTACATTTGATTATTGATGTGTTTACTTGCAGCCACTTGCCTTAGTATACCACTAGCTTTGTTGAAGAAAGTCATATTTACTCTAAAATTGCAAATAGATTCATTTTAGGATAAAGAAAAATGAAGAAAAAAAAGTGCTGAAGTCATGGGACCAAAATTATAATTTACTCTAAAATTAAATACTATGAAATCTTAATATACAATTATAAACAAAAATTTATTTTTGGAAAATAACATAAAATAAGTTTAACTTAAAGCTTGCTGATTTTAGTTTAGCACGTTTATACTCTACAGGTCATAAAGGAAATCTCACAAACCGTGTTATTACTTTGTGGTATAGGTAACTCAAGTGCTTAATTATATTATATATTTATAATTATATATACTCTTCAGGTTGTTATATTTTATAAATTATTTGAATTTGAGCATACCTCCTGAATTGCTACATGGAGCTACAAGATATGGTCCATCAGTTGATATGTGGTTAGTTGGTTGTATCTTTTTTGAACTTCTGCATGAAAAACCAATTATAACTGGAAAAAACGAGGTTACTTTAATCAATATTGTGTTGGAAATCATAGTTTTTTGTTTTTAATATATAAATATATTTCAGCCTGAACAATTGAACAAAATATATGAACTTTGTGGGTCCCTTGATGAGATAAACTGGCATGGAGTTTCAAGAACCCCTTGGTACAACAAGTTTAAACCAAGCAGGCAGATGAAGAGGAGAGTCAGGGATGTTTTCAGACAGTTGAACACTCTCCATACTTCATCCTTATTATCCTAATATTTTTATTTTTAATTAAACAATAACTCCAAATTTATTCTACTTTCTTTTCAATTTTCATCCACAACTTTGACCATAATGCCCTTGAGTTACTAGAGAAGAATGTAATTTACACTAATTAGATTATATATTCAGATACCAAAAATATAATTTACACTAATTATATATTCTTTGAGAATGAAACTATCATTATGTTGGGTTTTCTATGCATCAAATACACTCTAAAACTAGGCAGCGGAAAAATCGAAACAACGATATACCTAAGTGTACATGCATCCTATGGATCTATGGCTTCATGCTAATTACATCAACCCTAGAAAACTAAAACATAACTAAGAAAACATACCTCTTATGTAGCCCTTGATCTCCATGCTTGAGATCTTGAACCTCCATGAAGTTGCTTGGATGAAAGGACCCAAACCAGAATCCCTCTAATGGTATCACACCCAATGACACCAAAGAGTGGAACAAAAATAAGTAGGAGAAGGGTCAATTTCACAAACCCAAAGGGGTTAGAAATCGTCCCTAAGAGGGGGGGGGGGAAGAAGGGTTGGCGAATACTTCAAGCCAAGGTGCAAGGAGGAATGAAATCCCTAAGGCCCTATTTATAGCCTTGGATGCCTCCTTAGGTTTAGTACTCCTTCCCATGTGGGATGGGAGCATAACCACGAAATTTCACTCCTTTCCCATGTGGGATGGAGTGATTTTCATCCAACCCTAATCCCATAAGGTTCTGGAACATTCCTGATTAACCAACTATCGATTAATGAACATTCAACCCTTTAATTAATTAAAGTGTTAATTAATTCCCAAAATATATTTCCAATTAGTTTCTAATTAATTATTAACCATAATAATTAATAAACCAATTTCTCCATTATTTATTCTACTCAATTTGGGTCTTGAGGGCAACCCAAAAGGACCCTGCTATTATTAGAAATATTACCAATAGTTAATGACCTTGGACACTATTCCAACAGTCTCCCACTTGGACAAGTCATCAACTATACAAGGACCAATATTTCTCCAATAATCAACAGAGAGTTAGCCATCCAATGCAACTACCAAACTCCTGATCTAATCATGATTCAGCCCTTAGATAAGTGATCAACTATCCCTTCGTTCTATGATATCTGTATGAATTCGAGACATGGATAATGGTCAATCTCAAGAATTCAAAATTATGTTTCCCGATATAGATTTGTGACGACTACATCTGACTACTAAATTGAACATATCAATTCCAGTCAGGGCTCGGCCAAGCACTTTAGATGTCAGCACAAAATCATCGAGGGGCCCATAGATATTGCTTCTCCTATTAAGGCAGAAGGAACGAATAAACTTCGACTACATAGTTTTTGTCTATTTCATCATGTCATACATGGACATACCCTTTATAACTACCAATTACGGTTAGCGTTGGAGTAGACCAATGCATAACAGAATCATAGAGCAAAACCCCACATGTATCTAGGTTTGAAGAATAGCAGATATTATCGTCTTAGAATTACTCGCGACTGAATCCATGAAGTAATCTCTAAGCGTGGGTTGGTACAGTACTTAAATCCCTATTAAGCACTCATGAGTGTTAGCGCAATCTCTTTGCTATGTCCAATCAATATGGACAATCCACTAATACTCATGACAATCTTGAATCACTACTTACTTCCAAGAGTATGACCGACTGTGGACGTTTGAGTAAATTAATACTCGGTAAGTGGGTTCCAAACATGCAAAAGTGAGAACGCAGTGATAGGCTAATTGAAATGACCGAAATCCATCATATATTAAGATGACCACTTAATAATCGCCAAATCAAATTAAAACTTATACTACTTAAAGTTCTCGGGTTTTAAAACAAACCAAACTAAGAGTGTTTAAGCCAATTCATTTGCAAATCTAATGCCTCTCGACTTTGTCTGACTGTAAGACATGGTCGATGACATCGACTTATGGAATGCATCGACAAGATTATCTTTCGATATGAATCATTGACTATGATGTCTTTACATTTAACTCACTATCAAATGTGTTGGTACTTACTGAGTATGTTTCATGTGAGCTCGTGTGACTTGGGATCCATACTCGAGGTAAGTTCACCCAAAGTCATAAGAAACTTCATAAGGACCATCAATGATTGAATTTCAACAAAGATGTCACTAATGAATCTCTTTCAGTCACATTGTCCACTTTGCAATTTAACCAACTACAATATACTCTAAGTATGTTAAAATCACTATGGTGTATTACCTGGTACTCTTTCAAGCTAATATATCACCATTCAGTAAAAGCACGAAATCCGACTGCAAACGGAAACGTCTTTATTAGTATTGAACTTAGCATCAATGTAACTCTTACAATGATCTCTTCCATACTATCAAGATCATATCTTCTGTCCTCCAAGGACACTTAAGAATGTTCTTGATCTTAATTCATTGATTCTTGCCAAAATTGAACTAATCCAACTTGTGTTGCACGAGGCATACAAGTCATTAGATGTGCTACATGTCATGGCATGTATGATCGATCCCATAGCAGAAGCATGTGGGACACAAATCATTTACTTTAGCTCAATAGTAGAACCAGGACATTAGCATTGCTCAATGTCATGCCATATTGTAATAAGCCTAAACTCCTTTTCGAGTTTCCTCAACATTCCATGTAATTTGGCTTAATCCAATGAATCACTTTGATTTATCTCCATAGATTCTTATTATGCACGTATCTTGTATCTCCCATGTATATCATAGCGAAACGGTTCTTATACCAAGCCAAGCTTTTACACCTACTAAGTTAGAATATAGTTTCCTATAAATCGTGCATTGTCTATGTACAATACAAGGGTGACTACAGTGCTCCCACTAGCACTGACATATATATATATATATATATATATATATATATATATATATATATATATATATGGCTTATCTATGTTTCTCAAAATTCAAACTCCTTGAACTTTTCTCATTGAAACAAAGATTTCAATTACTCCCACTAGCTTTGACATATATATGGCTTATCTTTATTTCTCGAAATTCAAACTCCTTGAACTTTCTCATTGAAATAATGATCCCACTTGCGAGATGCTTATTTCGGTCCATAAATGAACTTGTTAAGCTTACACATCCTTCAAAACCTATTTTGGTTTGATTATGTGTTTGTTCCTATCCATGATTGTCTCTACTTGAATATCCACTTGCACCTGAGGGTTAATGTCAAGTGCTAGGTCTACCAAATAACAACATACATGGATTGAATCTCGCTTTCCAATTCCTTTTTCTATGTTGTTGCCTTTAGGGCCTACCATAGCTTCCGATAGCTGGTACACTCTGATTTCTATCTACCAGTGACTCAAATACTTTAGCAATATAAACTCTTATATAACTAGGTCCGTGATGTCTTCTATCAGATCTATAAGGAAAAATGGAAATATGTCAGTTTCCTTAATAGCTCTTTCAATTCCAAATTAAATGTTATGTCCAACTTTAGGCTCTTTGTTGGTTGACTCTTGAATCTTATCAAGATCAATGTGGCTCCCACTAGCCCTTTTGGAAATCAGCTCCCTCTCTTGGAAGACTGCCCTTTGAGCAACATACACTTTGTTCTCAAAAGGTTGTTAAACAATTATCCAAAATGCTTGATGGTCTCTCCAACGAGATAACACATCTTTAATCAAAGTCCTAGATTGTCGAGCGCTTCACGACAAGCGTAAGCCTAATAATCGTAGACTTATATATATGGCAGTGAGGATAGAATCCCACTTCACATATCATAGAGTGTTTCAGGAACCTACTTAGTTAGCACAAGACCAAAGGACTTCTTGTAACATTATTCATGGTACAATCCACGAATTGTTAGCAAACACACTGCAACTCATCTAGTACAAAATCAATGAATGATTTGTTTTTCTATCCAACTAACACTTCCTAGTGGTAGTGTTTTGGGCGGAGATAGATCATGAAACTCTTTCACGATCACTTAGATGATCGATAAAGTTTGGACTGAGATTCTTACTATGAGTGTCTCATCCTATTGCCCAATTGATTCTTAACTTCGGTATATGAGAGCTCTGAACACCTGAGAGGTTCTAGACTCACATTCATACAAAGTTGGTCTCACTATGTATCGTGGTTAATCTAAACGGTCCATTAGTGTGAACTAATTCCAACAGATACTCACATCACCCAGTGACACATTCATCATTTATCTTGATAAACAAGATTTGCATTTATCATAAGACTCGAGGTCAAATGATATCCAAAATCTGATCCAACTGGATACTTGGTAATGCATTTCTCATTTATGTATCCAATACTATGATTCCACAAATACATTTCACCCAAAAATTTGGATGTATTTGAATAAGTACTTATTATGGTCAATCTGAACGATCCATTAGTTGAACTAACATCAACAGATATTCACAATAATACACCTTATTCAAATGTTCGAATCAATTTTAAACTATTGCTACTATACTAGCTTCATAGATTTCATGACTTTCTTTTAACATGTTAGAATGCTCCACATTTAAATAAGTTAGAACTATCTCATGAATCATAGTATAAACAATTTCAATTATAATACCATAGACTAAACATTTTGAAAAGAGTTGTCTTTTGATCCTATGAATGTAGCAAGGGCTTGACATTCATGATCAAATTATCTTCTCCATGTTTTAGTCTTCTTACTTCATTTTAGTGACTGCACATTCTTGCAAATGTCAGCACTAATCCTTAGCAACACACTCAAGGTTTAGAAGTAATGTTTTGATGTAATTATAAATCCATATATTTGTTTGAATAACAAACATGGAAGAACTAGTTATCTTTTGGATCCAATGGAAAGTAGCACGGGCTCGTAATCCATGATCAAATTTAACTTCTTCATGTTCCAGTCCTTTCACCTCAAATATACATTTGGGCAAGTTTGATTTCTTAGTCCTTTTCTTGTTATGGAAACAAGCAGCTGTCACAACATGTCTTATAATAAGCCTTCCTTTGTCCTAGGTATTAGGGCCTAGATTAGGTATACCCACACTAATCGCCTTTTAAACCGTGGGCGATTGGCTTTCTTCTTCTTGACACTTCTATTCATGATAGTAAAATATGAGAGTGTTTTGAAGTATGAGTTTCTATGATTGGCCATGCTAGTTCCAAAAGGAAACCTCAACATGCTACACAACTCCTTAATGGACATTCCAAGTTGTTCATATCAAAATCAGAACGAACTGATCATATGTACATGTTAGCTAGCCGACTAACCATAGTCAACTCCTAACTCAAGGAAATTCCATTTTACTTCAATATGTCAATTTACAACGTACATTTGATAATTGCTCTTTCTAACAATTTAGAATGCAATGTTTGAAGTAACCTACGAAGAGCTTTAACAAAGGCATGATCTTTCCTTTCGTTTTATGAGAACTATTCCCAAACTACGAATTTGACAAGATTGATCATCCTCATAGCTAATCCTCTCAAAGTTTTATAGCAGTAGATTTTAGTGGATAAGGTTTTCGACATCATTCAATATAATTCCATTATAGTTTGTTTTACTTATCCTTAGAAAATAATCACCCTAAATTATTTTAGAAGGCTAGGATCCATATTTGGCTCCATGATGTGTAAAGGGATGCCGTAAACACACCATAAAGTTATTTAGGTAGGCAAAGCCCTTTGCCAATTTCGATCACCACGGAATTCCTAGATCTTTGAGATTCATTGACTATCAATGGCATGTTAATCTCGGATATGTTCATCTCAAATTCAATGACGGGGTCGCCGCAGATCACTGAACAGATGGTGAATCGACCATACAAAATTGTGTGGTCCCCGGCTCAAGTTACGCTTGAGATTCGTGAGTTCCACATCATTCTCTACCTATACTCTCAAATTGACATGCCGGTTAACCACGCGAACTCCATCAACAAGTTATAAAGAGAATGTGCAACTTTTATGGATAACATAAGATTCACATTAAATAGATGTAGAATTAACCTTGCAAAATCGCATGGCCCCCGGATCAAGTTACGCTTGAGATTCGCGAGTACCATATCATTCTCAACTATACCCTAGATTGATGTGCCGGTTAACCACACGAGCTCCACCAACAGAATATAAAGAGAATGTGCAATTTTCATGGATAATATAAACTCACATTCTATTAATAAAACGAGATTTTGTTTTATACTTGTATTTAGAATACTTTTAGATTGACCATTATCACTATCAAATCCTTTCAGTAACTCCATTCTCAAAATGCAATAGGGCGGTGAGGGTGGTAAGCACGAAGCATATTAAAAACCGACCTCATTAGGAATCATAGAGACCTCCTTAAACTCTTACATTAGAACGGGTGAGCCTAGTCGAGGTAAGACTGACAATGCCAATATTTAAACACGCGAGGACGCATGTTGTAACTTTCTTATACATATAGTAGACACAATTCTAATATATATAAATACAAGGGGTAAATTTAAAACTCTTTAAATTTAGTTGTTTATTATTAATTCTAATTAATTGCGAGGACGCAATGTAACAATTAATAAATCATGAGGGGTTAATATTCAAATTTATAAATCCATATTATAAATAATATTAAATATTTAAATTCACTATTTAAATAACAAATATTCAAATTTAAAATAAGATTAAATAATATTTATCCATAAATGGTCAAATTTAAATAAACACATTTAAATAATATTTAATTTTCCAGATCTAATCTAATTAGGTATTTATCCATGCAAGATAAAGCTTGAATTCGAAAAATAAGCAATATTAAAAATCGATAATGCTGATCTGCTAAGGTTCACGTCGTGAACAACTCTGTCACGTCGTGAATTAGGGTTTTTCATCAAATTACGAATTTTTCAATTAAACTTTCATCATTCAGTTCCAAAACAATATTTTCAGAAAACATGGATGTAGGGTGATAGTAACCATGAACCAATGGCTCTGATACCACTGTTAGGTTTTCTATGCATCAAATACACTCTAAAACTAGGCAGCGGAAAAATCGAAACAACGATATACCTAAGTGTACATGCATCTTATGGATCTATGGCTTCATGCTAATTACATCAACCTTAGAAAACTAAAACATAAGTAAGAAAACATACCTCTTATGTAGCCCTTGATCTCCATGCTTGAGATCTTGAACCTCCATGAAGTTGCTTGGATGAAAGGACCCAAACCAGAATCCCTCTAATGGTATCACACCCAATGACACCAAAGAGTGGAATAAAAATAACTAGGAGAATGGTCAATTTCACAAACCAAAAGGGGTTAGAAATCGTCCCTAAGAGGGGGGGGGGAGAAGGGTTGGCGAATACTTCAAGCTAAGGTGCAAGGAGGAATGAAATCCCTAAGGCCCTATTTATAGCCTTGGATGCCTCCTTAGGTTTAGTACTCCTTCCCTTGTGGGATGGGAGCATAACCACGAAATTTCACTCGTTTCCCATGTGGGATGGAGTGATTTTCATCCAACCCTAATCCCATAAGGTTCTGAAACATTCCTGATTAACCAACTATCGATTAATGAACATTCAACCCTTTAATTAATTAAAGTGTTAATTAATTCCCAAAATATATTTCCAATTAGTTTCTAATTAATTATTAACCATAATAATTAATAAACCAATTTCTCCATTATTTATTCTACTCAATTTGGGTCTTGAGGGCAACCCAAAAGGACCCTGCTATTATTAGAAATATTACCAATAGTTAATGACCTTGGAAACTATTCCAACACATTACCCCTGGAAGCTTAGTGACAGGGAGTGGCTCCCCTGTGAAACATGACTCATCCACTGTGCCAGTTGTCACTATACCATCAGCAGGAACACGATCCTGAATAATAATAAACATAACATTTTGTAAATGGATTAAATTTATAGCAATATTTTATATTATAGAAATTAATAACTTTTTTACTTACTCTAGGTAGTACAACAATTTTATCTCCAACAGAAAGACTGTCACAAGGAACATCGACTGTTGAGGTTGAATTTTCAACATCATCACCATCCACTAAAAGACGAGCTTTTGGTGGAAGAACACTAAGAAGCCCTGTCATATCACTAGTTTCCTTAATCACAGAAGAAGCCCTGTCATATCACAGAAGAAGCTCAACAAGGCGTCTATATACACCTGCCTCAATCACAACTTGAATTTTATCATTTGTTCCATCAGATAAACAAGAACATATAGCCTACACCTGCATACACCTAAAAAAATATGCATATATTCCTATTGTTGAATTTTATCATTTGTTCTCATAAGCAAAGTAAGGTAATTCATCATATTCTTACACTCATAAACTCGAATAAGATCATTGGGTTATGGGATCTAATAATCTTCTGTTTTAAAATTTTATTAAGAAAGTACGAGATCATTCAAAATAATACTTGAAACTTAGAGTAAATTAGGGTTTTATGATGTATCTTCCTAGAAATTTAGATTCGGTTTCAACATAGCAGTCGATCATCTGTTGCTTAGTGGTGCCTTCACCGTCGGGCTTATCCATCACGATTAAGCTATGATCGTAATCACATCCGGGGAACAGCGACACCATCTCCGTCGGTGGTCGATCACTAAAGTACGGACCGTAGTTAAAAGGAGAATAAACACCTCCGACATGGTTTACACGACACCAGATAGAGTTCAGACGAACAACGCCTGGTGTGAACACTTGGAGGGAATTGAAAGAGAAACCATGGACCAGACGAGTTGAGAAAATCCGGGTAGGGGCGTAGCTATAGCTATGGAAGATGAAGACGAAAAGAGACGCTTCGACATGACAAGGTATGGAGACGACGATCGGAAGGTTAGGAGTGAATGGCGGAGGAAGGAGGAGTCGCTCGTCGTTGATCGTCGGTGAAGAAGACGTGTGGAGGATATGTCGATCTAGGGTTTCTGTAGTGAGAGAAGAAAGAGAGAGAATGAATGTTTTAAATGATTTTTAGGATAAAATTTTCATATACCTCATTTGCCCTTAAAGTTGATAATATACCATTAAAGTTAATAATATTTACAAATATGCCATCTTTGATCTAGGCCATTTAAAGTTTTGATCTAATGTTCCACTTTTAGTTCTCAGATTCTCGGGAAAGAATAGGTTCTCAAATGATCCTTCCTCTCTCTCTCTCTCTCTCTGTATATATATATATATATATATATATATATATATATATATATATATATATATATATATATATATATATATATATATATATATAAACAAGATCGGGTGAGGACTCTTTCTAAAGTGAAGACTAGTGAAGACACTTTAAAAAAATTGAAAAAGAATCTAAAAAAAATACAAATCATAAAATCGAACATAGTACTATATCAGAGCGAAAAAAAAAATTGGAAAAAAATTTTTAGATCATTAAAATTGAAGCATTTATCATTTTTATGATCCATGATTCAATTTTAATGATGCAAAATTTTTTTCTATTTTTTTTCTCCTGGATATAATACTATGCTTGATTTTATGATTTGTATGTTTTTTAGATTTTTTTTCAATTTTTTTAAGGTGTCCTCACTTTAAAAAGAGTTCTCACCGGAAGCAGACTGTGAGGACTCTTTTTAAAATGAGGACTTGTGAGGACACCTTAAAAAAATCTAAAAAAAATAAAAATCATAAAATCGAGAATAGTACTATATCCGGGAAAAAAAAATTGGAAATTTTTTTTTGCATCATTAAAATTGAATCATGGATCATATATATATATATATATATATATATATATATATATATATATATATATATATATATGGATGACGATGAAATGATTGTATATATCGGAAACGCACTAGTTGAAAATTTCAATTAAGGTATCTTTGAAGGTATCCAATTACCTCGTCAAGGTTCGTCTGTTTCTCACCTGCAATACGCAAACAACGTTATCTTCATGGGTACCTGGTCTATAGAAAATGCTAAATAGTTGATCAGAATTCTAAGATTTTTTGAGCTTTCATCAGGTCTCAAGGTGAATATATCCAAAAGCATGTTATTTGGATTTGGTATCCAAAATTGTGAATTAGGTTTGGTGGCCCGAAGTATCAATTGTTCTATTGGAACCCTTTCATGTATCTAGGTTTTCCCGTCGGTGCTTCTATGTCTAGAGAGAAGGATGAGGTTCTTTTTGGGGGGAGATGAAAATTCCAGGAAGATGGATTGGATAGCTTGGGATAAGGTTCTTGCAGATAAAGAAAAAGGGGGGCTTGGAATTGGTAGCTTAAAGGCACAAAATATTGCTTTAATGAGCAAATGGTGGTGGAGATTTAGAAATTATCCTAAGAACTCTATGGCAGAGGTGATTAAATCTATATATGGAGAGGATGGGGGCTTCTCTAGACCTTCAATCGCTAAGAGAAAGAATGGTTCTTGAGATCAATTACAAATATTCCAAAAATTTTAGAGAAGGAGAATGTGACTTTTTTCATACCACTTTCAGTTGTCATCCAATTCTAATGGGGTGTTTAAATGGACCTGGTCTCTTGACCCTTCAGGGGCCTACTCGGTCGCTTCTCTCAGAAGTCATATTGATAACTCATCTCTCCTTTTAAGTGATGGCAGATGGTCCTGGAATCCGCTTATCCCAGGAAATCCGAATATCCTAGCAAGGCGAATCAGTCATGGGAAACTTCCCTCCATGGTAAACCTTTCAAAATTCGGAATCATTTTTTCTAATTTATGCAAGATCTGTAATGGGGCCCTAGAAATAGAGGATCATATCTTTGTGGATTTCCCGGTGTCACATGAAGTTTGGCAGAAGGTGTGCATATTTGGTGGCGGCTATAGGATTATCCGCTCAATTCAATTCAGTACAGTGCAAGAAAAAAATTGAGGGTCATCAAAGTCTTTTAATTACTCATGAAGCTATTATGTTAGTTTTTATCTGGATGATTGGAAATATAGAAACTTCAAGGACCATGCTTCAAATCCAAAATCCAAATCTCATTATGCATTGGCTGTCGAGGTACAATCTCTCTCAATCCTTTGGATCAATGTTAGCAAACGAAAATGGCAAAATGTGAGATGGATGGAATGGTGTTGTGATCCAGTTATAGAATGTTATAGCAGACTTTAGTTGTCTTGTCTTTGGTTTTCTTTGTTTTTGTGTTTGTTTTCCTCGTTCTGTTCTCTCTTTTCTGTTCTATTCCTCTAGCCGCTGGCTAGTTTTGTTTCTTTTAATGTCAGCTGCCGTTCAAAAAAAATGAAGAAAGAATAAAATAAAAGCAAAAGGAACATAAAGATAGTAAAAATAATAAATTATGAAGGAGACCTTCTCTTATCTAAATATATGCTCTTAGAATACCTTTTTGTAAGATCTTTATAGACAATCTATTTTATTAATACTTTCACTTTGATGATAAAATATTAATTTTTGAACACACGCTAAACCACAGTATAAATAACACTAATCTTATATCTTACAAGTATTCGTTAAAATATGTATGGGTGAGTAGCAGAACATGGTATCCCCTTTCATATTCATAATCGTTTCGGAACCGCTAGTTCTGGAATTGAAAATTCCTTCGATACTTCCGGTTCTCATTTTTTCAGAACCGCTACAGTCGAGTATCTGTCGAAACCGATATATATATATATATATATATATATATATATATATATATATATATATATATATACATATATATATATATATATATATATATATATAGGATTGGTTCAGCACATAACCAAATAACATCACCTAACCACATTACCATGAGACTAGATTTAAGGAAAAAATGTACGATGGTCAAAAACACTTAAAAAAACTAACTAAAATAAGACGCTACAACATAGTCATTTTTCATTTTTGTTTCAATCCATGTTCATAAATGAATATATGTTCATAAATTCATAAATGAACATATGTACATAAATGAACATATATTAATATTACAGTAACTTTATATTTAAAACTCATGAAAATATAATAGATTTACATTAATAATTATAATTTATACATGGGAAAATAGAGAAAAACTCATACAATAATATAAATACATGTTCATATATGAATATATGTTCATATATGAACATATGTTCATATATGAACATCAAGATAGTAAAGTCTTCTTTTTACTCCACTCATGCCAATCTTCCTCTTCTTGGTAATTTTTTGAATCATAGAGCAGATTCATCGCAACCATTGAACAACCGCACGACATCCCTTCCGTTTTAGCAATTCCAAGACGACATAAACCATTAAGTCCAAGCTTCCAACTTTTAGATCTGGATCCAAATTATGTCTTAATGGATAAAGTTTCCAATTGGATCCATTCAAACACCCCAAAGTAACTAGATCTAAAACCCTAGTTTCTTAAAAGTCCAAGATCCCATTTTCTTCATGCTTGGAGTAAAGAGAGCTTATGCATGTTCTCTAAACTCGAACAAAAGGTCAAATCTAATGTCTAATATGAATGTAAGATCATGGAGTTGTCCAAACTCCCAAGATCAAACCATAAAAAGGACCAAAACACGAAAATATGGATCAAAACACCATTATCTCATAAATCCAAAGATGAAATACAATAAAGCAAGGATCTTTGCTACTCACATGGGTCCAAAAGGTAGGTGACTATTGAAATCTTCTGTTACAAAGCCCCAAAAACTCAATCGTTCTTGTTTACAACGTTCTAAAGCATCAAAGATCACGAAATGAGCACCGACATGGATTTTAGGAAAGAGTAGAGCTTAAAACCATTCAATGAAGGCTAGAGTTTCATAAGGGCTGTTAAAGAGGTGATAGAGGCCGAGAATGAAAAAAATCCTAGAGGTTAAAGGTCTTTAAATACCCAACAAACCCTAAAACCATGATCAACCCACTTGTCCTGAATGCATTCTTTGTAAGAACTTTGATTATAAATATCAATCAAAAAAATTTTGATCAAGCCATTAGGTGAAAGGGAAATATCTATGCTGATGTAGAAAAATTTTCTTTTTTGGAGTGGTGAAGTTACGTTAAATTTGATATTTAATATAAATTTTACTTGAGTCCATCAATAGTTTGAACTAATTTTTTTTAGTGTTGCTCTTGATATATTATTTTAATTTTTGTATCCAACAAGGTAGTAGAAGTATATATATATATATATATATATATATATATATATATATATATATATATATATATATATATATATATATATATATATATATATATATATATATATCCAGAATTAGTGGATATTTATTAAGTTTAGTCTTCGAAAGGCCTTTTTCTCTTCCGCCCTTGGACCCGAAATATGTTTGGAACAACCTTGGTCAGGTCTCCGCATTTAGGTCATCAATCTAAAATGACCGGTTTACCCTTATGTAAATGTTTTTTATTTTTATCTTAAACAAAACTAAAAATATTAAATAGAATATGGATCCCCCACACCACCCTCACCCATCCACCTACCTTTCTTCTTTCTTCTACCCATATCGCCCCTTCAGTTTTTCGTTGAGTCTCTGGGAAGAAATTCGTTTCCTTTGGACTTGTTGGCAACCGCCATCGTCGTGCTTTTTCTCTCATTCTCACTCCATTGTTTGACATCGATTTGTTGATAAAGTTTTAAGATAATAATGCTAGCTTAAATAAGACACAATTGAAAAATCAAAACTTGTTTAACGATGGACCACTAAACCTTAAACACCACTAGATTATCAAAAATATTAAGCAAATAAGAATATCAAAAGCCCAAATCAAACACCATAAACATGCTAAGAAGATCAAAAACCATTTTAGTCAAACATCGATCGATTTGAAATACAGATCTGGAACTTTGGATTTCGATCTAGTAGGATCTTGTCGTTCAACAATTTTGTGCATCTTCAACCCACCAATGAAGAATTAAATCTCTTGATGATGAAGGTTTAAACCTCAAATGGTAGTGAGTTTGAGTTGCATTATTCCATATCGATGAGGGTTTCAAGAAAGTGTAGGAGCGATGCAATTGGTGGGGTGTGTGGGGAAGGTGGCAGAGTTACAATTGGTCATGTAAAACCAAATTCCCATTCAAGACGTCAAAGATGGTTACTGTAACATCCCAAAAATACAACTCGAAAATTTCATTTTTAGGTTAACCCAATCACAAACATAAAAAACATCATTGGTTCCAAGATCATAAAAACATAAAATAGTTATGGTGTACAATTAAGACAATTCGTAGAAAAACATTATCAGAGCATAAGTCCCAAAATCCCTACTGTGGAAAATCATAGTGTGATGCGTCGCGATCAAGCCGGCCCCTTCCCCTTTGAGCTGGAAGTACCTGAAACACAAACTAAAACAGTAAGCACAAAGCTTAGCGAGTTTCCCCCACCATATCACATATAATACAAACATATTGCCAGGCATATCTGGGTGCCCGAACTACCCTACCGAGCATATCTGGGTGCTCGACCTACCCTGTCAGGCATATCTGGGTGCCCGACCTACCCTGCCATGCATATATGGGTGCTCGACCTACCCTCCAGTTTATTTCAACCGGTTACGGGGTCTATTTCGCCCCTACCACTACCATGTAATAACATACATAAATCACATAACCGTCAAGCAAATTCAAATTCAGCACTGAAGAAGGAATGATGAATGTGTTACAAAGTGATCACTGGATGATTAAGGAAGTCCCAATTTTCATTCAAAGTTGGCAACCGGTTACTTGTCTAACAAGGGACCTGAATACCAAAGCTGGAGTTAATCACTCGTTACAATTAGAATACTTGTGGGTGCCAACAAGATGCGACAAATGCAAAGTTTATGACCATTCCAAATGCACATGCCCACTACAAATCATGGAGAATCCTATTGCTACACCTGCCACAGAAAAGATTCCCACTCCCATCTTTGCTGCTAATGTTGACATGGATGGCTTCACCATGGTCACTAAACGAAAAAGAAACATGAATATAACAAGAGGAAGAAGTAGAGGACCATAAAAATCTGTGAACCCCAATCCCAAGCCTAAACCAAACTTTCAACAAACTCAAACAACCAAAGAAGATGATACTCAACACATAGCCTCCAATTTTGTGAATAATGCTGAGAAGGAAAAAGATCAAAGTGTCAATCAAGATAAGTTAGTGGCATTTGAAGAGGGCACAAATGGTTTCAAAGTAGTAAATAATGTTACGTATATGGATGAAATGAATACTGAACCCAATGAGAATGAAGTGGAAGTTAAAGTTTCCGAACATGATAGTGACATGGTGGAGACGCTCCATACTAAAAACAGATTCGCTTCTCTTGTATCTGAAGATGATAACGAGATTCAAGGGTCGGTAGCGACTGAACACCGTCTGGAAAAAAAAGAGTTGAACACACACAAAGGGTAAATAATGAGGCAACCATGGAGAATGTTGCCAAAAACAACCCAGTTTCCCAATGATGAAATCAATGGTATGGAATGTTAGAGGTTTGTGCAACTCCTCTACTCAAAAAGAAGTGGTGTCAATGTTGGATAGAAATGGGGTCTCGATTTGTGCTCTCTTGGAAACAAGAATTCATATTTCTCGTATAAACAAAATCTATAAGGGTATAAAAAGAAGTTGGCAATGGTACTCGAATGCTAGCTTGTGTAGTTGAGGTACTAGAATTGCTATTGGCTGGGATCCAGGGGCTTGGGAAGTTTTTGTTATACATAGCTATGATCAAGTCGTGCATTTTAGAGTTCATTCTAAAAGATCTAATCACACCTTCTTCATATCTTTTGTTTATGCTGATAATGACTACAGAGATAGAAGAAAACTTTGGGACTATTTGTGTATTCATCACTCCCTTGTCAAAGATGAACCATGGTTAATTGTTGGTGACTTTAACCAAATTCTTAAGACGAGTGAATCCACTAGATCAAGCTCCTTTGATAGTTTTATGACTGAGTTCTAGAGATGTATTCATGATATCAATCTAGTTGATATAAACGCCACAGGTCTCTACTACAGCTGGAACCAGAAACCTCGTGGGATCGGTGGGCTCCTAAGGAAACTTGATAGAACTATGGGTAACACCAATATCTTATCTATGTTTCCCAGACTTCATGTTATGTACAAACCATATGGCATTTTAGACCACTCTCCTTCTCTTATAAGTTTCCCTATTGGCAAACCGAAAAAGTCTTATCATTTCAAGTTTGTTAATAACATTACCAATCATCCCCATTTTCATGATACTGTTCAATTGATTTGGGATAATAGGGTTGAAGGTCACGCCATGTACTCAGTTTTTCAAAAACTAAAGAAACTCAAACCCCCCATACGTAAGCTTGGTCAACAATTGGGAAACCCATCTCACAAGGTGGAAGCTTTGAGAATCGAGCTTGAAAGAGCCCAAGAACAACTAGATCGGGATCCAGATAATGAAGAGATTAGTGTTGAACATGCGGTGTACCTGGAAGAATTCACCAAAGCCTTATGTGAAGAAGAATGCCTCCTAAGACAAAAAGAGAAGCTTTATTGGCTCAAAGAAGGAGACAGGAATACCAAATATTACCATAAAGTCATTAAAGAAAGACAAAACAGAAATAAAATTAACTCCATCATTGATGGAGACAGTGTGGAGCATGGGGCTGATAAGATCCCTGATATTGTCATTGCTCACTTCTCTGACTTCCCTGGGAAGGCTAGAGTTGTTGATCCTGTAGTCTCTCCTAATGACCTTTTCAGCAATACCTTAACGAATGAGGATGCAAACTGGATGGTTAGACCAATTGAAGATGAGGAAATCAAACATGCCATATTCGATATTGGGAATGATAAAGCACCAGGACCTGATGGGTTCACTTCTACCTTCTTTAAAAAGGCATGGCACATAGTGGGGATAGAAGTGTGCAAAGCAGTCAAAGAATTTTTTCTCAATGGACAACTTTTACAAGCTGTTAATCATACGATCTTGGCCCTGCTCCCAAATGTGGAAGTCCCTAATACTATGAAGGACTTTTGCCCTATATCTTGTTGCAATGTCATCTATAAATGCATTAAAAAGACCATCGTGACCAGGATGGCCCCTTCTCTTCACAAGTTGGTTGATATGAACCAATCAACCTTTATTACGGGAAGAGCTATCACTGATAACATTCTTCTTTCACAGGAATTGATGCAAGGTTACACTCGTAAACATCGCAGCCCCAGATGTGCTCTAAAAGTTGATATCCAAAAAGTGTATGATACAGTGAACTGGAATTTTTTGGAACAAATTCTATGGGGTTTTGGCTTTCACCATAGAATGATTCAATGGATAATGAAGTGTGTTTCGACCACTTCTTTCTCTATTAGAATTAATGGAGAAAATAAAGGGTATTTCATGTGGAAAAAGGGGCTTAGACAGGGAGACCCAATGTCGCCTTATCTCTTTACGTTAATCATGGAGGTTTTTAACCTTATGATCAAAAGGCGCATACAACAGAGTCCAAAACACAAGTATCAATGGAGGTGCGGGAAGCAAAAACTAACTCATCTTTATTTTGTTGATGGTCTGTTAATTTTCAGCCATGGGAGTATTCAGGCAATCCAGGTGGTCAAAGATTCTTTACAGGAGTTCCAGGCAGTGTCGGGCTTGATCCCTAATCCTCAAAAAAGTTCGATTTTTTATGGCATGATCAATGATGTTTTAAAAGCCCAAATTTAGAATATTTTGGGTTTTGAGGAAGCAAAGCTCCCTGTTCGGTATCTCGGTATTCCTTTGATTGGGACTAGAATGCTTGTCAAGGATTGCAACAAACTTGTGCAGCAAGTGAAAGCGAGAGTTCAGAATTGGAAGCATAGAGCTCTGTCATTTGCAGGAAGACTTCAACTCATTAATTCTGTGCTCCAATCCCTACAGGTTTATTGGTGCTCGGTTTTACTACTTCCCAAAACAACCATTAATGACATCAAAAAAGTATTTAAGGGTTTCTTATGGAATGGTGGCTACCTGAAGAAAGGAAGTGCTAATATTGCTTGGAAAATGGTGTGTAGACCTAAAGACGAAGGAGGATTGGGAATTTGCAATTTACAGACTTGGAATGAAGCTCTTCTATATCGTCAGATTTGGAGACTTTTTACTACAAAAAACTCTCTATGGGTTGATTGGGTTAAAATCCATCATCTTAGAAAACAAACTTTTTGGGAGGTTAAAAGAAAGGATCTAGAAGGCTTCTCCTGGTCTAATATGCTTTCTTTGCGAGATAAAATCTGGAAACACATATGGAGAATACTCGGGGATGGAACTAGCATAAATTTATGGTATGACAATTGGCATGCAGGTGGCCCATTGATCAATATCATAACGGAAGATGAGAGGAATATGCATGGGCTATCCAATGACTTCACCTTGCATCAGTTTTGTAGTAATCATAGCTCGTGGTGGCCTTGGGGATGGGGATTTCGTTTTCCTATTATCCAACTTCAGGGTCTCCTTAGTCTTCAAATTAACAAAGATGATGGGGTTTATTGGTGGGACCTGGAAGGAAGGAAGGTTAAGTTTTCTCGTACTCAAGTTTGGAAGGATATTAGGATAGCTAGCCCGGTTGTTTCTTGGTATAAGGTAGTTTGGTTTAAGCTCAACATACCAAGCCATGCTTTCATTCTTTGGCTAGCCATTCATGATAGATTAATGACTCAGGAACGAATGCAAATATAGAAAAACTCGGTGAACCTCTAGTGTTAGCTTTGCAAGATGGTGCCTGATTCGACGACCCATCTATTTTTTGAATGTCAGTATTCGCGTGAGGTTTGGACTAAAGTGTGTGATATGTGTAACATCCAAATCCCGGATTTCAGGTTGAAACAAATAATCGAGTATCAAATATCGCGCCTTCAAAGTAATCACATACAAAGAGACATTAAGAGACTTGCTCTGGCTACCACGATCTATTTTATTTGGAAAGAGAGGAACTCTCTCCATCACAATGGAACCACAGTTTCTTAAGCAAAACTTGTGACTGAAGTTTTCAACACTTTGAAAACTCGATTATGTGGAGTTCCCCTCAAATGGTCTGCCCCTATGGAAGAAGTGTACAAAAGATGGAAAATCCCAAGGCCTAGCAATTGGCCCCCAATCAAAGAGAATGGTCACGGTGATTAATACCGTTTACAGGTCGTGGTGTATCTTCGACGATCTAGTCTTATGGCTTGTGGCCTTTATGAGTATTAGTATTTTTCTGTGTGATTTTCTTACTTATGTTGCGGTTTGGGGTCCAACAAATGGCAAAACTCTTTGTTAGGTGGTTTGTCCATTCTAACTTGTACTGTATTTTTTCCTATAATTTCATTATTTTAATGCATTTACTGGAGGCGTTGCCCTCTTTTCCAAAAAAAAAAATATTTCTCATATTAGATAGTAATATAATTTACGGCTACAGTGGGTCTACCATTGTTCTGATAACAACTCACCCTCCTGATTGTGTTGTTGTTACTGTTCCGATAGCAGCTCCTCTTGCTGTTGCATTGATGTTCACTGCCCCAACAGCTTTTGAAGTTGCTTCTTCTCGGATGCCTGGTGGTGTGAATAACATTTCTAATGGGTTCAAGGGTGATTTCAGGCAGTACAATAAAACAAAACCTGTAAATTTTTTTGATAGTTTTGGTAGAATTTCGGGGTCAATGTTTCTAAAGATTCTATTTCACACCTCGAGGTTTTCAAAAAAATTTCAATCTAATTTTGGAGGAATTGTATGTCTGTCGGTCGGTTCTTTTACAAACGAACTTCAAAAGGAAGAGTTTAAAAAAACTGTTGAAATGGGGGAGGCGGTTGGTTATGATATGAGTGGGTTTCATTCTTGTGTTTAAGATTTATTTGAAGGTCAAGGGGAGAGAAAGGGGTATCCAAGAATTGTCATTCGATTAATATTCAAGAAGCAGGTAATTTAGATTAGATGGTGTTGGTTAGATCCTTATCTCATAAGAATAAGGTGAGTTTTTGGGTGATTTAGGAGACGAAATTAGAATATATATATATATATATATATATATATATATATATATATATATATATATATATATATATATATATATATAGATGGATTTTTTTGGTTCGTTCGTTTTGGGGTAATATTTCTTTTATGCATGATTTATCGCCATCTCGTGGAGCGTCGGGTGGGATTTTACCTATATGGTATCTAGGTCGGATTCGTCACACTTGTGTCGTGATTATTTATTGGTTTGTTGCGGTTAAGGTTGTGTGGATTTTGGCTAGGTTAGATGTCTTGTTTATTACTATTTATGCCCCTCAAGAGCTTGATGGCAAGAAAAAACTTTAGATGGAGCTCGTTTCTTTGATTGGTTCGTTCATCGGGGAATGTGTTCTTATAGGGAGTTCAATGAAGTCTGGGATGAGTAAGAGAGGTTGGGGTCACAATTTCATCCTACTTCTACTACAAATTTTAATCAGTTCATTGAAGATGCAGAGTCGTCTGATATTCAATTGGGTGACCCACACTTTATGTGGTATGATAGGCATGGTTTGAAGTTTAGTAATTAAGCTCGATCGGTTTTTGGTTTCAGATGGGATTGTCGAGAGTTTTTTTTGCATCTTATAGGTATGGTTCTTGAGAAAAACTCTCGGATCAACGACCTACTCTGTTGTTGGAGCACATGGTGGATTATCATCCATCTCCTTTCTGATTATATCACTCTTGCTTCGAGATGGTTGATTTTGATCAAGTTGTACGAAATTATTGGTCTCGGTCTTTGGAGGGTGTCGAGAACTGTAACATCCCAAAAATCAAGGAAATTTTTTCATTTAAATCAAATAAAATCATTGTTTTCAAATACCATCCAAATTAAAACCATTCATTTATAAAACATTGTTCTCAAAAATAGAAATCATATATCAGAGTGTCCCCAAATCAGTATCATCAAAACCAAGAGGATGTGTACGATCACGCCTTCGCCTTGTCCCGATCATCTGAAGTCCCTGAAACATAAAACTGAAACTGTAAGCACGAAGCTTAGTGAGTTCCCCCAAAGTACCACCACACAGATAGATAACATATACAATCAGGCATGTTGGGTCCACAACCTCCCGGTTGTATTACCCTGGCCCACAACCTCCCGATTGGATTTCCATACTTATCATATACTGGGTCCATAACCTCCTGACTGGATTACCCTGGTCCATAACCTCCTAGTTGGATTGCCACATATATCATATACTCGGTTCACAACCTGTCGGTTGGATTACCTTGGCCCACAACCTCCCGGTTAGATTGCCCCAGGTTTGTTGACTAGCAGCACAAAGCAGTATAATCTCAACCCAACCGCACTATGTCCACATATGCATCAGATAAACATATAACCATTCAGCAGACAAACAAGCAGATCTACAGATCACTACCGTATAGAAACATCCTATATACCAGGATACAGATCACTACAGCATAACAACATCCTATATACCAGGATACATAACCAAGTGGGCCGGCATTGGTGCCATCAAGGCATCAACCCACAGTACAGTGAGGAAAACTCAACATCTCGGTCTGAAAAGATTGCTGAACAGGATATTGCTCAGAATATCATCTCTATTGGTCACATATTAATTGGAACATAACCAAACTTAACTTATAATCAAAGACCCCTAAGTCAAACCTGGTCAAAAATAGGTGAATGTCAAAAAGTCAAAAGTCAATCCGAGTCAAATCAGCTGAGTACGCCCAACATACTCAGCTTGTACGCTTATCGTACTCGAGCCTTGACCATAAACGGGGTCTTTGACCTCGTACACGCAGCGTACCTAGGGTATGCCCAGTATACTTAGTTGGTTCTTTCCCTTCTATTAAGAGCTTAATTCCTTAAGCTCTTTGGTCCAAATTCCATATCTAGTCCTCAAATGTTGTTCTTATACATAAAGTTTCCAACTTTATGGTCTTACATGGATATTAACTGCTCAATAGCAAAAACCCTAACTTTTAAACTCATTAAGACATCCTAGCTCATGCATGGAAGGGAACTAATGACCAAGGTTACATTTTTTTGTTTTTAATGTTCCTATAATGGATAAAAGTTTTAATCTTTATCTATTAGAATGGTCCCAACAACCAAGATCTTGTCTTTAAGTCTCAAAGGGACCAAAAGTGCATCTTTTCCAACTTAATCCATTAAGTCCAAGTCTCCAACCTTCAAATCTGAATCAATATGATGTTTAGATGGATAAAGTTTCCAACTTTATCCATAACAAGGTCACAAACTTTCAAGATCTAAACTTTATGTACTAAAATGGGCAAAATCTCATAACACCCAAAAATAGATAGATGTAACAAATGCATCATCAAGATTCAAGCTTTATACCTCCAGAAGAAAGATCAAGGTGAACAAGGCCTGGATCTACAAGCTTCAATGCAACTAACATGTCTCCAATGAGCTCCTTCTTCTCCAAGATGCACCAAGAACACTCCAAAGCACCTAAAAACATTCTTTTTGCTCACAAAGCTAGAACTAGGGTTAGGGTTTCAAGGAAGTACGTTGAAGGGGTGGAGGTTGAGAATGGAAAGGATTTGGGGGAGTTAAGGAGCTTAAATAGGGCTCAAAACCCTCAAATTATGGTTTGGCATCTGATCGCGTACGCCCAGCGTACGCTTGGTACTCCCAACGTACTAGGTTGGGCCTCCATGATTGGTCTTGTCTAGTATGCCCAACATACGCAGCTTAATCCAAAACCGTCCTAACTTCAAACGATCATAGCTTCTTCGGTCCAACTCCGATTTCAACAATCTATATATCCATGGAAAGATGTTGAGGAGCCCCACAATATTATGTAAATTTCTTGGACTAAAAACTTCTCGAACAAAAAAATCCATATGTCATGCAAGAACCTGACTTATGACTTTTCCCTTTTCACCCTTCGGCCCAAAACACAATTCAAGGGTTAAATATATTAACTATCATTACCTCCTTCCACAAGGACTAAAATTTTCCTCTTTAAGGCCCAAAGCCTTACACAATCGACTTTCGGACCATAGCCTAGAAATGGCAGGAAACAGGATGTTACAAGAACCTGTGGGTTACTTTAAATAAGAAGTTATAGCTTCTTAAATATAATTTACGGTTGTGGAATTCTTCTTCTAGAGTTTGTTTGGAGGGTAGAAAACGGGAGATTCGATCTCAAATTGATTTGCGTGATGCTCGTCTTGTGGATGATGACGGTGATGATGTAGTCAAAGAGTAGCGGATTACCTTGGTTAAGGAGATGGCGAATTTTGATCATATTTGTTAAGTTTACTTAGCTCAAAAGGCTAAGGTTTAGTGGGGTATCAGGGGAGATCCAAATTCTAGTTTTTTTCATGGAGTTTTGAAACATAAGAGATGTTAGTTGGCTATTCAGGGTATTCTAGTATATGGTGTGTAGGTTGATGAGCATGCCAGGGTGAAAGATGAGTTTCAAGTTTATTATCGATCCTTGTTCTCTAATCAACGTGGAAGACACCCAATGACTGATTCCAGACTTTTTTATTCCATGACTGATTCTCAGGTTCAGTTTTTGCAGGCTTTTTTTTCTCATGATAAGATTAAGAGAGCGGTGTGGGATTGTGGTTTGAAAAAATCCGCTAGTCATAATGGTTTTTCCTTTGCCTTCCTCGAGATTTAATGGGATGTTGTAGCTAATAATATGGTGACTTTTGTTACGTATTTCCATGGTCAGCCTTCTGTTCCAAATGGATGTAATGTGTCTTTCTTCATGGTTATTCCCAAGATTCGTGACCCAAAGACAGTTTCTGATTTTAGACCTATTAAGTTTAAATGAATGCCAATATAAGATTATTGGTAAACTTTTGGCTAATAGGTTAGTAGAGATTATTGACAGTGTCGTGAGCTTAAATCAATCTCATTTTATTAAAGGCAGATAGATTTTGGATGGCACGTTCTTATTGAATGGGTTGGTGACTTGGGGTAGGGCTCATCGTAATCCCCTTATAATCTTTAAGGTGGATTTTCAGAAGGCATATGACTATCTTTCGTGGGATTATCTCCTGGAGACTATGAAGATTATGGGATCTGGGTCGGTTTGTTGTGGGTGTATTATGGCTCTTTTGTGTTTTGCTTGGGCTTCGGTTTTAGTTAATGGGTCACCTACTAACGATTTTAAGATACATAGAGGCTTACGACAGGGTGACCCGCTATCTCCTTTCTTTTTTATCCTTGATATTGAGGGTTTTCATGTCGCGCTAGAGCGGGCTCATTTGGCGGATGTGTTTAGGGGTATCACTATTAGTGGGATGGACATATCTCACATATTCTATGTTGATGACATGGTGTTGTTGACTTCATGGTGTTTTGAGAATGCCAGGAAGATAGATCGTATTTTACGGTGCTTTTATCTTGCTTCTGGCCTTAGGATCTATTTGCATAAAAGCAAATTTATTAGGGTGAGAGTTGGATATTCTCAGGTTGAGGATATTATTGGGGTGTGCGTCTGCTTCCCTTCCTTTCGCTCATTTGGGTATTCCAGTGGAGTAGAATATGTCTCAGGTTAGTGCTTGGTTGCCTCTTTGGAGCGTTTTTGGGATAAGTTGTCTGCTTGGAAAGCAAAATGTTTGTCAATCGGTGGTCGCCTTAATGGGTCAGAAAACATAAACTCAACTCAACCCATATAATATATGGGTTGATGGGTTGGCGGGTCACGGGTTGGTGGGTTGGAAACCTCAACCCAACCCAACCCATATACTCGTTTAAGTATATGGGTTCGCGGGTTCACAAGTTAATGGGTCAAACCCAACCCATATAACCCGTTTAATAAATAAGCAACACATTTTAAAAAATGAGGTTTTTTCAACATAAATTCATAAAATGATTAAAGTAATTAACATAAAAAAAAGGTTTTCAACATAAATTCATAAAGTCAATAACATCCAAATAAAAATGAAAAATGAAAACATTCAGAGAAACTGGATGTGTTCTTCGTTCGTGACTCGTGAAAATAACATGTAATTTTTCTTTTTTTAATTAATGAACCGCAAACAAAGATTAGTCACATACGAATACGGAAGGAATACAATGATACAGAATATTATGAATAAGGATGGAAATCAAATTTCATTAATAATTAAATATATCTTTTTTTTAGATGTTATATATATATATATATATATATATATATATATATATACACACACACACACACACACACGTACGGGTTGGCGGGTTGACCCGCGAACCCAAACAAATAACCCAACCCAACCCATGAAATAAACGGGTTGGTGGGTTGGCGGGTTGACGGGTTGGCGGGTCAAAAATCTCAACCCAACCCCGTCTATTTTCGGGTTGGGTCAGTGTCGGGTTACGGGTTGGGTCGAGAGTTGCCACCCCTATAGTTTGGAAAGTTACATGATGTCGATGTTTATAGTGCCTTTGTTTATGCTTCGCTCTCTCAAGTCTATGGTATCAAGGTTCTTTTGGGTTGCGAACTTGGATGAGAGGAAGTTACATTGGGTCAGGTGGGATAGACTCTTGGCGAGTATGAATGACGGTGATTTGGGGTGGGGATTTTGTTTTCCTTTAATATGGTGATGCTCTTGCATTGGAGATGAAGATTCTTTCATAGTCGGGATTATATATGGGTGAGGTTTGTCCATATGATATATGATATGGATAGAGGGTGTACTTCACCGATTCCGAGGAGATCTTGGTCTGGTCCGTTAAGTGGTATCATTCGTTTGTTGCGTTAGTTGAGATATCGGGGGTTCGACTTATAGTCCTTCTGCCTAATTCAGGTGGGGGATGGGAGCTTTACTTCTTTTTAGCATGATGTATTGTTAGCTCATGTACTCTACGTAATGATGTTTAACAGGATCTTTGCTCTGGACATTCATAGGATGTTGTCTGTCAAAGATGGTGTTTCGATAGGGTACGTGGGACATTGAGCCTTTGTGTCGTCCCCCACGAGGGGGTATTGAGCACTCTAAGTGGGATGATTTTTTGGGTATTATACGGGAGGTTCATTTGGAGTCATATTTGGATAGGTTGGGGTGGTTGTTAGACGTCTATGATACGTACAATGTGTCTTCTACTCGTGTGTATTTAGATATTAGTATGCTTGTTACTAGTGGTATGGATACTCGTTGAAACAATTGGGTTCCAATTAAGTTGAATATTCTTTTGTGGAGGGTGAGACTACAAAGTATACCCACTAGAGAGAGACTTTCTTATAAGGGTTATTTTTTCAGAGTCGATTATGTGTTCCGTTTGTTCTAAGTTAGTTGAGACGATTGATAATCTTTTTACGGGTTATGTGGAGCTTATATTCATTTGAGGTCATATTGCGTTTTGGTGGGGTTCAGATTCCTAACCCACTTACTATTTAGACGTTATTTTCGTGATCAGATTCTTTTAGATTAACTTGATCGGAGTTCAACGAAAGACGTTAGATGTTGTGATGATAACAAATTTTTGGTGTATTTGGAATTATAGAAATTCCACTATTTTTTAAACGATTATGCCTAAAAAATCCTTCATTTTTGATAAGGTGGTTGACAGATCAGTTTTTTGGATTTTTAATGTGTAGTAAACTAAGTTGAGTTGGATTTTTTGGTTACAAAATTGTAACACCTGTTTTTCGTATCACGTATTATTTCGAAAGATGTAAATTGATGTGAGACGAGTAAGTGAAATAAAGCATAGAGTTGCTTTAAATTGGATATTTTGTGTTTATAAAAATGGATTTGAGAAAGTGATTGATCTTTTTGAGATGAACGTGTGGATATAAATATCGTCGAAAGCAAAGTTCGTATGAGAAAGTTATGGTCGTTTGAAGTTGAGATGAAAGAACTTTGCTATTTTGACAAAGTCAATGGAAGTCAAAGTCAACGGTCAACTTTATGATTTACACGACGTGGTGGGATATTTTCCAAGACATGAAAATGAATGACTCACCGAGACACGTGTCAACCAGATATCAACACATGGCAATATGATCACCAAGAAGTGGTATGAGGCAAGTTACTGGGACACTTGGCGGGAGAGTGTGACACGTGGCGAAACCGGGGTTCACATGATCACCACAATGTGGACACAGATGGCCATGACGTGGAATGCTCAGATTATAAATATAAACATATTGTGTCATTTTAGGGATTTTTGGCATGTTCGATCGGAGATGTTGCAAGGGAATCGTTCTCGGGAGATTAAGACAGAGAAGATATACCATCGTACGGGAGATACGGGGTCGAGTACGAGATTCAGTGAGGTACCTTTTACCCCGTTAATTTGTTACTATTATATGTGATAGGTATTGAGATTTGATAGACCCGAGTGTATGTTACACGTGTTCGTGATATGGCGCTATTATGGATCTGTTAGTGGGATTGTGAGTAAATCTTACAACTAAAGATTTAGTCGAGGCTGTAAGGTTTATAAACTCTAATATTTGAGAAATACCCGCTATTAGAGAATTGGCTAATGGCTAACGGTTAAGCCTACTTTGATTATATTATAAGATTTTATTATTATTGTGACAAGAGGTCATAGGGTATAATTAGTAATGAGTCGTAATAGGTTCTGAGGAACTTCTTATTTAATGAATAGGTGTTACCATGTGACGAGCTGATAGGCAACGAATGATCGAAAATAAAAATGGAATTAGGCTGCTAACTAATTATCGAGTAATTGAGTAATATTTGAAACATTGATTATTCTGAGAGGTTAATATTTGATTGGAAGATTGATTTTAATTGAGAAAGAGATTATTAATTGAAAGATAACTTATAAATGAGATAGATCCTTGATTGAGATAGATTATAATCGAGAGATAGATCATATTGAAAGATAGATGATTTCTGACCAATTATTTATATTAGATTTGTAATATACGTGATATCTATGATATTTGTGATTTATGATATATGAATTATACAGAGATCTAAATAATTGATTCTTGTTGAGACATTTATTATTACGGAGAAACTATTTATTATTGTGAATCAGATCATTATCAAGAAATATATTATAATTGAGAGATTGATTATGATTAAGAGAGAGATAGAGAGAGAGAGAGAGAGATCATTACTGAGATACCGATTAGGATTGAAAGAGATAGATTTTGATAGAGAGGGTTACTAACATACAAAGAGATAGATTATGATATATATATATATATATATATATATATATATATATATATATATATATATATATATATATGTTGGATTTAGTGTCTAAGCCCATAACTACAATTGGTATGTACTTGAACTGAGAGTAGCATGGTCCATTTGGGTTGCATGGCACCGGAACAATTTGTAAGGATGGACTTTTGAGAAGAGGATATTTATCATTTATTAATATATTATAAGTTATAATATATTAATATGAAATCATATTGTTTAATTAGTATTGATCAAGAATTAGTTTGGAATTAATTTTGTGATCAAAAGAGACTAATTAAATAAATGGGGATTCATTGTGTAAATCATTCATTCTTATATAGTGGGCTTATGATTCATAATCCTTTATGTTGGGCTAAACCCATGTGGTGACCCATGGATACTCCATGGAGGTTTTAACCCATGGAGCATGAGGGATATGGAAGGTCATTAGGGTTTACATGGTGTAACCCTAGTTTGTCACACTATATAAAGAACCCCATAGCTACCAAAATCGGACTTAAGTGATAGCAAAGAGGGCTAGCCGATTTTGTGAGTGCAAGCATACTTCTCTCAAGTTCTTCCAATTGTTGGTGGTGTTGTGTGAAGCATTTGAGGCATCACACTTGGGGTACTAGGCTCTTAAAGGCTTAAGGAATCAAGCTACAAGAAAAGGTATGTCATTCTACTAGTTTTTGTATTACATATACTCCATTGTATGTTAGTTAGGATGAAACCTTGGAAAAATGAAAGTTTGCATGTATAATAGAGAAAACATAGATCCAAGGTTTCTTGGGTTGCATGTACACCTTAGGAGTGTTAGAATGCTCAAAACTCATCAGTGGTATCAGAGCCTAGGCTTGTTTTCAATTATACTTGATGCTACTTGCTTTCAAATGCTTGAAAAATCTAATTTCTGCTCACTGTTCAGTGGACTCGCCGAGTTCCTTCACAAAACAGCCCAACTCGCCGAGTTTGTTCATACACTCGACGAGTCGGAGCCCCTGAGTGCAGATTTTTTAGTTTTAAGGATGGAATTGGACTAGGATCATTACCCTAAACTATTTTTGAACTTATAAACCTATTTTTGATGTGGTAATGATCATGCTTATCCAATTCAAAAGATAATTGTCAAAATTTCATGTTTTGTATTAGTTTATATGATTAGTCTAATTACATGGAATTTGTTTGATTTGAATTATCTTGTTCATATGAGTTTAATCAAGAACTTTAACATGTTTGTTAGCTTAATTGATGACCTTGATTATTTTAATGGACTCCATAACTTGTCCTCAAGTTATGGAATTCCAAAATTTTTCCATGTAAATGAATCATTAAAAGTCATAGGTTATAGAAAAATGAAGAGTCTCATTTTAAAAGACCATTAAACTCATATGTTATGAAGTTGAAAAGTTTTGAAGAGTTTCAAAACTTTCCCTCAAGTTTTGGAATTTGTAAAGTCACACATTAATACTTTAATTCCAAACCCTAGAATTTTAAAAGTTTAAAATTCAACCCTTATACTTTATAGTATTATAAGTTAATAATATATATATATATATATATATATATATATATATATATATATATATATATATATATATATATATATATGTATAAGATCAAGTCAGTCTTACCGTTAGTAGGCCTCATTGAGGAAGTCGGTCTATAAGTGGGGTATAAGGTTGCTGCCTATAAAATGGCAGTTTAATGGGTGTCCATTCTCACCCACCGCTTCCTTGACTGGTGGAAGGTCGTTAGCCGAACGGGTAGGACAAAGACTATAATCCTCATTAAATGTATAATGATAATTATAAAGTAACTAAACCTTTTATAAATTCCCAATCTTAGTTACTTTAGGAAAATGTGAAATTGATGCTAATCCATGAAATTACACTTTGCACCTTACTAAGTCGTTGATGGAGCATGTGTGGTTAACCGACAAATTAACTTGGACTAGTAAGGGTGGTAAAGGGTAGCTTAATGTTTATCATAAGGTCAATGGAGCGTGTGTGGTTAACCGGTACATTGATTAAGGTGATAATTGACATTAAGAGTACTAAGTACATTTGCATGGTTATCACACCTTGTTTGTGATCCTCGGTATCCCAGTCACAAACCTGAAGGGCATAATCGAGATTTAAACATGCCATTGAATTGTTCAATGAATCTCAAAGGATCTAGGAGTTTCAATCCAATTAAAACTTAATAACAATTTCGTTTTTCATGGTGGAAATTGGTAATCGTCATTTACCTACCTTCAAATATTTTGCAAGTTGGATTACGGCATCCCTCTTTCAATTTGTAAAATATGGTGTTGGGCCCTAGCCTTAATATTTCATTTGGGTGTTTTATTAAGGATTCTTTATTTAATCTAAACTTGTATTTCTTTCTTTTCAGATCTCTTCCAACACTGCTTCGGGCTCAAACCCTACCGGATCCTTCTCTCTCATGAACCTTTGTGGGAGAGTCATCTTTGATGGGACTAATTTCAATAATTGGATTTGGAACATGAGGATGGTCACTCGCTACGAGGATAAGGAATATGTCCTTGACAAGGAGCTCAAGGATATCGATGAGTCTGCTGCTACTCCTCAGGAGATTGCTGATTTTAGGGCACATGAGAAAGATGCCACCAAGGTAGCTTGTATCATGCTTTCCACCATGTCTCCTGAACTCCAAAAGTCCTATGAGGACTTCTACCCTTTTGAGATGAACCAGGACCTGATGGAAAGATACCATCAGAGTGCTTGTCAAGAGCGGTATGAAAACATCTGCTCCATGATTACAACAAAGATGAAGGATGATAAACCCATCACGGGCCACTTGCAGAAAATGCAAAGGTTTGTGGACCATCTGCTCAAACTGAATGTGAACTTTAATGAGGAGCTGGCTATAGATATTATCCTAGACTCCCTACCTCCATGTTATGATCAGTTCCGCATGACATATCATATGAACAAGGAGGAAGTCACTTTAAGCAAACTTCAGGGCCTTTTGAGGACTGCCGAAAGTGGTCTCAAAGGTAAATCTGTTGTAATCACTCCTACTGCTAATGCCCATATTCTGGCAATTGGGCAAGCTAAGGGGAAGAAGAGGAAGGCTCCTTCCAAGAGCCGCAAGGGTAAGTCCCTTGATGGATCCTCTTCAAGTGGAACCAAAGGAGGTTCTGCTACTCCCTCAGCCATCCCAAAAGAAGCAGAGTGTTTCTATTGCCATGAAAAGGGGCACTGGAAGCGAAGCTGCCCCAAGTACTTGCAGGATGTTAAGGATGGTAAGGTTAAACCCACCCATGCAGGTATTTATACTATTCTATCTAAAAACTCATCACATTCTACCTATTGGGTTCTTGACACAGGTTGTGGAATTCACATTTGTTCTGATGTGCAGGGCCTAAAAAGAAGTAAGGATGTGGAGCACGGGAAGATAAACTTGATCATGGGGAATATGAAGGTTTCACCTGTCACCAGGATTGGAGTTTACTCTTTATTGCTTAGTAGTAGGTTAGAAATAGATTTGAATCATTGTTGTTACTCGTCTGAAATGGCGAGAAATGTTATTTCTTTTCATGGTTTGTACAAACAAGGTTTCACATTTTCGTTTGATAATGAAATTGGTGCAATAAATGCTTATTATAATGGTGTTTTATATTTTAAAGCATTACCTTGTAATGGTGTATATGAAACTGTGATGGTTGTAGACAACTTAGGAAATAATGTGTTGCATATCGATTCTTCTAATGATTTGGATAAGGCATCCTTGTGGCATTGTCGTCTTGGACATGTCAACAAGAAGCGCATAGGCCAACTCCATAAGGCTGGAGTTTTGGAGTCATTCGACTTAAGGTCGGATGACACTTGCGAGTCTTGTTTGCTTGGAAAAATGACTAAGTCACCCTTCACTGGTTCTTGTGAAAGGGGTGATGGTTTGTTGGATCTCATACACACCGATGTGTGTGGGCCCTTTAGAACCGCCACAAGGGATGCTAACCGTTTCTATGTGACTTTTACTGATGATTACAGCTGATATGGCTATATCTACTTAATCAAGCATAAGTTAGAAACCTTTGAGAAATTCAAAGAGTTTAAGCAAGAAGTGGAGAATCAGCTGGGCAGGAAGATAAAGATGCTCTGATCCGATCCAGGTGGTGAGTATCTTAGTATCGAGTTCCTAGACTATCTTAAGGAATGTGGGATTGTTTCACAGTTGACGCCACCTAGGACACCGCAGCTTAATGGTGTGGCTGAGAGGCGCAACTGAACCTTGTTAGACATGGTTCGTTCCATGATGTGTTGAGCTTTGTTACCAATCTCATTCTGGGGGTATGCCTTAGAGACTGCCGCCCATATCCTTAATCTAGTCCCTACCAAGAAGGTTGCCAAAACACCTCACGAGATGTGGATTGGGACGGCTCCCACATTAAACCACATCAAGGTTTGGGGTTGCGAGGCTTTCGTGAGATGCGAGACTCACGACAAGCTCGAACCTCAAAGTGAGCGGTGTATTTTCATCGGCTACCCACATAAATCCTTTGGTTATCTCTTCTACAGACCGAGTGAAAATGTTGTCTTCGTTGTGAGGAGAGGAGTCTTTCACGAGAGAGAGCTCATAGGCCAAGGAGACAGTGGGAGGTGAATTGACCTTGAAGAACTTCAAGAGTCAAGCGGTGAAGGAACCTCAAACACTAGTGATCAACCTGAGGAGGAAACTCCTGTCGATCCAATTGACGAGTCCATACCTCTGAGGCGTTCCAGTAGAGTAAGTGTTCCACCTGTGTTATATGGTTTTCATATAACATTTGAGGGTGATACATTTATCAGTGATAGCACACTGATAAATTTGGATGAACCTAACAGCTACAAAGAAGCCATGGAAGGCCCCGAGTTTGCTAAATGGAAAGAGGCTATGGACAGCAAGATTCAGTCCATGTATGACACTCAAGTTTGGAACTTGGTTACCAATGTATCGGGTCGTAAGACAGTCGGGTGCAAATGGATCTTCAAGAATAAGACCGACATGGATGGGAAAGTACACACTTATAAAGCGCGACTGGTTGCGAAGGGCTTTACTCAAACTCCGGGAGTTGACTATGATGAGACCTTCTCACCAGTAGCGAAGATTAAGTCTATTAGGGTTATGCTAGCCATTGCTGCATTTCATGATTATGAAATATGCCAAATGGATGTCAAAACCGCTTTCCTTAATGGAAAGTTGGCTGAGGATATTTACATGGGTCATCCAGAGGGTTTTGTCGATGCAAAGCACCCTAATAAAGTGTGTAAGCTTGAGAAATCCATTTATGGATTGAAACAAACATATCGCAGATGGAATCTTTGTTTCGATGAAAAAGTCAAAGAGTTTGGTTTTTCGAGAAGCGAGGATGAGTCCTGTGTATATCTCAAGGCTAGTGGGAGCTTATGTAGCTTTTTGGTATTGTATGTGGATGACATACTACTCATAGGAAATGACATCCCAACCTTGCAGGAGGTTAAGTCCTGGCTTGGGAAGTGTTTCGCTATGAAGGACCTCGGAGAAGCTGCCTATATTTTAGGGATAAGGATATTGAGAGAAAAGAGTAAAAGACTAATTGGACTTAGTCAAAGTACCTACTTGGATAAGGTGCTGAAAAGATTCAGCATGCAGGATTCCAAGAAAGGTGACTTGCCGATCCAGAGCAATGCCAAACTGAGTAAAACTCAGAGTCCGAGTAAAGAGGTTGAGATAGCTGAGATGAGTTGAATACCATATGCTTCCGCTGTTGGCTCGATCATGTATGCTATGACTTGTACTCGCCCTGATGTGGCCTTTGCTTTGAGCATGATCAGTAGATATCAAGGGAATCCTGGAAAGGCTCACTGGACTGCGGTTAAGAACATTCTCAAGTACATGCGAAGGACTAAGGACTGGGTCCTTACCCTCGGTGGGAGTGATGACTTGAAAGTGGTGGGGAATAGTGACGCCAGCTTTCAAACCGACATAGATAATTTCGGATCTCAGTCGGGCTGGGTCTTTACCCTGAATGGAGGAGCAATAAATTGGAAAAGTTCCAAGCAGGAGACAGTAGCTGATTCAACTTGCGAATCAGAGTACATAGCAGCAAGCGAGGCATCGAAGGAGGCGATATGGCTGAAGAAGTTCATTGGAGACCTTGGAGTTGTACCAACTATAAAGGAGCCTATGGAGATTTTCTATGACAGCGAGAGTGCAGTTGCTTTAGCCAAGGAACCAAGGGATCACGGCAGATCCAACACATTGACAGAAAATACCACTTCAGTAGACATCGTATAGAAGAAGGACTCATCGTGGCAAAGAGGGTATCGTCGGATGAGAACCCAGCAGATCCCCTCACGAAGGGACTGAGTAGGGCTAAGCATTTACAACTTGCGAGGCGCGTTGGGCTGAAGGATGATATTAGTTTTAATGATTAGATAGCTTTTGAAACTTGTAATAGTTGAAATGTATTTGACATTTGGTGTTTAAATAAAAGGTTTTTTTTATTTACTAGTATGGTATTGTCTTGTGTCAATCATTTACTATTGTTTCACTTTGCATGTTTTGACTTCCAGAATAATTATATTATTCAAACTATCCACAGTCGATCATACGTTGGAAGTAGATATTGAATCAATACAGTCATGAATTTGGTTTGTAGATTTGTCGGAATGGTATTAGACATAGAAAGTTTGCTGCAACATTCATGAGTGCTCAGGAGGTCTGAGTGTTGGATTAAACCTGCGCTCACTAGTATCACTTCATGGAATTCATCTCGAGTGACCGTGAGACGATAATATCGTATAAGTCTTCAAACCTAGATATATGAGTTGTTGACTATGAGTTGGTTGTACATTGATAGTACAAAAACGCATCGGTAACTCGATGTTATATAACGTGTTGTTGTGTATGATTCAATGAATAGTTAGTGCAAGCATATACTGTCGAAGTGTATCTGTTCCTTTTAGTCCTTGGAGGATTAAAAGCGATATCTTGGGCCCTCGATGATTTTGTTTTGACTTATGTGTCGGGCCCGGTCAGAACTAAATTGATGTGTTCGATTATGTTCTATGTCATAGAAATCGGAAATCGGGAAACAAACTGTTGGACAATAACTATGACGTTGTTCCATGTATTTGTCCGGCTGATATCTTGAATAGAGGATTATATGATCACTTATCTAAAATGGAGCGTCTCGTTTCGACAAAGGCTTTTAAGAGCTACGATTGCTAGTCGGTGTGTTAAGTCGTACTTGCAGTTATAGTTATTAAACTTATACAAGTGGGAGACTGTTGGATTTAGTGTCTAAGCCCATAACTATAATTGGTATGTACTTGACCCGAAAGTAGCATGGTCCATTCGGGTTGCATGGCACCGGAACAATTTGTAAGGATGGACTTTTGAGAAGAGGATATTTATGATTTATTAATATATTATAAGCTCTAATATATTAATATGAAATCATATTGTTTAATTAGTATTGATCAAGAATTAGTTTGGAATTAATTTTGTGATCAAAAGAGACTAATTAAATAAATGGGGATTGATTCTGTAAATCATTTATTCTTATATAGTGGGCTTATGATCCATAATCCTTTATGTTGGGCTAAACCCATGTGGTGACCCATGGATACTCCATGGAGGTTTTAACCCATGGAGCATGAGGGATAGGGAAGGTCATTTGAGTTTACATGGTGTAACCCTAGTTTGTCACACTATATAAAGAACCCCATAGCTACCAAAATCGGACTTAAGTGATAGCAAAGAGGGCTAGCCGATTTTGTGAGTACAAGCATACTTCTCTCAAGTTCTTCCAATTGTTGGTGGTGTTGTGTGAAGCATTTGAGGCATCACACTTGGGGTGCTACGCTCTTAGAGGATTAAGGAATCAAGCTACAAGAAAAGGTATGTCATTCTACTAGTTTTTGTATTACATATACTCCATTGTATGCTAGTTAGGATGAAACCTTGGAAAAATGAAAGTTTGCATGTATAATAGAGAAAACATAGATCCAAGGTTTCTAGGGTTGCATGTACACCTTAGGAGTGTTAGAATGCTCAAAACCCATCAATATATATATATATATATATATATATATATATATATATATATATATATATATATACAGAGAGAGAGAGAGAGAGAGAGATCATTACTGAGTATTAGATCATTATTGAAAAATTGATTATTATTAGACCTGATAAGAGGATATGAAAATACCACTAACTTTTGTAATTTATTGTTTGATATTTTTGATGATTACTTGATTGTGATATATGTGATTTATGTGACTATATTATTGTAGACGTTAATCACCAATCCGTGAGACTTATGTTTCTATGATAATTATTTTATATGTAGATTATTGTGATGCCCGAATCGATCTTGTAGTTGTGTAACACTCAGTTTTGGGAAGTATTCGACTTTGGTCTCGGAGGCCAAGGGTAGGGGCGATTCAGACTTTTATGGGTCTCGGGTTTATTCGGAAGGATGAAAGGCTTGTGTATGGAGCTAGAAGCGTAGGGCTTCTCGCCACCTTTTCGTGGGTATAAAGTTTGTCGGAAACAGACTTAGAATGAAGGAGTTATAGCACTTTGAAGTTATTGGCAATATTGGTCCTTAATGGAGAAAGATGGCAAGGAAGGACCATGCATGCAAGGTGGCCAACGCAAGAGTACGCCCAGCGTATAAATGGGAATGGTCGTGGGTACGGAGGGGCGTACGCCCAGCGTACGCTCAGAGTCACTAAACCCTAATTTTTGGGTTAAGCCTTATATAAAGAACCTTATGTCTCGAAGGCCAGCCTCCATTTCTACCTTAAAAGAGCTACAACAAAACCCTAATCCAGATTTGAGTGTTCTTGGAGCTTAGAAGGCCACTAGAGAAGCATCTTGGTGTTGTGGATCCATTTTCCAAACAAGAAAGGAGCAAGGCAAGGTGGTGGTTCAAGGGAGAGGTTGCAGATCTAGGATTGTTGTTTCATTTTTGACCATTTCAAGGTATAAAGATCTAAACCTGGTGATTATCTCATTGGATCTATTAGATTTTTGTCCAAATGTTGAAGCTTTGTGGTCTAGTCCGATTTCTAGGACTTGGAGTTGCTACTCTTAGTTCTAAATGAGTCCCTATGGCAGAAAGTTGCCATCTTGGATGTCCTAATGGGTTTATACATGATTTAAGACCATTTCCATGGAAGTTAGTTATCATATTTCAATTTTGGGCTCTATTGGTGGGCTGCAAGCCACCAAGTGAGGGACTTTATGGTTTAAGACGTTGAAAAGGACTTGGATCTGTGTTTGTAGCTTCTGGGGTAGAGCATTAAGCACTTAATGGGAAGGTGACTTAACAGGGGAGTACGATGAGCGTACATGCAAGTACGCCCAGCGTACACACCATTTAGCCTGTACGCTTAGCGTACATAGGAGTATGCCCAGCGTACTCATCAGATTGGGCTTGACGAGTTTTGGGCCTCGATTTGGGCCATGCATTGGATTTTAGGTCTCTGGGCCTTAGTGGGCCATCAAAAGTCAGACCATTTTGGGCCAAGTATATGTTTGGGCTTAGGGTAAGGCCCATTAGAGGGATTGGGCCCAATTTAGCAAATTGGGCCATTAGTGGTCCACTAGTGGGCTTGGGAAGCCTACCTAGTGTTGGACCTTTTATGTTATGGTTTTAGGCTTAGATATGGACCAAGTTGGACTAGGGGGTAAAATGGTCATTTTACCGTAAGGAAGATTATTGTTTTGGACTAAGTGATATTTCGGTATTGGTAGCTCGGGGAGCCGAAGGAGCAGCAGTTCGGAGAATTTCAAGTTAGCAGCCAGAGTAGTGTCAGCAGGTCTTCAGCAGTGCGAGGTGAGTCTCCTCACTGTGTGCATGGGTCTACGGCTACAATGCCGGCCCATTTAGTTTATGTATGGTAGGAAGACCCGGGGGTTAGACCTGAGTCTAACCATTATAGGGATGAGTCCTTTACTCGAAGGATTATCTGAGCCTAGTTACATGTGATGGTATTCACGTAGTGGCTAATTGGCATTATGAAGAGTCCTTCAGCAGTTGAAGACTGGGTTGGGTTATAGATTCCCCTAGGGTAAGCCTAGGATGAGATTAGTGCTTGCAGCAGTAGTAGTAGTGCAAGGGATTTGGTGGAGTCAAGGCAATCTTTGAGGAAAGTACGGATAGATGTGGAAGGTAGTAGGGGCCCATACTAGTGAAAGAAGAGGATCTGTACTCGAATCAAGGAGGGTTGCAATAAAACAGGGAACTTGTAGTGTGTGTATGATCCCTCGGAAGTGATGAGTATTCTGATGATTATTATGATATTGTGACAACCCGAAATTTCTATTATGAACAACATGTCAAGTCAATAGAAGTCAAAACAGTTACTGTTAAATTTCCAGACTTTTTGGAATAAGTTTGAGTATTTTAGGATTTACACTTTAGGAGATATCAGGAGAGAGGATGCCCTAGGGTTATAGTGCATCACTGTTATTCCTAAACTCCAAGAAATTGGAGTTTACTGCCTGAATAAAATATTTACAGCCAAAAACCCTAAATTTGAGAGAATATATATGACACTTAGTCATTTTATATCATTTTTACAAATTCTCAAGAACAAATATCAAATCCTCTCAAGTATCATCCAAGTTTTATTCAAGATCTTCAATCTAATAAGTGTTTCTAGCCCTTTTAAGTTAGTATATCACTTAATCTAGTGATTTAACACACTTCTATCCGTTAGATCTTTCCAAAAGATCAAATCTTCAAGTTTCACCAAGAACACCAAGAACACACACTAGTGTTCTTGGACTTTTGGCTCATTTCAAGCTTCTATATTGTAAGTACTTCTATCCTAGAGTATGTTTAAGCTTGCTACGCTTCATTATAACAAGAAAACACCCAAGAAACACCAAGATCAAGGTGTTTACGGTCCAAGATGTTCTTGGACCGTAAACCCTAAAAAGGGTACCAATGTGTGCCCTAGCTTACCCTAAGCCTTGGTAACTAGTATAGATCCCTTCATTGATATGTTAAGGACTTGGAAACATCAAAATACCATCATCCATAAGGGTTTACGGCCGTAAACCCAAAGGGAAATGGTATTAGGGCCGTAAACTCCATATAGGAGTGGAATGGTGCCCTAACTTCTTCCTTAGGCTTATACTTCATGAGGAAACACTTCTAAGGACTTAGAAACCTTCAAAACAACAAATGGTCGAAGGGGTGTGAGTTTACGGCCGTAAACTCATGGGTTTACGACCGTAAACCCATGTGGTTATGGTCAGGAAACCGTAAACTCGTGAAAGGGGTTTCCTTGAACCCTAAACCCCATAGCTTGGTCCTACAACACTTAGATGCAATCCTTGGGACTTATAACACTTATATAAAGTGTTTAACTTGTCTTAGGATGTCTTAACTTTATAAATTAGTTGTTTAAAGACTAATTGAATACATATATGTGTATTTATATGTTAAATAGGATCATTGTGTGTGTACAAGTCTTCACTTGACACCTAGCAATCCTATCTCTTCAGTTCATCCAAACCACTCACTACAGGTGAGTTCATACCCCTTAATTAACCTTTTAAATGTTTTTTTAATGCTTTTATGGGGGGGATACAAGTTGAACAATTATAGTTATTATATCAATCACATGTGATTAATAACTACCAAACAAATGGTTTTCTTACTTTTCAAACTGTTTATCAAACTGTTTTACCTCAAACTGTCTTACACACTCGTTTACTTATCAAATACTTTTACTTAAACTCTTTTAAACTTATATTCTGTGTATCTATATAGATATAGTTATATAAGTAGGATTTAAAGGACTTAGGACTGCTAGCCTACCTTACTTCCTGTTCCTTGTTTGGTTGTGGACTTAGGGTATCAAGGTTAGTTGTCCGAAGGTCGTTTGAATCCTAGTTATATATTATGTATATGTATATGGATATAAAAGGTTATTTCTTTCATTCAGTTACATGCCCTTGGGTAGCAAGGGTATACAAACATGTTCATACATTGCTAGTAAGCTACCATAGGGGTAGTTTAGGAAGATACTATTACTAGAACAATGAAACATACAATAAGTCAGTTCATACATGAGTCAATACATACTATGATGAGAAACAAACATAAAACAGAGTGATGAGAAACAAACATAATACAGAGTGATGAGAAACAAACAATAGACACTATGACGAGAAACAAACATACAGGCTAGACATAGAAAGAACACAATACAGCTAGCACACAGATCACATAACATTTACATTAATACATTTATGTGAGCCATTAAACAGGGCATGGCACTACCTGCCATGACTGTTTTTGTATCAGAATCTCCTTAATTGGGGAGCGTATGAGTTTGTGTATAGATCTATACTGGATTGACTATCCTACACCTTGCTGCTCGCTACAATGGGACTTGCAAGTCTACGGGTGCCAAACGTCATTTTTACGGCATCTTACATTGTCGTTTTACTATTGAGTCGGTAGCAAGATACAGGCCGATCACATGTTACCTTAAAATATTACATTTGGCTTAAGGTAGTTAGTACAGCAGTAGTTACTTAATACAGCACTACAGTACTATAACATTTTCCCTTACATTTTACTTTGTGTTATTCACACAATAAACAATGATGTAAAAACTATATTTTTGGTTAATGATAGTCGGATTTGGGAAAATACACACATTTACAAGAGATACATACACAGACACTAGATGCCTTGGTAGAAGGCTACTTTTAGTAGGAAACATAGGGTTTTCTAGGAGAGTTCAAACAAATACAAACTTTTTACAAACATATACAGTACATTTTACAAAACATCTTACAAATGCTTTCATACAAACACAGACACTAATATACTTATGATCTCACCAGCTTTAAAGCTGATAAACTCTTTCAAAATAACTTGTATTCTCAGGTCACCAGTAGACAGGTACCGGAGCCAGGTTTTGAGAAGGTGGAGCTCGTTCCAGACTCATCTTATATTTTTGATGTATATTGTTTTGGTGTCTTTAAAACTTGACAGAACACACTTGTATGAAATTATATTATTAATGCAATGGATGATGTTGTTGCTCGTTTACTACTTGCATTGTTGTGATATTGTACATGACGTCCTCCACCCCAGAACGTTTCCGCCGTTCATAGGTTTTGGGGGTGTGACAGATTGGTATCAGAGCATTGTTTATAGTGAATCGAGTGTATCAACCCATTAAAGATATACGAACTATAAACACAAGCGGGATTTCAAATACTCTGATGAAGAGTTTATACTTTAAATAATAAAATGTTTAATAAAGTATACATACCTGCATTCATACTAAAATCAGTGTCAGTAGGACAAAACAAAAGTATTACGATTGTTGGACAACACAAGTAGACTTAGAGACATATGGTCAACCCTGGGAAGATGTAGCCTGATCAACTACGTTATCCGAGGAGTGATTAGCATGTGCCTAAGTGTGGTTGTGAGGTTGCAACAAGTCTAAAAACTTACCAACACTACTACAACGAGAACAGTAGAACAGAACATTAAACTTAAAAATACTATAGGAGTATTTTGTGTTACAATAATTACTTATTTGAGAACTAAAGGTCTTTATTAGTATATCAATGGTTGTTTAGTGGATACACTAAGGTTATATGTACTAGGATGTCATAGACTTAGAATCTGTGATCTTTGCCTTACTTCCTGTTCCTTGTTTGGTTGTGGGCTTAGGGTTAGGGTCACTTATTCGAAGGTCTATCCCGTCTGCGTTACATGTAACTATTATGCTTTAAACAAGTATTGAAGCAACTAATAAAGATCATATTATAATTATCTAATTAGTTAGTCTAATTTAGTTATTTCTTATATCCCTTTTCTCGCGTAGATATAATGGTTGGATTTCATCTTCCCGGAGACCCGTACTTCCCAAACCACGGCAATGCTGGATGGCTTGGAGAAGAACCAGAGGATGATCACCCAATCCCTTTAGATGATTATGAAGCTAAAGGTTTTTCTGATGGTTCCGAATCGGAGCCAGAAGTCAACAACCAACCCCCAGCTGTTCAAAACCCAAACCCTCGTCCCGCATTCCAAGGACCCACACCTCTGTGGGCCACAAACTTGAATAGGTGGAGTCAGGAACAAGGTCAACCTTTTCCCTACAATGGAGACAGAAGTTTCTACAACCTTACTGAGGGAGGTACAGTTGATAGGGTCCTACCTATCATGGTTTGTAGGATTGCTCGGAACACCGAGCAGGGTCGAGCAGCTATCGACCGGGTAGTAGAAGTGGATGCCAATTCTGGTGTTAACACTGTCCGCATTTGCCAGCTGGAGTCCGCTCATGAAAGGGCTCAGGTTAGTAATGCAATGCTTCAGAGGGAACTTGCTGAAACCCGAGCCGAAGTCAGGGAACTTCGAACTCAGCAAGCAAGATCTGATAGGCGTGTGAGGGACATAGAGCGTCTCCTATCGGATTCAAGAACTCACTCTAGCAGTTCTCGTTGCCGTTAGAGTCCTATCGACTTCTCTTTTGGATATAACCTAGTTTATGTAAAAACTTTAGGCTAATTTCCTATCTTGTTCAACCTTAGACCTGTTAGGTCAATTATTAGGTCGTAGTTCTGTCCAAATTTTCCAATCTTGGTTGATGTAAGACCTACTTCTAGGTCATTTTTCCCGAACTTGTTACATCTGTAATCCCAGTATCTTTGACAGATATCTAATCTAATGGAAATTAGTATCCAAATGCTTTCATCTTCATTCAAGTGTTCATTCAATTACGCTGTTGGGCTATGAAGAGTTAGTCCATGAGTCATTCTCATCATATTTCCATCAAATTCTTATCAATGTTTTCATCTTTCTAAACTTTCAGTTCAAAGATGCCTCGACGTAAATCAACAAGACGCAATCCTCCCGCACCAACTCCACCTACCCCTCAATTTGATACAGCAGCTCTAAATGCTGCTATAGCTGCGGCTGTAGCTACAGCCATGGCTGAATATCATTCCTCAAGTTCCACTGGAGGAGGGACTCCTGTTCCGACTATTCAGGTTGAAACCCCTATGCGCTCGAGAGAGTGCTCCTACAAAGACTTCACAAACTGTAAGCCATTGTCCTTTAGGGGAACTGGCAGAGTCATTGTACTCTCACAATGGTTCGAGAAGACAGAATCGGTCTTTGAAATCTGCTCGTGCCCGGAGAGAAGCAAGGTCAAGTTTGCCGCTTGCACCTTCGAATCAAAAGCCCTAACATGGTGGAATAGCCATGTTAAGTCACTATCTCTAGTGGTGGCAAATGATATGGGCTGGGGCACCATGAAAGACCTCATGATTGAGGAGTACTGCCCGAGAGGCGAGATCCAAAAGCTGGAGGAAGAAGTTTGGCGCCTAACCATGAAGGGCTCCGACATCGTCGCATATACCGCCAGGTTCTGTGAACTGGTGGCCCTCTGTCCCAACATGATTCATATAGAGGGAAAGAAGATCGAGAGATATATATGGGGGCTGGTGCCACCATACCAGGGAAATGTATTGTCATCACGCCCCACTACATTTGATAGTGCCAAGCGATTGGCACAGCAGCTAATTGACCACGGGGTCCGTACCCCGGCTGCAACAACCACCCTGGCCATCTCAGAAACTGCCAAAACTGCAGAGTCCAAGCGGAAATTCTGGGATGACAAGAAAAAGAAGAAGGTTTCCAAGAAACAGCATATCGTGGCAGTTCATAGTGCGACAACACCTGCAACTGCTGCTGCTCCATTAAAGCAGTATTCTGGAAGTTTGCCGCTATGCAACAAGTGTAACTACCACCATGTGGGAGCCTGCCGGGAAATGCAGTGTGTAAACTGCAACAGGAAGGGGCACACAGCCCATTTCTGCAAATCTCCGGTGAGGCCAATCACCCAAGTCCCCGGCGCTGGAGTGGGCCAAGCTTGCTACAATTGTGGCGATGTGGGCCACTACAAAAGGAACTGCCCCAAGGCAGGGACTGCCGGTGGAGTAGGAAGAGTTCTGGCTATAGTTCATGAGGAGGCGGTTGCCGACCCCACAGTGGTCACTGGTACGTTTCTCCTCGACAACTCTTATGCTTGTATACTATTTGATAGTGGAGCGGAGAGGAGCTTCGTGAACCAAAAATTTGCTCATTTACTTAAGCAAAAATCACGAGCACTCAAAGAACCGTTCACAGTAGAAATGGCTAATGGGAAGACAGAGAGCACTAGCTGCATATTCATAGGGTGTACCTTAACCTTAGATAGCCATTCATTCTCGATCGATCTCATGCCGGTCTCAATTAAAAGTTTCGACGTCATCATCGGCATGGATTGGTTGAGTTTTCTTCGTGCCGAAATCATGTGTTACGAAAAGGTTGTCCGCCTTAATCTTTCGTCTGGCGAAACCCTAGTAGTATATGGCGACAAACCCGGCACAAACCTTCGTATTATCTCGAGCATTCAAGCTCAGAAATTCTTGCGAAAGGAATGTCGCGCATTCCTTGCTCATGTGGTCGATGTGAACCAAGAAACGAAACCTATTCAGAACATTCCAGTAGTACGCGACTTTCCCGACATCTTTCCAGAAGAGCTACCAGGATTACCTCTGCAACGACAAGTCGAGTTCAGAATCGGCTTAGTTCCAGGGGCTACTCCCGTAGCCAAATCGCCTTATCGTCTAGCACCTGCAGAGATGCAAGAACTATCCTGTCAACTTAACGAGCTGCTCAACAAAGGCTTTATAAGACCGAGCTTCTCACCCTGGGGAGCTCCAGTCTTGTTCGTCAAGAAGAAAGACGGATCATTTCGTATGTGCATCGACTACAGGGAGCTCAACAAACTGACCGTCAAAAATCGTTATCCTTTGCCTCGGATCGACGATTTATTCGATCAACTTCAAGGGGCGAATTTCTTTTCCAAAATCGACTTAAGATCCGGATATCACCAACTACGAGTGCTAGAGGAGGATGTTCCGAAGACGGCCTTCCGAACTCGTTATGGGCACTACGAATTCGTAGTGATGCCATTCGGATTAATAAACGCACCCGCAGTAATCATGGATTTAATGAATAGTGTGTGTCGTCCTTACTTGGATCAGTTCGTCATCATCTTCATCGATGACATACTTATCTACTCTCGAAGTAAGGAGGAGCATAGCCAACATCTGCGATTAGTCTTAGAAACCCTGCGCGCGGAGAAGCTTTATGCGAAGTTCTCGAAATGCGAATTTTGGATCCGACGAGTCGAATTCTTAGGGCACGTGGTTAGCGAAGAGGGAATCCATGTGGACCCATCCAAAATCAAAGCCATTGAGAGCTGGTCAGCACCGAAGACGCCTACAGAAATTCGTCAATTTCTAGGCCTCGCTGGCTACTATCGCAGGTTCATTCAGAACTTCTCCCGCATTGCAAAGCCTCTTACAACGCTTACCCAGAAGGGCGTACCCTTTGACTGGGAAGAAAAGCAGGAGAGAGCGTTCCAAACGCTCAAACGAGCCTTGTGCACCGCACCAATACTATCCCTCCTCGAAGGGATAGAAGACTTCGTTGTCTATTGCGATGCATCGAACCAAGGTCTCGGATGTGTTCTGATGCAGCGAGGTAAGGTCATCGCCTATGCGTCGAGACAGCTGAAGACACATGAGGTCAACTACACAACCCACGATCTTGAACTAGGAGCAGTTGTTTTTGCTTTGAAGATCTGGAGACACCACCTGTACGTTACGAAGAGCATAATCTTTACAGATCACAAGAGCTTGCAGCATATATTCGACCAGAAGGAGCTCAACATGAGACAACGACGGTGGGTCGAACTACTCAGTGACTACGAATGCGAAATTCGTTATCATCCGGGCAAGGCCAATGTAGTAGCTGACGCCCTAAGTCGGAAAGAATATTCTGGTCGTAGAGTCAAATCAATGACTATGACTATCCATTCACACTTATCCACACAAATACAGGCGGCTCAGCTCGACGCTTTGAAACCTGAAAATGTGGCCAGTGAATCCCTGCGAGGGATGGATAAGAACTTGGAAGTCAAAGGTGGCGGATCTTATTATCTCATGGATCGGATCTGGACCCCGAAACTTGGTGGGTTCAGAGACTTGGTCATGAACGAGGCGCACAACACTCGTTATTCCGTCCACCCAGGTTCAGATAAGATGTATCTGGATCTTAAAAAGTTATACTGGTGGCTTAACATGAAAGCAGAGATTGCTACCTTTGTAAGTAAATGCCTTACTTGCGCAAAGGTCAAGGTCGAGTACCAGAAACCCTTAGGTCTTCTTCAACAGCCTGAGATCCCAGAATGGAAGTGGGAGCGGATCACTATGGATTTCATAACCAAGTTGCCCAAGACAACGGGTGGACTTGATACCATATGGGTCATCGTCGACAGATTGACCAAGTCCGCGCACTTCCTGCCTATCAAAGAGACAGACAAGATGGAGAAGCTTACAATAACTTACATTAGAGAGATTGTACGACTGCATGGTGTTCCTATATCCATTATCTCGGACAGAGATAGTAGGTTCACTTCTAGGTTCTGGCAGTCGCTACAAAATTCCCTAGGAACTAGGCTGGATATGAGTACAGCCTACCATCCGCAGACAGACGGGCAAAGTGAGAGGACTATCCAAACCTCGGAGGACATGTTACGAGCCTGTGTGATTGACTTTGGGAAAGCATGGGATACTCATTTACCCCTTGTCGAATTTTCCTACAACAACAGTTATCACACAAGCATAAAGGCTGCTCCATTCGAGGCCCTCTACGGCCGCAAGTGCAGATCCCCTCTGTGCTGGGTTGAGGTAGGTGATACCCAATTAGCTAAAGGACGTGTTCCTGAAAGCACTCTCACAGGTCCGGAGATCATACGGGAAACGACGGAGAAGATCGTTCAGATCCGTGAACGACTGAAGGCCTCCAGAGACCGACAGAAAAGCTACGCTGATAAACGCAGAAAACCGTTGGAGTTCCAGGTGGGCGACCATGTTCTATTGAAGGTCTCACCCTGGAAGGGCTTGATACGCTTCGGAAAGCGTGGAAAGCTAAATCCAAGGTACATAGGGCCTTTCGAGATTCTTGCCAGAATCGGCCCTGTAGCTTACAAACTTAACTTACCAAGCAAACTCAGTAACGTACATTCTACCTTCCACGTCTCGAACTTGAAAAAGTGTCTGTCCGACGAGACTCTTGTAATCCCACTCGACGAGATCGAGATCAACGAGAGCCGCAACTTCGTGGAAGAACCAGTAGAGATCATGGACCGGGAGGTCAAGCAAACGAAACAAAGCCGCATCCCGATAGTGAAGGTTCGCTGGAACGCCAAGCGAGGACCTGAATTCACTTGGGAGCGAGAGGATCAGATGAAACTGAAATATCCTCGTCTTTTTATTTAGTTATCTGTAACTACTTATTTGCTTAAATTCTAATTTCGGGACGAAATTCCTTCTAAGGAGGGGATGATGTGACAACCCGAAATTTCTATTATGAACAACATGTCAAGTCAATAGAAGTCAAAACAGTTACTGTTAAATTTCCAGACTTTTTGGAATAAGTTTGAGTATTTTAGGATTTACACTTTAGGAGATATCAGGAGAGAGGATGCCCTAGGGTTATAGTGCATCACTGTTATTCCTAAACTCCAAGAAATTGGAGTTTACTGCCTGAATAAAATATTTACAGCCAAAAACCCTAAATTTGAGAGAATATATATGACACTTAGTCATTTTATATCATTTTTACAAATTCTCAAGAACAAATATCAAATCCTCTCAAGTATCATCCAAGTTTTATTCAAGATCTTCAATCTAGTAAGTGTTTCTAGCCCTTTTAAGTTAGTATATCACTTAATCTAGTGATTTAACACACTTCTATCCGTTAGATCTTTCCAAAAGATCAAATCTTCAAGTTTCACCAAGAACACACACTAGTGTTCTTGGACTTTTGGCTCATTTCAAGCTTTTATATTGTAAGTACTTCTATCCTAGAGTATGTTTAAGCTTGCTACGCTTCATTATAACAAGAAAACACCCAAGAAACACCAAGATCAAGGTGTTTACGGTCTAAGATGTTCTTGGACCGTAAACCCTAAAAAGGGTACCAATGTGTGCCCTAGCTTACCCTAAGCCTTGGTAACTAGCATAGATCCCTTCATTGATATGTTAAGGACTTGGAAACATCAAAATACCATCATCCATAAGGGTTTACGGCCGTAAACCCAAAGGGAAATGGTATTAGGGCCGTAAACTCCATATAGGAGTGGAATGGTGCCCTAACTTCTTCCTTAGGCTTATACTTCATGAGGAAACACTTCTAAGGACTTAGAAACCTTCAAAACAACAAATGGTCGAAGGGGTGTGAGTTTACGGCCGTAAACTCATGGGTTTACGACCGTAAACCCATGTGGTTATGGTCAAGAAACCGTAAACTCATGAAAGGGGTTTCCTTGAACCCTAAACCCCATAGCTTGGTCCTACAACACTTAGATGCAATCCTTGGGACTTATAACACTTATATAAAGTGTTTAACTTGTCTTAGGATGTCTTAACTTTATAAATTAGTTGTTTAAAGACTAATTGAATACATATATGTGTATTTATATGTTAAATAGGATCATTATGTGTGTACAAGTCTTCACTTGACACCTAGCAATCCTATCTCTTCAGTTCATCCAAACCACTCACTACAGGTGAGTTCATACCCCTTAATTAACCTTTTAAATGTTTTTTTTAATGCTTTTATGGGGGGGATACAAGTTGAACAATTATAGTTATTATATCAATCACATGTGATTAATAACTACCAAACAAATGGTTTTCTTACATTTCAAACTGTTTATCAAACTGTTTTACCTCAAACTGTCTTACACACTCGTTTACTTATCAAATACTTTTACTTAAACTCTTTTAAACTTGTATTCTGTGTATCTATATAGATATAGTTATATAAGTAGGATTTAAAGGACTTAGGACTGCTAGCCTACCTTACTTCCTGTTCCTTGTTTGGTTGTGGACTTAGGGTATCAAGGTTAGTTGTCTGAAGGTCGTTTGAATCCTTGTTATATATTATGTATATGTATATGGATATAAAAGGTTATTTCTTTCATTCAGTTACATGCCCTTGGGTAGCAAGGGTATACAAACATGTTCATACATTGCTAGTAAGCTACCATAGGGGTAGTTTAGGAAGATACTATTACTAGAACAATGAAACATACAATGAGTCAGTTCATACATGAGTGAATACATACTATGATGAGAAACAAACATAAAACAGAGTGATGAGAAACAAACATAATACAGAGTGATGAGAAACAAACAATAGACACTATGACGAGAAACAAACATACAGGCTAGACAGAGAAAGAACACAATACAGCTAGCACACAGATCACATAACATTTACATTAATACATTTATGTGAGCCATTAAACAGGGCATGGCACTACCTGCCATGACTGTTTTTGTATCAGAATCTCCTTAATTGGGGAGCGTATGAGTTTGTGTATAGATCTATACTGGATTGACTATCCTACACCTTGCTGCTCGCTACAATGGGACTTGCAAGTCTACGGGTGCCAAACGTCATTTTTACGGCATCTTACATTGTCGTTTTACTATTGAGTCGGTAGCAAGATACAGGCCGATCACATGTTACCTTAAAATATTACATTTGGCTTAAGGTAGTTAGTACAGCAGTAGTTACTTAATACAGCACTACAGTACTATAACATTTTCCCTTACATTTTACTTTGTGTTATTCACACAATAAACAATGATGTAAAAACTATATTTTTGGTTAATGATAGTCGGATTTGGGAAAATACACACATTTACAAGAGATACACACACATACACTAGATGCCTTGGTAGAAGGCTACTTTTAGTAGGAAACATAGGGTTTTCTAGGAGAGTTCAAACAAATACAAACTTTTTACAAACATATACAGTACATTTTACAAAACATCTTACAAATGCTTTCATACAAACACAGACACTAATATACTTATGATCTCACCAGCTTTAAATCTGATAAACTCTTTCAAAACAACTTGTATTCTCAGGTCACCAGTAGACAGGTACCGGAGCCAGGTTTTGAGAAGGTGGAGCTCGTTCCAGACTCATCTTATATTTTTGATGTATATTGTTTTGGTGTCTTTAAAACTTGACAGAACACACTTGTATGAAATTATATTATTAATGCAATGGATGATGCTGTTGCTCGTTTACTACTTGCATTGTTGTGATACTGTACTTGACGTCCTCCACCCCAGAACGTTTACGCCGTTCATAGGTTTTGGGGGTGTGACAGATATGTTGCAGAATGGTGACGCTACGGGGTAGACCAGTTGGCGATTCAGGAACCGGTGAGGGATCAGTCTCGGGCTCAGGAGCCGAGCAGCTCGGGGAGCAGATGAAAAAGTTTATTTCAGCAGAGATTACGCGTAGTATTCTATACCAGACTCCTGTGATCTTTGGTTCGGTCAAGAAGGGTATTTTAGAGCTTCTGGATGAGAAGCTGGGAGGTTTCCGTACTGAGATGATGGCCATGATGGGGGCGCGTACCCTGACATTCCGAGAGTTCAGAGCTTGTGGAGCTCCAGATTACCATAGGGCTCGGGACCCCATCGCTAGCAGCAGGTGGTTGGCCGATGTTGCCAACGCTTTCCGTACGAGCCGATGTCCCGAGGGGGACAAGGTTCGACTTGCCTCCTGTCTTCTGAAGGATAGAGCACGGGATTGGTAGGAGGAGGTTGGACATGCCATTAGGGATGATGTCGCGTTGGACGCGATGACATGGAATGATTTCTCGGCCAGGTTCAAGGCCAAGTTTGCACTGGTGATTGAGGTGCAGCAGTTAGCATGGGACTTTCAGGGCCTTCGGCAGACGACTGAGACTGTGGTGGAGATTACCGCCATGTTCAGGGAGAGGGCTCTTCTTGTTCCGTAGTATGTGGCGGACGAGGAGATGAAGAAGGCCCGATATCACAAGATGCTGAGGGATGACATCAGGCAGTTTGTGAGCAGGTCCAGCTGCAAGACGTTGGAGGATATGATTGCTCGAGCCAGGGAGAGGGAGATCGACCTAGAGCACCTCAGGTTGAGGACGTCAGATGAGATTCAGGTAGCCACGGGTTCAGGAAAGAGAACCAAGGGTTCGGATTCGAGATCGAGGGACTATCAAAGCCGCAGCCGATGTGGCAAGTGTGGTAGGACGCACGAGGGTGCGTGCAGGAGTGGTAGTGGTGGTGATTCTGGATGCTTCAAGTGCGGTCGGACTGGTCATTTTAGCAGAGATTGTACAGCTACCATCACCCAGGGAACAGACCTGATCTGTTTCCATTGCAGTCAGCGGGGCCACAAGAAGGCCCAGTGTCCGAGTTTGGTTACCACGGGACAGGTGATAGCACCTTCCCCTGTGACGTTGAGGATCACCGACAGCCGTCAGGTCCGGGCAGAGGCACCTACGGTGAGGAGCAGGGATTTCCAGCTGACCACAGAGGAGGCACGAGAAGCTTCCGATGTTGCAGGTGCGTATCTTTTGTTTTCCTATTAGCTTTTACTTATGATTTTATTGTTATGGTACTGCATCGATTTTGAATTATATTCCATTTGCATACCTTGGATTTTAGAATAGTAGTTAGAGGTCGTTTCCCTTTTAGAGAGGGTGATCAGAATGCAGTAACTGTAGCAAGCGCGACTAGAACTCGGGATATGTGTCGTTAGTATTTCGAGGGAGGTATTGATTAGTATTGGACAGTTAGATCACTAGCAGTGGCAAGCGTTGGATGCCAGCAAATTGATCATTGGATAGTAAGAAGAGTTGGGAATCCTTTCCAAGCTGTGAGTTGTAAGGAGTTAGCTGAATCGAAGTGGGGGAGAACTATCCGAGTATTCAGGAGCAGAAGTAAGTGCGAGTCGGGATAAGTTCGCATCATGTTGGGTACGGAAGCAGCCCGATTGACCATGTGGATAGAGTAGTGTAGGAATTCCGAAACTTCCTGATGTAGGGTCCGTGTATGCACGATGACAGATAGCTGGTTTGGGAAACCATGTCGGAGAATTTCCGACAGGACGCGGGTTTAGCCAGGATGTAAGACTATGGGATAGTCGTAGCATCCACTAGCAGTCGGCAGTGCAGGAAGTGTTGTAAGACTGCGGGTAAGCCGTAGCACTCATTGGCAGCCTAGTTAGCAGAGTGTGGGCGAGGGCACGTATCTCCTAGTTAGCAGAGGGTGGGCGAGGCCCGTACCTCCTAGTTAGCATGATAGAGATTGAGAAAAGATAGTTCGTTGAGTTTCAGGATGGAGTTGGTACTGCATAGCCCTAGATAGGTGAGACCTGTGGGAGGGACTACTCTGAGATATAGTTTAGGTGAGACCCTTGGGCGTGGCCCGTGAGATTATAGCAGCGCAGGTGGGACCTGGTGGAGACCTTAGGGTCAAGATACGGGATTGAGGATCTCAGGACTTATGGAGCCAGAGTGGTAAGGTAGATAGAACAGTTTTAGATAAACGAAGTTTCTCCGGAAGTTGTTGGGAGCGACTGAGAGGTTGAGCTTGGGTTTAGAAACCGGTGGGAGTCCGGTAACCCAGATGATGGCAGATTAGTTGGGACCAGGGTGGTCTCGGTTCATCCAGAAAGCGGACAGGAGACAGCAGGATCTTCGGATAGGGGTAGCGATAAGGGAATTCTGGTATGGAGCAGTTAGTTGAACGGGAGGTGCTAAGTCACTCACAGCAGGATTAAATAATCTCAGAGTAGAGGGTTTGACTCTGTTATGCAGCTCTCATATGAGTCTAACCGTTGCAGGGATGAATTTTCTACTCGAAGGATTATTTGATCCATTCGCTGGGTTGGGCGTTCAGCACTGAGGCGTGATAAGAGGAAGCATTCAGTAAGTAGCAGTGATGAGACAGAACTGGAAGTGACTGGAAATTTGGTACAGCGAGGGCTTGACCCACACAGAGATAGAGAAGGTTATGGCTTATGGAAAGTTTCCTTGGGAAGGCCAGTGATCGCGCAGTGAGAAAGGGGTGAACCCCCATTGGATGTCCAGCGTAAGTACTCGGGGAGTACCGGGAGGATTGCCGATTGGGTAAGAGCGATGTACTCAAGGCTTATGGTGATTGGATGGTTCTCATTAGGATACCATCGAGGAATAGCATTTCGCCCAGGAAGACCGGATAGAAAACCAATAGAAGCGGTCCTTCGAGGATTGGATCGAGCAGTCAGAATATGCATTGCATAGGAACGCCGTGAGAGGTTGCGGGACGGTTGGCAGTAGCAGACTTCGAGGACGAAGTCTAGTTTAAGTGGGGGAGAGTTGTAACACCCAGTTTTGGGAAGTATTCGACTTTGGTCTTGGAGGCCAAGGGAAGGGGCGATTCAGACTTTTATGGGTCTCGGGTTTATTCGGAAGGATGAAAGGCTTGTGTATGGAGCTAGAAGCGTAGGGCTTCTCGCCACCTTTTCGTGGGTATAAAGTTCGTCGGAAATGGACTTAGAATGAAGGAGTTATAGTACTTAGAAGTTATTGGCAATATTGGTCATTAATGGAGAAAGATGGCAATGAAGGACCATGCATGCAACGTGACCAGCGCAAGAGTACGCCCAACGTATAAATAGGAATGGTCGCGGGTGCGGAGGGGCGTACGCCCAGCGTACGAGAAGTACGCCCAACGTACGCTCGGAGTCACTAAACCCTAAATTTAGGGTTAAGCCCTGTATAAAGAACCTTATGTCTCGAAGGCTAGCCTCCATTTCCACCCTAAAAGAGCTAATACAAAACCCTAATCCAGATTTGAGTGTTCTTGGAGCTTAGAAGGCCACTAGAGAAGCATCTTGGTGTTGTGGATCCATTTTCCAAACAAGAAAGGAGCAAGGCAAGGTGGTGGTTCAAAATAGAGGTTGCAGATCTGGGATTGTTGTTTCATTTCTGACCATTTCAAGGTATAAAGATCTAAACCTGGTGATTATCTCCTTAGATCTATTAGATTGAGTTTTTGGACCATTTTGGTCCAAAGGTTGAAGCTTTGTGGTCCAATCCGATTTATAGGACTTGGAGTTGCTACTCTTAGTTCTAAATGAGTTCTTAAGGCAGAAAGTTGCCATCTTGGATGTCCTAATGGGTTCATGCATGAGTTAAGACCATTTCCATGGAAGTTAATTATCATATTTCAAGTTTGGGCTCTATTGGTGGGTTGCAAGCCACCAAGTGAGGGACTTTATGGTTTAAGACGTTGAAAAGGACTTGGATCTGTGTTTGTAGCTTCTGCGGTAGAGCATTAAGCACTTAATGGGAAGTTATCTCACTATCAGCAGGAGTGTGGACAGGGTTCCATGACTCATCGATAGTAGGACATGGGCGAGGCCCAAGTTAGGCGAGGCCCAAGTTAGGGGAGGCCTTAGGACAGGAATACAGTAGAGTATGTTTTCTTATACGTTAGCGTATAAATGGGAATGGTCGTGGGTACGGAGGGGCGTACGCCCAGCGTACGCTCAGAGTCACTAAACCCTAATTTTTGGGTTAAGCCTTATATAAAGAACCTTATGTCTCGAAGGCCAGCCTCCATTTCTACCTTAAAAGAGCTACAACAAAACCCTAATCCAGATTTGAGTGTTCTTGGAGCTTAGAAGGCCACTAGAGAAGCATCTTGGTGTTGTGGATCCATTTTCCAAACAAGAAAGAAGCAAGGCAAGGTGGTGGTTCAAGGGAGAGGTTGCAGATCTAGGATTGTTGTTTCATTTTTGACCATTTCAAGGTATAAAGATCTAAACCTGGTGATTATCTCATTGGATCTATTAGATTTTTGTCCAAATGTTGAAGCTTTGTGGTCTAGTCCGATTTCTAGGACTTGGAGTTGCTACTCTTAGTTCTAAATGAGTCCCTATGGCAGAAAGTTGCCATCTTGGATGTCCTAATGGGTTTATACATGAGTTAAGACCATTTCCATGGAAGTTAGTTATCATATTTCAATTTTGGGCTCTATTGGTGGGCTGCAAGCCACCAAGTGAGGGACTTTATGGTTTAAGACGTTGAAAAGGACTTGGATCTGTGTTTGTAGCTTCTGGGGAAGAGCATTAAGCACTTAATGGGAAGGTGACTTAACAGGGGAGTACGATGAGCGTACATGCAAGTACGCCCAGCGTACACACCATTTAGCCTGTACGCTTAGCGTACATAGGAGTATGCCCAGCGTACTCATCAGATTGGGCTTGACGAGTTTTGGGCCTCTATTTGGGCCATGCATTGGATTTTAGGTCTCTGGGCCTTAGTGGGCCATCAGAAGTCAGACCATTTTGGGCCAAGTATATGTTTGGGCTTAGGGTAAGGCCCATTAGAGGGATTGGGCCCAATTTAGCAAATTGGGCCATTAGTGGGCCACTAGTGGGCTTGGGAAGCCTACCTAGTGTTGGACCTTTTATGTTATGGTTTTAGGCTTAGATATGGACCAAGTTGGACTAGGGGGTAAAATGGTCATTTTACCCTAAGGAAGATTATTGTTTTGGACTAAGTGATATTTCGGTATTGGTAGCTCGGGGAGCCGAAGGAGCAGCAGTTCGGAGAATTTCAAGTTAGCAGCCAGAGGAGTGTCAGCAGGTCTTCAGCAGTGCGAGGTGAGTCTCCTCACTGTGTGCATGGGTCTACGGCTACAATGCCGGCCCATTTAGTTTATGTATGGTAGGAAGACCCGGGGGTTAGCCCTAGGAATTGTATGATAGTATGTTTCCGGACCACGGTCCGATGTCGGGCGAGGCCCGAGGAAGGTCTATAGGTATGTTATTCCGGAGAAAGGTCTGATGCTGGGGCAAGCCCGAGGAATGTTTGTATGTTAGTTTATACTTGTTGTCTGTGTGATACTTGTATGTGCCTGGTAGGGGAGGCCTTAGGACAGTAATACAGTAGAGTATGTTTGCTTATATGTTATTATGTTTATATGATTGTACGTGTATGGCGGCGAGGCCCAGAGACAGGCGGGGCCTAAGAGAGACATATATGTATACCGAGCGGGGCCTGATGCCCGGCGGGGCCCGATGCCGGAGTGAGTCTGATGTCGGGCAAGTCCCGATGTAGCGGGAGGGGGCCCAGTATGTGGTTATGTGTATAGTAAGTGGTAGTATGGGGAATTCACTAAGCTTCGTGCTTACAGTTTTCAGTTTTGGTTTCAGGTACTTCCAGTAGCGGAGGGAAGAGCTCGGGATGACTGCATCGCACACACCATGATGTTTTAGCCTGGGATGTTTTAGTCTGATATGATATGTTTAGACATGATACTCTAATTAAATATGTTTTGAATGAATGGTTTGACAATTATGGTTTTATTAAGGTTTTAAAATGAAATTTTTGGTCATGATTTTCAGGATGTTACAAGTTGATACCAATACGATCCTTGTGATAACTACTTGTATTCCAGATAGGCCTGGCAATTGGGTTGGGTTCGGGTTGGCGGGTCACGGGTTGGTGGGTTGACGGGTCAGAAAATATAAACCCAACCCAACCCATATAATATATGGGTTGGCGGTTGGCGGGTCATGGGTTGGTGGGTTGGAAACTTCAACCCAACCCAACCCATATAACCCGTTTAAGTATATGGATTCGCGGGTTAACAAGTAAATGGGTCGAACCCAACCCATATAACCCGTTTGATACATAAGCAATGCATTTTTAAAAATGAGGTTTTTTCAACATAAAATCATAAAGTGATTAAACTAATTAACATAAAAAAGAGGTTTTCAACATAAGTTCATAAAGTCATTAGTATCCAAATAAAATTGAAAAATGAAAACATTCATACAAAGTGGTTGCGTTCTTTGTTCGTGACTCATGAATATCTAAAAATGACATGTTTTTTTTTCTTTTTTGATTAGGCCACCGCAAACGGGAACAAACCATATATATATATATATATATATATATATATATATATATATATATATATATATATATATATATATATATATATATATATATATATATATATATATATATATATATATACGGGTTGGCTGGTTGATGGGTTGGCGGGTCAAAAATCTCAACCCAAACCCGTTTATTTTCGGGTTGGGTCAGTGTCGGGTTACGGGTTGGGTCGAGAGTTGCCACCCCTAATTCCAGAATGCTAATGTATAACAAAATTGTTTATAAATTTTAAATGAGAAATGAAAATTTTAAGGTTACTTGGTATGAAAACCTAGGTGTTACAAAAAACCAGCTTTAACTTCTATTTTATTGTAATAAGTTTTTTCTAGCTTCTTGCTATTTTTATAAAAAAAATTCGTCGTTCCAAAAAAATAATAATAATAATAATAAATCGTTTCCTAAAATAATTTGACAAGCCCTTAACTTTTGGATTCATTAATGTAACACCTGTTTTAGGTATCATTAATTTTTCAAAGTTTTTAGGGTTTTGTGCTCGGACTCGACCAGTTGGGGAGCTCCAACTCGTCGAGTAGAGATCATTTATGTGGATGCGGGATATAGATCCTACTCGACGAGTCGAAAGGCCCCGACTCGACGAGTAGGCGCTGTAAAGGAAAACCCTAATTTTTAGGGTTTGCACCCTATATAAAGGACTTAATCTGCCTCTTGTGGCCTCCCTTACCACTTCATTACCTAGAGAAGAAACCCTAGCCGTTATTTGTTGCTTCCTTGTGCTTGTGATACTAAAAGAGTGCTTTTGGTGCATTTTGTTGAAGAAGTTTGAAGGTTGAGAAGCTTGGAACGCGAAGGAGCTTGTAGATCCAACATCTACAACGTTTGGGCATCCATTTGAAGGTAACAAGATATTACCTTGATCATTCTAGCATTAGATTCCCTTTTTCTTGGGTTTAAGGCCATTTTTAGTATATTTGTGAAGCATTTCGGGTGTTGGGTAAAATCTGGAGTTGTAACTTCAGATCTGGACTCCTCTAAGTCCCTAGAGTTATAAAGTCACTGAATTTATCAATCATTGGCCCTTCTCTTTGGCTAAAACCCCTCCCTTAGCTTGGTTTTGACATTTAAGAGCTTGCATGCACATAACGTTTGCAACATTACGTGGAAATCATGCCTTAGGAGGCTAGATCTGCAATTTGGAGCTTTGGGATAGCTTAAAAACATCTGAACACAAAAAGGATTGAAGGAACTCGTCGAGCCCCTTAGCCAACTCGACGAGTCGAGTAGGGTTTACCCGTTTTCAAAGTTTCCGAGTGATTTCTATGAAGGATTGGAGTTTTCGGTCTACATGAGTTTTTGGTCTTCTGGACGTTGAGGAACTCGGCGAGTTATACAAGTAACTCAGCGAGTTGACGAGTTACTCGGGTAACTCGACGAGTTGCTGGATGCACTCGACGAGTTGAGGTCAACATGGACTGTTGACCTTGACTTTGACCAGGGTTGACTTTGAGGGTATTTATGGTATTTCGGGATGGTGACAAGTTAATCACATGATGATTATAGGCAGTTGAGTTGGAGCAGTACGTGTGACTATCTGATCTTATCTTGTCAGTTCATCATTCACGAGAGGTGAGTCTCCTCACCATACCAATGGGTCGAAGGCACCAAGGTCGGCCCATTATTGTTATGAGTTATGATTAATTGGTTATGGGATATGAGATATACTAGTTATTTGTGATACTCACATGAAAGACCTCGGAGGGTTCCTGAGGCACTTGTATGTAAGACCTTGGAGGGTTTCCATGGCATTCTAGTATATTTGCTTGTGTGGTTTGTATGACATCTCTTGGTTGTAAAGACCATGTGGGAGTTCCCACGGCAAGAAGACCATGTGGGGGTTCCCATGGCAGGAAGACCACGTGGGGGTTCCCATGGCAGTTAGTTAAGTCCACGTGGGGGTTCCAGTGGCACTAGGTGTAAGACCCTGGAGGGTTTCCATGGCTTCCTTATATGTTTGTATGCATGGCTTATGTGGTTTATGTAGCTTCTATTGTTGGGTTATGAGCAAAACATCAATCCTATGGTGCAAATGCAAACCCTAAAGCTTTGGATCTAGTTTTTCTATTTGTACATGCAATAATCATCCAAAGCTTGCAAACCCTATTTCTAGCATACAAAATCGAAAAACTACATCTAATAGACAAGTTAGAATGTTACATTTGATTGTAGCTTGATAACCTTGAGCTTTTGAGAACCTAGAACCTCAAATGTGATGCCTATAATTGATCACAAACACCAAAGCAATTGGAGAATATTAGAGAGAGAGGGGGGGGGGGGGGGGAAGGCAATTTTCGGCTCTAGGAATCCTTATAAGGTTGTGGTAGCCAAAAATATGAAGCCAAGGGGTCCTTTATATAGGTAAGCTGCTAGGGTTGCAGTCAAAACCCTGATTATATTGCTTAGTCCTTAAGCAGTCCATAGGATCCTTCCATAAGGCCCTTATGGACGATTTCTAAGTGGGCTTCCCCATAGAATTCGTCCATCCCTTCTTTATGGTTCCTCAACCCATATTGCAATTATCACATAATTACAATATCAGTCCCCTTAATTTAATTAACCTCTTTTGACCACAAAATTAATTCTAAATTAATTCTTGACTAATGTTAATTAAATAATATGATTTCTCTTTTAATATATTATTCATATAATATATTAATAAATCACTTTTATCCTCTTTCTCCATTATTCTTCCAGTCAAGTTGCTTTGGTGAAGACAACCCAAAAGGACCATGCTACAATCGGGTCAAATACATACCAAATATAGTTATGAGCTTAGACACCTAATCCAACATCTGAGCCTAAGGGCAAGGGCAAGGCTTGATGACGCGTCACGTACTCTCTCTCAGGCGTTTTATGGGACACTCTGATGTTTAGAAAATTTTGTTGATGATGTGAATTTGAAAACAAATGTATTTAGGATTTTATGACATATTGGAAGTTGTTTTTGACTAATTAAAAATGAAAATTTTCTTTTGAAAATTGGTTCGTTACAAGTTGGTATCAGAGACTAGGTTTGAGGGATTCGGACACACTCTTGGGTGTGTCAGGACTCAAACTAAGGAAATGGTAAAATTATTTTCAAAAAAAGAAAAGCTAAAAATTTTTAGAATGAGAAAAAGGAGAGTGCAATGCGCGTGATCGGCCGAGCCAAGTAAGTAGTTCCCCCAATATGTTAGCCATGTTATGCTGATATGTGAGTTATGATAATCATAAGAATCTTTCTATGTGTATGCTTTCAAAATTGTATACGGTTAGGGTCTTATAGCCTCAGAATAATTGATTTGGCCTTATTTCATGTTCCTTGTCTGGTTGTGGTCTTAGGATAGAGTCTATTATTCGAAAGTCTATTTGATCCTGTTCTGTGTATAATTTGCATGCATAAGGCAAGTTGTTATTATTGAGTTCTAGTTTGATATGGATGGAGTAAATCTTAGGTTAGCCTAGGATTTGAGCTAAGCAGTAGCCTATGAGATATGACAGTATTGATTCAGGTAGAGCTTTGGGGAAGGTACAAGTAGGTGTGGAAGGTAGTATTGGGCCTGTACTACTGAAAGCACAGGACCTGTACTACTAAACACTTAGACAATCTACAAACCAATTCATGACAGTCTTGATTCATACTTACTTCCAAGGTATGATCGACTTTGGATAGTTTAAATAATCTTATTATTTAGGAAGTCAAAACATGTAAAGTGAAACAATAGTAAATAATTAACACAAGACAGTAGCATTACTTACAAATAATACTCCTTTATTTAATCATCAAATGTTAATTAAAATTTATCTATTACAAGTTTCTAAAAGCTATCTAATCACTAAAACTAATATCTTCCTTCAACCCAAATGCTCCTAGCGTGCTGCAAGTGCTTAACCCTACTCAGTCCCTTCGTAAGGGGGTCTGCTGGGTTATCTTCTGACGATACTCTCTTTACTACGAGGAGTCTCTCTTCTACCCGATGTCTAATGAAATGATATTTTTTGTCGATATGCCTGGATCTGCCATGATCCCTCGGTTCCTTGGTTAATGCAACTGCACATTCGTTATCGCAGAAAATCTCCATAGGCTCCTTTATGGCAGGTACAACTCCAAGGTCTCCGATGAATTTCTTTAGCCATATTGCCTCCTTCGACAGTTCGCTCGCTGCTATGCACTCTAATTCGCACGTTGAATCAGCTACGGTCTCCTGCTTGGAACTTTTCCATGTCACTGATCCTCCATTCAAGGTAAAGACCCAGAACGACTGAGAGCGGATATTATCTCGATCGGTCCGAAAACTGGCGTCACTATACCCTCGCACTCTCAAGTCATCACTCCCACCGAGGATAAGAAACCAGTCCTTAGTCCTCCATAGGTACTTAAGAATGTTCTTTACTGCAGTCCAATGAGCTCTACCGGGATTCCCTTGATATCTGCTGACCATGCTCAAAGCAAAGGCCACATCAGGGCGAGTACATGTCATAGCATACATGATTGAGCCTACTGTGGAAGAATAAGGCACTCTGCTCATCTCTACTATCTCGACATCGGTACTCGGACTTTGAGTCTTACTCAACTTGGTAATGCTTTGGATTGGTAACTCCCCTTTCTTGTAATTTTCCATGCTAAAACGTTTTAACACTTTATCCAAGTAAGTACTTTGACTAAGTCCTATTAGTCTTTTACTCCTATTTCACAATATCCTTATCCCTAGAATATAGGCAGCTTCTCCGAGGTCCTTCATAGCGAAGCACTTTCCAAGCCATGACTTAACCTCCTGCAAGGTTGGGATGTCGTTTTCTATGAGCAGTATGTCATCCACATACAAAATGAGAAAGATGACTATACTCCCACTGGCTTTGACATATACACAGGACTCATCCTCGCTTCTCGAGAAACCAAACTCTTTGAATTTCTCATCAAAACAAAGATTCCATCTGCGAGACGCTTGTTTCAGTCCATAGATGGATTTCTCAAGCTTACACACTCTATTAGGGTGTTTCGCATAGACAAAACCCTCTGTCTGACTCATGTAAACGTCTTCGGTCAACTTCCCATTTAGGAAAGCGGTTTTGACATCCATCTGCCATATTTCATAATCATGACACGCAGCTATTGTTGGGTTTTGGTATACTACAACATCCTATGGTGCACATACAACCATAAATGCCTTAGATCTACGTTTTCTCTAATTATACATGCAATATTGTTTCCAAATCATTAAGCCTACAACTATCATAGAAGTTGACACATAAATCATAAAAGTAAGTTAGAAGATTACCTCTTTGTTGTAGCTTGTAGACATTGGCCTTTTAACAGCTTAGCACCCCAAGTGTTGTGCCTCAAAAAAGTTACAAACATCATAAAAAATTAGAGAATATTGAGAGAGAAGTTATGAAGCACAAAAATCGGCTGAATGAACTCTTAGAACCCTAGGGTGCCGATTTGGTGATTTAGGGACTCCTTTTATAGTGTGGCATAACTAGGGTTACAACCATGCAAACCCTAATGCTCCATGACCTTTCATATTACTTAGGCTCCATGGGTTAAACCTCCATGGACTATCCATGGACCACCATATTGGTTTAGCCCATCCTAAATAACAATTGGCCCACACTATAAGAATCATTGATTTACTAAATCAATCCCCATATATTTATTTAGTCTCTTTTGATCACTAAATTAATTCCAAATTAATTCTTGATCAATACTACTTAAATAATATGATTCCTCAATTAATATATTATACTTATAATATATTAATAAATCACAAATAACTTCTTACTCAAATATCCATCCTATCCAATTGTCCTGATGAAGGCAACCCGAAATGGACCATGCTACTCTCGGGTCAAGTACATACCAATTATAGTTATGGGATTAGACACCTAATCCAAAAGTCTCCCACTTGGATAATTCTAATAACTATTATTGCAAGTACGACTCCAAAACCCGACTAGCAATCGTAGCTCTCAAAAGCCGTTGTCGAACTCCGAACAAATCAAATGACGCGTCCATTAGATAAGGGATCATATATTCCTCCATTCTAGATATCGTATGAACGGATACATGGAGTATAATCATTCTCTCTGTTCATGTGTTGTTTCCCGATTTCCAATTTATGACGACTGACTAATTGAACTAATCAAATCAGTCCAGGCTTGGCCAAGCACTTAGGGTGTCATCACTAAATCATCGAGGGGCCCATAGATATCGCTTTTATCCCTCTAAGGGTAAAAGGAATAGATAAACTTCGACTCAACTGTTTGCTTGTACTTACTCATCAAATCACACACAACGATATGTTTTATGACACCAAGTTACTAGTGCGTTTACATATGTCAATGTGCAACCGACTTGTAAATTACAACTCACATGTCTTGGTTTCAAGAATATAAGATATTATCGTCTCATGATCACTCGTTATAAAATCCATGAAGTGATACAAATGAGCGTGGGTTGAATCCAATAATCAAATCTTATTACAAGAGTACCCATGAATACTGCAGCAAACTTGTGCTATGTCTAACACCTTAGACAATCCTACAGACCCATTCATGACAGTCTTGCCTCAATACCTACTTCTAAAGTACGATCGACTGTGGATGGTTTGAATAACCTAGTTATCTGGGAAGTCAAAACATGCAAACTGAAACACAAGAATAATACTAATCCTATATGGCCCCAAAACGTTTGAGTGTAAATAAAACACCTTTTATCTAATCGCCATATTGATTACTCATTATTCATTGTATAATGTTTCGAATAATCAACTTAATACTTGAATTAAAACAATAGTTATCCCATGCTCCAAGCATGCACACTATGTTTGCCTATGGTCCTTTCTTTGTGAAATAGATCAATTGACAACATTTCAATGATGCTCATTCCAAATCATTATGATAAATGTAAGAATACCAAATTCTTGCCATTTACTGAAATCTTTTAGATTCTAAACTTATATGCAATGATCCTCTTATAATGACTAAGCACAAAAGTCACAGAGACTTGGCAACAGACATTACAAAGTATTCCAATGGAGAGAAATTCCGTGGAAACGAATTCTCACATTCAAAGTACATTCCTTTGAACATCCTTCTTGCGTTAAGTTTTCTAATCATATACAGATTTAAGGAATAACTTCCACCTATGGAAACATTTCCATATTCCCATTTTGACTATCACTTCTGAACAAGAGTCGCCTCTTTTCAAAATATGTCAATATGGTCCTTCCAAAATTTACACTTTACTTTCAAGTGTCCATGAGCAAAAAATCTTTGGCAAACCTCAGATTGTCCTCGACAATTGCTTAACCATTTTAGTCATATCTCGTTCTAGTCCCTTTTCCCTCTTAATGCCCTAGGCATTTGGAAAATTAGAACGGATTAATATTATAGCATATGTAATCGATCCTATATCTGAAGCATATGGAATACGATTCATAATTTCTCACATAAAGACATGATACTTTACCAGTTTTTCGCTATAATATTTCCACATATGGAATTTCCTTATGTTGAATCATTTCAACATAACATTCACATATGTCCATGACTAAATTCGATTAAAATCTCAATCTAAGCTTTTAGATTTGAAATGAAGTATGAATTCCTCTCCCTTAATTTTAGCAAAACAACTTTTCAACCCTGAAACTTTGCGAATTGAAACCTTTGTTTTTCAATAATTAACATTGCTAACTTGCAACACTTACCATAATAATTATGCTCCCACTAGCATAATAATTATTATCTTACCAGAATAACACTTATGCTCCCACTAGCTTTGACATGTACCCAGAAATCAGCTGTAATTCTAGAAATCAATACTTGTTGAATTTCTTACCAAAGTTCAGATTTCTGATACCAGATGCTTCGATAAGACTTTATCTAGGCTCCTCAAACTTATACACCTTTCCTTAGATAGCTCACATGTGTGTCTAAAAAATTTTAGAACTTACAGCAATAAGTCTCAAATGTTTAGACCTTTTCCATTTCTCATAATTCGAACTATGAAGAGGGATGCCGTAATCATAATCGAATTTGAGAATGCAAATAACACAATTGCTATCTCCTTAAAATCTACTTAGTGAAAGCGTTTCCTCACCATCATTTTCATGAATTGGAGAGAAACTTTATGACACTTAGATTTTATGGTGTATATGTTCCTATCCATGTGAATTTGTCATAACCATAATCACAAGACAAGGGTAGTGACAAATCCAAACTTATATGGACCGAACATGTTCAACCTTAATTTCTTCCCACCTGGCAGCACAAGTGCCTACCATTGCTTCCAAGTTGTTATGCAAACAATTGAGCACTCATAGAACTCACATGCACAGTCAACTTTAATTGGAATGGGCACAGAAACAAGAATATGTCAACACGATAGGTTACAAACCTCAAGTCGTGTGCTAGTGATTAACAATAGGTTTACTCTTGATTAGTTCTTGAAGCTATTCAAGATCCTTAAGACTCCAACTGGCCTCTTTACATATACGATTCACTTTGTCAAGGAACATTACTTGACAAACAAATATTCAAGAGTTAGTGTGGTTTCTTATCAAGACAAGCACTTCACACAATTGGTCTTAGTTGGTCTTTGTCTTATCCAAAACATCACAACTTTCCAATTTCAAATGTACAAGAGTAAGAAAACATTTTACTCTACATTTGATGAGTGTTATAAACCTTCTTAATACCATGTCACTCAAGTTACAATCTTGGAGTATGACTCTAAGACTTGATTTTAGAACGAAGTATGACTCATCTTCTTGACTTAACCATTTCAACAATTCACGATTCCTCTTCTTAGCCATACAAATGCACTAAGATGTCCTTAGAGGATCAATTGTGATATGGTTTCATAATCACTAAGATGATCATAAAACACGATACTAAAGTACTCTCCCTTCTTCTCAGATTGGAGAAACTTTTATCTTTCTGCATAATTTTATTCTTCTAATTCGTTCTGTCATACATTGAAACTTTTCCAACGATACAGAATTACACTTAAACTTGTAAGCATAACCATATTTACTAAGATTTTAGTAAATCATGACGAATAGTCTTATCGTTCTTTGTGGTGGACCTGACCAGCGCACAACCAAGTGTACCCAATCCCCTAGTCCTTCACTTGACTCAAATATACATGTGAAAAATGAATTAGTCTTATTTCCTAAAGACGGAAATTCTCATTCATCATACAATACAACTTGCATGATTCCAAGTTTCTATCCAACTGAAACTTGGGTGATGAAAATCTTTCCTTATTTGGTAAATCTTGACACTACCACAAACGAAAGAATCAAATTTTTTTTAATATTGCTATCAATGGAAACATATAAGCAACAATTTTTCACAAATGTCATTGTAAGGAAACTTAAAATAAGATAAATTTCAAAAATATTCTTATTTATAAAATTGCAGAAAACTTATCCTTACAATGTAAATACAAATGTATACTATGTTGTTATCTATTCCTAAGCAATCTATCACAAGTCTTAAGCAACAACTCAAAATTCTAATGACCGAACCATGCGATCGAAATCCATCTCTTCGCGATCAGAATCAGCTTATTCTTCATTTAAGTTTCCTTTCTTTTCTGCGATTCTCCAAAACATCAAAATGGAATTACATTACATCATGTATTAAGAATCTCCAAATTGGAACTTAATAGAGTTAGATATTGGACTTACCTGAAGTAGAGTCAAACTTCTTGACTTTACCATCCTTATAATCTTTTAGGTAGATAGAGCAGCTTCGCAACCAATGCCCCTTCTCTTGGCAATAGGAACAAATGGACCTTTTGGGAATAGTATACTGGACTATCTCAGACTTAGTCTTTCTCTTTACCATTTGGTCAATTGACTTTACCATGGTCGGTCCCTTTCCATTGGGAAGAGAAAGCTTTTCTGGACTTCCAATGTTACCATTGTCAATGTCCATGGAAGTTTAGGGAGTAGACCTTCCAATCAAATTTGCTTTACTAGTGCACCAAATCATTGCTGATTCAGCAGCAACAAGCAAATAGGTAAGATCGATAAGGGTCATGTCGTGGTCTGTCATATAGTAGTCCTTAATGAACCCGCTATATGACTCAGGAAGTGATTGAAGAACCCAGTCAACAACCAACTTCCTTGAGACTTCGACACCCAACTCTCCCAGCTTGTCAATATGTAACTTCATCTCCAAGATGTTGGCACAAACTTCCATCTTTGTGTTTACTTGCCAATAGGGCTTGAGTGACCTTAAACTTTTCAAGTCTTTGAACTTGAGGGTTAGGGAGAATAATTGGAGGAGGTGGAGGAAGTGAAGTATGATTCCAGTCCCATTAATGCACGACAAAGGAATTAATCTTTCACCTTGATCGCCATGTGGGATATCATATCTTCATTAGAAAGCTTTTTCCAAAAGGATAAGGAAGACCATAGTTGTCAGAACTAGACATCTATGGTGGAGAAATTCAAGTTAGTTGATTTAAGTCCTTAATATAACACCCAAAACGAAATATTAAGGCTAGGACCCAACGCAATATTCTACAATTGCAAAAAGGGATGTTGTAATCCAATTGTAGAATATTTGAAGGTAGGTAAATGACGAATTACCAATTTCCACCATGAAAAACGAAATAGATTATTAAGTTTTAATTGGATTTGAAATTCCTAAATCCTTTGAGATTCATTGAGCTTTTCAATGACATGTTTAAATCTCGATTGTGCCCTTCAAGTTTATGTCTGGGATGCCGAGGATCACAAACAAGGTGTGAATAACCATGCAAATTAGCTTGGTACACCCAATGTTACAAATCACCTAATCAATGTGCCGGTTAACCACACACGCTCCATTGATCTATGATTAACATCAAGTTACCCTTTTCCACACATTGTCAGTCCCAAATTAGTGAGCCGGTTAACCACACACGCTCCACTAACGACTTAACAAGGTACAAAGTGCAATTTCATGGGTTAGCACCAAATTCACATTTTTCCTAAGTAACTAAGATTGGGAATTTAATAAAAGTTTAGTTATTTTATATTTATCATTATACTTTTAATGAGGGAGAATTAATGTCCTATCCTACCCGTTCGGATAACGACCCTCCACCAGTCAAGGAAGTGGTGTGTGAGAATGGACACCCATTAAACTGTCATTTTATAGGCAGTAACCTTATACCCCCCTTATAGACCGGCTTCGTGAATGAGGTCTACTAACGGTAAGACTGACTTCTCTTATACATATATATATATATATATATATATATATATATATATATATATATATATATATATATATATATATTAAACTTATAATAATATAATAGTATAAAGGTTGAATTTTAACTTTTAAAACTCTAGGGTTTGGAATTAAAGTATTCAAAAGTGAGACTTTACAAATATCAAAACTTGAGGGCAAGTTTTGAAACTTGTCAAAACTTTTGGTTTCCATAACTTATGAGTTTAATGTGGTTTTTATGAATAACTTTTCATGTTCCATAACTTGAGGACAAGTTATGGAAGACTTTAAAACCATTTAAAATGACTCTTAAAAACGAGACCTTTCATTTTCCATAACCTATGAGTTTTAATAACTTTTTAAAGAAAAACTTTTCACTTTCCATAACTTGAGGACAAGTTATGGATTTCATTAAGGCAATTAGATCATTATTTTTAACTAACAAAAATTATCAAATAATTTATTCATGATCTAACTAAACTCATAAGAACAAGATAATTCATATCATCAATCTTCAAGAAATTAGCCTAATCATATAAACTAATACAACGCTTGAAATTATGACAATTATCTTTAAATTGGACAAGCATGATCATTACCTTATGAAAAAACAGATTTCATGGTTCAAAAAAACAGTTTGGGGGTAATGATCCTAATCTAATTTCTGGCCAAAACTCGAAATTATGCACCCTGGAGCACCTACTCGACGAGTTCATGAACTGGACTCGCCGAGTTCATGCTTTACTGAGTGGACTCGTCGAGTCTGTTCATGGACTCGGCGAGTTCATCAGACAGAATGCAGAAAATTGATTTTTCCAGCTTTGAAAATTAAGCAAGCATCAAATATAATAGAAAACAACCTATGTCTTTGATACCACTGTTGGGTTTTCGTATACTACAACATCCTATGGTGCACATATAACCCTAAATGCATTGGATCTATGTTTTCTCTAATTATACATGCAATATTGTTTCCAAAGCATTAAGCCTACAACTAGCATACAATTTGACACATAAATCATAAAAGTAAGTTAGAAGATTACCTCTTTGTTGTAGCTTGTAGACATTGGCCTTTTAAGAGCTTAGCACCCCAAGTGTTGTGCCTCAAACAAGTCACAAACATCATGAACAATTGGAGAATATTGAGAGAGAAGTTATAAAGCACAAAAATCGGCTCAATGAACTCTTAGAACCCTAGGGTGCCGATTTGGTGATTTAGGGACTCCTTTTATAGTGTGGCATAACTAGGGTTACAACCATGCAAACCCTAATGCTCCATAACCTTTCATATTACTTAGGCTCCATGAGTTAAACCTCCATGGACCACCATATTGGTTTAGCCCATCCTAAATAACAATTGGCTCACACTATAAGAATCATTGATTTACCAAATCAATTCTCATATATTTAATTAGTTTCTTTTGATCACTAAATTAATTCCAAATTAATTCTTGATCAATACTAATTAAATAATATGATTCCTAAATTAATATATTATACTTATAATATATTAATAAATCACAAATAACTTCTTACTCAAATATTCATCCTATCAAAATTGTCCTGATGAAGGCAACCCGAAATGGACCATGCTACTCTCGGGTCAAGTACATACCAATTATAATTATGGGCTTAGACACCTAATTCAACAGTCTTCCACTTGGATAAGTCTAATAACTATTATTGCAAGTACGACTCCAAAACCCGACAAACAATCGTAGTTCTCAAAAGCCTCTGTCGAACTCTAAACAAATCAAATGACGCGTCCATTAGATAAGGGATCATATATATTCCTCCATTCTATATATCGTATGAACTGAGACATGGATTATAATCATTCTCTCTGTTCATGTGTTGTTTTCCGATTTCCGATTTATGACGACTGACTAATTGAACAAATCAAATCAGTCCAGAGAACAGTCTCGATTAATGCCTTGAATCACCTAACAATTGTCCCATTCATAAAATTGTAACTTCGCTGCGAAAATATGTGATCCAAATGATTAATGCCCTGAATCACCTAACAAGCATGCAAGAAATGCATCACATTTCCTTGCTTGTTGGCACTTATAACAACATGATTAGACTTGGCAAGATTGCTCATCCAATCAAGGATATTTATTAGTTGTTGGTTTATTGACAGAAAAATGTGTTTATAAAAGTAAATTTGTATTCAGTATAAACAAAAGGTACCAAGATTTTCAATTTTTTTTTATAAATTAACACCAAAATATATGCTCATAAATAAAAACCTGAAACAGTTGCCCAAAAGAGGAGAAAAAAAAAATCTTCGAACTAGTTAAGCACTACTGTCGATTTTTATGAGACTCGTTGAACTTCATTCCATTTTGAACAATCATAGATTTCTTAATATTTTTACCAAATAATAAAATATGGATGTCTATTTTTAATCCATGGATTTTTTTACAAGAGCGTATTCCTAAGGTTTTATAATTAATATTGATTATTTGTAATGGTTCTTTAACACCTTGGTTTTATAATTAATACTGATTATTTGTAACGTTTCTTTAACACCTTGACCGTGTAATAAAACTTCGGTCTTTTTTCAATCTAACATATTTCAGTATTTTTTAATCTTTTTAGCAAATACAATAATTTAAAAAGTAACCCATTTAATTTCATAAAGAACCAATCACGATCCAAATTTGACAGTATTTGTGACTTTTTCAGATAACGTAAAATATATATATATATATATATATATATATATATATATATATATATATATATATATATATATATATATATATATGAAAAGGTTATTTGGAAAACAAAAAAACCCTAAAAAAACCCTAAAAATCATAAAAATGCATAAAAAAATACTTAGAGATCACAAAACTTTTTTTTGAAAATTTTTTTGAAAAAATCACAGCTTTTTATACAAAATCGTTGAAAAAAATTTTGAAAAAATTTTTTTTTTTTAACAAAAAAAAATTGATTTTTTTGTTTTTTTTTCAGCGATTTTTTATAAAAAAATTCAAAAATATTTTTTGTGATCTCTAAGTATTTTTTTTGCATTTTTATGATTTTTAGGGTTTTTTTTGTTTTCCATAGAACCTAAACCTATATATATATATATATATATATATATATATATATATATATATATATATATATATATATATATATATATATATATATATATATGTTTACGTTCTATGGAAAACAAAAAACCCTAAAAATCATAAAAATGCATAAAAAAAATACTTAGAGATCACAAAACTTTTTTTTGAATTTTTTTTTATAAAAAATCGCAGCTTTTTCTTAAAATTCGCTGAAAAATAAAATAAAAAATCATTATTTTTTTTATAAAAAAAAAATTTCAAAATTTTTTTCAGCGAATTTGTATAGAAAGCTGCGATTTTTTCAAAAAAAAAATTCAAAAAAAAGTTTTGTGATCTCTAAATATTTATTTTTATGCATTTTTATGATTTTTAGGGTTTTTTTGTTTTCCAAATAACTTTTCCCTATATATATATATATATATATATATATATATATATATATATATATATATATAGGTTCCGTTGAGATTAAAAATAAAATAAAGATCTTGAGATTCAACCTCAGCCACGTATTTCACATCTGCCGCTCTAACCCTCGGGCGTACCGGCACGGCAGGCCTGGTATAATCATACAGTGCCGCCCGTTCCTTTCTCCCCCGTCACCATCCCCACCAACATAACCGACATCGCCACCACCACTACCACCACCTCTGACACCAGTCGACCCCACCACAATCACCTCCGTTGCTTATACCACTGTCACATTTGTCACCACCACCTCTTTTGCCACCAACTGTCATAATCATTTATGATTACTCAATCTGTGTACATATATGTATAATCATTTATGATTAGGCATATACATATAAATATGTATAATCCTATGTGATTATACCTCTCTGCCATATAATCATTTATGATTAGGCATACACTGTTGTTGCCAGTACGTTGGAGCACTAGAGCGGCAAATGAGAAATATGTGGCTGAGGTTGAATCTCAAGATCTCTACTTTTTTTTTTAATCTCAAGTGAACCCTCCGCTATATATATATATATATATATATATATATATATATATATATATATATATATATATATATATATATTTCTCGTAAGTAGCATTCTCAGTTTTTCAAATATAAGAACACGTTTATGATACTATGATACGAAAATTTCGAGAAATCAAACTTGATTCACTTCGACTGCTTACGATACTTCTTTTCTTCGTCAGACATAAACGAAGTCACCGGAAATGACTTTCCTACTCCAACCGAGGTCTTGAAGTAAATCTTGGAACTTTTTTCATTTTCCATTCTCATCTCAACAATAGGAACCCACATCATCATTTTTTTGATTTTAATCCCAGTCACTTTCGTCATCTTATATTTTTCAATATATGCAGTTATCTGTGTTGCATAGTTGGCATGTGTGTTAGTCCCCTCAAAAAAGTGTTCATATGGACCATTTTGCTTAATCCAAACAAAACCGCTATGGCGAACTCTCCCACACTCAACAAAATCTTTGAGTGGGAGAACGCCTTTTGGGAAACCGAGCTCTTCAAGGAGATCAATGGAATAGCGACGACACACTTCATCCCCATACATGATCTCGGCCCCGGCTCTCTCGTTTGCCATTGTTTTTCTTTTAAGTTGTATGAATGGATCTTTAAGTTAAATGTTTGGGTTTGAACCAATGTTGGGTTTTATAGACAAAAAGTTTTGATAGGTGTTGGAATGATCGTTCACCTAATTAAGTTATGGTATGTGGGTAGTTACCAACCTACATTTGTGGATTCAAACTCATGACATTAGATTATAGATTAAGAAGTAGGCTCGGATATGACTCAAAAAATGATAGGAACCACGAAGACAAATATTGGTCGTAAGATTTAAAAAAATGGACTACAGTTAATTTTATTAACCGTCAATATCTCGCGGTTTTATATAGCGTTTGGTAATTAATTACAAGATTTTATTAATTTTTAGCAAATGTTAAATAATTGGTGGATATAAAATAAAAAACAAAAAAAAAGTAAAAAGAAAAGAAAATTTAGAAATGTGTCCCACTCCATTGTGATATGTGTCCAAAGCGAGATCTATGGTGGGTTGGTATGTTTTTTTTCCATCCATTACGTTTTTCGACTATAACTTTTTTTTTTTGTTTAAAAAAAATTTGAAAAATACATTATTCTTAAAATTTTATTATCTACAAAATGAGCATAGCCATGAAAACTTAAAAAAATAAGTTTATAAAAAACACAAAAACAATTCTCTAAAAACTTAATGGACATTTCTACTCACTAGTCACTAAACTAAGTGTTCATACTATAATTTTAGAAAATATTAGATTTTATAAAATATAACAATATTTTTACTTCAAATTCAAAAAACAAAAATAAATGAATAAGTATTGGAGCAGGAAATGTTCTACAATGCTAAGTAAATTATGAGGTTAGAATATGTCACTATATGAAAAACATATTTCTTCCACTAGTATATAAAGTGGAGGTATATTATAACATTCCAAAAATCATGACCAAAAATTTCGTTTTAAACCATTAAATAAACCTGTAACATCCCAAAATCCAAGACCAAAAATTTCATTTTTAATTTAATAATTCATAAAACTGATTATTGAAAACATCATCAAGGTTATCTCATATTATAAAAACTCATAAGTCATATGTCTCAAAAACACGTCATAGGATAATAATGTCAGGGTACAAATCCCAAGAATCTCATAATGCGGAAAATCATGGTGTGAGGCGCTGCAGTCATGCCGACTCTTTTCCCTTCGAAGAAAAAGTACCTGAAACCAAAACTGTAAATCATAAGCACGAAACTTAGTGAGTTCCCCCATCATACCACATACCATACAATAAACATATTGTCAAGCATATCTGGGTGCCCGACATACCCTGCTGAGCATACCTAGGTGCTCAACCTACCCATGTCAGACATACCGGGGTGTCCGACCTACCCCTGTCAGGCATACCTGGGTGCCCGACCTATCTATGTCAAGCATATCTGGGTGCCCGACCTACCCTCCGGTTTATGGCGACTATTTCACCCCTACTACTACCACATAATAACATAGCATAAACATACTATTAGACATATATGGGTACTAGCCTACCCCTTCGGTCTCTTTCAACCGGCAACTGGGGACTATTTCACCCCTCCTACCACTATCACATAATATCATATTATACTAGCACATAAAGTATAACAGATAGTGGCATACCTGACAATTATCACAAAGACAATTATATCTACTATAATCACCTACTAGTGGGCCGACATTGGTGCCTTAGACCCACTTCTACTGGAAGGTAACTCACTTCGATAACTAGAAGTAGCTGCAAAAACTTCGGCTCTGGATATCACCCGACTAAAGCCCCTATACATAGAAGATTTCCTTTAATTCCCTTTTCATACTCATAACCACTTAAGGGTCAACTTTGGTCAAAGTCAAAGTCAAAGTCAACATTTTGGTCAAAGTCAACGTTCTGGTCAAAGTCAACCTTCTGGGTTGACTCAACTCGCCGAGTTGGTCCATCAACTCGCCGAGTTCCATAAATCATAAACCCTGAAATCCCGAACCAACTCGTTGAGTTTCTCATGAACTCGTCGAATTTCTCCTATCACATAATCGGGACTTTCCAACCCCACTCGTCGAGTCCGTCCTGAACTCGTCGAGTCTTTCCTTTTTCAGAATCGGGGCACTTCGACCCAAATCGTCGAGTTCCTTTTTGAACTCGTCAAGTTCTTCAGTCTGATAAGCTTTCGTAATGGATTAAGTCGCTAATCCTCAGATCTAGGCTCCATTCTTCAAATATAGACTGGAAATGTCCTTAGAAGGGTAAAGTTTTGAACTTTACCCGTTAATACCTTTCCTCAAGATATATAGCTCAAACCCTCACTCTAAAAGATCTACATCTTGATCCAAAAGCCATCAATACCACAAGATAGGGTGTACAAACAGAGATCTGAACCTTAGAGACTACGTGAGCACGTAAAGTCTATGACTTTCTCTCCATGCATGGCCTTTTCCGGCTCAAAAGGCCAAAATGATATCCTAAAGCTTGCATGGGGCTTTAATGGCCATAAAGTTTTCACCTTTATGCCATGAAAGCCCTTCTAGACCCTAGATCTGAAAGGGTATTCACTTGGGACATCCAAGTCCCAAAAGCTAACATTCTTGGACCAAAATATGGAGAAAATTCCCTAAAACTAGATCTAAGCATATGATAAACAAGGTAGGAGATTTATACCTTTGATGAACCAGAAATGAAGATAGACTTCTAGATCTACTCTTCTCCAACACTTCCTTGCTTCTTCTTCAAGTATCTTCTTCTTAAAAATCACAAGAATGCACCAGGATGGCTCAAAATTCTAAAAAAATGTATTAGGGTTTCGTGGCTAGGGTTTGGGACGATGGAGGCTGTAAATGAGGCCAACCTTTGGAGGTTAAGGTGTTTAAATAGGGTGCAAAACCCTGAAAATTAGGGTTTCACTCTGCCAGTCCTACTCGTCGAGTTGAGGCTCTCAACTCGTCGAGTAGACTTTACATCTCGCGTCCAAATTCAATTCCTACTCGACGAGTTTGGGGCCTCCAACTCGTTGAGTTTTTGAACAAAAGTGAATAGTTTTGATTTAAAATACATACCAGGAACCGGGCGTTACAAATCTCTCCCACTTATTTCAGACTTCGTCCTCGAAGTCTGTTGCGTCTGGAAATAGCTCTGGGTAGTGCTCCCTCATCTCATCCTCCGGCTCCCACGTCCATTCCGAGCCCTTGCGGTGCTGTCACTGCACCTTCACCAACTCTACCCTCTTGTTCCTCAGATCCTTCGTCTTCCTATCGAGAATGGCTACTGGCCTCTCGATGTGGTTCAGGCTGTCATCCACCTGAACATCCTCTAAAGGTACAACCACAGAGTCATCCACTAAGCACTTCCGCAGCTGGGAGACATGAAAGCTGTTGTGGATCTGACTAAGCCCGGCTGGTAATTCCAGTCGATACGCAACCCGGCCCACCCGGGCCAATACCCTGAACGTACTAATGCGTATGGGGCCCAAATTACCCCGCTTCCTAAACCGGATGAAACCTTTCTATGGTGACACCATCAGGAGGACCATATCTCCTCTCTGGAACTCTAGGTCTGATCGACGTCTGTCGGCGTAGCTCTTCTGCCGACTTTGGGCTGTCTGGAGTCTACTCCGGACCTGCTGGATCTTCTCTGTCGTTTTGAGTACCACTTCGGTACTCCCCATGACTCTATGTCCAACCTCACCCCAACATATCGGGGTTCTGCACTTCCTCCCATATAGTATCTCGAAGGGAGGACGATCGATGTTGGCGTGGTAGCAATTATTGTAGGAAAACTATGCTAAGGGAAGGTAGGTATCCCAGCTACCACCAAAGTCTAAAACGCACGCCCGCAGCATATCCTCCAAGGTCTGGATGGTTCGCTCGCTCTGACCATTCGTCTACGGGTGTAAAGTCGTGCTAAAGTGTAGACGAGTATCCAACTCTTCATGAAATTTCTTCCAGAATCTGGAAGTGAACCGTACATCTCGGTCAGAAATCACGGAAACTGGCACACCTTGACGAGCTACTACCTCCCTGATGTAGATGTCAGCCAGCTTCTCAGCCGAAATGCTCTCCTGAATCAGAATGACATGGGCACTCTTGGTTAACCGATCCACGATGACCCAAATCGAATCCACTCCCCGCGCGGTCCTAGGAAGCTTTGTGATGAAATACATCGTAATATCCTCCCATTTCCACACAGGGATATCCAACGGCTACGTCTTGTTGTGAGGCCTCTGGTGTTCGGCCTTGACCTTCCTGCAGGTCAAGCACCTCTCAACGTACCTGGCTACATCCCGCTTCATGCAGGGCCACCAGTAATCAGGACGAAGATCTCTATACATATTCGTCGCCCCGGGATGGATAGAAAACCTGGATTTGTGCGCCTCCTCCATCAGAACTTGGCGCACACCTCCGTGATATGGAACCCACACTCTACGATGGAGTGTCAACAGCCCGCGGCTATCATAGTCGAACGAGGAAATCTAACCCACGATACGCTCACTCTTCCGGTGTTCCTCCTTTATAGCCTCTTGCTGATCCTCCCGAATCTACTCCAATAGAGGAGTCGCCACTGTCATCCTCAGACAGATGTCTCTGATCGGGGCCGCGAATGCCTTGCGGCTAAGTGCATCGGCCAAAACATTGGCCTTTCCTGGATGATAAAGGATCTCATAGTCGTAATCCTTCACCACGTCCAACCATCGCCACTGTCTCATGTTCAGATTTGGTTGGTCCATCAGATACGTCAGGCTCTTGTGATCCGTGTAAATGGTACAACAGACCCCATAGAGGTAGTGTCGCCAAATCTTGAGATCAAAAACAACTACCCCCACCTCCAGGTCGTGCGTCGGGTAATTCGCCTCGTGAGGCTTCAACTACCTCGAGGCGTAGGCGATGACATGCCCTCTCTTCATCAACACTGCGCCCAAACCCGAGATGAACGCATCGCAATATACTACAAAATCCTCAACGACCTTTGGGAGGGGTAGGATCGGCGCCTTGCACAACCTTTGCCTCAAAGTCTCGAATGCTTCCTACTGCTAAGGCCCCCAGCGAAAGACAACGGCCTTCTTCGTTAGCCGGGTCAGGGGTACCGCTATCTTTCAGAAATCTTGAATAAATCTTCGATAATAGCCTGCTAAACCGAGGAAACTCTGAATCTCATATGGAAACTTCGGAACCTCCCATTTCATCACGGCCTCCACTTTGGCCGAGTCGACCAGAATACCGTTTTGGTTGACAAGGTGCCCTAGAAACTCCACCTCGTGCAACCAGAACTCGTACTTGGAGAACTTGGCGTACAATCTATCCCTCGTCAGGGTATCCAACACCTCTCGCAAGTGCTCCTCGTGCTGCTCCTGCGTCTTGGAGTAAACCAAGACGTCATCAATAAAGACTGTCACAGACTGATCCAACATCGGTCTGCATACGCGGTTCATGAGGTCCATGAACGCGGCATGAGCATTGGTGAGCCCAAAGGGCATCACCACGAACTCGTAATGACCGTAGTGAGTATGGAAAGCAGTCACATCCTCATCTTTGACTCTCATCTGGTGGTAGCCCGAACGCAAATCGATCTTGGAAAACCAAGATGCTCCTTGAAGCTGGTTGAAAAGATCATCGATCCTCGGGAGTGGGTAACGGTTCTTCACCGTTACCTTATTCAACTCCCGATAGTCGACCGGTGGGACCCGTCCTTCTTCTTCACAAACAGAATCAGGGCTCCCCAAGTCGAGCTACTCGACCTGATAAATCCCTTGTCTAACAGCTCCTGCAGCTGTGTAGACAACTCTTGCATCTCCGGAGGAGTCAACCGATATGGTGCCTTGGCTATCGGAGCCGCACCAGGAACTAGGTCAATCCGGAACTCCACCTGTCTCTCCGAAGGTATTCCAGGCAACTCCTCTGGGAACACATCCGGGTACTCCCGCACAAATGGCATATCGCTCATGGTCGCCTTACCCTCCTCCCGGGTATCCATAATGTAGGCTACATAACCTACGGATCCCTGCTGAAGGTAGCGCCTAGCCCTCGCTGCTGAACACAAAGTTGGCCCACGCTGCCGCCTCTCGCCCTGAATCACCAACTCTCCCCCACTTGGGGTCCTGACACGAACTAATTGCTGCTCACAGTCGATCACCGCCCCATTAGATCTCAGCCACTCCATGCCTATGATGACCTTGTTCCCACGCAAAGGAATGGGAACCAAATCCACGAGGTAACTCTTGTCATACATCCTCAAGACACATTCTATGTAGACCTTTGACGCCCGGACGGATCGGTCGTCCGCAATCTCAACCTCTAAAGGACAATCCAATGTGCCTGAAAACTCAGCAAACCTCTTGTTGAGTGCAAGAGATACGAATCATCGGGTAGCCCCCGATTCGAATAACACTTGTATTGGAATTCCATTCACATGGAACGACCCTAAACAAAACACATAGAATATAAATATCAAAATTGACATGTAATAAAAGGTAGAGAGAAGAAAACATACTCGTCACCACATCCGGTGTGGCACGCGCCTCCTCGGCGGTCAACTGGAAGGCTCGACTCCTCACCACTGGAGCATCTGTCTTGCCCTGTCGGCCATCCGTGATCCGCAGGGTCGCTGGAGCTGCACCGCCACTGGCGTTCCTGATGTCAATCTCATCTAGTTGGCCTTTTTATGGCCCTTCTGATTGCAATGGAAGCAAATCAGGTATGATGTCTGAATGGTGGGGGTAGGGGCAGTACAATCCCTGCCAAAGTAACCATTCTTGCCGCACTTATAGCAGCCTGATCCCCCAGCTCTGCAAACTCCCTCGTGTGGCTTGCCGCATTTTCCACAGCGGCTCCGGCCCTGGTGGCCCTTCGACCTCAAGTCGAAGATCTTGGGTTTCTTCCCAGAAACCCCAGTCGTCTGCCCAGTCTCCTCCTTCCTCTTCCTGATGTGCTCTATATTAATCTCCCTCTCTCTCGCCATGGCTATCATGTCATCCAAAGTCGGGCATGCCGAGTAGATGACATGTTTCCAAATGTCAGCTCTCAACATGTCATGGTACCGAGTTTTCTTCATCTCTACATCACCCGCATACTGAGGCACCAGTAAGTCCCTCTCCCTAAACTTGGCGGTAATCTCCGCCACTGACTCAATAGTCTGTCTCATATCCAAGAACTCTATGGCCAGCTGCTGAATCTCCATAGCCGGCGCAAACTCAGCCCGAAATCTGGTCACAAAGTCCGACCAGGTCATAGCCTCAATGGCTTGGGCTCCCAACGTATCACTGACCGCTTCCCACCAGTCTCTAGCTCTCTCCCTCAAATAACCCGCGGCATACCTGACCTTAGACCCCTCAGGACAGAAGATCGTCAACTGTGCAGACTCGATGTTTGCAATCCATCTCCTAGCTACAATGCGGTCATTCACCCCGTAAAAGTCTGGCGCACCACATCCCCTAAAATCCTTGAAGGAGAGTGTGTGAGTCCCTGACTGGCCCAATACCATGTCACTCCTGAATTCCCTAAGGCGATCCTTCATCAGCTCAATGATACCTTCCTTGATCGACCCGAAAATCACCGGGGTTGCCTCAAGGATGCCTCGCGTAATCTCAGATGCAATGAACTCGCGCAATCCTTCATCAACTGGCTCAGAACCTGTACCCGAACCTAACCCAGACCCTGAACCTCCTGCTCCATGACGTGTCACCACCTTTCTGAAACAAAACACATAATCGTCAGGGTCATACATAACCTCGAGAGGTTTCACACACACTACAAGTTCCCTGGTTCTATCTCAGTCCTCCTTGACTCGAGTATGGATCCTCTTATTTAAGTAGTACGGGCCTATACTACCTTCCACATCTATCCGTACTTTCCTCAAGGATTTCCTTGACTTCACCAAGTCCCTTTCACTACTATTTCTCTTCGTGCTAATCTCATCCTAGGCTTACCCTAGGGTAATCTCCGACCCACTCTCCGCCATCAGCTGCATAAGAAGTCTCTGTCATCTTTCCCTAACTAGCTCATGAATACCATTACATAATACTAAGACCACATAATTCTTCGAATGAGAGGTTCTACCCTACAACGGTTAGACTCAGACGAGAGCTGTGAAATAGGTCTAACCCTAACCTTCTAAAATTATTTAGTCCTTGTAATATGTAACGTAACGTATTCGTTTATTAGTTAGTTAAAGATAACTATGACTCCTAAAAACACAAAGCAAGCAACATTCGAGCATTGAGTAACCAAAACCAAGCATATCCTAATCATGTTATCATATCACTGACTAATCAGTACTAGCATGTAGTTCGATAAGCACATACAACAGGCACATAAGGCATCTTCCTAGATCCTGAGTTCTAATCTAGCATGCAGTTCACATACACATACAACACACATATAAGGCATCCTTCCTAGATCCCCAGCCCTAATCTAGCATGAAGTTCTCATAATCATATCATATAATAAACATGTATGGGTATCTTGGGGAAAACTTACTTGAGCTCGGTCGATTGCACGCATCACACCTTGTTCTTTATTCAAACCCCTTATTTTAAATTTTATAAAAAAAAAATTTCTTGTAAAAATCTTTCAAACCCTCGATTTGAGTCCAGACAGCCCGAAGGTGTGTCCGAATCCCTTAAACCAAGGCTCTGATACCAACCTGTAACATCCCAAAATCAAAGACCAAAAATTTCATTTTTAATTTAATATTCCATAAAACAGATTATTGAAAACATCATCAAGTTTATCTCATATTATAAAAACCCATAATTCATATGTCTCAAAAACATGTCATAGGATAATAATGTCAAAGTACAAATCCCAAGAATCTCATAATGCGGAAAATCGTGGTGTGAGGCACTGCAGTCATGCCAGCTCTTTTCCCTTCGAAGTAAAAGTACCTGAAACCAAAACTGTAAACAGTAAGCACGAAGCTTAGTGAGTTCCCCCATCATACCACATACCATACAATAAACATACTGTCACGCATATCTGGTTGCCCGACCTACCCTGATGAGCATACCTGGGTGCTCAACCTACCCATGTTAGACATATCGGGGTGTCCGACCTACCTTTGTCATGCATACCTGGGTGACCGACCTATCCATGTCAGGCATATCTGGGTGCCCGACCTACCCTCCAGTTTATTTCACCCAGTTACGGGGACTATTTCACCCCCTACTACTACCACATAATAACATAGCATAAACATACTATTAGGCATATATGTGTACTAGCCTACCCCTTCAGTCTCTTTCAACCGGTAATTGGGGACTATTTCACCCCTCCTACCACTATCACATAATATCATATCATACTAGCACATAAAGTATAACAGATAGTGGCATACCATACAATTATCACAAAGATAGTTATCTCTACTATAATCACCTACTAGTGGGCCGACATTGGTGCCTTAGACCCACTTCTACTGGAAGGTAACTCACCTCGATAACTAGAAGTAGCTGAAAAAACTTCGGCTCTAGATATCACCCCGACTAAAGCCCATATACATAGAAGATTTCCTTTAATTCCCTTTTAATACTCATAACCCCTTAAGGGCCAACTTTGGTCAAAGTCCAAGTCAAAGTCAACATTTTGGTCAAACTCAACGTTCTGGTCAAAGTCAACATTTTGGGTTGACTCAACTCGCCGAGTTGGTCCATCAACTCGCCGAGTTCCATAAAGCATAAACCCCGAAATTCCGACCCAACTCGTCGAATTTGTCCTATCACATAATCGGGACTTTCCAACCCCACTCGTCGAGTCCGTCCTGAACTCGTCGAGTCGGTTCTAAACTCGTCGACTCTTTCCTTTTTCAGAATCGGGGCACTTCGACCCAACTCGTCGAGTTCCTCTCTGAACTCGTCGAATTCTTTAGTCGGATAAGCTTTTTTAATGGATTAAGTCGCTAATCGTCAGATCTAGGCTCCATTCTTCAGATATAGACTAGAAATGTCCTTAGAAGGGTAAAGTTTCCAACTTTACCCGTTAATACCTTTCCTCAAGATATATAGCTCAAACCCTAACTCTAAAAGATCTAGATCTTGATCCAAAAGCCATCAATACCACAAGGTAGGGTGTACAAACAGAGATCTGAACCTTAGAGACTAGATGAGCACGTAAAGTCTCTGACTTTCTCTCCATGCATGGACTTTTGGAGCTCAAAAGGCCAAAATGATATCCTAAAGCTTGCATGGGGCTTCAATGGCCATAAAGTTTGCACCTTTATGCCGTGAAAGCCCTTCTAGACCCTAGATTTGAAAGGGTATTCACTTGGGACATCCAAGTCCCAAAAGCTAACATTCTTGGACCAAAATATGGAGAAAATGCCCTAAAACTAGATCTAAGCATATGATAAACAAGTTAGGAGCTTTATAGCTTTGATGAACCAGAAATGAAGCTAAACTTGTGGATCTACTCTTCTCCAACACTTCCTTGCTCCTTCTTCAAGTATCTTCTTCTTAAAAACCACAAGAATGCACCAAGGATGGCTCAAAACTCTCAAAAATGTATTAGGGTTTCATGGCTAGGGTTTAGCACGATGGAGTCTGTAAATGAGGCCAACCTTTGGAGGTTAAGGTGTTTAAATAGGGTGCAAAACCCTGAAAATTAGGGTTTCACTCTGCCAGTCCTACTCGTCGAGTTGAGGCTCTCAACTCGTCGAGTAGACTTTACATCCCGCGTCCAAATTCAATTCCTACTCGACGAGTTTGGGGCCTCCAACTCGTCGAGTTTCTGTACAAAAGTTATAATTTTGATTTAAAATACATACCAGGAACCGAGCATTACAAAACCATAGTTATCAACCATTCCATCAAAACATGAGTCAAAGTATTTCAAATATTATTATCAGACTTCCAAATCAAAACATCAGAGTAAACATCCCAGGCTAAACATCATGGTGAGTGCAATGTAGTCATCCGGAGCTCGTCTCTCTGCAACTGGAAGTACCTGAAACATAAACTGAAAACTGTAAGCATGAAGCTTAGTGAGTTCCCCATACTACCACATAGCATACACCTAACACATATACTGGGCCCCCGCCCCTACATCGGGCCCCACCCGATATCAGACAGTGTCCGGCATCAGGCCCCACCAGGCATCAGGCAATGTCCGGCATCAGGCCCCGCTTGGCATCGAGCCCCACTCGGTATACAGTTCTGTTTCTTCCAAGCCCCGCCTTCTATACCCACAAAAACAATATCATATAATCATACTAGCACATAAAGAATCATACACAGTACTACATGCTCCAGTCCTAAGGCCTCGCCTATCATGGGCCCCGCCCCTACTCCGCTAATGATGAGATATGGAACCCCGTCCACACTCGGCTAGTGATGAGATACGGGACCCCACCCACACTCACCTCCCTACCAGGCACATACGAGTATCACAAAGATAAGAAGTAGCCCCGCACGGCATCGGACCGTATTCCGGAACAAACAATCATACTTGCATACATATACGGGCCGGCATTGGTGCCTTAGACCCGTTCTCATAAAAGGGAAACTCACCTCGCAAAGCTGAATCTCACAGATAATCCCCTGGCTGCTAGCTAGCAATTCCCCGAACTACTGATCCTTCGGTTCCTCCAGCTGCTAGTCATCATATACACTAATTAAGTTCGGGATTCTCATAATTTAGTCATAAGTCCTCACTATGGTAAAAGACCATTCTACCCCTTACATACCCTTGTCCAAACTTCATAACCCTCCAGGGTCAACCTTGGTCAAAGTCAAAATCAAGGTCAAAATCAACATCCAAGTCAAAGTCAAAGTCAACGCTCCCAGTTGACTTGACTCGTCGAGTTCCCGTGAATCACAGATCTGTGAAATCGCAATCCAACTCGTTGAGTTCTTCCATGAACTTGTTGAGTTCTTCCCTTTTAACAGAATCGGGATTCCTCGACCCAACTCGATGAGTTCCTTTATTAATTCGTCGAGTTCTTCAGTCTGTTAGCCTTTCTTAATGCATTAAGCCCTTATTATTTAGATCTACACTCTATACTCTGAATCCAGACTGGAAATGCTTCTAGAAGGGTAAAGTTTCCAACTTTACTCATTAGCACCTTTCCTAAATTGATTAAGCTCAAACCCTAACCCAAAAGGCCAAGGTCTTAATCCAAACATCACCAAAACTACAAGATGAACCAAGGGATCATAGATCTGGACTCTAGGGACAATAAGATCACGTAAAGCTTCAAACTTTATCTACATGCATGGCCCTTTGGACCTAGAAAGGCCAAAATAAAGGCTTAGAGGTTGCATGGAACTTACATGGCCATAAAGTTGGCACCTTTATGCCATGAGATCCCCTCTAGACACTAGATCTGAAGTGTTCTTCACTTGCGACATGCAAATCCCAAGAGTCATATCATTTGGACCAAAAGCCACATAAAAGTGCTAAAAAGGAGATCTACTCAACTACTTGTCAAGTTTGAGACTTGATTACCAGTAAGTGACGAAAATGGAGTGAGGTTTTTGGATCTAGCAACTCTTCCTTGTTCCTTCAAGCTTTCCTTCTTTCCAAGAACTTCAAACACCAATAAGAACACTCAAAATAGCTCACAATAGCATTAGGGTTTCGAGATCTAGGGTTTGGATAATGGAGGCTGGAAATGAGGCCAAACCCTAAGTCATAAAGTGTTTAAATAGGCTGCAAAATCCTGGATCTAGGATTTCCTAAACCCCGTCCAACTCGTCGAGTTGGTCCCCTCCAACTCGTCGAGTTGGTCTTCCAAAAACACGCATGACAACATTCCTACTCCTCGAGTTCTCACCCTTGAACTCGACGAGTTGCCTTCTTGATTGGAGGTTTTCTTTCCTTAATTGGCCTTCTGGTTTCCGGGTGTTTCAACTCTCCCCCACTTAAACTGGATTTCATCCACGAAGTCCTCTACAGTCGCCTACCCCGCAAACATCTCACGTGTCACACCCGCGGCTTTCCTCCTACCTACCCTGAACTAACTGATGTTTTCCACGGGTACTGACACCCGCTATCCTGGAAATACAACCATCATCCCGCGCAATCAATGACCTTCCCAAGGCAACTGAACCCAACTATCAAGACCTTCCACACCCGATGAAGGATAATCCTTAATGTCATACAGAGAACTACTTCTGTCTTTCCGAGATCTAAATTCTATATTGGTTTGTCTCCCTGACAGACTGCCTATGCTCTAAAAACTACCATGCCAAAACCTCATCGAATAACTGTTTAACCATAAAACTCTCCACCCCGATTATCGCGATGCTACCATCAGAACAAAATCCATGTCCATAACCAGCTGTAGAATACTTATACTTGACAGAAGGCTCAAATAATCCTTCGAGCAGGAGATTCATCCTTGAAACGGTTAGACTCGGATGAGATCTGCGCAACAGGGTCAAACCAATTACTCTGAGATTATTTAATCCAACTGTAAGTGACTTAGCACCTTCGATCAGCAAGCTACTCCACACACAAGCATCCTCACCTCACTAATTTTGCCCGAGCATCATGCTGCCTCTTATCCCCTTTTCCAATGAACCGAGACCTCTCAGGTCCCAACTTATCTGCCAACTATCTATAATACCAGACTCCCACCCAGTTGTTGAGCCAATAAACAACCTCTCATTCGCTCCCAGCAACTTCCAAAGAAAACTTCGGTTATCAAAGCCACCTTATCTACATTGCCACTTATGGCTCTATGAATCATGCGATCCCTGATCCCATACCTTGACCCAACAGTCTCTGCGAGGTCCCACCTGCATTGCTATAGTTACACGGGCCTCGCCCACGGGTCTCACCCAACACATACTACGGAGCGGCCTTGCCCACTGGTATCACCTATATAGGGCTACACAGACCCGATTCCACCTCGAATCCCATCGATCGATCCTTTCCTGATTCCGGTCACGTTGTGGCCTTCCCACGATCCTATGACGGACCCACCCGGGCTTAAATTATCTGAATGAACATGTGGATGCTACAGCTCATCCCATAGTCTTACAAATGCTCTCCACGTTGTCTCATCCGCTGATTACCAACCCGAACAAATCCATCGTTAAGCCCACACATGGTCTATTATCCTGACTGAACTCATGTCCTGACGAAAATTTCCCAAACCTGGTTTTCCAACACCAGCTATCAAACACCAAAAAAGATGCGAACCCAACGTTGGGAAGTTTCCCAAACTCCCAACTCACACACTCCTCGACCCAAACAGCCACTTGGGTCGTCCTCCTCCCCAGCGGGAATGCGAACTAATCCTAGTTTCGCATCTACTTCTGTTCCTAGATACCTGAACGATTCTCCCCCACTTTGATTCAACTAACACCTTACAGCACGCAAGAATGGAAGGATTCCCAATCCTTCTTACCATCCAATGATTAATTTGCTGGAAACCAACGCTTACCACTGTTAGTGTTCCAAAACTAACCAATACTAAAGCAGTACAACTCTCAAAGGCTAACGGACACTACCCGAGTTCCAATCACACTTGCTACAGCAACTGCATCCTGAGAATCCACTATAAAAGGAGACGACTTCGAACTACTACTCTAAGATTCATGGTATGCAGCGGGAATATAACATGAACATAAGTAGAAAATATAATTCCAAGATACACTTACTCATACCGATGCAATACAATAGCAATAAAATCATAAATAAAAACTGATGGGGAAAGCAAAAGGTGACACACCTGCAACATCGGAAGCTGCTCGCACATCCTCTGTAGTCAACAGGAAAGCCCTGCTCCTCGCCGCAGGCACCTCTGCCCCACCCTGACGGCCATCGGTGATCCTCAATGTCGTAGGGGCAGGTGTCATCACCTGTCCCACTGTAGCCAAACTCGGATATTAGGCCTTTTTGTGGCCCCTCTGTCTGCAATAAAAACAAATCAGGTCTGATCCCTGTGTGGTGGTAGCAGTACAATCCCTGCTATAATGACCAATCCGGCCACACTTGAAACAGCCAGAATCACCACCACTGCCACTCCTCCAAATCGATCTCCCTCTCCCTGGATCGATCTATCATATCCTCCAGCGTCTTGCAGCTGGATCGGCTCACAAACTGCCTGATGTCGCTCCTCGGCATCTCGTGATATCGGGCCTTTTTCGTCTCCTCGTCCGCTACATATTGTGGGACAAGAAGTGTCACACCCCCAGCCATCGGCGGAAACACCGGGTGATGTAACGTCATTCTTCGTATCACAGTTATATAACATACATTGAACAGTACTAAAGAAAATACATACCTTTATTGATGATTGAAAGTTACATTACTGTTTTTCTAGAACCTATTACATAATATCCGACTATGGCATACTTCTTAATGAACAGAAAGGTAATAGTAAAACTTCTCCTGTTCGAATACATACTAGTTTTTCAAGTTCCTGAAAACACATGCATTTTAAAATACGTCAACATAAAGTTGGTGAGTTCACAGGTATTGTCTCCATATGAGAATAATACTTTTCCTAAGTTCAAAAGTTTAGTTTTTTAAAGTATCATTTTGACGCTCCAACATTTAGTATATATATTAGGTATAATAGTTTACTTATCAAATAAGTGTTATACCTAAACGTTCCTTGAACCTAGGGTATAAGTAGGGGGAAACTTATACTTAACATTAATACTTGTATACGACAAAGTATAATGTTTCTAACAATTTGCTACCATGAGCCTGTAACCGATGTTATGACATAATACCTCTGATAAAACACACTCATGATTTACCATGAGAAACAACACACTCATGATTTACCATGAGAAACAATACCGCACGCTTCATCGACGCTGGAACAATAACAAGTAAAAGGATAGTTCGTCACTCGCTTATGGTTGACTGTAGCTAACAATCACAAGTGGGGTGGTCAACCCGATACTAATTATACACGACTTCCTCGCTCACACGGGATTAACCGTTACAGTTCAGAGGATTTACGCTAAGATCCCCAATCTTAGTTGATGAATACAATTACTCATGTAGACTTCAACGGCTTCCTATAGCTCTAACAACAAAAGCTTTTTCATGTCTAAAACCCTAAGTTACGAGACTATGCTTTTAAACATTACTCCTAACTTCATAACATTTAGGCAGTATAACAGCTATAACTTGAAGTAAAACCAGGTTTTATCTTGACATAAAACCAATAACAACAACAACATATAACATACCAAGTTTTATCTTGTCATAAAACTAACAATAACAACATATAGCATACCAAGTTTTATCTTGACATAAAACCAATAATAGCAACATACTTTATAAATTAACATATAGAACTTCCGAATATAACTTCGGAACTATATCGCACACAACATATATATAGAATCCTAAGTATAACTCAAGATCTACATTAGTATAATAACATGCTAACAAGTTGATAATAGTTGTATATATTTAAAATATTATATTTAGAACAACTATATCCCGATTAATATAATTATTTATGTTGATACTACTATACCATCATATAGACATAATAGTAACGTATATACAATATTTAGCATGCGTTTTCCCCCGAAAATATTAGAAAGTGGGGCCGTGAAACTCACCCTAGTAGCGTGATTTTATGTAATCTAAGCAGAAACGGTCAGCGGTACGAGGTCGTCGGGGCTCGGGATGCAAGAGGGCTTCAGCAAATGAGAGAAAGGAAAGAAGTTCAGGTGTAGGAATAGCTGAAGTCGGACCTGCTATTTATAGTAAGATTTTTGGCCCTCCTCGTGAGTCTAGCATGATCATCTTGTAGACTTGCCATTTGCGTCCCTAGCTTCGGAAGGTGGCCAGATGAGTCCTCACGTCGTGAGATATCCTTGCTCGCGTCGTGAGTTTGGAACTTATCCCTTCGTAGCCTCGTCACGCACCTTCTAGATCCGAAATGTGGCAAAATGACTCCTCATGTCGTGAGTTTCTGTGCTCACGTCGTGAGCTCAGTCAGATTAGGGTTTCTGACAGCTGAATCTTTGGAAGGTCGTAACTTTCACATACGAACTCCATTTTTGACATTTTTAATATCCACGTATTTACGAGTACTACAACTCTCTTTTAGACTCCAATAGCTAATTCTAAGTCTATTTTTAATTCCTCTTATTATAGAGATTTATAGTGTTCGGTTTATCATAACTTCTTCATGTGAAGTCAGATTCAGACATTCTCTATATTTTGGAATCGTATGGACGTATACTTTAAGTTGTATCATAAAGAAAGTTCATATTTATATTAGAATTTATCATGAACTACATAGCACTCTTATCACATTACTAGTTTAACAAAATCACATTACATGATTGGCATAATCACATGTGATTGTCTATTGACCTATTTTGACTGGTGTTACAAGAAGGGCCCTCTCCCTGAACTTAGCGGTAATCTCAGCCACTATCTCTGTAGTCTGCTGGAGGTCCTGGAACTCCCGTGCTAGCTGCTGCACCTCAATCACTGGTGCAAACTCGGCCATGAACCTGGCCGAGAAATCACCCCATGTCATCGCGTCAATAGTGGCATCGTCTCCAATAGCATGTACAACCTCCTCCCACCAGTCACGTGCTTTGTCCTTCAGAAGACAGGAGGCGAATCGGACCTTGTCCCCCTCGGGGCACTAGATAGAACGAAAGGTGTTGGCGACATCTGTCAACCACCTGCTACTAGCAATGGGGTCCCTAGCCCCATGATAGTCTGGAGCTCCACAAGCTCTAAACTCGCTGAATGTCAACGTACGCGCCCTCATCATGGCTGCTATCTCGGTGCGGAATGCACCCAACTTCTCGTCCAGAATCTCCAAAATACCCTCCTTGACCATAAGGAAGATCACAGGAGTCTGGTCCATAATACTACGCGTAACCTCAGCTGAAATAAACTTTCTCATCTGATCATCGAGCTGACCGACTCCAGAGCCCGAACCTGATTCCTCGCCGGCGCCAGAACTGGCAACTGGTCTGGTACGTAGCGTCACCATGATGCAATATATCATAACAACCATCAAAATACTCATCACTACCGAGGGATCACACACACACACACTACAAGTTTCCGGGTTTTATCTTAGCCTTCCTTGACTCGAGTACGGATCCTCTGCTTTCAGTAGTACTGGCCTATACTACCTTCCACATCTATCCGTACTTTCCTCAAGAATTGCCTTGACTCCACCAAGTCCTTTTCACTACTACTGCTCCCAGCACTAATCTCATCCTAGGCTCGCCCTAGGGAAATCCCTGAACCACTCTCCACCATTAGCTACATAAGAAGTCCTTGTTATCTCCCCCTAACTAGCTCGCGAATACCATTACATATTACTAAGACCAGATAATTCTTCGAATGAGAGGTCTCTCCCTACAACGGTTAGACTTAGACGAGAACTGCAAAATAGGGCTAAACCTAACCTTCTGAAATTATTTAGTCCTCGTAATATGTAACTTAACATATTCATTTACGAGTTAGTTAAAGATAACTAGAACCCCTAAAATCACAAAGCAAGCAGCATTCGAGCACTGAGTAACCAAAACCAAGCATATCCTAATCAGACCATCATATTACTGACAAATCAGTACTAGCATGCAGTTCAATAAGCTCATACATATATAACAGGCAACAAGGCATCCTTCCTAGATTATTAGTCCTAATCTAGCATGCAGTTCTCATAAGCATATCATAACATAACAATCTTGTATGGGTAATTTGGGAGAACTTACTTGAGCTCGGCTGATTGCGTGCACCACACCCTTTTTGTCTTTTCAAAATCCTTTTTATAAAAATAGTTTTTTTCTTTTGAAAAATTCATACCAAGTCCTTAGTTTGAGTTCAGACACACCCGAGAGTGTGCCCGAATCCCTCAAACAAAGGCTTTGATACCAACTTGTAATATCCCAAAAATCATGACCAAAAATTTCATTTTAAACCATTAAATAAACCATAGTTATCAACCATTCCAGCAAAACATGAGTCAAAGTATTTCAAATATTATTATCAGAGTTCCAAATCAAAACATCAGAGTAAACATCCCAGGCTAAACATCATGGTGTGTGTAATGTAGTCATCCCGAGCTCTTCTCTCTACAACTGGAAGTACCTGAAACCAAAACTAGAAACTATAAGCACGAAGCTTAGTGAGTTCCCCATACTACCACATACCATACACCTAACACATATACTTGGCCCCCGCCCCTACATCGGGCCCCGCCCGACATCAAACAGAGTCCGGCATCAGGCCCCGCCTGACATCAGGCAGTGTCCGGCATCAGGCCCTGCCTGGCATCAGGCCCAACTTGGCATCGAGCCCCGCTCGCTATACAAATCTGTTTCTTCCAGGCCCCTCCTGTCTCTAGACCCCGCCCGCTATACCCACAAAAACAATACCATATAATCATACTAGCACATAAAGAATCATACACAGTACTACATGCTCTAGTCCTAAGGCCTCGCCTATCATGGGCCCTGCCCCTACTCCGCTAATGATGAGATATGGATCCCCGACCACACTCGGCTAGTGATGAGATACGGGACCCCGCCCACACTCACCTCCCTACTAGGCACATACGAGTATCACAAAGACAACAATTATAACTAAACATGCACATCTTCCTCGGGCACCACCCGACATCAGACCGTAGTCTGGAAACATACGTATAAACATTCCTCGGGCCCCACCCGACATCGGACCGTATTCCAGAACATACAATCATACCTGCATACATATACGGTCCGACATTGGTGCCTTAGACCCGTTCTCACAAAGGGAAACTCAAATCGCAAAGATGAATCTCACGGATAATCCCCTGGCTGCTAGCTGGCAATTCCCCGAACTGCTGATCCTTCGGTTCCCCGAGCTGCTAGTCATCATATACACTAATTAAGTTCAGAATTCTCATAATTTAGCCATAAGTCCTCACTGGGGTAAAAGACCATTTTACCCCTCACATACCCTTATCCAAACTTCATAAACCTCCAGGGTCAACCTTGGTCAAAGTCAAAATAAATGTCAAAATCAACATCCAAGTCAAAGTCAAAGTCAACGCTCCCAGTTGACTTGACTCGTCGAGTTTGCCCTTCAACTCATCGAGTTCCTGTGAATCAAAGATCTGTGAAATCGCAATCCAATTCGTCGAGTTCTTCCTTTTTAACAGAATCGGGATTCCTCGACCCAACTCGTCGAGTTCCTCTATTAACTCGTCGAGTTCTTTAGTCTGTTAGCCTTTCTTAATGCATTAAGCCCTTATTCTTTAGATCTACACTCTATACTCTGAATCCAGATTGGAAATGCTTCTAGAAGGGTAAAGTTTCCAACTTTACTCATTAGTACCTTTCCTAAATGGATTAAGCTCAAACCCTAACCGAAAAGGCCAAGGTCTTAATCCAAACATCACCAAAACTACAAGATGAACCAAGGGATCATAGATCTGGACTCTAGGGACAAGAAGATCACGTAAAGCTTCAAGCTTTATCCACATGCATGGCCCTTTGGAGCTAGAAAGGCCAAAATAGAGGCTTAGAGGTTGCATGGGACTTCCATGGCCATAAAGTTGGCACCTTTATGCCATGAGAGCCCCTCTAGACACTAGATCTGAAGTGTTCTTCACTTGGGACGTCCAAATCCCAAGAGTCATATCATTTGGAGCAAAAGCCACATAAAAGTGCTAAGAAGGAGATCTACTCAACTACTTGTCAAGTTTGAGACTTGATTACCAGTAAGTGACGTAAATGGAGTGAGGTTTTTGGATCTAGCAACTCCTCCTTGTTCCTTCAAGCTTTCCTTCCTTCCAAGAACTTCAAACACCCACAAGAACACTCAAATTAACTCACGATAGCATTAGGGTTTTAAGATCTAGGTTTTGGACAATGGAGGCTATAAATGAGGCCAAACCCTAAGTCATAAAGTGTTTAAATAGGGTGCAAAATCCCGAATCTAGGATTTCCCAAACCCCGTCTAACTCGTCGATTTGGTCTTCCAAAAACGTGCGTGACAACATTCCTACTCGTCGAGTTCTCACCCTTGAACTCGACGAGTTGCCTTCTTGATTGGAGGTTTTCTTTCCCTAATTGGCCTTCTGGTTTCTGGGTGTCACATATATGGTCATTTGTATATATGTACCATATAGACATTTGTTAGAGAGAGAGTTGGTTGGGGAATTTTCCCTAGTCATGAGTGTAATTCATTGTAATATTTTGTATCACTCTATGTATCCATTTCAGTTTATTCAAAGAGTCATGTTACACAGTTATCTTCATGATTATTATTATTACGCACCAAACCAATCGTCAAATGGGTTCAACAATTGGTATCAGAGCTTGACCTTGAAGATCCAACTGATTATTTCAAGGGAACGGTCTCGATTGGTTGACCATCTTGAAGATTTTCATGATTCTTGTAAACTTTCTCAGCCTTCGCAACTAAAAACATTTCTGTGAGTTTTTATTGTTTTGTTGTTTGTTGGTGATGTTTCTTCAATAATATAAATTATGTTGCTACTGTTCATATATTTTGTTGTTGTTAAATCTGAGTTTATGAAGAATATTATTTTGTGCCGAAGAAAATGAAGTTTTTTGTTAAAATGGTAGTGTTTAATCTGATTATCTTTGTAACATCCCAATTTTTAACCCAAAAGTTTCATTTTTGTTTATCAAAATATATCATAGTATAATTACATTTGCGGAAAATATGATACGAATGCGTGTGTGTACGGTCGAACCTTGTCTTTCTAACGATTCAATGAAGTACCTGAAAAAAAAATTTATAATCAACTGGGTAAGCACAAAACTTAGTGAGTTCAACAAAATATCATATCTGACAATACATATACAATGCATACACATAATGACCTTTAGCATAAAGCTGGTCCACCCTTGGCCTTCAACACGAAGCTGGTCCGCCTCTTTTTGCCCACATCGTAAATTTGGACCGCACCTTGACCTTCAGCATAAAGTTGATCCGTCAGAGTATATTGGCCTTCAGCACGAGCGTGACATTCCCAATTTCACGACCATTTAAAAATTTTATTTATGCTTATTTAAAAACATAATATTTTATTAGTGCGGAAACTTGTCCCAAAAATATTATTTCGGTGTGAAATAATATTATTATCAAACATTTCTGAGGAAGTGTTCCACATTAAAATCTTTTAAAGATTAGGATGTCATAACTGATACAAAACATAAGCATAAACAAGTCTTACAATGATATTCTAGCGGCCTACTAATCTCTTAGCGGATAATTATGTTATATGTCAGTACATTCGTATCACTACTTGTGATACAAAGAAACCGAGTGAGTCAGGTTGGGAAACCTAGTGAGATGCAGAGGGTTTTCAACCCACAATATTATAATTTTTAATTATATGTTCTTCAACATTCAAATAACCCAATTACCACATTCCCGTTATCCTGAGTTTCTAATCCTAGTATGGTCATCTCGAGAGATCTTTCCTAAAGGATCTCTGTCAGGAATATGATAACATTTTAGGTAAGCGCGACAGTACAAAAGTACTTGGATAGGCACGACAGTATAATAGTACTTGGATAAGCATGGCAGTACAAAAGTCAATGGATAGGCACGGCAGTACAATAATACTTGGATAAGCACGACAGTACAATATTACTTGGCTAGGCACGGCAGTACAATAGTACTTGGCTAGACACAACAGCATAATAATACTTTGGATCGGCATGACAGGTCACGACTTACTATTATTTCGCACGGCTTTCACTAATCTATCATAACCATTATCTCACACATCCCTTTCTTAACCTCTCATTTGTTATTTTGCACAGCCCTTCACTACCCAATCATATTATAGATATGCAAATACATATATAGTAAATCATATAAAAATCATATTTTATTAATTCATCTAACACATAATCATTTTTTCACATAATCACATATAACATTTAATTATCTAAATACTTCATATCTATGTGTAAAATGAAAGTAACTATACACTTACTTGATAAAAGTGGATGCCTTGGAATTCGGGCAGAACCTCGCCTTAGCACTTTCAATGACCTAAATGTATAACATTAAGTCTTATTCTAGTTTCATAATCCCAGCAACTATAATAATTATAGTCTAGAATCGTCACTAATCCCAATGTCTACATTAAGATTTATCAAGTAAGGATCAGTCAGGCAGGACAGTTGGGAGGCAGGACCATTTCAGCAAATAGCCTTTCTGAAATTCAACAACTAAGCCAACGTGAGCATTCTAGACATCTCTCCCGTAAGTAGATCAATCTGTATAATGACATGGAATTACTGATAAATCTTACTTATATGTTCATAATAACGACTTATGACTATAAATATAAGTTACACTGAAAATATTAGAATGTAGCTTAACTTACAGAGGTTCTTCCTGACAAAAGTTAGGAAATTGCACTGGCAGAGCTTCTACTCGCTAACTAGTAGTACTTCAGGGATCATAGGGATTCGTTGAGGCTAAAACTAAGAGAAAATGGGCTAGAGATGAAAGAAACCGAGAGAGAGTGTTTGGGAAGTTGTGGGAGAAAAAATAAGGTTTGGCGTCCTATTTATAGCCGATTTTAGAATGCACGACGTGCAAAAAGGGTGCACGTCGTGCATTTTAAGGTGACGTCTCCCCAGCCACTTTGTGCCACGTGTCAGGCTCTCAGTGGTCCGAGTTTTCACCTTCTAGAAACGCGCTTCGCGCATCCGACGCACATCGCGCGAGGCGCAAATTGTATATTTTGTAAATTCCATAACACCTTCATACGAACTCCATTTTTAACGTTCTTTTTTTCCACGCATAGTTCACAATGAATACTACAACTTTTTTTTTTAGGCTCCATCGAATAATTCTGACTTTATTTTTAGCCCTTATTTTTATATGATTTAATGATTTTCCAAAAATCATAACTCTCTCGTAAGGACTCGGATTTTGGTGTTCCTTTTACCAAAATTCTTATCTTAAAGAGTACTACGGTTTTCATTTTGGTGACTTTACCCAAAAAAGTCAACCATTCTCTCCATATCTTTTGACGTTAATAATTTTTAATTACGTGGTTGATTTTTATATCTTATAAAATTCATATATCCTTCATAAGAACTCGGATCTCTACGAAATTTATATTTTCAGGATCGGGACGACGTGTACATTCTAAATATAATATATATATATATATATATATATATATATATATATATATATATATATATATATATATATGTTTTGGCGCACTTATTTTTGCGATTTACGGACGATTCGGTTGATTTTTCCTAATTTTTTCTTAATACGAAACTTATATTATATCTTAAATGTCTAGCCCGATTTTGTAGGCGTTACAACGAGGTTGATCTACCCTTAACTCCCACATAATATATCAATACATATAAACAGTACATCATGCAATAATTCAATACTATCGGCAATTAACAGAACTAGCCTAGTGGCATACTACATGGAAACTATATCCTAACATAAAGAGAATATATACCGGAACACATAATATAGTAAGAAAACTCACTTGGAAAATTACTCAGATGATTGACAGCTATTTGGGTGATCCTACCGGTGATCCAACTGGCGGACCGGCCTCGTGCTAAAGGCCAACATACTCGAGCGGACCAACTTTATGTTGAAGGCCAAGGTGTAGTCCAACTTTACATTGTAGGCAAAAAGGGGCCGACCAGCTTCGTGCTGAAGGCCAAGGGCGCACCAGCTTTATGCTGAAGGCCATTATGTGTATGTATTGTATATGTATTACAGGATATGATATTTTGGGGAACACACTAAGTATCATAATTTGTTTCAATGGTCGATAGCGTGGTTGATGACATGGCTAATGACATGGAAACTAATGTGGACAATGACATGGACTACATATATGGCATGTCAAGTTACGTGGCATGTATTTATATAGTCTCGGTGAAACATTTCATAAAAATATGTGTGGATAAAGGTAGTTATATATATATATATATATATATATATATATATATATATATATATATATATATATATATATATATATATGTAATGTTGGTAGATATGTAGGTTATTATGTATGTTAGAAATTGTTTATGTAGGCAAGAGTCTATAGATGGCATGAAGCTTAATGAGTTTCCCAAAATATCATATCCCGCACTACATATACAATGCATACATATAATGGCCTTCAACATAAAGCTGGTCTGTCCTTAGCCTTTAACACGAAGTTAGTCGGCCCCTTTTTGCTTACAACGTAAAGTTGGACCGCACCTTGGCCTTCAACATAAAGATGGTCTTCCCGAGTATGTTGACCTTCAGCACGAGGCTGGTCCGCCCTAAACTCCCCACATTATATATATATATATATATATATATATATATATATATATATATATATATATATATATATATATATATATATAAACAGTACAACAAACAATAATCCAATACTACCGACAGAGTACAGAATTAGCCTAGTGGGATACTACATGTCAACTATATCCTAACATACAGAGGATATATAATGGAGAACATAATATAGTGAGAAAACTCACATGGACAATTACTCAGACGATTGACAGCTATCTGGGTGATCCTACTGACGATCCAACTGACGGGTAATGTGTCTAGCAAGTATTAACATATAATACTATAACTTATTAATATCTATGGAAATATGGTATTGAAAGCTAGATCTTTCACTAATCCCAATGAATACTGAGAGTTCTATCAAATAAGGATCAGTCACGCAGGACAGTTGGGAGACATGACCATTTCGGCATATAGTTTTTTCTGAAATTCAACAACCAAGCCAACGTGACCATTCTAGACACATTTCTCGTAAGTAGATCAATCAACAATATGACTCGAATTACTGATAAATCTTACTTACACATTTGTCACAACGACCATGAATATAAATATAAGCTACACTTAAAGCATAGTAAGTATAGCCTAACTTACAAAGAGTTTCTAGACAAACCGGAAGATTGCACTGGCAGAACTCTAATACCGAGCACTTCAATTTTTCGAGCTCTCCTATGCCGCAGTACCTCGGTAATTAGATTCTTCATAACTCAAAAAATACCTTAGAAGTTCAGTTCTAGAGATAGAGAGTTGAGAAGATTTGGTGTGGAGAATGAATGAACCATTGAACACTACTTATAGGGCTGGAAAGGTGGATGCACGTCGCACACTCTGTCTATGCGCCACAAATTTTGTCAGGGGGTGATGTGGCTCCATGTTGAGTGTGACACGTGCCAAAAATCTAGTGGAGTGTCAGTGCACACTGCACACCTTGTCGACATGCGCACCAGCGCGCGAAAAATGTTGATTTCTTTAAAAAAATCGTATATTCTCTATACGAGCTCCGTTTTCGACGTTCTTTATATCCACGAGTAGTTATCAACGAGATCTACAACTTTCATTTCGACTTTGTCGGCTAGTTATCACTTTTTTTTAAATCTATAGTTTTAACAGGCTTAGACTATTAAAGCCTGTATAAAAATCATAACTCTCTAATGTTATATCCTTCGTCAACTCCTTCCCTCCACCCACGTCGCCCACCTCTAGCGCCTGTGATCGACTCCTTCCTTCCGTTGACTCCTTCACTTCGGCGAAATCAGCCCTTCGATGCCTCTTCTCCAGCGACGCCTCCACCTCATGCTCTCTAAATCCTAAATCCCGATTTTATGTTCTTCTGATTTTGTTTTTACTCTCATTTATTGTTAACAAATGCCCTGCTCCGATCATAATTTCTCAGTGTCCGTATTTTCAGTGTCAAGATATAAACTCCGTTCACAAAGATAATCTCTAAATCAAATCAATTGTTAAATGCATGTTTAAGTTTTTTATTTCTTGTTCTGAATAAATTTGCATGTGTTTCTTAATTTCGTGAATCCTTGTCGTAGATCTGTGTGTATAGTATGTATGCTTTTGATGAGGGAATATTAGTTAGTATTGTAACTCGTTAAAATCTATTGAATTTTCGTCATATGATGAAAATGAATTAATAATATTTATGTAATCTCAGTAATCTAGATATATTATAAATTTACATTTGAATTCGATTAAAAGTTCAGATGCACATGTGAATCTAACTAAATTAAATGTGAATCTACGAAAATTCATTTAATTTGTTTTTACATTTTCAACCTTTTGATTATGCATAATTAAATTTATTGTTAATCATAGGTGAATTTACTCAAATTCATATGTAAATTATCAAGAATTATTGGAAAATTTTGTACAATAAGCATGTATATAATAATTTTTGTATAAAAATTCGATATTGTTAATATTAACATGTAAATATGAACAAAAAAATTGAATTTTTTTATATCGATATGTATTAACATTTATAAATTTTCATATATTTATTTATGTTTTTTAATAAAAAGTAAATCTTAACTATTAAAAAAACTAAGTGAATTTGTTTTTTATATACCAATATGCATATCTAATGAAACATAACGAAAAATCATGATTTTTTTTATATAATTTGTTTTTTTATTTTGATAAAAAATATGAGCTAAAACTAAAAAATAAATGAAAATGAAGTTCGTTTTTTGTTATGATATGTTGCATGCACATCCAAATAATAAATATACAACCTTTCTTTGGTCGTTGATCGTTGGGATTTCTGACGTTCACGATTGGTTCCTTGGTTCCTTGTTAATCAGGGTTCTTTGTTGAATATATATATACACACACACACACACACACATATATATATATATATATATATATATATATATATATATATATATATATATCTACACACACATACACACACATATTGTTATTACCAAATCGATACAAATAAACAATTAGGTACACCTTCCTAGTTGTATAATAGTCTCTAATCCAGTGACATTGGTTATAAATTTAAAACTAGATACATTTGTATACTTACTAAGTTTTGCAAGGATAACATTTTTATTTCAACATGTGTTCACATTAGTTGATTTAGAAAAAAAAAAGTTACAACGAGGAAATTTAGATGGTCACATCGTGGTTTTGTTTTCAACTATGTTATGATGTTAATTGTTCATCACCTTTTGAACAAATTGACCATGTTTTTGACATTGGGACCTATATTTCGTTTTATAAACATTTTAACCATTATGAACTAAAATTGTTTGATTTTATAAAACTATTCAAAAACCACTCATGTGAGGGACCTTTTCATCAAATCGTAGATCAACATGATCATCTATGATTTAAAACTTAAAGATGATCACTAGATTGGGGTTTCACCCATAATTTCCATCAAGAATGTTACAAATCAACTCATAAATATATTACAACCTTAATAATATATTCAATTACTAAATTCAGTTGATCTATGGGTGTTTTATCAAAAGAAGACTTAGAACTTCATTACAACAGCCAAAACTTACATTCGATCTAAAAATAGATTCAGTTACCATGAATTGGATTTAGAATCATTAAATTCATATCTAAAACGCTTCACTAATCCTATTCCATCGATAGAAATCAAATTCGCTTGGATCCATTGATTAATACATGAAGATAGGGTTTCAATTCCACCATTAGAGCTTCATAAAACATAAATCCATCAATGTCAAAAGAGATAAAATAACATCATTTGATTAGTGTTATAAACTTAGAATTCAACACTAAACTTGATCCAATCATGAAATTTATCAATGAGTTTCCATTCATATAGTTTTTCCTAACTTAGAAGAAAACAATGGATAATAAAGTTAACTTCCAGGCTTCTAAATCAAACATAAGATTCTAAAGTAAATTACACGAATGGTCCTTATGGTTTGGGGTAATTTGCGCGCTTGATCCCTAACTTATTTTTTTAACTCGGAAGGTCCCTACTGTTTCTTTTTGTTACATGTTTGGTCCCTACTGTTTCTTTTTGTTACACGTTTGGTCCCTACTGTTTCTTTTTGTTACACGCTTAGTCCCTGTCTTACCTAAAAATACTATTATTTAAATAGAGAAAAATGATGGGGTAGGTAAGGTAAGGTAAGGGGGGTGGAGTTTGGGGTGTGTTTATTTAAATAAATTAAAAAATTAAGAGAAAATAGTCTTTTTAGGTAACACAGGGACCAAACACGTAACAAAAAGAAACAGTAAGGACCTTCCGAGTTAAAAAAATAAGTTAAGGACCAAGCACACAAATTACTCCAAACCATAGGGACCATTCGTGTAATTTACTCAAGATTCTAACACAATTGGATCTTAGTTTTGCTCCCAATTTTGTCTTTTTCCAAAATTGATTTTTTTTTCTCTAACTCCTTAATGTTTGGACGAGGTAGAAGAGATAGAATTGGGGCTCTTAGAGGTCTGTTTTCTATATTTGCTAACTTTGGTCACTTAAGTTCTAGATTTTCTATTTTTTTTTTAACCCCAAAATGGCAAAATGACCTCAACTAATATTTCTAGCCTCCAACTTAAGCCTTTAAGTCTAGAAACCGAGTTATGTTAAGATCAAATCTAAGTTCCGAATTTGGCAAGTTTGCTCCATCATTCGTCAACTCTCCAATTTAACTTATTATTACTTTTAAATTTATATATCTATCTTCTATATTATCTCTCAAAGATAAATTTCTGACATGCCAAATGGCTTCTAGGCCAACGGTATCTGGTGTAGTTTTTCCTTTTTGAAGTTGATGGTTCAATTCTCGTGAGTGACATATGTGGATTTAGGAGTAGTTTTAGGAGTAAAATAGATTTGTTTTTCCAAAAAAAAAAATGATATATGAGTAAATCTATTTTATTAAAAATTTGGACGTAAGTACATGGATTTATTCATGTATCTTTCATTAATTAATTTGAATTTAAAGGTTTTAATGTAAACTTTCACATTAACCAAGTTAATTGTGTGCTAATGTGGTTAATTTTTATATTATTTAACTTTAGAAATTTCAGTTTGTATATTTTATTTAGTTTAAAGAATTTCACTTCACAAATAATTTCATTTAAAATGTAAAATTTCTTGCTCCAAAATACGGATTTAACAAAAATCGACATGTAAAGGTTTTTCAAGAGTGAATTTATGAGTGATATATATCCAATTTATTACCACATGAATACATACAGTATTAAGTATAATCCTAAAAATGTTGAATTATAAAATGAATTGTTATCTTAACAAACAACTCCTTGCAACACGATTGTTATTTGCTAAATATGGACTACCTATTATAGAACATATTTTTTTCTTCTTTTGAAAAGTGTATCCAAACATTTGACAAGTAATTACCAGCATTAAGAGTGAGAATTCTATATTTACCTGCTAAATTCTCTGAAACAGTTGCATGATTAGTGGAAACATTCACCACATTTGCAGAAGCAAGTTGTCCAGATAGCATGGCAATAAGGTTTTCACATTGTTGCTGTGTGAGTCTAGTAAGAGCATCATGAACATTTGAAGTAGTAGTGGATTGTGTAGATGACTGACACTGATCAACATCAACAGAATTGGCACGAGATTGACTAGATTGAGTTCTATAGCCTGGTGGAAATCCATGTAACCTATAACATTTGTCTTGTGTATGACCTGTCTTCTTACAGTGCATGCAGAATGGTGAATCTTTTCTGAATGTCTTATGTGACTGATTAGGTCTAGATGTAGATTTGTTGTCATTGTTGTTGTTTGAAACACGAGTATTAAATGTAAGTGTAGGAGTTTGCAAATTACCTACATTACATTGCCTTTCTTCTTGAATAATTAAGGAGAAAATTTTGTTGACAGAAGGAATAGGGTCCATGAGTAAGATTTGACCCCTAACTTGAGCATAACTGGAATTTAATCCCATCAGAAAACTCATAACATGTTCAATCTCCTTTGCACCTCCACAAGTACACTTTCCACAGATACAGTTATTGTTGTAATTGGAGAGTTCTTCCCAAAGTGTCTTCATCTTAGTGAAATAAGTGCTAACAGAGTAAGATCCTTGTGTCAAATTCATCAAATCACATTTGAGTTGGAAGATTCGTGGACCATTGGATTGCTGAAATCGTTCCTTTAATTCTTTCCACATGTTGGCAGCAGTAGAAAGATAAATGATGCTGGATGAAATCTCTTTAGAGACTAAATTGAGAATCCAAGATATAACAACATTGTTATTTCGAGACCAAGATCTGTAAGTTGGATCAGATGAATCAGGTTCGGGAAGAACATTTCCTTCAACAAAATCAATTTTGTTCTTGATTGAAAGAGCAATCCGCATGGATCTACTCCAAGTAGCATAGTTGTCGCCTGTGAGTACTTGAGAAACGAGTACTAAACCAGGTCCATCCGAATTATGAAGATAAAACGAATCATTGTAGGAATCGGAATTTGAAGAATTAGGATTCGGAATTGGATTTGTAGAAGTAGAAGAAGAAGGCATTATTAGAAACTAAAATGGAGAGATCAAAGATTCGCCATTGATGAACAAAAATCCGTCATTAGTGAACGAAGAAAAAAAAACAGAGCACGCTCTGATACCATATTAACTTGTATGAACAGAAATGAAATGTGAGATATGATCTTAATTTCTCATTACTGATTAAGAAAGGATTACAGACTATATATATACACTTGTTACAATACGCCTTTAATCTAACATACACCTAACCAACTCGTAACAGATGATACTGTAGTTGACTTAATGTGAAATTACATTAATACCCCTAATATATTAAGTTATAGATATTCTAAATATACTTACATCGAAGTAAAGTCATGCATGAACTAGATAAGACACTTTTAAATTATTTTAGTCTGATCATAGTGAACTTCTTTTGTCGTAAGGGATATATTATTCCTTAATCATACTTGTTGGCATTATCTTGCAGCATCAAGGATTAAAATTCATCCATGTACTCTTTGTTTTGAGGTGGTCTTGGTAGCCTTGTTTTGCAACAACTGATGATTAATCCTTAATGTTGTGTGTTGGCCTTTTTATGCATCACGAAGGATTTTTCCTTTTCTCGTACTTCTCGTTTGGATATCATTTTAAGTTGAATGTTTTTCTACTTTTACATTAACCTTCATCGTAAATATATAGAGTAATGACTAGAAAACCCCCCAAGATGAGAGTCTGGTGGTTGAGATGCGACATTTCAAACTCTGACACGTGCAAAATATTGCTAGTGTTTCCAGGGGCGGAGGGAGTACAGGGGCCAGCAGGTGTTCAGCCCCCCTTATCCCTTTTAATTAGACTATATGAATATGAATATTAATGGATAGGCTATAAGATTCTCCATAGTTTCATATATTCATTTTACCCATTGCCACCTCCAATTAGAGTAGGCCCATAAATAGATTTCTATGAAAAATACGATATTACCTCCTACGATTTAAAAAAGAAAAACAGTGCACCCATACCAATTCACATTCCTCATATTTTCCAATAAGTCAAATATCCCATTTATCTTTTACCAATTAATTAATTTCCTTTTCTTTTCTTATACCAACTTCCTGAATAATCTCTATAAAATTAAATTAATCAGTCTATTCAAAACATAAACTAGAACCTTTATACCTAACTCATTATCATCGACAAATAACGCCGCCATCGACTACAAAACTCTAAGTTTCAGCATCATTTTTGAACTTATATCTCTTCAACAGGTAATTTATTAAAAATTCCAATTTCAAAGTTTTATAGTGCTATCTATATTTCACTAATAATTACATGTTAGTAAATATTATTGGTGTGACGTACTGACGTTATATTGATAATATTAAAGTGTTCTCTTTAGAATATATATTTATTATTAAGTTAGCTTTGGTTTTGATTGAAAATAAATATGTTTGTTATTAATTATTAATAATGTAGTTAGTGTTTCCATCTTCTAAATTGTTCATATAAATTATGTTAATTATTAATTAAGACATAATAATATCGAAGAGTCGATTAATATTGAGCTTGAAAAGAAAATAATTTTAAAATTTTAAAATAAATAAATTTAATTTTTTTTTAATTCATAATACATAAAAACGACTTGATCTTAAGCTATACTAGCCATAAACGTGGTTTAGATATAAATTATATTTCATATTATATTATGTTATAAGCCTCTCATTCTGAAATTCTGGCTCCGCCCTGAATGTTTCACAATTAATCTCCAGCATTGTCGTTGGGTGGGTTGATGTGGGCACTCACATGGTGTGATTTTTCATTTTTTTTAGAGTAACGGTAAAAGGGGAGGCTACTCAAACCGAGTAGAATGAAGTGTAAAATCTTCTCGGACCAAGTAGATTGGTCAAGCCATCTCTTTATTTGTCGGCCAAAAGTCCTTTTCAAGAAAATTATATTTTATTCTCTTGTTGCTTTATACCCTACTACGTGACCAATTTTTTGCCCCATCTTTAGCCCAACATTTTTATCCATAAGCTTGTTCTTTTAAGTCAAATTCTCTTCTCCTTTAGCCCAACGTCCCTAGATCACTTGTTTGCACCGAATAGCCGTAAATATTAAAAAAAAAAAAAAAAAAAGAAAAAAAAAAACCTTAAAATATGCATGTGAAATTAATAAAAACTAGTAAAGAACCCGCGGCTACGCCGTTTTTGGGGTAATATGGGAAAAATCGGCAAATTTTAAAACATATGTGCTGAAATTGTAAATCGCCACAAATAGGGGAGAAAGTCGACAACCCCTAAAATTAGATGTCAAAAGTGTACAACGAAAAGAAGAGGCATTGGTGGAGAAAATCCAAAAATATTGTGGCAATAATGTTAAAGTTGTTAAAGTTGGGAAAATATGGTGGTAAAATTTTAAAGGAGATTTTTTGTGTTTTTTATGTCAAAATGTAAAAGTTTTGACTACAAGGACGAAAAGTGTCAAATTCATTAAAGATTTGCGGGAAAAACACCAAAATTTAAAACTTTTGACTGTAAGGACTAAAAGTGTCAAAGTCATTAAAGATTTGTGGCAAAAACCTCAAGGCACATTAATCAAAAGGCAAAAATGTAAAAATTTTGACTTTAGGGACTAAAAGTGTTAAATTCAGCAAACTTTTGTGGCAAAAACCTAAAGCCTAAAAAAATACTATTCCTAAGCTCCTTTAGATTTAATATATATATATATATATATATATATATATATATATATATATATATATATATATATATATATATATATATATATATATAGTAAATTTGACAAAATAACTTATAAAAGGAAACAGAAAAGAAAAATGCAAACCTTAGAGGCGAAGCGTCAACAATCAACAACAAATTAAGAATGACATACTCATACGTTGTTGTATGAAAACATAATCGAATCGAGATCATAATGAATTACCAACAATTCGAAGTACGTCTTGTCAAGAATCTTATTGGAAATATAATACAAGTACTTAAAGATATAATGTTGAAACCCTTAAGTAGATTGATATATGTTGGGTCGGTACCTTTTAGCTATAATACATTATGACCGCATGGTTGGACGATATTGTCAACTTTTGACTTTTGAAGTCTTTATTCTTCAACTTTGACCTTAAATATTTTTATTTGTGTTATATATTACTTGATGAAATTTATAACAATGAAAAGACATTTAAAAGATAGTCACGAATCATTATGGAAATTATTTGATGGTGGTGCTTTGCGTCAGAAAAGGCTTGCCTGAGAGCTTGTGATTTTATTTTCAGGATGGTTTTTGTCGTCTTGTTGAAAAAGTACGACTGAAAAAGTACGACTTTGTGTTGATACAATACTACTCTACATGATTATTTTAACGAATAACTTTGTTTGTGTGGTTAAAAGATTTAGACTTGAATGGTCAGGTGGTGTCTTGAGATCTTAGATTTCTGAACTAAATATAAAATTACTTAACTACTTTTAGTTTTAATATGAAAAAATTATTATGATTATGATTCAATCTTATTAAGTCACAAGAATAATTTTGGAAGCACATATCGAAACAACCATTTAGAAGTAACGGCTTTTGCAATTCAATTAAATTCACAGTTATTGTCCATCGGTATTCGGTATAAAGATGGTTAAAGATTTAACTCAAATAGTAATATAATTTACGATTAGATTATAAAGAGTATGTAATGCTATTCTAAAAAAAACAAAAAGCCAATTCCTATAATAATTTGACGTCGCCCGTAACTTTTGGTTTCATTAATCTTTATTAATCATATCACTTGTCTAAATTTTTTAATTTAATATTTAAATCTACAACAAATAGCAAATAAAAATTAAGAAGAACTTTGGGATTTGAACTAGGGATGAAATCGGTCCAACGCTCAAGAATATTGAGGGACCATGCAAAGCTAAGACTGAATACCGAATCGTATGTATAAGTGGTTTGGTATTCGGTATTATAACCACATAGGACCAAAATAAGAACAGAAAAAACACTAAATATCAAAACACTAAGATAATGACTTGAATCCCCTATAAAGTAGGCTAAAAGTGCATCAAGTTTCCAGGCTTGTTGGGAATTTGAACAACAATCCTGGATTTTATTTATTTCTTTGAGAAAAAGCTCAACTATACATTGATGCACACTAGCTGTTAGTTTGTTGACCGAAACATGTGTTTGTAACTGTGGATTTGTACTTGATAGAAACAATTATAAAATGACACCAAAATGTATGCTATCATAAATAAACTTGAAGCAGTTTCACCAAAAGAGAGAGAAAAAAAAACACATCTTCGAACTAGTTAAGAACTTCTGCCAATTTTTATGAGACTCCTCCTACCTCATTCCATTTTGAACAACCATAGATTTCTTAACACCTTGACAGTGTAATAAAATTTCGATCTTTTTTCAATCTAACATATTTCAGTCTTTTTTTAATAATTTTAGCAAATACAATAATTAAAAAAAAGTAACCCGTACATAAAAAAACAACAACGATCCAAATTTTATAAAATTTGTGACTTTTTCAAATTACGTAACAAGTTATTGCATATGTATATTTCACGAAAGTAGTATTCTCAGTTTTTCAAATATAAGAACATGTTTTATGATAATATGATAAGACAATTTTGAGAAATCAAACTTGATTCACTTTGACGGCTCAAGGTACTTCTTCTTTTCTTCGTCAGTCACAAACGCAGTAACTGGATACGACTTTCCAACTCCAATCGAGGTCTTGAAGTAAATCTTGGAGCTTTTTTCATTTTCCATACTCAACTCAACAACAGGCACCCACATCATCATTTTTTTGCTTTTAATCCCAGTCACTTTCGTCATCTTACATTTTTCAATATATGCAGTTATCTCAGTTGCATAGCTGACAGTTGCATTAGCCTCTTTAAAAAAGTGTTCACACGGAGCCTTTTGCTTCAGCCAAACATAACCAGTCTGACGAACTCTCCCACACTCCACCAAATCTTTGAGTGGGAGAATGCCTTTTGGGAAACCGAGCTCTTCAAGGAGATCAAAGGAATAGCGACCACAATCTTCATCCCCACACACGATCTCGGCCCCGGCTCTCTCGTCTGCCATTGTTTTTTCCTTTAAGTTGTATGAATTGATCTTTAAGTTGAATGTTTGGGTTTGAACGAATGTTGGGTTTTATAGACAAAGTTGTGGTAGGTGTTGGAATGCTCGTTCATCTAATTAAGTTACGGGTGTTCATGGCATTATTACATTAAGAGAGGGGACGAGGTGTTAGCCCCCTAGCTACATACTCCTATGTAAGTGAATGATAAATTAATATAAGAATAGAAGTAGTTGTTTTGAAATAAAGTTATATAAAAAGTAATAGTTAACTATCAAATAATAGTGGGATCAAATTTGCATGGCTTTAAATAAGAAGTATTGAAATCCATATGGCGTTTGAAAGGAAATTGAAAGGCCCTGCTGTGCATGGTCTAAAGAAATATAATTGGCAGCTCAAAACCAAGGTTGGATCCCTTCTCTTTTTCAAGTTTTTTGTGGATCAAAACCAGGTCCGGGCTATCCATTTTCCTTCCCTAGATCCGGACCCATACACACCAATCCAACTTTTTCTTTTTTCAGTTTTACTTCTAGTTTTTCTTTTATAATGTTGACGAGAGCTAATTATAGTATGATTGTGAATTGATCTCCTCCAACATTCCACTAATAGGGGATAGTCATTTAAGGAGTATTAAAATTTCCATATTGTAATTGTAATTCCCTGTATATATTCTTGTAATACCCTCATGAAATAATACATAGAAAATTGATCCTGCATCTTGAACCAGTTCTTTATGGTATCAGAGCAGGACCACACGAAAAATACCACAAACTTAGTAGCCTAATCGAATTGAGTCTATTTCATGGCGGAAAAAGATCCTCATGTCATTGTTCAAAACGTACAGGATGCTCCATTCCCCACCAGAATCATCCTTGATGATTCGAATTACCCTCTGTGGTCTCAGTTGATGGAGATACGCATCGGAGCAAGGAACAAATCTGGATTTCTCACTGGGAAGAGTCTGAAACCCACGGATGAAAAACTGCTAGAAAACTGGCTTATCGATAACAATCGTGTCAAAAGTTGGCTTATCGATTCGATGAGTCCCTCCTTGATTCAACGATTCATTCGGCTCCAAACAGCGAAAGAGATTTGGGAAGCAGTTGCAAAAACATTCTACGATGGTTCTGATGAAACTCAACTTTTCGAGCTAAAACGAAGATCGTTCACGACTCGCCAAAACAGTAGACCTTTGCCCACCTATTACAACGAACTAGTCAGCATATTTCAAGAAATTGATACTCGCATTACAAATGAGGAAGAAAGTGTGGCACAAATTGTATCAGGTAATAAAATTCTGGCCCGCCTTCGTGTTAACATCTTTCTCGCTGGGCTCGATCCCGAATTCAATCATGCCAGAAGTGAAATCCTGCGAAAAGACCCTCCTCTCGGCCTTGAATCTTGCTATGCCTTTGTTCGAAGAGACCAAAACCAAAGAAACACCATGGAAGAACCGAAAGTGGAAGCTGATGGAATCGTACACTTGGTTGCTAGGAACCGAGTTCAGAAAGGAAAAAGTTCAAACAACTAGGGAAGTTCTTTTACATGCACCCACTGCGGAGAAGAAGGACACTCAAAGCAAAGATGCTATGAGATCATTGGATATCCGGATTGGTGGGATTTCTCAAAGAAGCCCCGGAAAAAAATAGGCCAAGCAAAAGTTAATACCTCTACCAAAAATGAACTAGCAGTCCCTATTGCTGCACACACTGAGCATGTGAACGACTCTGCACACACTGGTATGTCTACATCTAATTCTACTAGTGATGATAACTGGATCATTGACACAGGAGCGACTGATCATATGACAAATGATCCATGTAAATTGTATCCATGTACTCTCCAAAACAAACCAAGATTCGTACAGCAAATGGAGGAACTGCTCATGTGACTGGTGAAGGACCAATACAAGTATCTGGATCTATGAATCTAGAAAAAGTTCTTGTGGTTCCCTCGCTATCATCTAACCTCCCGTCTATATCCCAAATTACAAAAAGGTTGAATTGTTTTGTATCATTCTGGCCTGATGAATGTATTTTCCAGGACATCAAGACTCAGAGGATTCTTGGCTATGGTACTAGGCGGGGGAAGTTGTATTACTTTGAAGACCAGAAGCATGGTGTAGCTCTCAATACTGGAATATCTCATGGAAATAAAACGATGACATGGCTATGGCATCGTAGACTAGGACATTTATCATTCAGTTATCTTCGGAAATTGAAACCAAGTTTGTTTTTTGGAAATGATGATGATTTTAAATGTGGTATTTGTGAAATGGCTAAAAGCCATAAAACTTCATATGCTCCAAGCGATAATAAGAATTCGATTCCGTTTATAACTATTCACTCAGATGTATGGGGCCCCGCTCCAATACCTACACCTAACGGTGCTCGTTATTTTGTGACTTTTATTGATGAATGTTCTCGCATGATTTGGATTTCTCTACTTAAACATAAGGGAGAAGTATGTACAGCCTTTAAGGAATTGGTCCGAACCGCTAAGTCACAATACAAAGGCGACATCCAGGTCCTACAATCTGATAACGGAACCGAGTATATCAACCAAAACATGAAAGATTTTTGTGAAGAAAAATCCATAAGACATCAAACCTCATGTGTTAGAACCGCGCAACAAAACAGACTGGATGAAAGAAGAAATCGACAACTTCTAGAGATTGTTCGAGCATCCTTGTTTGACATGAATGTTCCTCGTCAATACTGGGGTGAGGCTGTCCGATCTACAACTTATCTCATGAATAGAACTCCATCTAGAGTCATTGATTTTAAAACTCCTCTTCAAAAACTTCAAGAACTCGTGGAAATCCCAGCAAACATCGATCTTGAACCAAGGGTTTTTGGCTGTACGACTTATGTGCATCAGAACCTTGGTAAGCTGGAACCTCGAGCTGTCCGATGCATCTTCCTAGGGTACGCTGATTTCAAGAAGGGATACCGTTGTTATGAACCTACAGAGAAAAAAATGAACATCACCAGAGCTGTGGTATTTCATGAGAATATTCAATTCTTTCAAGGTGGGAGTTCTCTTCAGGGGGAGAAAATAACAAAAATACAGGAAGAGAACCCATATGAGTTCAGTGAAGAACCAAATCTGCAAGGTGAAACTCCCGATACTCCGTACAACGGAAATGAAGGAGAAGATAATGGAACACCTATGGATAAAATTAGTGAAGAACTAGATGATGTGGTGGTTGAAGATCAAGAGAATACTACTTCCCCACCGGATCATGAACCAGCGACGTCTTCGGTTCCTACACCAACCTCTAACCACAATGGCTCTATTTTGCAGGATAACATGAACAATGACATCCCGCAAGAAATTGAACCTAGATATCCTGTAATACAGAACCGTGGAGTCCCGGTAAAGAGATATCATGCAGATCTCAAAGCTAAGGCAAAATACCCCATCAACAACTATGTTTCCTCCCATCGGCTTGCAAAATCTCAAGCGCTACTCGTAGACCATTTGTCATATGTGTCTATACCAAACGATGTTTGTGAAGCACTGAAAGACGAGAAGTGGAAGAAAGCAATGAACGATGAAATGGAAGCCCTCCAAAAGAATCGTACTTGGGAGATGGTAAATCTCCCTCAAGGAAAGAAACTGGTAGGATGTAGATGGTTATTTACGGTCAAACTCGACTAGGAAGGAAATATTGACCGGTACAAAGCGAGACTCGTTGCTAAAGGGTACACTCAAAAGTATGGTATCGATTATGGAGATACCTTTGCTCCGGTAGCAAAGATAAATACCATTTGTATCCTTGTATCTATAGCAGCAAACCAAGACTGGCCTCTTCGACACTGATAAACGTATCACCATCCGTAGTTATATGGAAACCATAAAACTCTGGTGTCATTCTAACTCGAGTGGAACGTCTCAAAGGTAACGACTCGTCAATAGTTTCAACAGGAATTTCTTCCTCGAGTGGAGTGCTAGTGTTAGAGGTTCCTTCATCGCTTGACTCTTGAATTTATTCAAGATCAATTGCACTCCCACTGTCCTCTTTGTATATGAGCTCTCTCTTGCGAAAGACTCCTCTTCGTGCTACAAAGACCACGTTATCACTAGGTCTGCAGAACAAGTATCCAAAGGACTTTTGTGGATAGCCGATGAAAATGCATCGCTTACTTCGAGGTTCAAGCTTGTCGTAAGTCTCTCGTCTAACGAAAGCTTCACAACCCCAAACCTTGATATGTGCTAACGAGGGAACCTTCCCTGTCCACATCTCGTGAGGTGTTTGGGCAACCTTCTTTGTTTGAACAAGATTAAGAACGTGGGCGGCAGTCTCTAAGGCATACCCCCAAAATGAGATTGGTAGTGAAACTCAACTCATCATGGAATAAACCATGTCCAACAAGGTTCGATTACGCCTCTCAACCACACCATTAAGTTGTGGTGTCCTAGGAGGTGTCAATTGTGAAACAATTCCACATTCCTTGAGGTAGTCGTGGAACTCGATACTAAGATACACACCACCTCTATCAGATCTGAGCATCTTGATCTTCCTGCCCAATTGATTCTCGACTTCATGTATGAATTCTTTGAACTTTTCAAAGGTTTCTAACTTATGCTTGATTAAGTAGATATATCCATACCTGCTATAATCATTGGTGAAAGTTACATAAAATTGATTTGCATCCCTTGTGATGGATCTGAAGGGCCCACACACATCCGTGTGTATGAGGTCCAACAATCCCTCACCTCTTTCACAAGAAGCCGTGAAAGGTGATTTAGTCATCTTTCCAAGTAAACAAGACTCGCATGTATCATCTGACCTTAAGTCGAATGATTCCAAAACTCCATCCTTTTGGAGTTGGGCAATGCGTTTCTTGTTGACATGTCCAAGACGACAATGCCACAAGAATGACTTGTCTAAACCATTAGACGAATAAATTTGCAACACACTATTTCCTAAATTGTCTACAACCATCACAGTTTCATACACACCATCACAAGGTAATGCTTCAAAATAAAATACACCATTATAGTAAGCATGAATAGAACCATTCTCATTATCAAAAGAGTAGCTAAAACCTTGTCTATATAAACCATAAAATGAAATAATATTTCTTGTCATTTCTGAAGAGTAGCAACAATTATTTAAATCTAAACATAACCCACTACTTAGCAGTAAAGAATAAACACCAATATTTGTAACAGGCGACGATCTCATATTGCCCATAATTAGGTTCATCTTCCCATGCTCCACATATTCACTTCTTTTTAGTCCCTACAAGTCAGAGAAAATGTGAAAACCACACCCTGTATCAAGAACCCAAGTAATCGAATGTGATGACTTTTTAGATAGAATAATGTAAATACCTGTCGAGGTTGGCTTAACCATGCCCTCCTTTATGTCTTGCAAGTACTTGGGTCAACTTCTCTTCCAATGTCCCTTGTCATGGTAGTAAGCAAGTAACCTCCTTCGGATCTGAGGCAGGGGGAGCTTCGGAAGTAGATTTGCCTTTAGGGCCATTGCTTGACGACCTGACTTGAGACTTTCCCTTCCAGTTTTGTTTCGAGGGAGCTTTCCTCTTCTTCCCTTTCCCTTGCCCTATGGTCAAGACGGGAGCAACAACAGTAGGAGTGGAGGCAATACTTTTTCCCTTCATCCCACTCTCGGCAGTTCTCAGAAAGCTTTGGAGTTTACTCAATGCAGTTTCCTCGTTCAGATGATAAGTCATAACAAGCCAATCATGACAGCTAGGCAATGAGTGCAGGACTATGTCAATAGCCAATTCCTAATCAAAGTTAACATTGAGCTTCAACAGACGATCCACATAAGGTTGCATGCGTTGCAAGTGCGTCGTGACGGACTCTCCGTCCTTCATCTTGTTGGTTATGAGTGACTTGATTATTTCGTACCTTTCTTAACGGGCTCGTTGATGGTACTTCTCCATCAATTTCTTGCACATCTCATAAGGCCAATAGTCCTCATAGAACCTTTGCAGCTCGGGATTCATAGTAGCCACCATGATGCATGACACTTTGGTAGAATCATTGCAGTGTCTCCTGTATTCATCAATTTCTTTGGGAGTAGATTTAGTTTCATCAATCTCATTCAACTCCTTTTCGAGAACGTATTTCTTGTCCTCGAACCTCAAGGACATTCTGATGTTACGGATCTAATCATTAAAGTTAGAACCATCAAATGTGACCTTCGAGCAGATGCTCAAGAGCGAGAAGTGGTTGGAGTTGTTGTTGGAGGAACCGGAAGCATTGTTTGAAGTTGACATCTGAAAAAGAAAAAAGGATAAGATTTGATTAGATAAGAAAATCCTTAATATAACATCCAGATGAAATATTAAGGCCAGGATCCAACTAAATAATTCACAACTCAGAAGAGGGATGTCGTAATCTAATTGCAAATTATTTAAAGGTAGGTAAATGACAATTTACCAATTTCACCACCACGAAAAACAAAATTTTTTAAGAGAATTAAGTTTTTTAAATGAAATTACTAGATCTTTTGAGATTCATTGAACTATTCAATGGTATGTTTAATCTCGATTATGCCCTTTCCATTTGTGACTGGGATACCGAGGATCACAAACAAGGTGTGAATGACCATGCAAATTAGTTTGGTACTCTCGATGTCATTTATCATCTAATTAATGTGTTGGTTAACAAAACACGCTCCATTAATCAACACTAATTTACGAGCTACCCATTGCCACCCTTTATTAGTCCATATTAGTATGTCGGTTAACCACACACGCTCCACTAACGAATTTTATAAAGTACAATGTGCAATTTCATGGATTAGCATCAAATTCACATTTTCCTAAAGTAACTAAGATTGAGAATTTTTATAAAAAAAACATTTAGTTACTTCATATATTTCATTATACTTATTAATGAGAATTAAGTGTCCCATCAAACCCGTTCGGCTTACCACCCTCCACCAATCAAGGAAGCGGTGGGTGAGAGTGGACACCCATTCAACCACCATTTTATAGGCAGTTTCCTTATACCCCCTTATAGATCGGCTTCGTGAATGAGGCCTACTAACGTTAAGACTCACTCTTCTTATACATATATATATATATATATATATATATATATATATATATATATATATATATATATTAACTTTTAATTTTTACAATATATATAAGGGTGTATTTTAAACTTTTAAGATACTAGGGTTCTTAAATTTTAAAATTTCAAAATTAAACTATTTAATTTAAATTTTAAATTTCGAAACCAATGATGTATTTTTAAAACTTTTCAAAAAATACTAGGTTAAATTTTTAATAATTAAATTAACAAATTAATTTTATCTTTATCAAAAACTTTTAACCCAGTTATGAATTCATGATAATGATACAAAATTACTGATTAAAATATCCAATTTTAAACAATTAAAACGAATTTAAGGAAATTATCCTAATAAATCCTTGAGACAATTATCAAAACCGAAAATTTAAGATCTGACAGTGCAACTCGTCGAGTTGGGCAATGACCTCGTCGAGTTGCATGTCTACTCGTTGAGTTCAAGGACCAACTCGACGAGTTCGATGAACAGAATGACGATTCTATTCCCTTGTCCTTTGAACAATTCACAATTGCATCATATTCAACAGAAAACTAATCTTAGGCTCTGATACCACTGATGGGTTTTGAGCATAACAACAATTCCTAAGTGTGCATGCAACCCTAATGCTTTGGATCTAGGTTTTCTCTAATTGAACATGCAAACTTGAACACAAAAGGAAAAACCCTAGGAACTGTCTACAATTATCAAAATCTATATAAAACTAGGGTTAGGTTACATACCTTGATTGTTATATTGTAATAACAATGATTCCCTTGTAGATCTTGAAGCTTGAGAGCTTAGTGTCACAAGTGTAACACCTCTAATGGCTCACAAACACACAATGCAAGAGAATGATGAGAGAGGGGGAGACTAATTTTTGGTTCTGGCTTCTATCAAAGAGTGGTCGAAAATCATAGCCTTAAGCGCTCTATTTATAGTGCACCAAGGATGCTATGGATAACCCTAATCTCAAATTTGGTAACTATCCACCTCCTTTGATTATCCATATATGATAAGATATTCTAGAAACTCTAGAATAATCTTTCATGTATCATTAAAACCGTACACCCTTCCCATAGGAAGGTTCTGGACCCTTTTGCTCAACTATTGAACAATTGCACTTTTAGTCCCTACTCTTTTAATTAATTCATTTAATCCCAAAATTAATTCCAAATTAATTTCTGATTAAATATTCATTAATAACATGATTACTAATTAATATATTATTTCCATAACATATTAATAAATCATTTATTCCAATTTATTAATCAATTAATAAATTCTTTCTCTTCCTCAATTAACCATCTTGTCTAGTTGCACGTGTGAAGGCAACATAAAAGGACCATGTCACTATCAATTCAAGTACATACCACATATAGTTATGGGCTTAGAAACCTAATCCAACAACGAGGAACATGAAGTAAGGTTGTACTAAACATTCAAAGGTTATAGAATCCTAATTTTGTACAACTCAAAAGCATACACTTAGTAATGATATGATATCAATCCAGGCTTCAAGTAGCACATAAAAGCAATCCCTAAGGCTACAAGGTATCCTAAATATTAGGAAATTCTAACTAATAATTCTTGAAAAGATCCTTAGCACTACACTAGCATGCATTTCTAACAGATCATATATCAGCAAATAATAACAATATGGATATTTTGGGAATCACTTTCCTTTCCGAGCTCCGCCTGACTGTACGCATCACATCTTTTTCCCTTCATACCATTTCTTTTATAAAATGATTTGTTAAGATATTCAGATCCCTTGTTTGAGTCTAGAATCACACGAGTGTTCATCCAATTCTCTCAAATCAGGGATCTGGTACCAACTTGTAATGTCCCGATTTTTAAAGGAAAAATTTTCATTTTATTTGTCACACCCCCAAACCAGACGGCGGAAACGTCTGGGGTGGAGGACTTCATTTGTAGTATCACAACACATGCATCATAGTAATCAAAGTACAAACAACCATTGTATTTAAAAAGTATAAGTATTTACATGTGTTCAATCATTGTATATTGAAACCAAAATAGTTATACAAAAGAAGATATGACTCAAAGTAGCTCCATCTTCTCAAAAAGCTCGGGGAGTACCTGTGTATTATTTCCCAGAGAATACAAGTAATTTGAAAAGAGAGTATCAACATAAAGTTGAGTGAGTGCATAAGTGTTTATGTTTAAAAGGGTGTCTCTGTATCTTGCATATGTAAACTGTTCCAGAAAATCCAATATTTTCTGTTGTATATGAAAAGTAGTTTTATTCCCATAAAACCGTTCTCTTTGTAAATCAATGTTTTGTATTTGTATTCCTTTATGTAAAACTTGTAACTGAGAGTGTGCCTGGCTCCACCAACTGTTATTGAAAACTGTATTGAACCATTGTAGTTTTTATTCTGTAAACTGGTACTTTGAAGGTGTACTTTCGTTTAGTTGATTATACACTAACGTATTGTTAATATCTTTTTAATGAATTATTATAACCATACTATGACAGGATGGCCTGAAACAAACGCTTTGTGGGCGTTTAAACTGTTGATAACAATTGCCACTCATTGGCGTGTATGCCTGACTGTAGCTAGCAGCCTGAGTGCAGGGTTGTCAATCCCGATATAGATCTACACACAACTTGTTTCGATCCCCTGGCTGGAGATTCTGGTTATAATGTTAGGACTTTACCTTCGTTGTCTAAATGAATTAAACAACCTCAATTGAATCTCTCATAAAAAGCATATAAATGTTACATGTATATTAGTCATGAAAACCCAATCATTCTGAAATAAATGATTGACAGTATGTTCTTGAATTAGTATTCCGAACATGTATTTGACAAGTGTAAACCCTTGATTTGTTCTGAATAAAAACCCTTGTTTCTTGTAAAACAATGTATTCTAGTATGCTTGAATCATTAGTTATTGTTCTATGTATCATAAATTATACCTATTATAATTTATATGTACTTTCTGAATCGGTATTTAACTATTTTTAGCATGTAACCCCTTGCTCAACATGTTACAAAGGTATTGGAATTGATGAAATAACTTTTATATTTATATATATACACAATTCTATATATAAGTAAAATTTAAACGACACTCGGACAAATAACCGGTACTATAAGCCCACATCCAAACAAGGAAAAGGACCCAGAATGAGTTATCAGTCCTAAGCCTTTTAAATCTTATATATATATATATATATATATATATATATATATATATATATATATATATATATATATATATATATATATATATACAAATATGAATTTTGGGGAAAAATATAAGTTTACAAAAGAGTTTAATGTTTTGAGTATATTTTGATGATTTAATGTCATTTTATCATGATTTGAAATCATGTATTTATAACACAAAGTTCTTGTGTTATACTTGTATTCCCCCACTTAAAACAGTAGAAATTATGAAAATACGGGGGTATGAACTCACATGATAGGTGGTGATTCGGATAGTGTTTCGTTTCCCGGAAAGGAGTTTATTTGACGAAAAACCAGCTTAAATCGAGCAGAGTTTTGACTGGAGAGAGGTTAACTTCTTGGTAATCTCGGGATTTCGAGGCTTGCTTAGGGTTTGAGACTTGATACCGGGGCTTTAGGGGTTGTAGGTGAGGTTGTGGGAGTGAAATATATGAGAGTGTGTGAAATTTGGGGTGAAAAGTGTAAAATTCTCGGAAGGGCTCGCATGGCTTTTATAGGCCGAAGCCTCGGACCGAAGGAGGTGAGTCACTGGAACGCGTCGGACATGCAAAGGGGACACGGGGCGAGGCTCAGACAGGTGGCTCGGAGGTGTTGGCTTCGGACTGGACCGAACTTCGGTCCAATAGGAAGGTGCCACGAGGGTCCGAGGGGTGTCCGAGGGGTGTCTCCTGCGAAGGTTGTCGGCAAACTTCGGTCCAATCCGATGGTGACACGTAGAAGCCTCGCATGCGAGGGTGACGTGGCCGAAGGTCAGCCTTGCGAAATTGCCCAGTTTTCAATATTTCTTTATTTTTGTGCCAAAAACTTGCGAAAATCATAACTTTCGCATACGAGCTCCGTTTTTGACGTTCTTTATATGCACGCGTAGGTAAAATTATACTCTACGACTTTCGTTTAGACTTCGTTGGCAAATTTTGACTTTATTTTTAATATTATTATTTTTAACAGACCGGGATAGGAAATCCGTTAAAAATTCATAACTTCTTCATCCGACGTCCGTTTTTGTCTGTCTTTTTACCGTTGTACTACTATTGACGAGACCTTCAATTCTCGTTTAGGTTGTGTCGGCTAAAAATCACTCGATCATTATTTCGAGTTTTTAGCTGTACACTGCTATACTGAAACTTAGAAAAATCATAACTTCTTCATACGAAGTCAGATTTTGACGTTCTTTTTATGAAAGTTCTCGGTTTAACATAAACTACAACTTTCATTTAGATTGTTAAGGCTAAAAAGCCTTTTATTGAAAATTCAGTTTTTACACTGAACAGTGTTTTGCCGGTTTTGTCGCGGATCTTCGATTGGTCATAACTTCTTCGTTATAACTCGGATTTTAGTGTTCTTTATGTTTTTGGAAACCTTGTTACAATCTCTACCACTTGGTTCATCCCAATCAAGATTGTTTAACAATCTATTTTTGAGGGTCAATTATGTAAATATACACAGTATGCTAAAATTTCTCTTTATTATTTAAAAAGAAATACAAATTGACCTGCATTATTAAATAGGTTTGAAATAACGATTTGTTACATTATCCCCCTGTTAGAGAGAATTTCGTCCCGAAATTAGCATTACAGATAGACTAGGGAAAAAGATGTGGATATTTCTATTGCATTTGATCCTCCCGATCCCAAGTGAATTCAGGTCCCCGTTTTGCATTCCAGCGAACCTTCACTATCGGGATACGGCGGTTTGGTTTTCTTAACTTCCCTGTCTAGAATCTCTACGGGTTCTTCCACAAATTTGAGGCTCTCGTTTAAATCGATTTCCTCGAGTGGGATCACAAGAGTCTCGTCGGATAGACACTTTTTCAAGTTCGAAACGTGGAAGGTAGGATGAATGTTACTTAGTTCTTGGGCTAGTCGAAGTTTGTAAGCTATAGGACCGATTCTGGCAAGAATCTTGAATGGTCCTATGTACCTTGGATTCAGTTTGTCACGCTTTCCAAAGCGTATCATGCCCTTCCAGGGTGAGACCTTTAACAAGACGTGGTCACCAACCTGGAATTCCAAGGGTTTTCTCCTTTTGTCAGCGTAGCTATTCTGTCTATCTCTGGAAGCTTTAAGTCGCTCCCGAATTTGTACGATTTTCTCGGTAGTTTCTCAAATAATTTCCAGACCAGTGAGAGTACTGTTAGGAGTTTGACCTCTAGCTAGCTGTGTGTCACCCACTTCAGCCCAGCACAGAGGGGATCTGCACTTGCGGCCATAGAGGGCTTCGAATGGGGCAGCCTTTATGCTAGTGTGATAACTATTGTTATAAGAGAATTCAACAAGGGGTAAATGAATATCCCATGCCTTTCCAAAGTCTATCACGTAAGCTCGCAACATGTCTTCTAATGTTTGAATCGTCCTCTCACTTTGTCCGTCGGTTTGTGGATGGTAAGCTGTACTCATGTCCAGCCTAGTTCCTAGAGAGTTTTGTAAAGACTGCCATAAACGAGAGGTGAATCTACTATCTCGGTCTGAAATAATAGATATTGGTACACCATGCAGTCTAATAATATCCCTGAGGTAAGTTCTGGTTAACTTCTCCATCTTGTCGGCTTCTTTTATTGGCAAGAAGTGTGCGGATTTGGTTAATCTGTCGACGATTACCCAAATAGTATCATAACCACCCGAAGTCTTGGGTCATTTGGTTATGAAATCCATTGTAATCCGCTCCCACTTCCATTCAGGGATTTCGGGTTGTTGTAATAAACCTGAAGGTTTCTGGTACTCTACCTTGACTTTGGCACAAGTAAGGCACTTGCCCACAAAGTTAGCGATTTCGGCCTTCTTGTTAGGCCACCAGTATAGTTTTTTAAGGTCCAGATACATCTTGTCTGAACCTGGATGAATGGAGTATCGGGTTTTGTGTGCTACATTCATAACCACTTCTCTGTAACCACCGAACTTTGGTATCCAGATCCGGTTCATGAAATAATAGACTCCATCATCCTTGATTTCAAAGTTCTTATCCATTCCTCTCAGAGTTTCTCCTGCCATGTTTTCGGGTTTCAAGGCTTCAAGTTGAGCTTCTTTGATCTGTATGGACAGATGTGAATGGATTGTCATGCTCAACAACTTTACTCGGCGTCCCGAGTATTCTTTTCTGCTAAGGGCATCAGCTACTACGTTTGCTTTACCAGGGTGATAAAGAATTTAACATTCGTAGTCGTTCAGTAGCTCCACCCATCGTCGTTGTCTCATTTTCAGCTCTTTTTGATCGAAGATATGCTGGAGACTTTTATGGTCCGTGAATATTGTGCATTTCGTGCCATATAAGTAATGTCTCCAGATCTTCAGAGCAAACACCACCGCTCCTAGCTCAAGGTTGTGTGTTGTATAGTTGACTTCATGCGTCTTAAGTTGTCTTGAGGTGTAGGAGATAACCTTTCCTCTTTGAATAAGTACACACCCAAGCCCTTGATTTGAAGCATCACAGTACACTACAAAGTCCTCGGTCCCTTTAGGTAGGGACAAGATCGGTGCACTGCACAAGGCTTGTTTGAGCGTTTAGAATGTTGTTTCTTGCTTCTCTCCGCAACTAAAAGTTACACCCTTTTGCGTCAGGGTGGTAAGCGGTTTAGCGATTCGGGAGAAATTTTGGATGAATCTGCTATATTAGCCAGCAAGACCTAAGAATTGACGAATTTCTGTAGGTGTTTTGGGTGGTGGCCAGTTTTCAATTGCTTTGATTTTGGAAGGGTTCACGTGTATTCCTTTTGAACTGACCACGTGACCTAGGAATTCAACCTTCCTAATCCAAAACTCGCACTTTGAAAACTTCGCATAGAGTTTTTCCGTCCTAAGGGTTTGTAATACTTGACGAAGATGTTGGCCATGTTCCTTTTTGCTTCTTGAGTAGATAAGGATGTCGTCAATGAAGACTATGACGGATTTGTCCAGGAATGGACGACACACTCTGTTCATTAGGTCCATGAACACAGCAGGTGCATTCGTCAATCCGAATGGCATCACTATAAACTCGTAATGACCATAACGAGTTCTAAACGCGGTCTTGGGAATGTCTTCCTCCAAAATCCGTAACTAGTGATACCCGGATCTTAAGTCTATTTTCGAGAAGTAGTTCGCACCTTGAAGTTGGTCGAATAGATCGTCAATGCGAGGCAGAGGATATCGATTCTTGATGGTAAGTTTATTCAGCTCGTGGTAGTCTATGCACATGCGGAATGATCCATCATTCTTCTTTACGAACAAAATCGGTGCTCCCCAAGGTGGGAAGCTTGGTCTTATGAAACCTTTGCTAAGGAGTTCGTTAAGCTGGCTGGATAATTCTTGCATTTCAGAAGGTGCAAGACGATAGGGGGATTTGGCTACAGGGGTAGCTCCACGGATTAAGTCGATTCGAAATTCGACTTGTCGTTCAGGAGGTACTCCTGGGAGATCATCGGGAAAAATATCGGGAAAGTTGTAGACCTCTGGAATGCTCGCGATATCTTTCACTTCTTGCTTTTTGTCTACCATGTGAGCTAAGAAAGCACAATACTCTTTGCTAAGGTACTTATGTGCCTTGATGCAAGAAATGATCCGAAGGTTCGTTCCGGGTTTGTCGCCATAGATAATAAGATTTTCATTAGTTGGTAAGTTCAAACGAATAGCTCTTTCATAACATAGGATGTCGGCATGGTTGGGACACAACCAATCCATACCTATTATGATGTCAAAACTTTTAATAGAGACCGGCATAAGGTCTATTGGAAAAGACAAGTCATTCAAGGTAAGGGTACATCCTATGTATATATTATTGGTGGATTCGGATTTCCCGTTAGCCATTTCTACTGTGAAAGTTTCACTTAGTGGTTGGGAGTTTTGATTTAGTAGATGTTTAAAATTATGGCTCACGAAGCTCCTCTCAGCACCACAATCAAATAGAATGCATGTATAAGTATTGTTGAGAAGGAACGTACCCGTGACCACTGCTGGGTCTGCCACAGCTTCTTTATGACCCAGTGCTAGAATCCTCCCAACTCCACTGGCATTTCCAGATTTTGGACAATCTTTCTTGAAATGCCCCACATCACCGCATTGGTAGCATGCTCGGCCTACTCCAGCGGCATGTACTTGGTTAAGTGGTTGGGGTGGTATTCTACAGAATCGGGCAGTATGCCCTTTCCTGTTGCAATTACGGCACTGCATTTCTTGGCAATTTCTGTTGTGGTGAAAATTGCACTTGTTGCGTTTAGGGAGGGTACCATCATAGAGCTTAGTTGGTGCAAGGTTATTAGGGGCAACAGCAGGTACAATGGTAGGTATGGTAGCAGGTACAGTAGTGGCATGGACTGCTACTACTTGTTGTTTCTTTGAAGGTTCCAGAGGAGATTTGCCCTTCCTCTTGTTCCAAACCTTCTTCTTGATGTTGTTGTTGTTCTCCTTAGGTTGTTCTGGAGCAGTAACCACAAAATTTTGACGATTTCTGTGGTCAATAAGTGACTGTGCCAATTCCTTGGCACTGTCAAAGGTAACAGGCCTAGAGGCAATGACACTTGCCTGTATCTGGGGCGACAGTCCCCAAATATACCTTTTGATCTTTTTGCTCTCCAGAGCAACCATTTCAGGACACAGAATCGCCAAGTCACAGAACCGATTTGTGTAAGTGGTTATGTCTGCACCAGCCATGATAAGACCCTAGAACTCCTGCTCAAGTTTTTGAATTTCACCGCACGGACAGTATTCCCGCATTAGCATGGCTTTTAAGTTCTCCCTGTTCATCGAATTAGCCACTACCAAAGTTAGTGACTTAACATGGACGTTCCACCATGTTAGGCCCTATCTGAAAAAGTACAAGCAAAAAATTTAACTTTGCTACCTTCCGAACAGGAGCAAATTTCAAAGATTGCTTCTGTCTTTTCAATCCATTGCCTTAAAACCATCGCACCCCCAGTTCCATTAAAGGTCATGGGTTTGGCGTTCGAGAAGTCTTTATAAGTGCACTCTCGCGAGTGCTCATGACCCTCGCCATGGTTAGAAGGACGTGCACCAGCTCCCGACCCACTAGCACCAGGAGTATTGATATGAGCCATGGCAGCCGCTACAGCCGCCGTGATTGCCGCTTGGAACATAGCGGGGTCGAATTGAGGAGGTGGTGGTTGGGGTGGCGTCGGTGCTTCATTGTCACGTCTTGGATTTCTACGAGGAGGCATCTTTTCTATATAAGTTAAAAGATAAATGATGGTAAGATATCAAGAATGAATATGAATTTGATATCTCTGAACGAAACACTTAATTCAACGTGAATCTTGTAAAGAATTGGAAATAGAAATCTATTGCAAAACAACTTGCAATAGGATAATATGAAATTGAATGGTTATTTTTCAAAGACTATGAATGTACATGTCGACTGTATTGGTATATTAAGTACATAAGGTCCGGAAAACTTGACCTTAAAGCATGACTATAATATACCCCAATACTGAGAAAGCGTCGACATCAAACCGACCTACCGAAAATAAAATTTCCGCGGTCGTATTGAAAGCATGAAAAATAACACTGGAACATTTCTATGATCCAAAACTTTGGAATAGGATGTTTATGAGAATTGTAATAACTCTTGTTGAAGTAAAGTGCTTATTGTTTTATTGATACTCGGTTTTGTACATATCGTGAAAAGTAGTATATACATTCGATATAGAAAGTAGAAAGTAGAAGTAGTGCGAACACTACTTGCAGCGGTTGCTACGACGGTTGCTGGGTTCCGCTTCGTCTTGTGCTTTCCAGCGCCTTTCTTGGGCAGCTTGATGCTCCCTCAATTCTCTTATCTCTGATTCAGCAACATTCAGGTACCTTTGAAGGGCTTCAGTATGGTGTTGGGTGTCATCCTGCATTTCATCAAGACGAAGGATATCTGCAGTGTTCGCATGTGCAACCGTATTCACTTCTAGGATTCGATTAATCGAAATCCTTGATTGATCGAATTGTCGGACTATTCGGTTTACTATAACTAGAAGAGCTCTATCAGTTGTTCCTCCTCTAGAGACGTTATAGAAACCTCGTGCCATTCCATAAGGAGGGCGTTGGCCGTCTTGTCGACTCCAATGGTTTATATATTAGCCCCACTCGGGTATGGGTTCAGCTTCATCTTGCCTCAGGGGACGCTCCCCAGGGTTGCAGACTTGTGGCTCTGTATTCGTACCACTTGATTCGCTGTCCTCAAAAGGTTCTTAATCTGAGTCTGAGATCCAGCCTGCATTTTGTGGATTGTAGGGGTCCCCTGGTAAATTGTGTTCAGCCATAGGTTCTGTATTAGAATTAAGGTTAGTAAAATACTCTCCGTAGTATTTTAATCTTTGTGTTATGTTCTGTAGTTCTTTAAAATGGGTATGGTAAGTTTTAGACATGTCGCAACACTACTATCACTCCCAAACACATGTTGGTCATATCTCAAATCAATATAGTTGATCAGGCTATATTAATTCCAGATATGATTATATAACTGCCCAGGTTTGACTATAGTGTTCAACATCCAAATACTTTTAAGTTCTTATGATTGTGATACTGTACTTGTAGGTATGAGTGTTAGTATACTTCTTGTAAAAATACTTAAATCTTTAAAAACTATACTTGTAGTCAGAGCTCCTAGCCCCGATGTATTTATAGTTTGTATATCTTTTATGGATTGATATACTGAGTTCACTATAAACAATGCTCTGATACCAATCTGTCACACCCCCAAACCAAACGGCGGAAACGTCCGGGGGTGGAGGACTTCATTTGTAGTATCACAACACATGCATCATAGTAATCAAAGTACAAACAACCATTATATTTAAAAAGTATAAGTATTTACATGTGTTCAATCATTGTATATTGAAACCAAAATAGTTATACAAAAGAAGATATGACTCAAAGTAGCTCCATCTTCCCAAAAAGCTCGGGGAGTACCTGTGTATTATTTCCCTAAGAATACAAGTAATTGAGAGTATCAACATAAAGTTGAGTGAGTGCATAAGTGTTTATGTTTAAAAGGGTGTCTCTGTATCTTGCATATGTAAACTGTTCCAGAAAATCCTATATTTTCTGTTGTATATGAAAAGTAGTTTTATTCCCATAAAACCGTTCTCTTTGTAAATCAATGTTTTGTATTTGTATTCCTTTATGTAAAACTTGTAACTGAGAGTGTGCCTGGCTCTACCAGCTGTAATTAAAAACTGTATTGAACCATTGTAGTTTGTATTCTGTAAACCGGTACTTTGAAGGTGTACTTTCGTTTAGTTGATTATACACTAACATATTGTTAATATCTTTTTAATGAGTTATTATAACCATACTATGACAGGATGGCCTGAAACAAACGCTTTGTAGGCGTTTAAACTGTTGATAACAATTTCCACTCATTGGCGTGTATGCCTGACTGTAGCTAGCAGCCTGAGTGCGGGGTTGTCAATCCCGATATAGATCTACACACAACTTGTTTCGATCCCATGGCTGGAGATTCTGGTTATAATGTCAGGACTTTACCTTGGTTGTCTAAATGAATTAAACAACCTGAATTGAATGTCTCATAAATAGCATATAAACGTTACATGTATATTAGTCATGAAAACCCAATCATTCTAAAATAAATGATTGACAGTATGTTCTTGAATTAGTATTCCGAACATGTATTTGACAAGTGTAAACCTTTGATTTGTTCTGAATCAAAACCCTTGTTTCTTGTAAAACAATGTATTCTAGTATGCTTGAATCATGAATTATTGTTCTATGTATCATAAGTTATACCTATTATAATTTATATGTACTTTATGAATCGGTATTTAACTGTTTTTAGCATGTAACCCCTTGCTCAACATGTTACAAAGGTATTGGAATTGATGAAATAACTTTTATATTTATATATATACACAATTCTATATATAAGTAAAATTTAAACGACACTCGGACAAATAACCGGTACTATAAGCCCACATCCAAACAAGGAAAAGGATCCATAATGAGTTATCAGTCCTAAGCATTTTAAATCTTATATATATATATATATATATATATATATATATATATATATATATATAAATATGAATTTTGGGGAAAAATATAAGTTTACAAAAGAGTTTAATGTTTTGAGTATATTTTGATGATTTAATGTCATTTTATCATGATTTGAATTATGTATTTATAACACAAAGTTCTTGTGTTATACTTGTATTCCCCCCCCCCTTTAAAACAGTAGAAATTATGAAAATACGGGGGTATGAACTCACATGATAGGTGGTGATTCGGACAGCGTTTCATTTCCCGGAAAGGAGTTTATTTGACGAAAAACCGACTTAAATCGAGCAGAGTTTCGACTGGAGAGAGGTTAACTTCTCGGGAATCTCGGGCTTTCGAGGCTTGCTTAGGGTTTGAGACTTGATACCGGGGCTTTAGGGGTTGTAGGTGAGGTTGTGGGAGTGAAATATATGAGAGTGTGTGAAATTTGGGGTGAAAAGTGTAAAATTCTCGGAAGGGCTCGCATGGCTTTTATAGGTCGAAGCCTCGGACCGTAGGAGGTGAGTCACTGGCATGCGTCAGACATGCGAAGGGGACACGGGGCGAGGCTCGGACAGGTGGCTCAGAGGTGTTGGCTTCGGACTGGACCGAACTTCGGTCCAATGGGAAGGTGCCACGAGGGTCCGAGGGGTGTCTCCTGCGAAGGTTGTCGGCTGCCTATTGGACATCGGTCTCGGTCCAATCAGATGGTGACACGGCGAACTTCGGTCCAATCCGATGGTGACACGTAGAAGCCTCGCATGCGAGGGTGACGTGGCCGAAGGTCAGCCTTGCGAAATTGCCCGGTTTTCAATATTTCTTGATTTTTGTGCCAAAAACTTGCGAAAATCATAATTTCGCATACGAGCTCCGTTTTCGACATTCTTTATATGCACGCGTAGGTAAAATTATACTCTACGACTTTTGTTTAGACTTCGTCGGCAAATTTTGATTTTATTTTTAATATTATTATTTTTAATAGACCGGGACAGAAAATCCGTTAAAAATTTATAACTTATTCATCCGACGTCCGTTTTTGTCTGTCTTTTGTAACGCCCGTAGATCCAGGCTAGTCAATTTAGAGACGATAAGCATCAAAAATGACTTTTTGATGGAAGATTATTTAGAAGGATTAATCTTAACCAAGTTGTAGTATATGTCACAAGGTTTCCGAAAATATAAAGAACGTCGAAATCCGAGTTATAACGAACAAGTTATGACATGTCGAAGTTTCGCGACAGAACCGGCACGACACAGCGCGACGTAAATAGTGAATTTACAATAGAGCGATATTTGGATTTAGCGATCTAAACGAGAGTCCTATAATACGTTAAACTGAGAGCGTGCATGAAAAGAACGCCCAAATCTGACTCCGTATGAGGAAGTTATGATTTTCGAAGTTTCGGCTTAGCAGTGTACAACCCGAAGTTCGAATATGAGATCGAGTGATATTTAGCCGAAACAGTCTAAACGATAATTGAAGATCTCGTCGATAGTAGTCCAACGGTGAAAAGACAGACGAAAACGGACGTCAGACGAAGGAGTTATGATTTTCTAGCGGAGTTTTCTTGTCCCGGCCTACTAAAAATAATATAATAAAAATATAATGAAAATAAATTTAAAATATAGCCGACGAAGTCTAAACGAGAGTTGTAGAGCATAATCTCACCTACGCACCGATATAAAGAACGTCAAAAACGGAGCTCGCATGCGAAAGTTATGAAATTCTGAAGTTCGGGGCGCGAACCCCTAAGCTGTGTCAGGGATCACGACGTGAACAGAGGGTTCACGACGTGACCTCAGTGATTTGACCTTTCAGAGCTTGTCAGACGCAACCTGTGATGATGCATGCAGTGACGATCACGCCCACGACGTGGGAGTACTGTTTCACGACGTGAATTTCATGAAAACAGCCCTATAAATAGAATTGAAGGGGCAGCCGGCCAAGGTTGCTAATTCACTCTTCTCTCACCCATATTACCTCGATTTACGTGCAAAGAAGTACCCCCGAAGCCCCGATATCATCCCGAGACCCGAAGCGAGTCTCGAAGCTCCGAAGATCCCGAGAAGAAAAGAGTTTCCGAGCCGAAGCTCTGCCCGCGAGAAGCCCGGTGTGTGAAGAGATCACACTTTCACCGAAGAGTTACTACTTGGAGAGCCGTAGTGCTGTCCGATAATCGCTTATTCAAGTGAGTGTATAGTCTCTTTCATAAACACGATTTTAATACAAGTATTGTTTGAATGTATTAAGTATATGTTTTGTGTGAGTATGTAATCACTTTCTTCTACCACATAAATATCAAGTATTTGCTATGAAATATGTGCTATGTGTTTATATATTGTTGTTTATTTGAGATGAGTGTGGAATGGATGTTTATATAGTTTTAAATGAGTTAAACTGTATATGTATTTTATATCTATAAATATGTTTGGTAGAACATGGGTAGATGAGATAGTTGGTGTGTGATAAAAGATGAGTTGGATAATGAGATAAAAGGTTAGTTTTAGATCCGGGAGTATGGATCAGATCAGGAGGTCAGTTTTAGATCCGGGAGTATGGATCAGATCAGGAGGTCAGTTTTAGATTCGGGAATATGGATCAGGTATAGAGATAAACTTGTTATTAGTCCGGGAGTATGGATTAAGACATAGTTAATTGTCCCTAGTCCGGGAGTATGGATTGGGCACAGTTTTAGATCCGGGAGTATGGATCAGATCAGGATTAAGACATAGTTAATTGTCCCTAGTCCGGGAGTATGGATTGGGCACAGTTTTAGATCTGGGAGTATGGATCAGACCAGGAGACTAGTTTTAGATCCGTGAGTATGGATCAGACCAGGAGATTAGTTTTAGATCCGTGAGTATGGATCAGGTGAAGAGATTAGTTTTAGATCCGTGAGTAGGGATCAGGTAAAGAGGAAAATTTTAGATACGAGAGTTTAGATCGTGTCGTGGTGAGGATCGACGGGGTGGGATAAGAGTTGCTTTTAATATGGTGAAATTGTATAAGTTTGTAAGTTCCAATATTTATATGATATAACATTGTGGGTTGAAAACCCTATATGCTCACCAGGCTCCCAAGCCTGACCCACTCAGTTTTCTTTGTATCACAGGTATCGATACGAAGACATATTTCACTGAAAGATTTAAAGGAGATGTAAATCATTAGTGTAAATAAATGTAAGTTCTGTTTATGCTTATGTGTCTGTATCGGAACATGACATCTCGAGATGTTGTTATATAATGAAAATACATTTCTTTAAAGAAATGCTTTGATAAATTTTTATCATATTTTGTTTTGGGAACAAATTCCGCAACTGTTTTCTGTAAAAGATTACTCTGATTTTAAAAACAAAGCATAAACAAATCGGTCTTTTCTGGCCGTGAAATTGGGGATGTCACATCTTTTTACCATTGTACTACTATTTACGAGAACTTCAATTCTCGTTTAGGTTATGTCCGCTAAAAATCACTCGATCATTATTTCGAGTTTTTAGCTGTACACTGCTATACTGAAACTTAGAAAAATCATAACTTCTTCATACGAAGTCAGATTTTGACGTTCTTTTTATGAAAGTTCTCGGCTTAACATAAACTACAACTTTCATTTAGATTGTTAAGGTTAAAAAGTCTTTTATTGAAAATTCAGTTTTTACACCGAACAGTGTTTTGCCGGTTTTGTCGCGGATCTTCGATTGGTCATAACTTCTTCGTTATAACTCGGATTTTAGTGTTCTTTATGTTTTTGGAAACCTTGTTACAATCTCTACCACTTGGTTCATCCCAATCGATATTATTTAACAATTTATTTTTGAGGGTCAATTATGTAAATATACACAGTATGCTAAAATTTCTCTTTATTATTTAAAAAGAAATACAAATTGACCTACATTATTAAATATGTTTGAAATAACGATCTGTTACATTATTTATCCAAATTATAAGTCTTACACACGTTATATTACATATTTAATTATAAAATTGAGCTTTTATGGAAGTCTTAAATATTATGTATTGCGCTTGATGCAAGTACACTTATGCGGGAGCCTTTCCTTGATTCGAAGAACAACCTGCAAAGCAGTCATTCAAAAACTGTAAGTCGAGGCTTACTGAATTCCCTCAAATGCCACATACAACAACATATATACAATGCATACACATATTGGCCTTCAACATATAGCTAGTCCGCCTGAGTCTATTGGCCTTCAACATGAAGCTGGTCCACCCTCAACTCCGTATATACATATCAACATATAACAAGAGTCCATATAACAGACAACTAAGTATCCTAGTCTAATTTTCTAAGTTTATACTACAGGGTAACTATATCCTAACATACATAGGATACATACTAGAATATACAATATAGTGAGAATAACTCACCTTGACAGTTTCTCATATGGTTAACAGCTAACCGAGTGATCCAACTGGCGAGTACGCGCCTAGAAGATGTTAACCTATAATACTAGAACATATCAGTCCCTAGGGCAATCTGGTAATGTAGTGTAACATCCCGATGATGAGGTAATTTCAATTTTAACCCTATGTATGAAGAAATATTGCCTTTTGGTCCCTGTGTATGAGAAAGATTGCAAAATGGCCCATAGTGGCATTTTGGTAATTTTGGCCGAGGCTTAGTATGATGGGCGTACACTTCGTATGCAAGGCGTACATGCGAGAGCTTAGTATGTTGGGCGTACATCGCGTACTCAGGTCGTACGTGCGAGGGTTCAAACCCTAAAATTTAGGGTTTGGACCCTATTTAAATATCTTTTTGGCCCCAAGACCTTCACCCTTATCCGCCTCCACCTCAAAATCATCGCTCTAGCTAACCCTAAGTGTGAAGAGTTCTCATTTAGCTTATTTGTGTGTTTTAGTGGTGTTCTTGAAGAAGAAGGAGGTGGTAGAAAGACATTAGAGCTTGGAAGGAGTTTGGATCTGGGATTCTCACCTTGCTAGCAACCTTTAGGAGGTAAAAAGCTCCTAGCTTGATCATTTTTTTCTTATAGATCTAGATACTCCTTCATTTAGGACATTTTTGGTCCCAACCTTTATGATTCTTGAGTGTAACAACCCGATATTTTTAAGTCAATGTAACATTCAAAAAGTCAAATGTAATAAACTGTTTGGAATCAACGAAAATAGCATCAAAAATGAAGTGTTCAAAAATCTAAATTGGTATACTCAAAGTGTTAGATATCGTGCCAAGGTTTCCAAAAACATGAAGAACACTCAAATCCGAGTTATAACGAAGGAGTTATGACCAATCGAAAATCCACGACACACCCGGTAAAACACTGCTAAACGTAAAAAGTGAAACTTCGATAAAATACTTTTTAGCCTTAGGTATCTAAACGAAAGTCGTAGATTTCGTTAAACCGTGAGCATACATAAAAAGAACGCCCAAATCTGACTTCGTATGAGGAAGTTATGATTTTTCTAAGTTTCGGAACAGCGGTAGACAGCTAAATATTCGGAATAAAGATCGAGCGATTTTTAGCCGACACAACCTAAACGAGAGTTCAAGGTCTCTACAATAGTAGCACAATGGTAAAAAGACAGACGAAAATGGACGTCGGATAAAGAAGTTATGGATTTTTAACGGAATTATCGTGTTCCGGCCTATTAAATAAAATATAATTAAAAATAAATTCAACATTTGCCGACGAAGTCTAAATGAAAGTTGTAGAGTATTTTCTCACCTTCGCGTGGATATAAAGAACGTCAAAAATAGAGCTCGTATGCGAAAGTTACGCATTTTTGAAGTTTTTGGCACGCATTACGAAGCTTATCCGAAGTAGTACGCCCAGCGTACTGAATGGAGGACCTCGGATCGGCCACGTCGCCCCTACCACTCTACTGCCATCCCATCCGAAGACCTGAGACCGTGACATCATCGCTGACGTACGCCCCACGTACGAGGGTACGCCCAGCGTACGAGGTACGCCCTGCGTACTTCGGAGTACGCCCAGCGTACGAGGGCAGTGTTCCTCACCTATAAATAGGATGCGAGACCTCCGACTTTCCTTGCCCATTTCCTCCTTCTCTCTCATTCTTACTCCACATTTAGCATCCCGAGACGATCCCGACTTCCCGGTTTCATACCTCAGCCCCGATGAAGGTCCGAAGCCCCGAGATTCCCGAGAATCTCACCACTTTCCGGTCGAGATGCCGCCCGAGGAAAAATCTCGTTTTCTTCGAATCATCACACTTTCCAGGTGAGTTCATACCCCTACTTTTTCACGTCTTTTCATGTTTTAGGGGGGGAATACAAGTGCAATACGAGAAAAACTTATCGTTTTATACGGATTCACATACATCACCTACATTTTTATAAATGTTAAAATAACTTTGATATCAACGTTATACTTTATATGCAAAGTTAGTATTACATCGAGTTTTATCGCCAAATGGAACACACTTTCGGAGAAACTATAATGGGTATAGTTTGCGGGTTATTCATTACATCTTTACGTAAACATTGTGAAAATGAAATACTTTCATCTACATGAAATATAGACTTTTCTTTTCGTAAATCTATTAAATACTAAGAGTTGTGAGACATTCAGCTTCAACGTACTCTCAAGTACGTATTTCAAGTCATGTATTATAAACCATAATCTCTTGGAGGGAGAGCGTGATACTTGTGTATAGATCTATACGGGATTGACAATCCCGCACCTAAACTGTTAGCTACAGTTAGACCGGCAGGTCTGGGGTGACAAACGTCATAACACTACAACGCCTGAAGAACGTTGTTACAGGCAGTCTGGGTCAATAGCATGGTTATAAAACTCACATGGTAGTATTAAAATAAGTTTGATTTACGAGACTTTTGATACATTCAGTAAATACATTATTTGAGTATAAATACACTATCACTATTCGAGCACGAAAGACACCATTGTACTCCAGCCTTTGGAATCTTTTTCAAACTATATGTAGAAAATATTGGATTTTCTGGAAAACACGTTCAGTTATATTTACTAAAGGACATACAAATTTCAGTACAAAAACGCTTATGAACTCACCAACTTAATTGTTGACATTTTTTTCAAAACTACTTGTATTTCTCAGGGAATCAGTAATACAGGTAACCATCAGCTTTTGGAGAAGGAACGCTAAGGCGTCTATTATCAAAACATTTAAATCATCATATTTGTAATATTCTTTTGAATCATGTATTACACGCAACAATGTAAGTTTTTATTATATTTATGATGGTTGTGTTTACTTTCTTTACAATATTCAACTGTTATGATACTACGTGAAGTCATCCGCCCCCGAATGTTTCCGCCATTCTGGTTTGGGGGTGTGACAGATTGGTATCAGAGCATTGTTTATAGTGAACTAAGTATATCGAACCACATAAGATATACAAACTATAAATGCAAAGGGACCAAAAACCCTCTGACAAAACGTTTTCATAAACGATACTTTTAATAAATTAAAGTGATATACATTTTTTTATATATATATAAAAGTATAAGTACATGCATGCATCGGTCTCGTATCATAGCAAAATTTTATAAAAAGTATTAAGGCAAGTTACGACACTACGACTAGTCCTAGGGGTATGTAATCAAATCAAGAATAAATATAGCCTGATCAACTATATTCATCCTGGATTTGACCAACGTATGTCGAGGAATGGTCGTAGTAAGCAACAAGTCGAAAACTTACCGAATTAAATACTAGAATCAAACTCACAAATTTGAAATACTATAGGAGTATTTTGTAAAAACTAAAAGAACTGTTATAATCATGCGAATCTCAGTATTTAATTAGAAATAGGAATCGTCGAATAAAATTTACCGTTATCGAAAATTTCCCTTCTTACTCCCGAGTTTTATATAATTCTCTTGCCCCTATTCTCGAGCAGACGAAATGGCAGGTTTTCACATTCCCGGGGACCCCTACTACCCTAACCAGGGTAATGGAGGCTGGATTGAGGACGACCCAGAAGAGGATTCCGAAGAGCAAATTCTCGAGGAAGAACCCGAAGAAGAATCCGAAGAGGATCCTGAGGAAGACCCAGACGAAGATACAGAAGAGGAAGGAGATGGTGGGAACACAGACTCGGAGCCTGAGATCTACAATGCTCCCCAAGGAGCAGCAAATCCCCCAAGGAACTTTCAGGGCTCGGCGCCCCGCTGGGCTATGGATCTGAAGCGATGGAGCAGGGAACAAGGGCAACGCCCACCCTACGGCATGGCACGAGGCTTTTATAACCTCCGCAACGAGGGTTCGGCTGACAGGGCACTCCCTGTCATGGTCCGACGCATTGCCAACCAAGGCGAGCAAGCAAGAGCAAATGCCAACCAACTCTTGGACATTGGGGCCACCACTGCTGTCACCGCGGTACGTCTTCGTCGTCTGGACGAAGAGCATGAGCGAACAACATAGCACACCTTTTCCCTGCAGAAGGACATCACTGCTACTAGAACCGAAGTGAGGGAGCTCCGTAGGAGCCAAGCCGCAATGGAGAGGCGCGTCATCGAGGCTGAACGTCAAGTAGCCCGAGCTAAGGTTTTCACAACCACATACCATGGTCCGCAGCTTGCCACCCACTCTGAGTAGAGCGCGTACTTCTGGCGCTATGTATATACCTATCAAATAAGTGTTGGTGCTACTCTTTCCTTTAAGAATGTAAACCTGACGAATTGTGAGAACGCAGTTCGGGGGTCGGAATGCGGTCAAATTTTCCCATTTTCATTGATGTACCCTAGACCTATATAAGGTCAAATTTTCCTAATCGTTGTATCATGTACTAATATCAATGAAATTGACACGTATTTATTATTTCCTTGAGTATTCCATTAAATTCTTAAAAGGATCATACACTCCTTTTTGAAAGTTTCCATTTACATGCGAAAACCAGAACTAAAACTGATAATACTAAAACCTTCCATAATCATTTCTAATGACTTATCAAGAATTCGTCTCTTAACTTGTGGCAGAATCATGCCACCAAGGAGAACTCCCCGACGTTTCAATACAAACGGAGCACCAGCACCACCTCCACCACCCCCTCCATCAATGGATGCAGCTACCTTTCAGGCTGCTATAACAGCTGCCGTAACCGCAGCAATGGCACAAATGAGTAACAACGGATCAGGAGGAGGAATAAATAGCTCTACCAATGGCCAAAACCAAGGTCGTTCAGGGGAATGTACCTATAAGGACTTCTCCAACAGCAAACCCATCCCCTTTAATGGAACTGGGGGAGTGATGGCTCTATCCCAATGGATAGAGAAAACAGAAGCTGTGTTCGAGATATGCTCATGCCCCGAGGAAAGCAAAGTAAAATTTGCCGCCTGTACTTTCTCCGAGCGAGCCCTAACGTGGTGGAATGGCCACGTCAAGTCACTAACTCTGATGGTGGCAAACTCAATGGGTTGGGAGAACCTGAAACGGATGCTACTACGAGAGTACTGCCCAAGGGGCCTTACGATGGTAGGCTCGGACATCACAAGCTATACGAATAGGTTCAGTGATTTGACAATACTTTGCCCAGGAATGATGAATCTGGAAAGCCAAAAGGTGGAAAGGTATATCTGGGGGCTGTCGCCCCAGCTTCGAGGAAGTGTGCTAGCTTCCAAACCCACGACGTTCGACAACGCCAAAGAACTGGCACAATCACTCGTTGATCATGGGGTCTGCCAAAGTGTCACGACCGTCGTCCCGGAACCAACCAAAGGAAGCAACAACAATGACCGCAATGCCAACAACAACAAGAAGTAGAAGTTTTGGAACAAGAGGAAAGGTCAAACTTCGCAAGAACCTTCAAAGAAACAAATAGTGGCAGTCCATGCCGCTACTACCCCCACTGCTATTCCCGCTACCCCTGCGCCGACAAAACAATATGTTGGGAACCTACCAAAGTGCAACAAATGCAATTACCATCACCACGGTAATTGCCAGGAGATGCACTATAAAAACTGCGACAGGAAAGGGCACACTGCCCGTTTCTGTAAGGCACCAGCGCGCCCAATCACCCAAGTTCCTGGTACTGGAGTAAGCCAGGCATGTTATGGGTGTGGGGAAACTGGGCACTTCAAGAGGGATTGCCCTAAGGCAAAGAATGCTGGCGGTGTAGGAAGAGTGCTGGCAATAGGGCAGAACGAGGCAATAGCCGATCCCACGGTGGTTACGGGTACGTTTCTCCTCAACGACATTTATGCATGCATACTCTTTGACTGTGGTGCGGAGAGAAGTTTCGTGAGTCATAAATTCAAACATTTACTTAATCAAAAACCCCAAGCACTTAATAAAATATTCACAGTAGAAATGGCAAACGGTAAAACGGAAAGCGCAAACGATATGTACATAGGCTGTACGTTAAATTTAAACGAACACTCGTTCCAAATCGATCTTATGCCAATTACTATAAGAAGTTTTGATGTCATCATCGGTATGGACTGGTTAAGCCTTCACCATGCCGATATACTTTGTCACGAAAGGGCCGTTCGCCTCAATCTGCCAAGCGGCAAAACTCTTATCATTTATGGGGTCAAACCCCGTACAAATTTACAAATCATCTCTTGCGTCAAAGCCCGAAAATACCTTCGCAAAGAATATTGTGCCTTTCTAGCCCACGTGATAGACAAGAAACGAGACGTGAAAGACATTAAAGACATTCTGGAAGTCTGCAATTTCCCCGACATTTTCCCTGAAGATCTTCCAGGAGTCCCACCAGAACGTCAAGTCGAGTTCAGGATCGACTTGATTCCCGGAGCTACCCCAGTAGCAAAATCGCCGTACCGTCTAGCACCGACAGAAATGCAGGAATTATCTAGCCAACTGAATGAACTTCTAAGCAAAGGATTCATTAGACCAAGCTTCTCACCATGGGGAGCACCGGTCCTATTCGTAAAGAAGAAGGACGGATCTTTCCGCATGTGCATCGATTACCGGGAACTGAACAAACTCACGATCAAGAACCGATATCCCTTACCGCGCATAGACGATCTGTTCGACCAACTATAAGGAGCGAGCTACTTCTCAAAGATCAATTTAAGATCTGGGTATCACCAGCTGCGAGTCTTGGAAGGAGACATTCCCAAAACGGCATTCCGAACTCGCTATGGTCACTACGAGTTTGTAGTAATGCCCTTTGGATTGACAAATGCACCGGCGGTGTTCATGGACTTGATGATCCGAGTATGTCGTCCTTTCCTGGATAAATTTGTGATCGTGTTCATAGATGATATACTCATCTATTCAAGGAGCAAGGAGGAACATAGCCAACACCTCCGACAGGTCTTGGAAACATTAAGGACAGAGAAGCTATACGCAAAATTTTCAAAGTGCGAATTTTGGATTAGGAAAGTAGATTTCCTAGGTCACGTGGTCAGCAAGGAGGGGATACACGTGGACCCTTCCAAAATCAAGGCAATCGAGAACTGGACAACTCCAAGGACTCCAACGGAAATCCGGCAATTCTTGGGCCTTGTTGGGTACTACCGAAGGTTCATACAAAACTTTTCGAAGATTGCTAAACCACTTACCACCCTGACTCAGAAGGGAGTAACCTTCAATTGGGGAGAAAAACAAGACACTGCGTTCCAAACACTGAAGCGAGCTCTGTGCAGCGCACCTATATTATCCTTGCCAGAAGGAACAGAAGACTTTGTGGTCTACTGTGATGCGTCAAATCAGGGACTTGGATGTGTCCTAATGCAGTGAGGGAAGGTCATCGCCTACGCCTCAAGACAACTAAAGACGCACGAGGTAAACTACACCACGCACGATCTCGAACTAGGAGCCGTCGTTATCGCTCTAAAGATCTGGAGGCACTATCTTTACGGCACGAAATGTACAATCTTCACCGATCATAAAAGCCTTCAACACATCCTCAATCAAAAGGAACTCAACATTAGCCAAAGACGGTGGGTAGAACTACTAAACGATTACGAATGCGAAATTCGTTATCATCCCGGGAAAGCTAACGTAGTAGCTGATGCCCTCAGCCGGAAGGAATACTCGGGCCACCGAGTGAAATCCTTAACCATGACTATTCATTCACACCTGTCCACACAAATCAAGGAAGCCCAGATAGAAGCCTTGAAATCCGAAAATGTAGCAAGTGAAGCCTTAAGAGGAATGGATAAAAATTTTGAAGTCAAGGAGGACGGAGTTCGTTACTTCGCGAATCGGATCTGGACGCCGAAGTTTGGCAGATTTAGAGATATGGTCATGGATGAAGCCCATAAGACACGATACTCCATACATCCCGGTTCAGATAAGATGTATTTGGACCTCAAGAAACTGTATTGGTGGCCGAACATGAAAGCCGAAATTGCTACCTATGTAGGCAAATGTCTGACTTGCGCCAAGGTCAAGGTGGAACACCAAAAGCCCTCGGGATTGTTGCAACAACCGGAAGTACCCGAATGGAAGTGGGAGCGGATAACCATGGACTTCATAACCAAGTTACCCAAGACGACAAGCAGACTCGACACCATCTAGGTGACCGTCGACAGGTTAACCAAATCCGCGCACTTCCTACCAATCAAAGAAACGGATAAACTGAAAAAGCTAACCAGAACATACATCAGACAGATTTTACGACTGCATGGTGTACCAATATCCATTATCTCGGACCGGGATAGTATATTCACCTCGAGGTTCTGGCAGTCGCTACAAAAGTCTCTAGGAACAAGGTTAGACATGAGTACCGCTTATCACCCATAGACCGACGGCCAGAGTGAGAGAACCATACAAACCTTAGAAGATATGCTAAGAGCTTGTGTGATTGATTTTGGTAAGGCGTGGGACACCCATTTACCATTGGTCGAATTCTCGTACAACAATAGCTATCACACTAGCATCAAATTTGCCCCATTCGAAGCCCTCTACGGCCGTAAGTGCAGATCACCTCTGTGCTGGGCTGAAGTGGGTGACACACAACTAGCAAGAGGACAAGCAACCGACAGCACTCTCACTGGACCAGAAATCATAAGGGAAACTACGGAGAAGATTGTTCAAATCCGGGAGCGACTGAAGACTTCAAGAGACAGACAAAAGAGTTATGCGGATAAAAGAAGGAAACCCTTAGAATTCCAGGTTGGGGACCGGGTACTACTAAAAGTCTCACCCTGGAAGGGATTAATACGTTTCGGAAAGCGTGGGAAACTAAACCCAAGGTATATCGGACCATTCGAGATCCTTGCCAGGATCGGCCCAGTGGCATACAAACTTCGATTACCACAGGAACTCAATAACGTGCACCCTACCTTTCACGTATCAAACCTAAAGAAGTGCTTGTCCGATGAGACCCTCGTTATCCCTCTGGATGAAATTGAAATCAACGAGAATCTCCAATTCGTGGAAGAACCAGTAGAGATCATGGATCGGGAAATTAAAAGGACTAAACAAAGCCGCATACCCATTGTGAAGGTTCGTTGGAATGCCAAGCGAGGACCTGAATACACCTGGGAACGCGAGGATCAGATGAGACAAAAGTACCCACATCTTTTTCCTAATCCATAAACTCTGTCTTAGATTAAATTTTGGGACGAAATTCCCTCTAACAGGGGGATGATGTAACAACCCGATATTTTTAAGTCAATGTAACATTCAAAAAGTCAAATGTAATAAACTGTTTGGAATCAACGAAAATAGCATCAAAAGTGAAGTGTTCAAAAATCTAAATTGGGATACTCAAAGTGTTAGATATCGTGCCAAGGTTTCCAAAAACATGAAGAACACTCAAATCCGAGTTATAACGAAGGAGTTATGACCAATCGAAAATCCACGACACACCCGGTAAAACACTGCTAAACGTAAAAAGTGAAACTTCGATAAAATACTTTTTAGCCTTAGGTATCTAAACAAAAGTCGTAAATTTCGTTAAACCGTGAGTATACATAAAAAGAACGGCCAAAGCTGACTTCGTATGAGGAAGTTATGATTTTTCTAAGTTTCGGAACAGCGGTAGACAGCTAAAAATTCGGAATAAAGATCGAGCGATTTTTAGCCGACGCAACCTAAACGAGAGTTCAAGGTCTCTACAATAGTAGCACAATGGTAAAAAGACAGACGAAAACAGACATCGGATAAAGAAGTTATGGATTTTTAATGGAATTATCGTGTCCCGGCCTATTAAATAAAATATAATTAAAAATAAAGTCAACATTTGCCGACGAAGTCTAAATGAAAGTTTTAGATTATTTTCTCACCTTCGCGTGGATATAAAGAACGTCAAAAACGGAGCTTGTATGCAAAAGTTACGCATTTTTGAAGTTTTTGGCACGTATTACGAAGCTTATCCGAAGGAGTACGCCCAGCGTACTGAATGGAGGGCCTCGGATCGGCCACGTCGCCCCTACCACTCTATTTCCATCCCATCCGAAGACCAGAGACCGTGACATCATCGCTGACATACGCCCCGCGTACGAGGGTACGCCCAGCGTACGAGGTACGCCCCGCGTACGAGGAGTACGCCCAGCGTACGAGGGCAGTGTTCCTCACCTATAAATAGGATGCGAGACCTCCGACTTTCCTTGCCCATTTCCTCCTTCTCTCTCATTCTTACTCCACATTTAGCATCCCGAGACGATCCCGACTTCCCGGTTTCATACCTCAGCCCCGACGAAGGTCCGAAGCCCCGAGATTCCCGAGAATCTCACCACTTTCCGGTCGAGGTGTCGCCCGAGGAAAAATCTCGTTTTCTTCGAATCATACACTTTCCAGGTGAGTTCATACCCCTACTTTTTCACGTCTTTTCATGTTTTAGGGGGGGAATACAAGTGCAATACGAGAAAAACTTATCGTTTTATACGGATTCACATACATCACCTACATTTTTATAAATGTTAAAATAACTTTGATATCAACGTTATACATTACATGCAAAGTTAGTATTACATCGAGTTTTATCGCCAAATGGAACACACTTTCGGAAAAACTATAATGGGTATAGTTTGCGGGTTATTCATTACATCTTTACGTAAACATTGTGAAAATGAAATACTTTCATCTACACGAAATATAGACTTTTCTTTTCGTAAATCTATTAAATACTAAGAGTTGTGAGACATTGAGCTTCAACGTACTCTCAAGTACGTATTTCAAGTCCTGTATTATAAACCATAATCTCTTGGAGGGAGAGCGTGATACTTGTGTATAGATCTATACGGGATTGACAATCCCGCACCTAAATTGTTAGCTACAGTTAGACCGGCAGGTCTGGGGTGACAAATGTCATAACACTACAACGCCTGAAGAACGTTGTTACAGGCAATCTGGGTCAATAGCATGGTTACAAAACTCACACGGTAGTATTAAAATAAGTTTGATTTACGAGACTTTTGATACATTCAGTAAATACATTATTTGAGTATAAATACACTATCACTATTCGAGCACGAAAGACACCATTGTACTCCAGCCTTTGGAATCTTTTTCAAACTATATGTAGAAAATATTGGATTTTCTAGAAAACACGTTCAGTTATTTTTACTAAAGGACATACAAATTTCAGTACAAAAACGCTTATGAACTCACCAACTTAATTGTTGACATTTTTTTTCAAAACTACTTGTATTTCTCAGGGAATCAGTAATACAGGTAACCATCAGCTTTTGGAGAAGGAACGCTAAGGCGTCTATTATCAAAACATTTTAAATCATCATATTTGTAATATTCTTTTGAAACATATATTATACGCAACAATGTAAGTTTTTATTATATTTATGATGGTTGTGTTTACTTTCTTTACAATATTCAACTGTTATGATACTACGTGAAGTCATCCGCCCCCGAATGTTTCCGCCATTCTGGTTTGGGGGTGTGACATTGAGCATGGCATGCTCTTGATCAAATAAGTCGTCCTTTCAGACCCAATGAGGGGTCTTGAGATATAAAAATGAGATCTTGATGCTTAGTTCTTCCCCATGCATGCTCTAGAAGGTCTTTAGGTGTTAAGAAGTTGGGATTGTTTGTATTAAGCACTTAATGGGCATGAAAAGTCATAGATTTGGAAACTTTATGACTCTCAGTGGTATTTTGGCCTTGGATCTGCATTTGGATGTAAAAAGTCGAAGTATTAAGCTCTTAAGTGGTTAAGAAGGAAACATGTGTGTATGGTGGGCATACCAAATGGTACGTTGCGTGTACGTAGGCTGAGCCCTAATTCCTCAGACCACGAGTACGGCCCCCGTACATCCAAAGTACGCCCCACGTACGAGGCCTGAATTGACTCGGTTGATTTTGTTGATTTTGACTGGTTTTGACCACAGGTATTTTGGGAAAATTGTTATTAATTTAGAATGAGAAATGTTTTGATGATTAGGAGTCGGGTAGAGTCGGTTGCCGGAACAGGGATTCATTCAGACTGTATTCAGACTGAGAGGTGAGTTTTCCTTAATGTACCCGTGGGTCGAAGGCACTAATGTCGGCCCACTAGATTTTTTATCCTGGTTAGGATAGTGTTATGCTAGTTTGTAGCTGTTTAGTAGATTCGTATGATTATCTATATTTGATGGCTTTGTGTTATGTTTATCTGTTTCATATGTCGACATATTGTGTTGGGTTGAGGCGGTCATGCTTTGTGTTATAGGCCAAGACACCCGGGGACGAACAGATAGGCTGTAGGACCTACAAGGCGGTCCATTCAGGTCGGCAGCCCGTAGAGCGGTCTGGATAGTTTGTAGGCCTTGTGAGGCGGTCCAGTCACGTCGAAGGCTCGTAGAGCAGTCCAGAGAGGTTGTAGGCCCTGCGAGGTGGTCCATTCAAGCTGGTTGCTCATATTTGTATGCTTGTTTTTTATATGGTGTGTTGGTACTTTAGGGGAACTCACTAAGCTTTGGCTTATAGTTTTAGTTTATGGTTTCAGGTACCTCAGAGGATCGTGGGAAAGCGAAGGCGTGATCGTGCACATCTTCCTATTTTATGTCACTAGGTCTTAGGGAAACTCTGATTTTGAAATAATGCTTTTGAAACAATGACTCTTTTTGTCAACAATGTTGGTTAATGGTTGGTTTTGAAAATTTTAAATTCTTTGAATTTTTTGGAGTCTTATGTGTAGGATAGACCTATCACTAATCCCAATGAATATTGAAAGCTCTATCAAATAAGGATCAGCCAGGAAAGACAATTGGGAGGCATGATTATTTCGACATATAGCTTTTCTAAAATCCAAAAACCAAGCCAACGTGACCATTCTAGACACCTTTCTCGTAAGTATATTGATCAGTATTATTACTGGGATTACTAAAAAATCATTATTTACATGTTCATAAAAACGACTATGAACATAAATACAAGTTACATTTATAGATTAGTAAGTGTAGCCTAACTTACAGAGAGTTTCTAGCGAAACCGGGATTATGCGAGCAGAACCCTGACCCGAGAGCTTCTAATCGTCGTCTCTTAGATGTCGCAGGGTCTCGCTAAAGTAGTCAGGAATTAGGGAGTAAATGGTTAAAAACTAGAAAGTATCCTATACAGAAAAGGAGAAAGGGTATGCAAAAACTAACTGCAAATTGAAAATATTTATAGGTTGGGAAGGGGTGTTCGCCGCGTACCAGGCCGGAATTGATGACATGGCGAGCAACGACTTGTGACATGTGTCGAAATCTGGGTGGTCTGTGAGGCGCACCACGCAAGTTGTCGGGGCGAGCGTCTGCGTGCAGAAATTTATGTTTTCTTAAAAATTGCATAACTTCTTTGTACGAGCTCGATTTTCAACGCGATGTATATCCACGCGTAGCTATCGACGAGATTTGAAACTTTCATTTAGACTCTGTCAGCTAATTTTGAATTTATTTTTAAAGTATGTTTTTTACAGGATTAAACTGTTAAAGCTCGTGTAAAAATCATAACTCTCTCGTACGATATCCATTCTCAACTATCTTTAAATCGATGGATAGGTATGGACGAGATCTTCGACTCTCGTTTAAATTTTTTTTCCTAAAAATCGGCCGATCTTAATTTAAAGTTCTGTGCCGTGCACTGGTATGCTGAAACTTCTAAAAATCATAACTTCCTCATACGAAGTCAGATTTGGGTGTTCAAACTATGTGCGCTCTCGCTTTTACGATTACTAAGACTTTAGTTTAGATTAATAAGTTTAATAAGTAATCTATCTCCAAATCGAATTTATAATAATCGTTTTATATTACAATCTATAGTAATGGTAAAAAAGGGGTGTTACAACTCTACCCTACTTACAAGGATTTCGTCCCCGAAATCTAACTAAATAAATCTGGGTAGTTGCTCCTTTTCTCTTCTTCTGGCTCTCAGGTCCATTCTGATCCTTTTCGGTGCTGCCCCTAGACTTTCACCAGACTGGTTACCTTATTGTGTAAGGTATTTATTTTCTTATCCGGGATTGCTACCGGTCTTTCTACGTTTTTCAGGCGCTCTTCTATGTGAATGTCCTCCAAAGGCACAATTATGGATTCATCCGTAACGCACTTCCTTAATTAGGACGCAAGAAAAGTGTTGTGAATATGACTGAGTTCTTCTAGCAGATCCAGATGGTAGGAAACATTGCCTACTTTAGCAATAACTCTAAAAGGTCTGATATATCTTGGGCCTAACTTTCCCCTTTTTTGGAACCGAATGACACCTTTCCATGGAGAAACCTTGAGTAATAAGAGATCTCCAACTAGGAACTCAAGATCTGACCTCCGTCGATCTGCATAACTCTTTTGTCCACTCTATGTAGTCTGCAGTCTTTCTCATCATTGTTGGATAAGTTTGGTAGTCTTAATCATGACGTTGGTGCTTCCCGTGACTTGCTGGCCAATTTTTCCCCATCATATTGGTGTCCGACACTTTTTTCCATAAAGAATCTCGAAGGGAGGTCTACCAATACTGGAATGGTAACTGTTGTTGTACGTGAATTCTGCCAACGGTAGATAAGTATCCCATCTTCCACCAAAATCTAACACGTATGCTCACAGCATGTCTTCAAGGGTTTGTATCTTCCTTTCACTCTGCCCATCGGTTTGAGGGTGATAAGTTGTGCTGATTGCAATCGCGTCCCCAGCTCATCATCGAACTTCCTGTAAAACCAAGAAGTGAAATGGACATCTTTGTCAGAGATTATCGAGACTACTACTCCGTGCCGAGAGACTATTTTCCTTGACATATATCTATGCAATCCTTTTAGCCAAGGAGCTTTCCTAAATACGCACGAAGTGAGCACTCTTGGTTAATCTATCCACTATCACCCAGATAGTGTCTACTCCCCGAGGAGTCTTTGGTAGCTTGGTGATAAATTCCATTGTTTTCTCCCCACTTCCACATCGGGATATCAAGAGGTTGCAATTTTCCATGAGGCATCTAGTGTTTGGTCTTGACCTTCCGACAAGTCAAACTCCTCTCGACATACCATACTACATGTATCTTCATAAAGGGCCACCAGTAACTTTTTCTGAGGTCCCTGTACATTTTCGTAGCTCCTGGAGGAATTGAGAACTTGGACTTGTGCGCTTCTTCCATCAGTATTTGTCGAGCTCCACCTGAGTATGGGACCCAAACTCTGCCATGCAGAGTCAACAACCCAAGGGTATCTATGTCAAAAGCTAAGATTTTCCCAACGATTCTCCCGCTTTTCCGGTTCTCTTCCTTGACTACTTCACTCTAGGCTTGATTGATCATCTCTAGCACAGGAGTGATCACTATCATCCTTAAGAAGACGCCCTTCATTGGCGTACTAGTAATTTTTCAACTAAATGCATCAGCTACTACGTTGGCCTTACGTGGATGGTAAACGATTTCATAGTCGTAGTCTTTTACTATATCCACCCATCGATGTTGTCTCATGTTCAAGCTGGGTTGATCCATTAGGTATCTTAGGCTTTTGTGGTCCGTGTAGACGGTGTATCGTACTCCATACAAGTAATACCTCCAAATATTGAGAGCAAAGACCACTGATCCTAGCTTAAGATCGTGTGTTGGATAATTAGCCTAATGAGGCTTCAACTGTCTTGAGGCATATGCGATTACTCGAACTCAATGCATGACGACGACTCTGAAACCTAGGATGGATGCATCGCAGTAAGTTATTATGTCAGCGACACCTTCAAGAAGGGTTAACACTGGAGCCTCGCATATTTTTGTACTCAATGTTTCAAACGACACTTGTTGCTCAGGACCCTAATGAAAAGCAACTATTTTTTTCGTTAAAAGGGTCATTGATACTGCAATTTTGGAAAAGTCTTGAATAAATATTCTATAATACACTGCTAATCCCAGAAAGCTTCAAATTTATGAGGGGGGTAGTAGGGACCGGCCATCACATTATTGCCTTAATCTTGGATGGGTCTACTAAAATACCATCTTGGTTGATAAGATGCCCAAGGAATTGAACAACTCTTAACCAAAACTAGAATTTGAGAACTTCTCATACAACTTCTCCCTTCTTAGAACCTTGAGTACTTCTCTTAGACATTCCTTATGCTGCTCTTGAGTCTTTGAAAAGACTACGATATCATCGATAAACATGATTAACGGTCGATCAAGCATAGGTCTACATACTTGGTTCATTAAGTCGATGAATACGGCTGGTGCATTAGTGAGCCCGAAAGGAATCACCACAAACGCATAGTTGCCATACCGAGTTCTAAAGGTCATCTTTGGTATATATTCCTCTCTTACTTTCATTTGGTGGTATCAGGAACATAGATCTATCTTAGAAAACCACGATGCTCCAGGAGCTGATCGGGCAAGTCGTCAATCATGGGCAATGGGTAATGATTTTTAATTGTGAGTTTGTTAAGTTCTATGTGTTCGATGCATATTCTATCCGATCTATCTTTCTTCTAAACAAACAACATCGGTTCTCCCCATGGAGAACTGCTAGGTCGAATGAATCCCTTGCCATCAACTCTTAAAGTTGATTAGACAATTCTTGCATCTCTGGGGTGCGAGACAATAATGTGCATTTGTTACAAGTGCCGCACTGGGAACTAAGTCGATCCAAAATTCTACTTGACGTTATGGAGCTACACCAGGTAAGCCTTTAGGAAACACATCAGGGAATTCACAAACTACCGGTACTTCCGAAATGGTTTTCTTCTTCTCCTATCGAGTGTCGATCACATATGCCAATAATCCCTCACAACCATGTTGTAGGTATTTTCTGGCCCTTACGGTGGAACAAAACGTTGAACCCTCGTCCCAGATGGTTAGTTCTCCCTTACTTGGAGTCTGAACCCTTACCACCTTCCACCTACAAATGATTAGGACTTCGAGTGGTCCAACCAGTCCATTCTTACTATTACGTTCATTTCTCACATAGGGATGGGGATAAGATTTATCGGGAAACTATCGTCGTATATTCTCAAGGTACAACTACGGTAAACCTTTGACGCCTTAATGGTTCGATTATCAGCTATTTCTACTCTTAAAGGATTATGTAAATCTCCTATGGTATTATCAAATCTTTTGATAAACTTAAGTGATACGAAGAATGACTTGTTCCTGAATCGAATAATACTAAAGTAGGCATGAAGTTTACTAGAAATGTACTGACTACGACGTCGGGTGCCTCCTTAGCTTCTTTTGCCGTGAGCTGAAAGGCTCTCCCTTAGCCTTTGGGGCTTTAGGTTTACCCTGGCATCCATCGGTTGTCCTCAGGGTTGCAGGTGTTGGAGCTTGAATTGCACCTGATACTTCAAAAGTGGGCACTCGGCCTTGAAGTGACCTAACTGGTTGCAACTGAAATAGACGTGCATGTTCTGTTTGCAGTCCCTAGCATAATGCTCTTCCTTACCACACTTGTCGCATCCTAATCCTGTTCGACACAAACCATTGTGAAACTTCCCTCACTTGTTGCAAGTACGTCCCTTCTGACCTCCAAACCTTGAACCGGTGGATTTGAACTTCTTGTCCACGGGCTGTGATAGAGTCAGAGTCTGCCTTTTCTCCTTCGTCTGAGTTTTTAACTCAATCTCTCTCCTCTTAGCATGCTCTTGCATCTCTGTCAGAGTATTGTATCGATTATTCGACACAAACTCCCTGATATCAGCCTTGAGCATACTTACGTATCTAGACATCTTCACTTGTTTCGAGGATATACACTTGGGGCAGAACAATGCTCTTTCCATGAACATTTTGGTGATCTCCGTTACCATTTCAGTTTTCTGTATGAGCGACAAGAATTCTTGAGCTAGTCGCTCTCTTTCCACTAGTGGGACATATTCTTCCATGAACTTCTCCACAAACTATTCACGTGTTATCAAGTTCTTCTTTGCTGGTGAGTAATCCTTTGTGACAAAGTTCCAACAGTCTTTCACTCCATGACGGAGGAGATTTTGTGCATACCTAAACTTTAGGTTAGCTGGAAAAGCACAAGTATAGAAGAATCCTTCCATGTCTGAGATCCATCTCATTGCAGCAATTGGATCTCTAACACCATCAAACACTAGGGGCTTGGTGTTATTGAACTCTTGATAAGGCATTTCCTTATCTCCAGGCGAGGCTGTAGCAACAACAACAACAATACTTGCAATGGCAACATACCTTTTGTTAAACAACACAATTAGTTTGATTTTGATAGTTCCAAACAATTATGGGATCATCTCTCTTACAATTGCTGCTACTGTTGGTTCAATCCAGTTGCATATGTCAGACTCGCACGAACCCTACCCATCTGATCCAGAACCAATACCGCTTGCTCGAGTGATCATTAACATGCTAAAGATGGAAATGGGAATAGTTTAGTATGAATTTAATGAGTTATATAGAGATAACATTCAATCCTTTCCAATTCCTCAGTAACTGTGCGACTTTCATTGGTTCATGTATGGATCCTATGCTTCTGGTAGTACGGGCCCATACTACCTACCACACCTATCCATACTAGATCTATGAATTGTTCCAAGGTTCCTAAGTCACCACATACCTAGTGATATAAGGACCTAACTACTCGTTTTCCTAGACTTTTCTCTAGGGTTTCTTCCATCCGAGTTATTGTATTGTAGGAAGTATTCGTAATATCAGATAGTCGCCCTATGTATGCAAGTTATACATAATCCAGGATTGGATAGAGAGTCGAATAATTATTTCTACCCTAATCCCACAACCAAACGAGGAACAAGAAGTAAGGTTGAACTAAACATTCTAAGGCTATAGAATCTTAATTATGTAAAACTCTAAAGCATACACTTAGTCATTATATGATATCAGTCCACGCTTCAAGTAGCACACAAAAGCAATCCTTAAGGTTACAAGGCATCCTAAATATCAGGCAATTCTAACTTATAATTCCGAAAAATATCCTTAGCCCTACGCTAGCATGCATTTCTAACAGATCATATATCAGCAGATAATAACAGTATGGATATTTTGGGAATCAATTTCCTTTCCGAGTTCTGCCTGACTGTACACATCGCATCTTTCTCCTTTCGTATCATTTCTTTTATAAAAGAAAAGATTTGTTAAGAGATTCAGATCCTTAGTTTGATTCTGGAATCACATGAGCGTTCATCTAATTCTCTCAATTAGGGCTCTGATACCAACTGGTAACACCCCCATTTTCATAGGAAAAGTTTTCACTTTATTTATCCAAATTATAAGTCTTACACATGTTATATTACATATTTAATTATAACAGTGAGTTTTAGCGGAAGTCTTAAATATTATTCATTGCCTTCGATAAAAGTATAGTCATCCGGGAGCCTTTCCTCAATCCGAAGAGCAACCTGCAAAGCAGTTAATCAACAACTATAAGCCGAGGCTTAGTGAATTCCTTCAAAATACCACATACCACAACATATATACAATTCATACACGTATTATCCTTCAACATATAGTTGGTTAGCGCTATATATCCTTCAGTACGTGGCTGTTCTGCTTCCCATTGGCCTTTAACATAAAGCTAGTCTACCCGAGTCTATTAGCCTTCAACACGAAGTTGGTCTGCCCTTAACTTTGTATATACATATCAACATATAGCAAAAGTCCATATAACAGGCAACTAACTATCCTAGTCAAATTTCCTAAGTGCATATTACAGGGTAACTATATCCTAACACACAGAGGATACATGCTGGAGTATAAAATATAATGAGAAGAACTCACCTTGACAGTTTATCTAATGGTTAACAGTTAACCGAGTGATCCAACTGGCAAGTACGCGCCTAATAGGTGTTAACCTATAATACTAGAGCTTATCGGTCCCTAGGGCAATTTGGTAATGTAGGCAAGACCTATCACTAATCCCAATGAATACCGATAACTCTATCAAATAAGGATCAGGCAGGCATGACAGTTGGGAGGCAGGATCATTTCGGCATATAGCTTTTCTGAAATCCAACAACCAAGCTAACATGACCATTCTAGACTCATCTCCCGTAAGTAGATTGATCAGAATTATTACTGGGATTACTGATAAATCTTTATTTACATATTCATAACAACGACTACGAATATAAAAACAAGTTACACTTATAGCATAGTATGTGTAGCCTAGTTATAGAGAGTTTTTAGCAAAACCGGGATTATGCGGGCATAACTCTGACCCAATAGCTTCTAATTGTTGTCTTTTCGATGTTGTATGGTCTCGCTAAAGTAGCAGGGAACTAGGGAGTAAAGGGCTAGAAACAAGAAAGTATCCTAGAGAGAAAAGGAGAACATGATGGGTTTTGAGCATTCTAACACTCCTATGGTGTACATGCAACCCTAGAAACCTTGGATCTATGTTTTCTCTAATATACATGCAAATAAGAATTTTCCAAGGTTCTCATCCTAACTACCATGGCATGGGGTACTTGTAATATAAAAAAACTAGTAGAATGACATACCTTTGTAGTTGCTTGGATTCCTTAAGACCTTGTGAGCCTAGCACCCCAATGTGATGCCTCAAATGTTTCACACAACATCACAACTCTTGGATTAACTTGAGAGCAGAACACTTTCACTCAAAAATTGGCTAGCCCTCTTGTTCTTGTCTTAGTAGCCGATTTTTCTTGCCATGAGGTTCCTTTTATAGTGTGTCACATGTAGGGTTACACCATGTAAACCCTAATATGTATGGCTTTTCATTTTCCCCATGATCCATGGGTTTTAACCTCCATGGAGCATCCATGGAGCACCCAATGGGTCCTAGCCCAATCTAGTGAATCATGAACCATAAGCCCACTATATAAGAATGAAAGATTTACATAATCAATCCTCATATATTTAATTAGTCTCTTTTGATCACAAAATTAGTTCCAAATTAATTCTTGATCAATACTAATTAAATAATATGATTTCATATTAATATATATTATAATATATTAACAAATCATAAGTATCCTTATTCTCATTTTGTCTATCCAATTGTTGAGATGTCATGCAACCCAAATGGACCATGCCAAGTCGGGTCAAGTACATACCAAATATAGTTATGGACTTAGACACCTTATCCAACAGTCTCCCACTTGGATAAGTCTAATAATTGTAGTTACAAGTATAACTTCAAGAACCAACCAGCAATCATAGCTCTTTCAAAGTCTCGCGAAACTAAGATGATGATGCACCATTTAAGATAAGTGATCATATAATCCTCTGTTCTAGATATCAGCTGGACAAATACATGGAACAACGTTGTACTTATTGTCCAGCAGTTTGTCTCCCGATTTCCGATTTGTTTGACATAGAACTAAACTGAACACATCAATTTGGTTCTGTCCGGGCCCAGCACATAGGTCAAAACAAAATAATCGAGGGGCCCAGATATCGCTTTTAATCCTCCAAGGACTAAAAGAAACAGATAAACTTCGAATCATATGCTTGTACTAACTACTTGTTGAATCATACACAAAAGCACGTTTTATAACATCGAGTTACCGATGCGTTTTCGTACAATCAATGCACAACCAACTCATAATCAACAACTCATATCTCTAGGTTTGAAGACTTATATGATATTACCGTCTCACGATCACTCGAGATAAATTCCATGAAGTGATACAAGTGAGCGTGGGTTGAATCCAATACTCAGAACTTATGAGCACTCATGAATGTTGTAGCAACTTTTTCTATGTCTAACACCTTAGGCATCTACAAACCCAATTCATGACAGTCTTGATTCATACTTACTTCCAACATATGACTGACTGTGGAGAGTTTGAATAAAGTAATTATTCTGGAGTCAAAACATGCAAAATTGAAACAATAGTAGACAATTGACACAAGATAGCAACACTTTACTTATAAATAAACAACAACTTTTTTTTAATCATCAAATGTCAATTACATTTTACAAGTTTCAGAAAAACTATCTGATCTGTAAAACTAATATCATCCTTCAGCCCGATGCGCCTCGCATGCTACAAATGCTTAGCCCTACACAGTCCCTTCGTGAGGGGATCTGCTGGGTTCTCATCCGATGATACCCTCTTTACCACGAGGAGTCCTTCTTCTATCCGATGTCTAATGAAGTGGTATTTTCTGTCGATGTGCCTGGATCTGTCGTGATCCCTTGTTTCCTTAGCTAAGGCAACTGCACCCTTGTTATCACATAAAATCTCCATAGGCTCCTTAATAGCTGGTACAACTCCAAGGTCTCCAATGAAGTTCTTTAGCCATATTGCCTCCTTTTCTGTCTTGCTTGCTGCTATGTACTCTAATTCGCAAGTTGAATCAGCTACTGTTTCCTGTTTGGAACTTTTCCAAGTAATTGCTCCTCCATTTAGGGTAAATACCCAGCCCGACTGAGAGCGGAAATTATCCCTATCAGTCTGGAAACCAGCATCACTATACCCCTCTACTCTCAAGTCAGCACTCCTACTAAGGGTAAGGACCCAGTCCCTAGTCCTCCGTAGGTACTTGAGAATATTCTTCACCGCAGTCCAGTGACCCTTGCCCAGATTCCCTTGATATCTGCTGACCATGCTCAAAGCAAAGGCCACATCAGGGCGAGTACAAGTCATAGCATACATGATCGAGCCTACAGTGGAAGCATACGGCACTCGACTCATCTCAGCTATCTCAGCCTCTATACTCTGGCTCTGAGTCTTACTCAGTTTGGCGTTGCTCTGGATTGGTAAGTCACCTTTCTTGGAATCCTGCATGCTGAACCTTTTCAGTACCTTATCCAAGTAGATACTTTGACTAAGTCCAATTAGTCTCTTACTCCTGTCTCTCAATATCCTTATCCCTAGGATAGCAGCTTCTCCAAGGTCCTTCATAGCGAAACACTTCCCAAGCCAGGACTTAACTCCATGCAGGGTTGGGATGTCATTTCCTATGAGTAGTATGTCATCCACATACAATACCAAAAAGCTAACTATACTCCCACTAGCCTTAACATATACACAGGACTCATCTTCGCTCCTTGAAAAGCTAAACTCTTTGACTTTCTCATAAACACAAAGATTCCATCTGCGAGATGCTTGTTTCAATCCATGGATGGATTTCTCAAGCTTACACACTCTATTAGGGTGCTTTGCATCAACAAAACCCTCTGGCTGACACATGTAAACATCCTCAGCTAACTTTCCATTAAGGAAAGCGGTTTTGACATCCATTTTCCATATTTCATAATCATGAAATGCAGCTATGGCTAGCAAAACCCTAATAGACTTAATCTTCGCTACTGGTGAGAAGGTCTCATCATAGTTAACTCCCGGAGTTTGAGTAAAGCCCTTCGCAACCAGTCGCGCTTTGTAAGTGTGTACATTCCCATCCATGTCGATCTTCTTCTTGAAGATCCATTTGCACCCGACCGTCTTACGACCCGGTACATTGTCAACCAAGTTCCAAACTTGATTGTCATACATGGACCAAATCTCGCTATCCATGGCCTCTTTCCATTTGGCATATTCAGGGCCTGCCATGGCTTCCTTAAAGCTGTTAGGTTCATCTAGATTTACCGGTGTACTGTCACTGATAAATGCATCACCTTCCGCAGTAATATGAAAACCATAGTAATGCTCAGGTAGATTCCTAACTCTTGTGGAACGCCTCAAAGGTATGGATTCATCAACAGGAGTTTCCTCCTCAGGTTGATCGCTAGGGTTTGAGGTTCCTTCACCACTTGACTCTTGAAGTTCTTCAAGGTCAATTTGCCTCCCACTGTTTCCTTGGTTTATAAACTCTCTCTCTCGAAAGACCCCTCTCCTTGGCACAAAGACCATATTCTCACTGGGGTTGTAGAAGAGGTAACCAAAAGAATTTTGTGGGTAGCCGATGAAAATACACCGCTCACTACGAGGTTCGAGCTTGTCCTGAGTCTCGCGTCTCACGAAAGCCTCGCAATCCCAAATCTTGATGTGGTCTAAATTGGGAACTGTCCCAGTCCACATCTCGTGAGGTGTTTTGGCAACCTTCTTGGTAGGGACTAGTTTAAGGATATGGGCGGCAGTCTCTAAGGCATACCCCCAAAATGAGATTGGTAATGAAGCTTGACTCATCATGGAACGAACCATGTCTAACAAGGTTTGATTGCGCCTCTCAGCCACACCATTAAGCTGTGGTGTTCTGGGAGGTGTCAATTTTGAAACAATTCCACATTCCTTAAGATAGTCAAGGAACTCTGTACTAAGATACTCTCCTCCTCGATCGGATAGAAGCATCTTAATGTTCCTGCCCAGCTGATTCTCCACTTCCTGTTTAAACTCTTTGAACTTTTCAAAGGTTTCTGACTTATGCTTGATTAAGTAGACATAACCATATCTACTGTAATCAACAGTAAAAGTCACATAGAAGTGGTTAGCATCCCTTGTGGCGGTTCTGAAGGGTCCACACACATCTGTGTGTATGAGGTCCAACAAACCTTCACCCCTAGCACAAGTATCAGGGAAGGGTGACTTTGTCATTTTTCCAAGCAAACAAGACTCGCAACTATCATCTGACTTTAAGTCAAATGACTCCAAGACTCCAGCCTTCTTGAGTTGGCCTATGCGCTTCTTGTTGACATGTCCAAGACAACAATGCCACAAGGATTCCTTATCCAAACTAGTGGAATAATCGATATACAACACATTATTTCCTAAGTTATCTACAACCGACACAGTTTCATATACACCATCAAAAGGTAATGCTTTAAAATAAAGAACATTATTATAAAAAGCATTAATACCACCACATTCATTATCAAATGAAAAAGTAAACCCTTGTTTGTACAAACCATGAAAGGAAATAATATTTCTCGCCATTTCAGACGAGTAACAACACTTATTCAAATCTAACACTAACCCACTACTTAGCAACAAAGAATAAACTCCAATCTTGGTAAAAGGTGAAGCTTTCCTATTCCCCATGATCAAGTTTATCTTTTCGTGCTCCACATCATCACTTTTTCTTAGGCCCTGTAAATCAGAACATATATGAATACCGCAACCTGTATCAAGAACCCAAGAAGTAGTATGTGGTGAGTTATTAGACAATATAGTGTAAATACATGCATGGGTAGGCTTGACCTTCCCATCCTTAACATCTTGTAGGTACTTGGGGCAGTTTCGTTTCTAGTGCCCCTTTTCCTGACAATAAAAGCATTGAGCTTCCTTTGGGTTGGCAGAAGGAGTGACAGAACCACCTTTGGTTCCACTTGAAGAGGAGTCATCAAAAGACTTTCCCTTGGCACCCTTCGAAGGGGTCTTCCTCTTCTTCCGTCTACTTCTCCCGATTTCCAGAACAGGGGGGGCGGTAGGAGTAGGAGTAGTAACAACCGATTTACCTTTAAGACCACTTTCGGCGGTCTTCGAAAGTCCTTGAAGTTTGCTGAGTGTGACCTCCTCCTTGTTCATGTGATAGGTCATTCGGAATTGATCATAACAAGTAGGTAAGGAGTGCAGTATGATATCAATAGCTAACTCCTCGGGGAAGTTCACATTCAACTTGAGCAAACGGTCCACAAACCTTTTCATTTTATGCATGTGGCCCGTGACGGATTCACCATCCTTCATTCGGGTTGTTATCATGGAAGAGATGATTTAATACCTCTCTTGACGAGCACTATGATGGTAGCAGTCCATCAGGTCCATGTGCATCTCAAAAGGGTAAAAGTCCTCAAAGGACTTATTGAGTTCAGCTGTCATTGTAGCCAACATGATACAAGCTACCTTGGTGACATCTCTCTCATGTGCCCTAAAGTCAGCGATCTCCTCTAGAGTAGCAGTGGACACATCAATTTTCTTCAGCTCCTTGTCGAGGACATATTCCTTGTCCTCGTAACGAGTGACCATCCTGATGTTCCTGATCCAATCATTAAAGTTTGAACCATCAAAGATGACTCTCCCACAAAGGTTCATGAGAGAGAAGGAGCCGGTAGGGTTTGAGCCAGAAGCAGCATTGTTGGAAGACATCTGAAAAGAAGAAAGACAAGTTTAGATTAGATATAGAATCCTTAATAAGACACCCAAATGCAATATTAAGGCTAGGACCCAACACAATACTTTATAACTTGGAAGAGGGATGCCGTAATCCAAGCTATAAAATATTTGAAGGTAGGCGAATGACGATTCACCAATTTCCACCATGAAAAACGAAATAAATTATTAGGTTTTAATTGGATTGAAACTCCTGGATCTTTTGAGATTCATTGAACTTTTCAATGGCATGTTTAAATCTCGATTGTGCCCTCTCAAGTTTGTGACTGGGATGTCGTGGATCACAAACAATGTGTGAATAACCATGCAAATTAACTTGGTACCCTTAATATTTATCACCTAACAGATGTGTCGGTTACCCACGTGCGCTCCACCGATCTATGATAAATATTAAGTCACCCTTTGCCACCCTTACTAGTCCATGTTAGTGTGTCGAATACCCAAACACGCTCCACCAACAACTTGGTAAGGTACAAAGTGTAATTTCATGGGTTAGCACCAATTTCATATTTTCCGAAAGTAACTAAGATTGGGAATTTATAAAAGGTTTAGTTACTTTATATTTATGATTATACTTTTAATGAGAATTATAGTCCTTGTCCTACCCATTCGGCTAACGACCCTCCACCAGTCAAGGAAGCGGTGGGTGAGAGTGGACACCCATTAAGCTGCCATTTTATAGGCAACAACCTTATACCCCCCTTATAGACCGGCTTCGTGAATGAGGCCTACTAACGGTAAGACTGACTTGATCTTATACATCTATATATATATATATATATATATATATATATATATATATTATTAACTTATAATACTATAAAGTATAAGGGTTGAATTTTAACTTTTAAAACTCTAGGGTTTGGAATTAAAGTTTTCTAAAGTGACTTTACAAATTCCAAAACTTGAGGGCAAGTTTTGAAACTATTCAAAACCTTTCATGTTCATAACTTATGGGTTTAATGGTTTATTAAAATGAAGACTCTTCATTTTATGTAACCTATGGTTCTTTAATGACAATTTAAAGAAGTGACTTTTGGTAATCCATAAGTTGAGGACAAATTATGAACTCCATCAATAACATTTAGATCAAGAATTATATCATCAAACAATTTGCAAATAATTCCTATGATCTTACTAAAACTCATAAGCATGAACATTCATATCAACTATTTCAAGAATCATATAAACATATATAAAACTTGAAAAAATGATAATAACCATTGAAAATGGATTAGCACAATCATTACACCATCAAAAACAAGTTTTATAAGTCCAAAACAGTTTAGGGTAATGATCCTAGTCCATTTCCAGCAGCAAAACTCGAAAAACTGCACACAGGGCCTCCTGCTCGCCGAGTGCAAGAACCTACTCGACGAGTAGAATGCATTTTCACTTGGACTCATCGAGTCCCCCATGCACTCAGCGAGTTCACTGAACAGTAAGCAGAATTTTCGACTTTTCAAGCATTTTGCATCAAGTATACAGAAAACAAACCTGGTCACTGATACCACTGATGGGTTTTGAGCATTCTAACACTCCTATGGTGTACATGCAACCCTAGAAACCTTGGATCTATGTTTTCTCTAATATACATGCAAATAAGAATTTTCCATGGTTCTCATCCTATCTAGCATGGCATGGGGTACTTGTAATATAAAAAAAACTAGTAGAATGACAAGCATTTGTAGTTGCTTGGATTCCTTAAGACCTTGTGAGCCTAGCACCCCAAAGGTGATGCCTCAAATGTTTCACACAACACCACAACTCTTGGCATAACTTGAGAGCAGAACACTTTCACTCAAAAATCGGCTAGCCCTCTTGTTCTTGTCTTAGTAGCCGATTTTGCTTGCTATGAGGTTCCTTTTATAGTGTCACATGTAGGGTTACACCATGTAAACCCTAATAGATCAGTACAGTGTGGCAACATCCTATACACCAAGATACATAACACAAACTAGTGGGCCAACATTGGTGCCTTCGACCCACGACTACTGCGAGGAAAACTCACCTGAATCGAAGAACCTGAAAACACCATGACACGCTCCCTTTCTGCACTTATTTTTCCCACAAACCTACTAGCACCAAAACATGGTAGAACCATAATCAACAGGCCAAAACCTTCAAGATGACCTAAGGTCAAACTGGTCAAAGTCAACGGTCAACCGCTCCTCACGACGTGATAATCTCTTTGTCACCTCGTGACCAGATAAATATAAAATAGTCGTAAGTCTTTAATCGTCACGACATGACAGGCACCTCGTCACTTCGTTAAAACTGGCACTTGGGCAGCTTAATGGATTAAGCCCTTAATCCATTAAGCCTTGAGCTCATCTCCTCCAAAAGGCTTCCTTACACCCCATAATCCATACGAATCGATGCTTTAAGGTCATGCATGCCCCATGCAAGTCTTGAGCCCAAAATTAGGTCACTTATGATGAAAACGAGGTTAAAACCTCAAGCATGGGGTCAAACTCCACCACACTTCAGATATAGCACAACTAGCCACCAAGGGACTCCAAGTACCATAAAGTTGCGAACTTTATGGAACCCCAACACTCTAACTAACCCAAACATGGATAATAATGCATAAAAGTGTGGATCTAGCAAAAAGGAATCGTAAAGCTTGAAGCTTGAATACTCACAAAGGTCCAAAGGAGTTTCTAGAAGATGATAATGAGGCTTATAAGTTGAATTTACGCTCTAAATATGATCCCTCCTTCAAGTCAACAAGACACCACCAAAGGATCAAGAACTCATAAATGGGGATAGGGTTTCATTTGAAATGAGTGGAGGCTGAAGAGGATACCCTACGACATGAGTTAAGGGACTTAAATATGGAAGAAACCCTAGAGTTCGTGGGCTTGGGCTGCAATCACTCTCACGGCATGGCCACTCTCTTGTCACGTCGTGACAGGCCTTCCCGGATACGTGCCACCTATTTAACTCGTCTCGTCGTGACCTCTCTATGGTCACATCGTGCCACCCAGTTTTCTTTGAAAACCATGCCTTTGACTCCTTAATGTCGTAAACCGATCCATTCTGGAAAATGGGTGTTACATGTGGCTAAGATGTATTGATGATCATCATACCATGTTTTACGGACATACCATTCATGACTGGTATCAATAAAAACCATATTTTTTTAGTAATTAAACGTCTGTTACGTAATGACGCATTGAACCATTTACAACGAAAAAGTACAAGTGAGTGACCATATAAATACTGCAACTCTATGATCTCCTCTAGTTAACCATAGAATGGTGTACCGTCTACTCCTAATGTAAGAATACCACTATTTTGAGTAGTACATCGGAGATCATGGCTATGCACGACAAATCGAACACCATTTACTATGCATGCAGTGTAAGAATATGCATTCAAAGGACCAAATACCAATGCCTTTAAATTGTTACAGTCTGTAGACATTTCTTTTTGGAGACGATAAATCCGTAAGGAAATATAAGATTGTACGTTTAAGTAATAATATAAATTAATTTTACATTATAAATAGATTATGTATTTACCTTTCTTTCGGACCATGAAGGAAATTCTGTTTTTAAATCATTTTCAGGAAATTTTGATTTGAATTCCCTAGATGTGGGACAAAACAATTAGAATAGTTAAAATATATTATAAAACTATCATAAATGTAGTTAATAGTGGTGCGTTTTGAGCATTCTAACACTCCTATGGTGTACATGCAACCCTATAAACCTTGGATCTATGTTTTCTCTAATATTCATGCAAATAAGAATTTTCCCAGGTTTACATCCTAACTAGCATGATATGGGGTACTTGTAACATAAAAACTAGTAGAATGACATACCTTTCTTGTAGCTTGGATTCCTTAAGACCTTGTGAGCCTAGCACCCCAAATGTGATGCCTCAAATGTTTCACACAACACCTACAACTCTTGGAATAACTTGAGAGTAGAACACCTTCACTCACAAAATCGGCTAGCCCTCTTGTTCTTCTCTTAGTGCCGATTTTGCTCCATATGAGGTTCTTTATATAGTGTTTCACATGTAGGGTTACACCATGTAAACCCTAATATGCATGGCTTTTCATTTCCCCCATGATCCATGGGTTTTACCCTCCATGGAGCATCCATGGAGCACCCAATGGATCCTAGCCCAATCTAGTGAATCATGAACCATAAGCCTAATATACAAGAATGAATGATTTACAAATCAATTCCCATATATTTAATTAGTCTCGTTTTGATCACAAAATTAATTCCAAATTAATTCTTGATCAATACTAATTAAATAATATGATTTCATATTAATATATTAGAACTTATAATATATTAACAAATCGTAAGTGTCCTTTTTCTTATTTTGTCTATCCAATAGTTGTGATGAAGATGAAACCCAAATGGACCATGCCAAGCCGGGTCAAGTACGTACTAAATATAGTTATGGAGTTAGACACCTTATCCACCAGTCTCCCACTTGGATAAGTCTAATAACTATATGTATGACTTCAAGAACCGAACACTAATCATAGCTCTTTCAAAGTCTCGTGGAACTGAGATGATGATGCACCATTTAAGATAAGTGATCATATAATCCTCTGTTCTAGATATCAGTCAGATAAATACATGGAGCAATGTCGTGCTTATTGTCTAGTAGTTTGTTTCCCGATTTCCGATTTGTTTGACATAGAACTAAACTGAACCCATCAATTTGGTTCTGACTGGGCCCGGTACATGGGTCAAAACAAAATCATCGAGGGGCCCAGATATCACTTCTAATCCTCCAAGGACTAGAAGGAACAAATAAACTTCGACTCATATGCTTGTTCTGCTACTTATTGAATCATACATAAAGGCACGTTTTATAACATCGAGTTACCAATGAGTTTTCGTATAATCAATGTATAACCAACTCATAGTCAACAACTCATATCTCTAGGTTTGAAGACTTATATGATATTACCGTCTCACGATCACTCGAGATGAATTCCATGAAGTGATACAAGTGAGCGTGGGTTGAATCCAATACTCAGAACTTATGAGTACTCATGAATGTTGTATCAACCATTTGCTATGTCTAGCACCTTAGACATCTACAAACCCAATTCATGATAGTCTTGATTCATATCTACTTCCAACATATGACTGACTGTGGAGAGTTTGAATAATCTAGTTATTCGGGAAGTCAAAACATGCAAAGCGAAACACAATAATAATATTAATCCTATATGGCCCCAAACACCTTTGAGAGTAAATAAAACGCCTTTTATTTAAACACCATATTGATTACTCATTATTCATTGTAAAATGTTTCGAATTATCAACCTAATACTTGAATTAAAACAATAGTCATGCCATGCTCCAAGCATGCACAATATGTTTATCTAAACAATAGTTCTGCCATACTCCAAGTATGCACACTATGTTTGTCCAAACAATAGTTATGCCATACTCTAAGTATGCACACTATGTTTGTCTATGATCCTTACTTTGTGAAATATACCACTTGAACATGATTCCAATGATGCTCATTTCACAATCCCAAATCCTTATCGTAAATGTAAGAATTCCGAATTCCTGCCACTTACTGAAATCTGTTAGATTCCAAACTTATATGCATCGATCCTCTTGTAATGACTATGCACAAATTCACAAAGACTTGTCAAAAGACATTACAGAGTACTCCAATGGAGATCAATTCCATGGAAACAAATTCTCAAATACAAAGTATATTCCTTTGAACATCCTTCTTGCATTAAGTTTTCTAATCTTACACAGATTTGATGAATAGCTTCCACCTATGAAACATTTCCATATTCCCATTCTGACTATCATTTTTGAATAAGAGTTGCCTCCTTTCAGAATATGTCAATATGGTCCTTTTCAAAATTAACACTATACTTCCAATTAGCCATGAATTGTCCATAAGCAACCAATCTTTGGTAAACCTCAGATTGTCCTCGACAATTGCTTAATCATTTTAGTCATATCCAGTTCTAGACCTTTTCCCCTCTTAATGCCCTAGGCATTTGGAAAATTTAGAAAGGATAAATATTATAGCACATGTAATTGATCCTATATCCGAAGCATATGGGACACGATTCATGATGTCTCACATAAAGACATGATCCTAGACCAGCCTTTTGCTACAATATGTTTTTGTTTGCCATGTTTTCATAATTCAACTATGAAGAGGGATGCCGTAATCATAATCGAATTTTGAGAACGCAATATATATAGAATTTGCTTATGTTGAACCATTCCAACAAAAATTCATATATATATCCTTGACTAAAGATGATTAAAATCTCAATCTAAGCTTTTAAAATTGAAATGAAGTATAATTTCCTCTCCCTTAATTATAGCAAAACAACTTTTCAAACCCTGCAAAGTACACTTTACAAGTTGAAACTTATGTTTCCTATAATTAACATTGCTAACTTGCAATACTTAACATAATAATCATGCTCCCACTAACATGATAATTATTATTAGCATAACACTTATGCTCCCACTGGCTTTGACATGTATCCAGAAATCAGTTGGACTTCTAGAAATCAATACTTTATTGACTTTCTTTCCAAAGTTCAGATTTCTGATACGAGATTCTTTGATAAGATTTTATCAAAATCATACACCTTTCTTTAGATAGGTCACATGTGTGTCTAAGCAATTTTAGAACTATGAAAAGGGATGCCATAATCATAATCTCAATTGTTTAGACCTTTGCCATTTCTCACAAGTCCATTTTAGTGTGTCGGTTACCCACACACGCTCCAATAACGACTTTGAGAATGCAAATATCACAATTGCTATCTACTTAAAAACTACTTAGTGAAAGCGTTTCTTCACCATCATTTTCATGAATCGGAGAGAAACCTTATGACACTTAGATTTTATGGTGTATGTGTTCCTATCCATGTGAATTTGTCAAAACCATAATCAGCAGACAAGGTTAGTGACAAATTCAAACTCATATGGACTGAACTTGCTCATTCTTAATTTCTTGCCACCTGGTAGCACAAGGGCCTACCATTGCTTCCAGGTTGTTATGCAACCAATTGAGAACTCTCAGAACTCATATGCAAAGCCAACTTTAATTGGAATGGGCATAAAACTATAATATGTCAACACGATAGGCTATAAACCTCAAGTCGTGTGCTAGTGATAAATTACAGGTTTTTATTCTTGATTAGTTCTTGAACCTTTTCAAGATCTTTAAGACTCCCACTGTCCTCTTGACATATAAGACTCTCTTGCCAAGAACCATTCCTTGACAAACAAATATTCAAGAGATAGTGCGGATTCTTATCAAGACAAACACTTCACACAGTTGGCCTTAGTTGGTCTTTGTTTTGTCCAAAACATCACAACTTGCCAATTTCAAATGTACAAGAGTAGAAAACATTTTACTCTACATTTGACAATTGTTTGTAAACCTTCTTTAAGATATGTCACTTAAGTTACAATCTTAGAGTATGACTCTAAGAATTGTTTTGGAACGAAGTATGACTCATCTTCTTGATTTAACCATTTCAATAATTCATGATTCCTCTTCTTAGCCATAGGAATGTACAAAGATGTCCTCAGAGAATCAATTGTGATATGGTTTCTTAATCATTAAGATAATCATAAAACAAGATACTCAAGTACTCTCCCATCTCTTCAGATTGGAGAAACTTTTATCTTTTTGCCTAATTTGATTCTTCTCATTCGTTCTTCCATACATTGAAACTTTTCCAATGTTTCATAATTATACTTAAACTTGTAAGTATAACCATATTTACTAAACTTTAGTAAATCATGACGAATAGTCTTATCGATCTTTCTGGTGGACTTGACCAGTGCACAAGAATGTGTACTCGATCCCTTAGTCCTTCACTTGACTCACATATACATGTGAACAAGGAATTAGTCTTAATTTTCCAAAGATGAAAATTCTCATTCAGCATACAACACAACTTGCATGATTCCAAGTTTCTGTCCAATTGAAAGTTGGGTGACGAGAATCTTTCCTTATTTAGTAATTTTAGACACTACCACAAACGAAAGAATCAAATCCATTTTCCAATATTGCTATCAACGGAATCATATAAACAACAATTTCCCACAAATTCCATTGTAAGGATACTTAAAATAAATAAGAATTTTCTTTTATTTTTTAAAACTTGCGGAAAATTTTATCCTTACAATGCGAATGCATATGAAAACAATGTTGTTATCTATTCCTAAGCAATCTATCATAACTCTTAAGCAGCATCTCAAAATTCTGATCTTCACGATCAGAATCAGCTTTTACTCTTCCTTTAAGCTTCTTCTCCTTTCTTTGATTCTACAAAACATCAAAATGTGACCTAGTCACATCATATATTAGGAATCTCCAAATAGGAACTTAATAGAGTTAGATAGTGGTCTTTACCCGAAGTAGAGTCAAACTTTTTGACTTTACCATCCTCATGATCTTTCAGGTAAATAGGGCAGCTTTGCAACCAATGCCCCTTCCTTTGGCAAAAGAAACATATGGACTCTTTGGGAATGGTACACGGGACTATCTCAGACTTAGCCTTTCTCTTTACCATTTGGTCAACCGAGTTGACTATGGCGGATCCCTTTCCATTGGGAAGAGAAAGCTTTTCTGGATTTCCAATGTTACCATTGTCAATGTCCATGGAAGTTTGGGAAGTCGATCTTCCAATCAAATTTACTTTACCAGTGCTCCAAATCATTGTTGATTCAGCAGCATCAAGAAACTAGGTAAGATCTTTAAGGGTCATGTTAAGGTCTGTCAGATAGTAGTCCTAAAGGAACTCACTATGTGACTTAGGAAGTGATTGAAGAGCCTAGTCAACAACAAATTTCCTGAAGACTTTGACACCCAACTCTCCCGGCTTTTCAATATGGGACTTCGGTGTTGTTTGTTTTTTCGAAGCGAAAATTCATGAAGTCTGCGGACCACCTCTGCAATCCTCTGTAGTAGAAGAGGTGGAACAAACGGCTGCAGTCTATAATAAGAAGCATGTTTGATTTTTTAACATCTGCAGACTGTTGCAGTAAACTGAAATTTAAATAAACTAATTTTATAAACTGAAAATAGTTCTCAACACCGAAATTTAATAATTCTAGTCTTAAAACATTAAAATAATAATAAAAAAACATGTAAAAACAAAAACATAAAACTTTTTTTTTAAAAAAAACTTAAAAAAATGTAAAATAAGCTAATAGTTTTATTCTAGAAAAAAAACTAATTTTAAAAAACATTAAAAAAGAAAATAATAAAAAAAATTAAAAAAATAATGCAAACGATGTCTAAAAAGTTCGTAAAAAATTACACACGTTAAAAAAGATGCAACTGAAATTGAAAATATTATTAATAGAAACGGTAAAAAAAATTAAAAAAATCAAGTTAAAAAAAATCGTGGAAACTATAAAAATAAATTGTATCACATCCGTAAATAAAAATTTAAGAAAATAAAAGTTTAAAAAAAAGTTAAAAAAAATAAGTTATACAAAAATTTTTAAAAAAACACTTGAAAAAAATGAAAGCTGAAGAGGTTAGAAGAGGCAAGTCAAGTGCTGCGCCACGCAGCACACGCGCAGAGGTTTTGTAGTCTGAAGCCTTCCAAAAAACAAACTGCTGCGAGAGGGAAAGTGTTGCACGTGTGCTGTGCCGCGTACCAATAAGTGGTTTATAGAGGTTTTTATAAAAAAACAAACAGCACCTTCATCTCCAAGATGTGAGCACACATAGACTTTGCTTGCCAATAGGGCTTGAGTAACCTTGAACATTTCAAGAACTTGTGGGTTAGGGATAATAACTGGAGGAGGTGGAGGAAGAGAAGTATGATTTCCATGATCCAACCACGGGACATCATCTTCATTAGGAAAACTTGTTTCAAGAGATTTGAGAAGATCATAGTTGTCTGAACCAGACATCTATAATGGGAGAAATTCAAGTTAGTTGATTTAAGTCCTTAATATAACACCCAATATGAAATATTAAGGCTAGTACCCAACACAATATTTTATAACTTGGAAGAGGGATGTTGTAATCCAAGCTACAAAATATTTGAAGGTATGCGAATGACGATTCACCAGTTTCCACCATGAAAAACGAAATGGGAATTAGGTTTTAATTGGATAGAAACTCCTAGATCTTTTGAGATTCATTGAACTTTTCAATGGCGTGTTTAAATCTCGATTGTGCCCTCTCAAGTTTGTGACTGGGATGCCGAGGATCACAAACAAGGTGTGAATAACCATGTAAATTAACTTGGTACCCTTAATTTTTTCACCTAATCGATCTGTCGGTTACCTACATGCGCTCCACTGATATATGTAAACATTAAGTCACCCTTTTCCACTCTTACTAATCCATGTTAGTGTGTCGCTTACCCACACACGCTCCACCAACGACTTGGTAAGGTATAAAGTGCAATTTCATGGGTTAGCACCAAATTCACATTTTCCTAAGTAACTAAGATTGGGAATTTATAAGTGTTTAGTTACTTAGTATTTATCATTATACTTTTAATTAAGAATTATAGTCCTTGTCCTACCCGTTCGGCTAACGACCCTCCACCAGTCAAGGAAGCGGTGGGTGAGAGTGGACACCCATTAAGCTGCCATTTTATAGGCAACAACCTTATACCCCCCCTTATAGACCGGCTTCGTGAATGAGGCCTACTAACGGTAAAACTGACTTGCTCTTATATATATATATATATATATATATATATATATATATATATATATATATATATATATATATATATTATTAACTTATAATATTATAAAGTATAAGGGTTGAATTTTAACTTTTAAAACTCTAGGGTTTGGAATTAAAGTGTGTATGAGACTTTACAAATTCCAAAACTTGAGGGAAAGTTTTGAACAATTCAAAAACCTTTTGGATTTTCATAACTTATGAGTTTAATTAAGGTTTTTAAAAAACTTTAATGAACAGACTCTTAAACATCCATAACTTGAGGACAAGTTATGGAGTCCATAAAACTATTTATGAGAAAGACTCTTCAATTATGTAACTTATGAGTTTTTAATGGATCTTTAAAAGAAAATGACTTTTGGTAATCCATAACTTGAGGACAAATTAAGGACTCCATAAAAAAACATTTAGATCAAGAATTAACTAACAAACAATTTGCAAATAATTCCTATGATCTACCAAAAGTCATAAGTGTATGAACAATCATATCAACAATTTCAAGAATCATATAAACACATATAAAACTTGAAATTTTGATAATAACCTTGAAATTGGTTTACCATAATCCTTACCACGTCAAAAAACAGATTTTATCAGTCCAAAACAGTTTAAGGTAATGATTCTAAACCAATTCCAGCACCAAAACTCGAAAATCTGCACTCAGGCCTGCCAACTCGTCGAGTGCAAGAACTGACTCGGCGAGTTGGTTGAATATATGCATGGACTCGTCGAGTTCCATGAGGGACTCGGCGAGTCATCTGGGCAGTGTGCAGAAATTCGACATTTTCAGCAATTTACATCAAGTATCAAGAAAACAAGTCTAGGCTCTGATACCACTGATGGGTTTTGAGCATTCTAACACTCCTATGGTGTACATGCAACCCTATAAACCTTGGATCTATGTTTTCTCTAATATTCATGCAAATAAGAATTTTCCTAGGTTTACATCCTAACTAGCATGGCATGGGGTACTTGTAACATAAAAACTAGTAGAATGACATACCTTTCTTGTAGCTTGGATTCCTTAAGACCTTGTGAGCCTAGCACCCCAAATGTGATGCCTCAAATGTTTCACACAACACCTACAACTCTTGGAATAACTTGAGAGTAGAACACCTTCACTCACAACATCGGCTAGCCCTTTTATTCTTCTCTTAGTGTCGATTTTGCTCCATATGAGGTTCTTTATATAGTGTTTCACATGTAGGGTTACACCATGTAAACCCTAATCTGCATGGATTTTCATTTCCCCTATGATCCATGCGTTTTACTCTCCATGGAGCACCCAATGGGTCCTAGCCCAATCTAGTGAATCATGAACCATAAGCCCACTATACAAGAATGAATGATTTACAAATCAATCCCCATATATTTAATTAGTCTCTTTTTTATCACAAAATTAATTCCAAATTAATTCTTGATCAATACTAATTAAACAATATGATTTCATATTAATATATTAGAACTTATAATATATTAACAAATCGTAAGTGTCCTTTTTCTCATTTTGTCTATCCAACAGTTGTGATGAAGATGCAACCCAAATGGATCATGCCAAGCTGGGTCAAGTACATACTAAATATAGTTATGGACTTAGAGACCTTATCCAACAAATAGATCATAAAACTTACACTTTGTAGCCTTTCATCTCATCCTCATCGCAATTGTTTAGTACAAACCAATGGAATGATTTTTTGGCCTCGTTATAAAGTTCGGCAATTTTCTTAGTCGACATTGCTCGACATTGTGATGAGAATACTTAAAATTGCCTTTTTGGAAGGCCAGGGTCCTCATTTCTATCAGGAAGTTTGAAGTTGGTTTGCATACCCTCAGGATCCATAGAGTAGAATGTCAAAGCTTCGTCTGCAACATAACCCTCTACTATTGAACCTTCGGGTCTGGCTTTGTTTTTTACATAACTTTTAAGCTTTTTCATGTATCTTTCAAAAGGATACATCCATCTCATATGTACAGGCCCTCCAAGAATGGCTTCATCAGGTAAACAAAGAAGAAGATGAATCATTATATCGAAAAATGTTGGAGGATATATCAACTGAAGATTACATAAAATCCTCACCACTTCTGTTTTGGCATTTCTCATGTCGTTAACATCCAATGACCATGCATAAATTTTTTAAATAATGTACACCCGAAAATAATTTTTGTTGAAACATTTGTTGGGAGACCTGCTCGAACCCCTATAGGCAACAATCGTTGCATGAGGATGTGATGATCATGAGACTTTAGCCGAACCAAATTTGATTCACTCAAAAACCTTCTTCTTAAAGGTCCATCTAAAGCCATCAGGTAGTCTCATTCTTCTAATGAATTGACAAAAGTGTTGTCGATCAATTGGTTTGAAAGATTAATTAGCATGTGGTAGCATCACTTTATTCTTCTTCTTCTTCTTGTCTTCCTCCTTGTTGTTTTCCTTTTTTGTTGACTTTCGGTTTTAGCCATTGATATGGCCGAATGCCTGTTGTTTTCAAGTCATCGCTTGCTTCTATTTTGTCTTTTCTTTTGTCGTTCACCAGTGCAGTATTCAACACACTCTCATCCACATTTTTCTCCACATGCATAACATCTATATTGTGTTTTAAGTCGAGGTAAGACTAATACTCAAGCTCTAAGAAGATACTCCGTTTCATCCAATTCAACTCTTTCTTTTTTCTTCCGCCATGCTTTCTTTTTCACCCCCGTGATTAGGATGTTTCCCCACAATACGATAAGAGAGAGGAGCTAGTTATTTTAATATAGTTGCATCACTGAATCATCTTGGACGCGATCTTCTCTCAGCTTGACCATTAAACAATATACTTTTCCTCTAATTATGATTCGTATTTAAGAATTGTTTGTGACCAACATAAGACATCTTGTTGGTCACATAAATAGAATATGTGTCTTCATTACAACTAGGGCATGCTAAATAACCTTGACCACTCCATCCAGGCAAACTGGCGTGTGTTGGGTAATCATTGATAGTACATAAGAACATCTCATGCATATTGAATATAATGTTGGTTGCTACATCTCTTATTTGGACTCCTTCGGCACATAACATCATCAACTCATCCACCAAAGGCCTCAAGTAAACATCAATGTCCTTTGTGTAATGCCCTGTTTCGAATCGTTTCCCATTTCGGGGTGGTGATCAAGGATTGGGTATTAGCAGGCTTAGGAACCTTGAGGAATTGAGATCTTGACTCATCTGGAGGTGGATGATGTAATTTAGATGATCCGGGTGTTCGGTTTGTGTTTTGGAGCCAAAGGGTATTTTGGTAATATGTCAGCTTGGGCTTTTATGGAAATTGGATGTTTGTTTGGGAAATTGTAAGGCAAGCATGATTTGATTAAAGCGTAGAGCTTCTTGATACCTTTTCATGGATATAAGGATCGTCGAAATCGGAGTTATAATGAGAAAGTTATGGCCTTCGGAGTATATTAAGGTTTAAGGAAAGCCCTAATATGTGGGGCGTACCTAGGGTGTACGCAGGGTGTACTGGTGTGAGGGTCGGTATGCGAGGCGTACATTGGTGTACGCTTAGCATACTACGAAGGGTGGATCATGGATGCGAGACCTTGTATGCTAGGCATACGAGGAGTTAGAAGAAACCATAATTTAGGGTGATGTACCCTATATAAACACGTTAAGTCGTTAGGGCTGGCCTCTCTACCAACCCCCAAAACCCTATAAATCATCCCTTAGCCTCCATGGTTGTGTTTTTGAGCTCATTGTGTGCATCTTGGTGTGTTTTGGCTCATATTCAAGAAGAAGGCGTTTGGTGCAAGGTTGTGGATCAAGGAAGAGCTTGTAGATCCTGATTCTCTACTTCATTTCCAGCTTGTTTGAGGTAAAAAGCTATGAACTTGTTCATTAGAAGCTTAGATCTAGTTTTTATGGGTTTTGGACCCATTTTGGCCCCATGAATGAGGTTTAGTGGTTGGACACCACTCTAGGAGATATGAGTTGCCACTCTTGGTGTTTCAGAGGTTCAAAGTCCATAAAGTTGGCACCTCTAAGGTTTAGAATCACCCATGCATGAGATTATGTCCAATTTAAGTGATATATCTTGAAGCTGGGTCCTTTTGGGGCATTCAAAGTCACAAAGTTAGTGACTTTATTGTTATAGACGTTTTTTAAGAAATAGATCTGTGGTTTGGACTTCTGGTCTTAAGCATTAAGTTCCTAAGGAAGGTTTTGGCTTAATGGGTGAGTACGTTGGGTGTACAAGTCAATACGCACGACGTACAAGCCATTTAGCATGTACGCTTAGCGTACAACTGAGTACGCCCCGTGTACTCAGCAGGATTGGACTTCGATGTTGGGCTTCAGTTTGGGCCATATTTTTGGCTTAGTTGTCTTGGGCCCTGGCCATCATGTTTTGAGCTGATAATTATTTTGAGAAGGCCTACAATGGGTTTGGTCCCAATTTCGAAATTTGGGCCATGAATTGGGCCTTGGGTGGCTAATTTGGTATTTGAGCCTTTAAGTTTATTAGGTTTGGGCTTAAGTCTTGGTCCAAACTAGGTAAGGGGAAAATTGGACATTTACCCTAGTAATGGTCTGATGGTTTGGATGGGAATCTAATTATTAATTGAATGTTATTTGATATTGATAGTTTGGGGATCTTTCAGCCAACGGCCAGGGATTATCTGTGTGATTTGGCAGTGCGAGGTGAGTTTCTTCACTGGGTTTAGCAGGTTGAAGGAACCAATGTCGGCCCATGGTTTATATGTTAGGATGCTAGATGGTAGCATGACTCTTGCATGTGTTGTGTGATGGTATTCTTACCGGCAAGGCCCGATGCCAGGCGGTGCCTGATGAGTATATTGTATGTTAGTTATCAGTATGTTTTTTATGCTTACCGGGTGAGGCCTGATGTCGGGCGGGGCTCGATGACTGTATGGTATGCTATGGTCTTTGTGATTATTGCATGTGCTAGTAAGACTATATGTTTATATGATTATATGGTTATATGATTATGTGTGTATCGGGCGGGGCCCAATGTCAGGTGGGGCCTGGTGATTGACATATTTGTAATCCGAGTGGGGCTCGATGTCGGGCGGGGCCCGAGGCCGAGTGGGACTCGATACCGGGTGAGGCCCGATGGAGGGTGGGGGCCCAGTATGTGATTTATATATGTGTCGTATGTGGTATCTTGAGAAACTCACTAAGCTTTGTGCTTACGGTTTTCAGTTTATGTTTCAGGTACTTCGGTTTTCAAATGGAAGAGCTCTGGATGATTGCAGAGTATACACCACATGTTTCTGTATTCTGTGATTTACACTGATTTGATGATGTTTTGATAAATCTTGATTACCTTGGTTTTGTGGAAATGATATGTATTAACTATTTGTTAATCTAAAAACAAAAAATTTATGTTATTATTTTTGGGAGGTTACAAGTTGGTATCAAAGCCTTGGTTTGAGGGATTCGGACACACTCTCAGGTGTGTCTGAACTCAAACTAAGGATTTGGTAAAGTTTTTCAAAAATGAAAGAAAAATGATTTAAAAAGGGAAAAATAAGTTTTCTAATACAAGAAAGGGCGTGGTGCATGCAATCGATCGAGCTCAAGTAAGTTTCTCCCAAAATACCCATACATGTTATCTGATATGATTTGATTTATGAATATGTTAATCGCATGCTAGTTAGGACTAAGGATCTGCTAAGTTTTGCATGGTAAAATGCTAGGAGAGATGCCTTTGTATGCCTGTTGTTTGAATTTGTAGACCTGCATGCTAGTTCTGATTTGTCAGTGGTAGATTGGCCTGATATATGATTCATGGTAGCCTAGGAAGCATGGTATGCTAGATGGGGTGTAATTTGTATGCGTAAAGCAATCAGTGGCGAGAGTGGGAGCTCTTAGTATGAGTTGTAGTATATGGAATTGGATGCTCGTGATTATTCTATGGATTGGAATGTTGCTGTAAGAATGTTGCTTGCTTTGTGCTTTGTGGAACTCATAAGTGATGTGAGTTAGCTATTAAGTGAATATGTCAAGTCACATGTGGCAAGGGTTGGACAATCTCAGAGTGATGGATTTGAACCTATTGCGCAGCTCTCGTTTGAGTCTAACTGTTGTAAGGATGAGTCTGTTACTCAAAGGATTATCTAAGCTTTGTTGCATGTGATTGTGTTCATGAGGTAGTTAACTGACATTATGAGGAGTTCTTCAGTAGCTGATGGCAGGGTGAGGTCGGGAACCTAGGAAAGCCTAGGGATTGCTTTAGTGGGTTTTTTTTGCGTCGGGTAGCGAGTGTTTGGTGTATGGATTTGAGAAGGTGACTTAGAGGGTTTGGTAGGATTCTTGAGGAAAGTATGGATAGGTGTGGAAGGTAGTATTAGGCTCATACTACCGAAAGTACAGGATCCATACTCGAATCGGGGAGAGTCTTGGAGAATCTAGAGAGCCTGTGAGATGAGGATTCTTGGGTATGTATTGATCATTTGCATGTGGTTTTTGGTATGGTGTTGAGCACTCAGGAATGGGGTTCAGGTTCTGGTTCCGGCTCGGGTGCAAGTACTGCACCGATTGATGCACGGATGTGGGAGTTCATCTCATCGGAGATTACTTGGGGTATTTCAAGGAAGGGATTTTGGAGCTCTTGGATGTTCATATCGGGGCCTTTCGGGCCGAGATTGTAGCGGGGAAGTTAGAGGCTCATCTGGATCCTAAAGCTTGTGGATCCCTAGAATCCTTCAGGAAGGAGGATCCTATTGTTAGTTCTTGTCATTTAGGATCGGAGGTGATTTTTTCATCATGTCCTTAGGATGTTCGGGGTAACTCAGGAGGAGGTCAGAATTCCTCCAGATGCTTTTGCGGGTATATTATCTTCTGCTTTCTTCTGGGTTGTTATCAGAAATTTGTATTGCTTCGGAATTTTGCTTGGCTATGGGTAAGCAATATCTCGTGTTGGTTCTATGCTATTGTATTGGTTATCAAAGATTGTTATATGCCATTATGCATGTCGAGAGTCTTCAATGAATCATTAGTTGGTCGTAACTTGTTGAGCAGGTTTCAGTGTGTACGGTTGTTATTCCAGTTCTTGATAGGATCAATTCAGGGGTATTGTTTGGAGGATCCTTGGTCAGGGTTCAGTTGTTTTATCTTTTGATCTGGTGGGATCGGCAGTCGTCTATGGAAGAACTTTTGGGGTTCAAACACTACCGTTGCTAGGGGACGAGCGGTAGCAAAAGGATGGTGGTGGTCGTCGCATGAGTTGTTGTGTCTTTGGAAGTGTCAGGGAATTTTATGGCAAGGATTGAAGACGGTTAGAATTCAGGGATTCAAGGATTTGGTGGTATCATGGTAATCATTCGGAGTTATCAAGAGTTGGGTGATTGTTGAGTTTGGCTAGTAATGGAACGCTAGTATTGGTAGGCTAATATCATAGTCGGTTCATGTTGTGTGAGGTTTGATGGGTTGGGAATCCATCGGATTTATGGGATGAGAGAGCTTCGTCGAATCCAAGTGGGGAACGGTCAATCAAAAATTTCCGGGAGTTAGAGCAGGTGCGAAACTAGGGTAAGTTTTGCATCCCAGTCGGGAGGAGAGACGACCCCAAGTGGTCGTCTGGATTAAGGTTGTGTAAGTTGGAATCTCAGGAAACTTCCGACAGCTGGTCGGCGCCTTCTTTTTTATGCATAGCAGGCTTGTGGTTGGATCTATGTCGAGGGTTGTGTTAGAGTCTCGCTTCCTGTTCTTGTATGATGAATGCTTTGGGGTTCAAAGCATGACCCGAACACCTGATTGGATGCAGTTGGATGCAGTTTTCGGCTCAGGATGCGTGGGATTGTGATGGTTTGGGGGTGGTAAGGCCATAGGTGGTAACCATGGTTGGTTAGAAGTGTTGTAAGACTGCAATGGGATCGTAGCATTCACTAGTTCGAGGAAGAATATCGTTGGAGATGGTCATGAGCGTAAAGGGGGATCAGTGTGTGCCTTAGGCACGCCAGTGAAGATTATCGATGAGTATTTCTCTGTTTTAGGTTGAGGACCTTTGGGGTCTGAGGTGGAGTCGGGCATGTATAGCTCTAGATGAGTGGGACCCGTGGGCGAGGCTCATCTGATTATGATAATACAAGTGGGACCTGGTAGAGACAGTTGGGTCAAGGTATTGGATCTTGAGTTATATGATTAAGTGTGTGGTCAGTGTGTGACGCATATAGGTTTATAGGCTGGGTAGCCTTGTTATTTGGACTTATGGGAACCTGGTGGTTGGACCATGTGCGAGACTGGTAGTCTCAGCGATGAGTTGGGAACCTTTATATCCCGTTCTAGTGAGGGTTGTCATGAAGCAAAGATTTTGGGTGAAATGTAAGTGCAGATCCGTGGATCTCAGGTTATGAGTTAAGTATCGGGTTGGTTTTTGGATGAGATCTCAAGTTGGGAATCGTGAGTGGTTATGTGCATGATTTTCTTTTTAGTTGGATAAGAATTGGAGTATCTATATGCCGCGAGCATCAATCGAAGGGTTCAGAAGTAAGGAATGGATTCAGTTTTAATGATAGATCAAGCCCTTGTGATTGTGTCTTGGATTGGTTGTATCTGTGAAGGGCATCAAGATAAGTAAAGGCAGTATTATTGATTTGGAACTCGTGTGTGGAGTTGCTTGTTATTCGGAGACTACGTTAGGTCACTTGCAAATTGGATTAAATAATCTCAGAGTAAATGATTTGACCCTGTTGAGCAGCTCTCGTCTGAGTCTAACCGTTGCAGGGATGAGTCTTCTACTCGAAGGAGTATCTGAGCTTTCTATTAAGTATAAGAGTTCTGCAGCAATGACTGGTGTGTGACTCTATTTTCTAGTGGGAACCTCAACATATCAGAACTTGAGTAGTTAGTTGGGAGATAAGTGGAATGAATTTAGCAATGGTTCAGTATGGGCGGTCTGTAAGGGAGTCAGACCATCTCGAGACTTCAGATTTCAGGTTGAGTAGGCGTGGTTATTTTGTAAGGGATTATTTTAGGTTGAGAAAGGATTCGTTCATCTTCGGGTTAGAGAGCCTTGCTAGGGTTGGTTTCAGTTTCCTTGGGAAGACTGTGGTATGCTCGGGGTTGTGGCCATGTTGCTTAGGTTGTCTGGCGTGTCGGGGATGGTAAAGAATGATTTCGAGGACGAAATATGATATCAATGACATTGAGTGACATGATGCATATACTTGTTAGTACACTTGGTTACTTTTCGACTCCTTCCAAATAATCAAAAGCAACTGGAACTACACCTTCATCGACACATACTATTGGAAATCGTTGTATTCAGTAAGACGATAAGATCAAGCGTACAGAGATTAATGGCGGTGGTTGAGAAAATAACCCGTCCTGCCAATCAATTCTAATCACCAAGAAATGAAGAACATAACCTTTTAATCACACCTATTAACATGATTATTGTAAACATATCGGGAAATAAGAGTCGATGAGAGGGCTGATGTGTTATTTCCATATATAGGAATATAAAATAGATCTGTAACAATAGAAAACAGAACACAAATTTGTTTAACAAATAAAAACAAATAGGTATCCACATGTGTCTCTCGATTGGAAATCAAACAACAAAAAAAGACCGAATTTGTAAATTCAAACCATGTATTCCTTGGATTCAAAGAAGCATACATCAGGTATCTTCCATAGTATCTTATACGATGATAAAGAGAAGTGTCAGCGGAGGACGGCGCTGGAGCTGGGCGGAGTGGCATGGTCGCGATGGTGATGTTGTGGTGATTTATAGGTGGAGAAGGGGTAAATCCAAATTTTAAATGAAATGAGGATCATGCAAGTGAAACGCATATTGGGGGATATAAGCCTTCTTAACCTCAAAATTCTCCTCAAATGACGGCTAAAGATAGAATTCAAATAAGGAATAAGCCGGGTCAAAACAATATAGCCTTGATAACAGGTGAGATAAGAGGGTTGCTTGACGTTTTCAATGGTTGATCGATAAGTTCTGCAATGCATAAGTTTATTGTACATGATACATAAATGCTTATATGACTTAAAATTGAGCATTTGACTAAAGATGCTTTATAAGGTATTATATATATATATATATATATATATATATATATATATATATATATATATATATATATGAGACGGTTCACTTGAGATTTAAAAAAAAAATTGAGATCTTGAGATTCAACCTCAGCCACATATTTCTCATTTGCCACTCTAACACTCCAGCGTACCGGCAGCAGCGTGGTATGCCTAATCATAAATGATTATATGGCAGACAAGTATAATCATATATACTATATATGTTTATATGTATATGTTAAATCATAAATGATTATATATATATATATATATATATATATATATATATATATATATATATGTTCACAGATTGAGTAATCATATATGATTATAACGGTTGGCGGTATAAGAGGTGGTGGTGGTATAAGTGACAGTGGTGGGGTCGTCTGGTGGCAGAGGTGGTGGCAGTGACGGTTGTGGTGGTGGGGAAGGTGACGAAGGTGAAAGGAACATACATCACTACATAATCTTTTATGATTATAACTGACCCACCGCGCCGGTACACTGAATGGTTATAGCGGTGGATGTGAATTATGTGGCTGAGGTTGATCTCAAAAACTATATATATATATATATATATATATATATATATATATATATATATATATATATATATATATATATATATATATATATATATATATATATGATAAGCATATGATAATAAGAAATATGGTTAATTAACATTAGATAAACCTGCGCATATATATTTGATTATGTTAATCATAATCAATCCAACATCATCGGCTCATATAAGATAGAAATTTGCACTTCCTCTCTAATAAATGAATGTTTTTTTTGCCACTTGTCACATTCTCATTTAATTTATTTTGAATTAATTTTTTTTTCCACATGTCATTTTATGAGTTTTTCTATTTATTAAATTTCATATAATATTTTAATATAATAATTGCAATAAATGTAGTAATAAATGGATATCAATTTCATTAATGGACTTATATTTTAATTTCAAAATTCTTAAAATTAAAGTTTATTAGTTTCTGTTATTTTAATTTTTTTGTTTAAATTTAAAATATAAAAAAACATTTCTATTATAATAATTCATTACTTTTCTTATTTTCTTATAAATTCAAAGTTCTCAAATATTTTGACTTTTATATTTATTTATTTTTTAAATTAACTCATGTAATACATGTGTGTCTCACAATTTGTTATTATCGTAATGCTTTAGGCACAGTAACATTTGGTTTTTAATTATATGTTTAAATCCTTATTCTAATAAAAGAATAGTTGTATTCTCCTTTTGACATGAGGCCTTCAAAATTAATGCATATTTTATTTTTTCTTTTGCCATGTGTCACCTTATTATTTCTCATAACTAATGCATGCCACTTGTCAACCTATTGATTATCCATTTCAATTTTCAAATTTTAAATTTGTCACTCTAATTACATTAAATTAATAACATTAGAATAAAAATTAAAATAAAATTAATAAAAATTTAAATCAATGTTTATAATTTTATATACTTAAAAAAATCTTTTAATTAATAATTTATTTAAAATAAGTGATTAATAATTTTGAGTTGTTTTAGTATTAAAGTTTAATTAATTTTGTAACCGTGGTTTCCACGGGTTATAAACTAGTGTCCTTATAGAATCAAGATCAAATAAGAAATGAAATTTTGGAAGAAATGTAAGAAATTTTTTATATACATATTTTTTAGCAAACAAATAAAATGAATCATTAGATGATTCAAAAATAAGATGATTCACAAGAAAATTTTTCTAAAAAAACACATTCATAATTCATTTTTAAGTAAATCAAGAAAAATTTTCATTATTATGACAATTGTAATGAATATCAACAAAATCATCGTATAAATGAGTCATCGAGATGTTTTTTCAGCATTTCTTTTTTGTGAATCATGTTATTTTTTATTAATCTAATGATTCATTTGTTTTGTTCGCAAAAAAACTATGCCGAAAAAAAAACTTCTTACCGAATCTTTATCCAGTCCTTATATATCGTTTTATATTCCTTATATAGCTTATCAACTAATATTCATAAAATTTTATTATTTTATCAACTACTAGTTATGAGCAACTTATTCGCTACCAGCTAAGTTGTCTACTACTAATTACTAATTAGCATATAGTTATCCGAAAAAATTAGTTGTTCGGTTGAAAAATGAAAACTAGATTTTTAACTACTTTTCTAAACATAATCTTCAAATTCGCAAACTACTTTGTTAAGAATGTTAGATGACATGGAAGCTGTAAAGCTTGACCATGGATTTTGCATTATTTATGTCATTGTAACCCTATTTTCAATTAATAACGCATCTATATAGTAGAATTAGAGTTTGGCAATTATTTTACTTATTATTCTATTAGTCAATTATGGGGCATATATTATTAAAAAAGATTAAATGTGTTGATGTTTAGAATAATCATACTTTAACGTAATTAAACCAAAGAAATTGTTTGAAGCTTTATTTAGCTATTCAACGTTCGATTATTAATCGTAATCTAATATATATATATATATATATATATATATATATATATATATATATATATATATATATATATATATATATATATATATATATATAAGAGATAAACTAACAAGGGAACCCTTTTAAACTATGGAAAGAAACTAATTAAGGGTAAAAAAAAGATAAACATTAAGAAGTTGAAGGCACATGCATTAGATCATAATAAAAAACACTTTTATTATTATTATTATTATTATTATTATTATTTTTTAATAAAAAAAACGAATATATCGAAATTTATAATTTTTTATTCTTTTTCCATAAACATCCATATTGATATAAAAATGAACTTTTTGTTTCAAAAAAAACCATTTTGTTTTGTTGGTTTTTTTTAATATTTAAGCTTATTTTTTTATCGAAAATAAAAAAAATAAATATATCAAAATTCAAAATTTTTGTTACTCTTTAAATAAACATTGATATGGACATAACAAAATATAAAATAAATCAAATCAAAATCAAAATTTTAACTCAGATTCATATCATGAATGCTGAAAATTGAAGTGTGTGTGTATGTGTGTGTGTGTATATATATATATATATATATATATATATATATATATATATATATATATATATATATATATAGTTCAAATTTACGGTGTGAATAATAATAAGTTAGATTCACATTGTGAATCTTTGAAAATTAAATTATATACAATTCAGATTAACAGTGTAAATAAATCTACTTGCGAATTTTACAAAATCAATTTATAAGCAACTAAAACGTTAAAATATTATAAAGTTACAAGGAAAATATAGTTCGATTCACATGTAAATTTCATTAAATTAATTTGTAAATGATCAAAAATGTTGAAATAGGAAATCAAATTCACATTGTGAATGCCAAAAATAAAATTATATGCAGAACAGATTCATAGTGTGAAACTTACCTGAAAAGTGAATTTTTTTTTTACATCGATATAAATATCTATTTATAGAGTACCAAAAATTATGAATTTTGATCTATTTATTTTATTTTTTCGATAAAAAATAAGCATAAATAATAGAAAAAATAACAAAATTAAATGAGTTTTTTCGAAAAACAAATTTCATTTTTTATATATCTATATGGATATTTATGGAAAGAGGATAAAAATTGTGAATTTTGGTATATTCGTTTTTTTCATTAAAAATAAATCTTAAAAAGAAAAAAAATGGTAGGTTTTTTTGCTATGATCTAGTGTATATGCATTTAACATTTAAATGTACAATCCTTTTTTAGACCCTTGATACTAAAGGGCTTCTAGTCCAGCGGTATCTGATGTTCCCCTTCATTCTTGAGGTTAAAGGTTGAGGTATTGTCGTAGACATAGATGAATTTAAGAAGTGGTTTAGGAGTAGATTAGATTTTCCGGATTGATTCATTGGTTCTATGGTTTAAAAGTTCCTTATTGAACCCAACCAATTAAATATTTAGGTATTTTGGTTGTGTTCGACACATATAAAATACTTACATATGGTAGCATATTTTTTGAGTTAATTGTAATATAGTGTTTGGTGAGACTACTAAAGTAGTTTATAACTTTTAAACACCATTTTAAATAGCTTATTGGTAAATTCATGCACCTTCTTTTTCGCAAGTTTACAAAAAAAAAAATCCTTACAAAAAATATTATATAAAAATAATATCTTTAGCCTTCTAACATTATATTAACCCATTTTTATTAATTTTATTAGAACATATAATTATAATGCATATTTAACGTTTCATGATATTCCATGTCATGAAACAACATAAAATTCACAAATTCGAAATGTATTACAAAATTCTTAGTTATCACATCTAATACAACAATAATAAATACAAAACAACAACAATAGAACGCAAAGTCTATAAAAATAAGGTAAGTTGGATAGTAAGATTGTAAACATTCTTTTCACGTCTAATATCAAAGTCATTTTAAATCTTCTAGTTATTCAAATAAATTAAATGATTTTTCGTCGAATGACTATTTATCTATTGTATTTTCATGCAAATATGTAGAAGAAAACTCTATGAAAAGATGGTGGTTCAATTCGATGTTATTTAAGAAGTAATTCGAACACAGATGTAGAATAAGTAAATCAATAGGTAGTCTTGGTACTATTAGTGAAAGTAAACATCCGAATAGAAATGATACGAATAAAAACATTCAGGGTTAGGGTGGTCTTGACAATTACAATAATGTTGATATTTTTTTGACATCAAGGACATTCAGAATTTTTTCTGTGATGATACTTTTTTAGTGAAAGATAGTAATGGGGATTGTTATTCTATATATTTTGATACTGAAAATCATATTTTTGAGATTGCCAATGATCATCCTTTTTGTAGTGAACTAGAAAATTATTTTCATCGGAATTCTTTAATATAATAATACTAGAAGAGTATCCGTATGTCTGCGCAAACAAAAAATAGTTACAAATTTTGTTAAATACATGTTCAAATTAATTATATTACTATGAAATTAATAATAATTTTTACACTAAGTTGATATATAAATCTTAATCATTTTGAACTATACTATAAGATAAATATATATTGTGATAATATCATTCAATGAAATTTTACTTACCGCTTGCACATAAATAAGATTAATTAATATAGTTTTCGATTTAAGGTTACATTTAACATTATGGTTATTTAATATAGAAACTACTTGTTTGAATATTTTTAATTGAGATCTTGAAAATTATTTTAAATCATTGTTTGCAAATGTAAATTATTATTATTATTATTATTGTTGTTGTTGTTGTTGTTGTTATTAATCGATTAATAAACACTTATTTTGAATAAAAAAGTTAATTTTATGTTCGATTTTGCTTTTACATTTAAAGCATTTTAAACTATTTTTAAAAAGTCTTTGAATATTTTTTAAGTTCATTGATTTAAGTTTTACATTTAACATTATATTTAAATTAACAAATTAAGTATACTATATTGATAATTCAAAAAGTATATGTGAAATCCTCATTTTCACGGCCCGAAAAAAAAAACTTTTTCTTTATGTTTATGTAATTCAGGGTATTCTTTTATTGCGAAATTTATTCCCAAAACATTATTTCATTGTGAGCTAATAAAATATTTCTGAAGAAACCATTTTTCATTAATATATAAAATCTTGGGATGTCATGACTGAAACAAAATATAAACATAAACTTTTTTAACAGACCTTACAACATCTTATTATACTAATGACCTACATCTCCTCGAATCTTTCATCATATCCAAACATCACTATCTGAGTACCTTCGTATCGCTACCTGTAATATAAAAAACTGAGTGGGTCAGGCTTGGGAGCTTGGTGAACACATTGAGTTTTCAACCCACAACAATTAATTCTTTTAATTATATATTTTACATCAAATAATTAACCCGATTAGTCATTCCCATTATTCTCACTTTTTGATCCTAAAATATTGATCTCAAGGGACCTATCCTAAGGATCATCGTAAGCAATGAGTAGACAATAATGCTTCGAGGATTATGTAGTAATTTATGTCAATAAGGCAACCATCGGGGGATAAACTACATCAAATGAGCATACAGTTCATTAACACCTACAGGTTGCGAGTCTGTGAGCATTCCACTAGACTGTCTAAAATAGTCTGTGGTTGTCATCTATACTCTGCTAAATGACTAGTTCATCAGTACAATAGTATTATAAAGTCATAGCCTTTCATCATCATTATTTCATCTTCCTCAACCTTTTTCTACCCAATATATTATATATATACAAAACAAATATACAATTGAATCATGTTATAAAATTTCATCTAGCACAGATATCAAGAACACATATAAAAATAACATTTAATCATCTAGATACTTTATATCTATGTGTAAGATGAAAGTACATATACACTCACTTGTTAAAGTGGATGACGGGTGATTTGGGAAGAGCTTCGCCTAACATTTTAGCTTTTCCTTTGGAAAGACCTAGATATGAATATCACTAAGTCTTAGTCTCATATTCCTTGAGACTAGTGATAGACTTGATTCCTCAATAATCATATTGTCTACATCAATATCTATCAAATAAGGAATAACCAGGTAAGATCATATCGGAGGTAGATTTCGTTTGGTATACATAGTATACTGTTTGGAATTCCCATTTTAAACATCTAACTAAATCTAGCATTGTCATCATTCCCGTAAGTAGATCAATCAATATTATGACTTGGAATCATTGGTAAATCTTATTTATAGGTTCATAATAACGATTATAAATATAAATATAAGTTACACCTAAAGAGTAATAAGTATAGCTTAACATATAGAGATTTTTGAAAAAAAAAAGTCCAGAAAGTCGTGGGTAGAACTTCAACCCGAGAGCTTTCACTAGTCGAGCTTATATACCCAGAGTTTCGCTAAGTTAAGATACTTTGAAACCTCGAAGAAATATCTCAAAACCAGGCCTAAGAAGTTGAGAGATAATTCAAGAAAGTGTGAGGAATGGAATGAGGCATTGGCTAGTATTTATAAGGCAATTTCGAGGGTGCAGGTCATGCCCTGACCATGTGTGCACCGCTCCCTCTCTTATTCGGCATGCTCAGCTTACGTGAAAGGGACATGTGGCAGATGATGGGTAGTGTCACGTTGCAAGAGGTTGGTGACGGTTCTAAACTTCAAAAATTCATATCTTACTCATATGAGCTCCAATTTCGACGTTCTTTATATACACGCGTAGGTATTTTCGAGTATTATAACTTTCATTTAGACTTTGTTGGCTAATTCTCAGCTGATCTTAAATTTAACAGTCTAAAAAGTTTACACTGCAAAAGGTCGTGTAAAATTCATAGCTTCTTCGTACGGACTCCGTTCTCGACTGTCATTATATCAACGGGTTCTTATTCATGATATATTCAACTCTCGTTAAGATTGTTTCGACTAAAAATCAACCGATCTAAATTTCGATTTATGTGCTAACATAGTTGCGCTAAAACTTTGAAAAATCATAACTTCCTTGTATGAAGTCAGATTTGGACGTTCTCTATATACACGCTCTCGGTTTTATGATTACTACGACTTTCGTTTAGATTACTTAGGCTACTAAGCAACCTATCTCCGATTCACTATTTACGATGCACTTTGTCGTATAGGGTTGAACATGAAACTTCAAATGATCATAACTTGTACATACAAAGTCAGATTTAGCCGTTCTTTATATGTATGGAATCACGATCATGACTACTACAACTTCCTTTTAGATTATTTGTCCTAAATAATCTTTTATTTTTGACGCTCACTTTAGTCCTATTTATTAACTTTTAAAATACGTTTTTATACAAGCATTACATACACATAACACATATATATACAAATAATTCACTTCTATTGATTCATAAAAGATTACAATTGTTGACCGCCATAAATGCATTTCTTATAATTCTTATAACTAATGCATAACCAGAAATGTGAACGTTACAATATACCATTAATATGATTATATATCTTTTATATATTTTAATTAATAAATTAAATATATTAAATTCGAAGTTGAAGAGTTAGCAAGTTTCAAATACATGTGGTGTAAGAAAAAAAATTCTTCATTTATAAGATAAGATATAATAGACAGATATTTTATTAGTTTTTAATTATTATGTTAAATATTTATAAATACTTAAATAAAACAAGTTTGGTATTTTAGTATAACATAACTAATATGATATCAAATTTTATTTCTCTATATGTTTGTTTTCTTCTATAAGTCTTGGTAGGAAAAAATATTATTCTGAGCATATTTAACATGTCATATAATATAAGTTGCATAATAATATTTCATACAATATAACATTAGCTTTTAATTATATAATCAAAATTTTTTATGTTATTTTACATTTAGCATCTAAGAAGCTAGTTTTTATCATATACTAGGCAAATGCCCGCGCGTTGAGCAGAAATACCTATATAGTTGAAGTCTTTACAAATATATGTTTTTTTTTAATATAACAATAACGTTGTTGTTAAATTTGATATAATAATTCGTATATTAAATTAATATAATATATTGAGTATTTTAAATTCTATGATAATATATACATTTATTATAACTGCATAATCTCAATCGTTTGAATGACTTTTACTTGCGAGTTACACATGAATACAATTAAATATACTACATGGTTTAATGTTATTTATAGTTGTTATTTTTGATTAATTTTTTAAAATTTATTTGCTTAATGTTTTAATTTCTATCATTATAATTATTTAAAACATCAAACATTGTTTTTTTTATTTTAAAAGTAACAATATAATCATTTATATAGAGTTATTTTTAACTATTGTTATTATAAGTTATTTTAAGCTACTCATTTGAAAATTTTTAACGATTATAAATTATATTTAGAAAATATTTTAGTTAAATTGAAATTACAATTTAGTTTTTGCATTTATCAATATAATTTATCACTTTTAAATATTTACAAAATATTTTTTGGTTTTTTAAGTGGAACTGAAACTTATATCTAAGTTGACAGTGTAATGTTATATTTAAATTAACAATTTAAGTATTTTGTTCAAACTGTTCAAAAGTTGTAGATTTAAACTGATAATAGTTTACATACAACAACATTTTAAATCTAATAAATTAAGTATAATAAGTTAAAAATTAAAGACATAACTTTAAGTAGAAGTAAAGATATTATTTTACAATTGAAATTTAGTTTATTTATGATTACACTTTAGGTTTGATAGTTATTTAACCTTATTAACCAACTTATAATCATTACTAGAAAGACACTACAATTTATCACTTTTAACTATTTACAAAATATTTTTTGGGTTGTTTAAGTTAAACTAAAATTTATATTTAAGTTGACCTTGTAATGTTATATTTAAATTAATAATTGAAGTATTTTATACAAATTGTTCCAAAATTGTATCTTTAAAATGATAATGGTTTACATCCAACAATATATTAAAACTAATAAATTAAGTATAATATATTAAAAGTTAAAAAACATAACTGTATAAGTAGAAGTAAAAATATTATTTTAATATTTAAATTTAGTTTATATATGATTACACATTAGGTTTTATATTTATTTAACCTTATTAACCAACTTATAATTATTATTAGAAAGAAATTGAAAAGTCATGGAAGTTTCAAATGAATGTGGTGAAAGGAAAAATGAATGGGAGTTTCAAATGAATATGGTGAAAGGAAAAATGCTTCCTTTATAAGTATACTAGGCGAATGCCCGCGCGTTGCACGGAAACATCTATATAGCTGAAATCTTTATAAATATATGTTTTTTTAAATATAACAATAATGTTGTTGTTAAATTTGAAATAATAATTCGTATACTAAGTTGATATAATATATTGACTATTTTGAATTATATGATAATATATACATCTATAAAACTATATAATCTCAATCTTTTGAATGATATCTACCCGCGGGTTACTCATAAATAAAATTAAATATAATATATGGTTTAATGTTATTTATAATTGTTGTTATTGTTAATTATTTTTTTAAAATTTATTTGCTTAACGTTTTAATTTCTATCATTTTAATTATTTAAAACATCAAACAAATTTTTTTTATTTTAAAGGTAATAATATAATCATTTATATAGAGTTATTTTTAACTATTGTTATTGTAAGTTATTTTAAGCTATTTATTTGAAAACTTTTAACGATTATAAAATATCTTTAGGAAATATTTTAGTTAAATTGATATTATAATTTATTTTTTGCATTTAGCACTACAATTTATCACTACAATTTATCACTTTTAAATATTCATAAAATATTCTTTGGAATTTTTAAGTGGAACTGAAATTTATATTGAAGTTGACCATGTAATGTTATATTTAAATTAATAATTTAAGTATTTTGTCCAAACTGTTCAAAAGTTGTAGCTTTAAACTGATAATGGTTTATATACAACATATAAAATCTAATAAATTAAGTATAATATGTTAAAAGTAAAAGACATAACTTTATAAGTAGAAGTAAAAATATTATTTTAATATTGACATTTAGTTTATTTATGATAACACTTTAGGTTTGATACTTATTTGACCTTATTAACCAACTTATAATCATTATTAGAAAGACACTATAATTTATCACTTTTAACTATTTACAAAATATTATTTAGGTTGTTTAAGTTGAACTAAAATTTATATTTAAGTTGATCATATAAGGTTATATTTAAATTAACAATTTAAGTATTTTACATAAATTGTTCAAAAGTTGTAGCTTTAAAATGATAATGGTTTACATACAACAACATATTAGACCTAATAAATTAAGTATAATATGTTAAAAGTTAAAAACATAACTTTATAAGTAGAAGAAAATATATTATTTTAATAATGAAATTTAGTTTATATATGATTACACTTTAGGTTTTATATTTATTTAACCTTATTAACCAATTTATAATCATTATTAGAAAGAAAATGAAAAGTCATGAGAGTTTCAAATGAATGTGGTGAAAGGAAAAAAATGAATGGGAGTTTCAAATGAATGTGATGAAAGGAAAAATACTTCATTTATAAGTATATAATGATAATGATAATGAAATTATTATTATTTTATCAATTACTAGCTAGCTTATTAGATAAAAATTAGTTTATCAGTTGGTCTGTAAAACTTAACTTTGCGTCTTCTTCGACTTAGGATTGAACCTTCTGTTTCAAATCTCTTCACGTTTTTACCGACTTTCGACTGCTAATCACTTCCTCGAATTTCCGCCTTCCGCGCGATTCAGCCAGAAAAATCCAACCTTGGGACAACAGATTGAATGTTTATTAATCAAGGATTTCTTTGAGCTTTCCTTAAATTCTTCTTTATTTCGACGACGATGGGATTGTTAGGGAGTGATGTAGAGGGTTAAAGATCAGTAAATTCAAGATCTATAAAACCATAGGCGACGCCGACGAGGGTTTGTCCTCTGCCATCACCATCACAATATCCAATGAACAACCACCAACACCACTGCTTGCATTTTTCGATTTTCAATTGCTTCTCGATATTCAATTATAATAACAAACATACAACACAAACTCACAACCACTAACCACCATCATCTACTTCCATTAACAAAGTGATTTCTTGTAATTACATACACAACTGAATTTTTCATACAATTTGTTAAACATCTGTGACTTGATTGTATAGAGAATAAAAGATATAGGAAGGGAATATGGTTCTTACATCAAATCATGAGGCTTCAGATGGTTTGTCAGAGAAGCAGGTATAAACCACACACAAAGACTCAAAAATGAACATCAATACTCTTATTATTCATGGAATTTAAATTTTGGGCCTTTCAGGGTCACCTGATGCCATGCTTAGTCCACGTGGAACTGTTGTTTTCCTACACGGTGCTCCAATACAGTCTTGCAGCTATCAAATTGTGATGACTCAGGTTTTTTATTATCTTTTTTCTACATAATTCTTAAATCAACGAGTAATATAAATTGCATAAACCTGTTTTTTTAGTAAATTCTTCATACTTATGTTTAGAAGGAAGAGGCTTAGTTCCATTATTTCGTGCATCATTATATTGGATTTGGTTGCAGAGACAATCTATAGCCAGAATATTGTTTTGACTACATTGATTAACACTATCAATGGTGGAAAGTGAATATATGAATTTATATTCACTCTATTTTTGTGAATCTATATGAAGTTAAGTTCTTTAAAACAATCTTGCCAAGTTATTTTTTAAAGAAAAAGAGTATCATGGTTATGAACAACTGGATAAATTGCCCGATGTATTGGAGGTCAAATTTTCTTTCACACTAGTGGTTTAGGTTTGACTTAATTCCAAATTTTATTTGTTTGATAATTAAACAACTTATGTGTGTATTAGTTTATATGAAAATCAGATATCTAAGGTTTTGTTATATATTCGTGATCCCAATGGTGACCTTAGGTTTGCTGACCAAAAAACTCCTTAAACAATTATACTTAATACTTAATAAAAAACACCATATATCTCCCTGTGTACTTACTTGATACACCACATAAAACTTAATTACTTACTCAAGACATTTAAACTTACAAGAAAACACTGAAAATGAGGCAGATACAACAACACTTTACAGTTCACTAATTACTTGGAGCTAATCTAGAATGGAGTCTGGCTCTAGAAGAACCATATGTGTCTATTGTGATTACTATGATGAAGCCTTTAGATTTTCAATCATTTCATTAGTTTTTGTATGAATTTGATGATTTTTTTAGTTTTCTTGACAGATTTATGATCCTAATGGTGACCTTAGGCCTGTTGCATCATACAGGGTTGCAATATACCACATTCATGCTAGAAGGTATGTAAATCAATAATCAATTTGATCTTAAACCATATTTTGTGTTTCTTTGAAAATCTAATTATTTTTTGTCTCATTTTCAAATGAAAGAAATACTAATTCCTAATAAATTCTTTAAAAAAAATGTTGGTAAGTAAATAGTACAAATAAGGCATACTGAATTAAGCAATTAATCTAGGTTAATTGGTAGAGGTTCGGTTAATCTGTCCCTAATTTTAAAATGTTGTGTGTCATTTGGATTTTGCAATTGAAAAGGTGGCACCACCGTATCTATCACTGTGTAGAAATATTAAAAAGAATTGACCAGTTTTACATCTATACATTATGGCATCTTCCTCAATGGAACTTTGTAAGATTCATACACCTCAAAAGTCAAAATATGATGATATTAGTTCATATAATTATACAAAATATGATTTCAGTTTGTGATTCTAATCTTCATTCATATATATATATATATATATATATATATATATATATATATATATATATATATATATATATATATATATATATATATATATATATATGACATACCAAGGAAATAGCTATGTTTGAATTTTTGATTGATATATTTACATGTTACATACATCTCTATCTCTCTACAATACCATTCATCTAGATTGGTTTCCACCTGAAGTTGTTACATATGGTTAATGTTCAAAATTAAAACCAGGAAAATGAGCATACATGGCATGCTTAAGGTACCTTTTCAATAACATCTTGGTTATTCTCAAGACTTCTTCATTGTGAAAAGGCTTTTTCAAATGTCTTTGAAAGTTAAAGATCTTCTAATCTTTTATTTATTTAGTTATTTATATGAGTATTTTATTTCCTTTCTTTTGCAGGTTAGAGCTAAAAAAAAGGGGCGGAAATTGATGTTTTTGAAACTTAATTACCTTTTTAGTTGTTTCTTAAAAAAATAAGGTGCTTCAATGTGTTAGAGAAAAAAATTAGAAAAGGAATTACATCATCTTCTGCCTCCATCTGTATCTAATACAATTCGTGTTATTGTGTCCCTATATGGTGCATCTTCTGCCTCCCTGTGTATCTAATACAATTCGTGTTATTATGTCCCTATATGGTGCAGATGTTGCATGGCAGCAATGTAAGTTCTTATTATTTTTACTTATTATATATTTTATACCTATTTTTAATACATTTTCCCCCTGAATAATGTTTTCACTTTCTTATGCATGCATTTAAGCAACTTTCAATATTTTTAGTGCATTAAAGTCTGAATGAACCCTATTATATTGTTTTCTTGTGATTTTTTTAATTAATGACGACTCAAGTAAATACACTTGAAATAAAAACAACAATATTCTCCCCTCGCGGAGTGAGGAACCACCCATTAGTTTATATGATTTATGATGACTTGTGCTGAAAATAGATTTTTATGCTAGTTACTATATTATGATGATTATAATGTTTATGATGATTGCATGCTTTGATGGTAAATTTATATTATATGAAGTTGCATGCTAAATGATGTTAAAGAGTTTTGTTGATCGTGTACATGTTTACATCTCGTGTAAAGGGTTCATAAGTGAAATAACTTTCTCTGGTTCAAATATATAAGTGAGGTTAAGGTATTGAAAGACATCATTTCCAATTCTAGATAGTCTTTGTAATAAAGAGTTGGTATGTGGTTAGTTTCCCTTATGCTAATACATGTGGCACGTTGGTTAATGGTGTACCCGGGTCACCATAATAGTGAATACCAACCCGGGTTACCAAATAAAATAATGTGGACCTTTATTTTCCCTGCCAGAATTATATACTCGGATACATAACAATATACACCAGACAATAAATCCAAGCAAAAATATCCCACGAAACAAGCAAGCTACGGAAACTCGCAATAAACAAATCATGAGGAGTAGAAATGGACACAACTTGTTTTACCAGGATTTTGCAAGATACCAAGTAATAGGCTTATCCGAGTTCTTCCTCAAAAGCCTATAAAAGCAAGGCATTATCAAACAAGGAGGGTTACACTCACCCTTTGCCAAAAAAAAGCAATCGCTAATTCACAATATAAGCAATATGCAACTCATAGCTAACTTAAGCATCAGTGAGCAATATCGGGGGGCCACCCTGGTATAACTCCTGACGTCTTTTGTTTTAATCCACAGATTACACGAAGAAAGGACCTTCATTGGCGATCGGTAAAGAGGTGTAGATTCATTGGCGCTATCCATGGGACTTTACTGAGCAATACAACAAAACCATCAAACGGAAATCTCTAGAGGAAATGACACATATAACAAAATGAGAAATACTAGCAAAACCAAGAAAAAACCTCATATCGACAATCACATCCAACCAATAGTTATTCACATAATAGGAAAACAAGTAAAGCCAACACTAAAAATAAAGATTACCAAGTTATTAGTCATGAACACAATAATGCAACACGATGGAACGTGATAACAGAAAAACGAATAAAAACATGACATGAAGAAAACAACAAAGCGGCCCTTGACATGTTATTTAGCGAAAAACAAAGTCTGTGGGTAATAAGAAATGGAGATGAACCAATATTTATATTTGGATATGTCCATGACATATGTATCTACCGCATGTATTGTTTTTCTGAACTGCCAGAAACAGTAAAAAAACAAAATAAGGCTACCGGAATCACACCTAACAAGCTTTGTGGGGCATTCATTTTGGCCGTTAGGAATAATATCATTACCACTAACTTTACAGGACCATTAGAAACACGCCCAAAACACATAGATGATAAATTTCACCATCATACAATCCCCATCACCATATAACATGATTTTTGGAAGAAGTGTAATAAGAATATTTGAAGCAATCACTTCCAACATACATGGCCTAGTCAGATTAAAGGCACCAATTGGTTATAGAACAATATACAGCGAACCGTTAATAATACCATCATCAACCTTATTGGTAGAAGCAAGTACCTCGAAACTAGAAAATCCACAAAACAATCCCAGCGAACCGGAAACCATAGTAGTCAAGGAAAAGCACCCGGTACAGGGAATCTGGGTAGGTTCTACATTACTGACCTTACTTCGGAGGAGCCTTATAAGCTTATTCAAAGAATATGTAGACATATTCGCCTGGAAGCCAACGGATGTGGTTAGAGTACCACATTATGTCATCGATCATAACCTTAACGAAAAGCAACAACAAAACCAATCTGAAAAAAGAAGAGAGGCCAGTCTGGGGAAAGGAACAAGGCAGTAAATAACGAAGCAGACAAGCTAGTAAAGGTGGGAATAGTCCGAGAATCCTTATTCCTATCATGGGTAGCTAACCGGGTCTTGGTAAAAAAATCGATGGGAAAAGGATGATGTACGTTGACTTCACTGACTTAAACAATGCTTACCCAAAAGATTGTTATCCATTACCGACTAAAGACGAGAAAATCGAATCACTAGGCGGACACAAATGGAAAATCTTCCTAGACGAGTACGAAGGGTATCTTCAGATCCACATGCATAAATAGATGAAGAAAAAACATATTTCCATACAGACAGAAGTACTTTTTTCTATACAAAAGTGTCATTCGGTCTCAAGAATATAATAAAACATCCAAAGGCTAGCGGACAAAGTCTTTGCATCTTAAATCGGAAGAAATATTGAAGAAAATGTAGACGGCGTGGTCATCAAGAGAAGGAACGATAAATTTTTTTAAAAGATGTTAAAGAAACGTTTGAGAACTTAAGACAAGTGCAAATGATGCTGAATCCTAAAAAATGCATGTTCGATGCAGATAAAGGTAAGTTTTTGGGGAATATGATAACAAAAAAAGGAATAAAGGCAAATCCTAAGAAAACTAACTCGATAATACAATTAGATTGCCCAAACGGTAAAAGGAGTGCAAGAATTATATCACAAGTTAGAAGCGCTTGGTAGATTTTTAGCAAAGTTAGCCGGGAAAGACATTACCTTCCCACAAAACACTCAAAAACGTAACGGAAAAGAAAGACTTCAAATAGGCAGAAGATGCAGAGACAACACTAAAGAAACTCAAGGCAACAGTAGTAGAGTTATCGGCCTTAGCATTACCCATCCCGTGGATAACTTTAATGATATACTTATCCATCGTCCAGGTAAGCGGTAAGCACAATATTAGTGGCGAACATGGATTATAAGTCAAACCTTATATATTTCGTAAGTCGAGTTCTACAAGGAGTAGAGATCAGGTATCCGGACATGGAAAATCTATATTTATCCCTCGTTAATACAACAAGGTGGTTGGGAAGATATTTTTTAGCACACTCAATTGAAGTATTAACTGTGCCAATACGAAAAGTGTTGCTTAAACCGGAAAAATTAGGATGCCTAGCCAAGTGGGCGGTCGAATTAGGAGAGCACAAAATTGACTTCAAACCATAAACAAGTATAAAGGCACAAGCCTTAGCAGACTTCATAACAGAAATCACCGATAAAGTAGAAGTAACGCTAGTTAAAGGAAATATTAGGGAAAGTGGGCAAGTGGAGGAAATGGACAAAGATGAATGGATAACGAACGAATCGTCAAGTGTATAGAGTCAGATTAATAGTGACAAGCGTAACATGAGAGGACATCACATATGCATTACATTTCGACTTCGCAAGCTCCAGTAACGAGTCTTAATACGAAGCCTTGATAGGAGGCTTACATCTAGCAATAAAAGTAGGAGGCCGCAACAAAAAGGCATTTGTAGACTCCATGATAGTGGCCAACCAAATAAACGGTATTTATAAAGTCTGAGGTCAAAATCTAATGCGATATGCAGCAAAGGTAAAACTACTTACCAAGTAATTCATAACTATTAAACTACAACATGTACCAAGGTATAAGAATAAACGAGCGGATGTGTTACGCAAGTTAGCTTCATCAACACTCTCGCATCTAGCAAAACGAGTTTTAATGGAGATAGTGAAAACAAATTCAATATAAGAAAAACCGTCAGTGTTAAGCATTGATGCGTCATACGATTTGTGACACCCTATCATGGAATTCCCTTCATAAGGAAAGTTACCAAAGGATAAAAAACAGGTTAGGAAAATACGAGTTAAAGCACCGTCTTTCACTATTCATGATGGAATATTATACAAGAGCGAATATTTATCACCCAGGTTGAGATGTGTAAATATTGTCAAGGTACAATACCTGATAAATTAAATGCATAAGGGAATAGCAGGCGCACACGAGGACGGAAGAATGATCAACAAAAGATAACCATACTAGGATATTACTGGTCGACAGTTTACCAAGATATGGAGGAAATTACATACAAATGCGAGAAATGCCAAAAACATGCCCCAATACTGAGAAAGACAACAACACATATGATAAGTATTACAAGCCTGTGACCTTTAGCACAGTAGGGTATCAACATAGTAGGTCCCTTCCCCGAAGCACCAGGAAAAATAAAGTCCCTAGTGGTAGAAATTTACTATTTCACAAAATGGGTGGATGTCGAACCATTGACAACAATCAATGGGCAGAACATTGTAAAATTCTTCTGGAAACAGATAATCTATCGATTCGGAATACCAAACACACTCATATCATACAATGGAACACAATTTTCCAATAACCCATTCTGAGATTGGTGCGAAAACTTGAGAATAAATCAAATGTTTACATTTGTAGCCCACCCCGGAGAAAATGGTCATATAGAAGTTACAAACAAGATGATTATACATGGTTTAGAAACAAGGCTAGGTGCAACAAAAGGTTTATGGGTAAACAAACTACCAAGTGTATTATAGACATATAGAACAACGCCAAGAAAACAAGAGAAGGGTTAAGAAAAAAAATATAGAACTCTTAACAGAAAGATGAGAAGTAGCAGCGATTCGACAGGAGCACTACAAGAAACAAACAGAAAACCATTAAAACTAGCGAGTACATAACCGATCTTTCCGGGTTGGAGAGCAAGTATAGAAGAGTCGCATGGCAAATTAAGACCAATTTTGGAAGGGCCATATAAAATAAACGAAGCAAATAAGGATGGTTCATATGTTTTAGAAACTATGCACGGAGACGTCGTACCTAGATCGTGGCACATAAAAAACTTGATGAAATTATATGTTTTTAAAAATATAAACAAACTCTATTACAAGATAGATTCTTCAAGAAAAAAGATTATTGAGAATCTATCGCACCACATATAAGGGGCACACGATACCCCCTTAAGATGGCAACACCATCTTGATTTATTATATCTAAGTATGATAAAAAGCAACACCACATACAAGTGACACACGCCACCGCTGTAAGATGGCAATGTCATCTTGATTTATCATATCTAAGTATGATAAAAAGAAACACCACATAAAAGGGGCACACGACACCCCGGTAAGATGGCGACACCATCTTGATTTATTATATCTAAGTATGATAAAAAGCAACATTACATATAAGGGGCACATGACACCCCGGTAAGATGGCAACATAATCTTGATTTATCATATCTAAGTATGATAAAAAGCAACATCAACTACAAAGGGAACATGACATCCCGATAAGATGGCAACATCATCTTGATTCATCATATCTAAATATGAACAAAACAACACAAAATAGAAAGGGTAAAAGACACCCTTGGCAAGGTTGCAACAACAGCTTGAAAAAATAATGTCTAGAGGATAAAAGGTGATGTATAACACATGGGGTGGACAATCTTCCGATAAGGTTAAAACATGACCTTAATTGATAGAAGGGGCTAAAGGGCATACCCTTAGAGATATCAACTTATTCCAAAAATTTGCACCCATGACATAAAGATAGGACAACATGGTCAAGGAGTAAAGAAGATGACATCATTATTGTTGGGGATTATTAACATCAAGTACACTATCAAAAGGTGGTGGAAACAATCAAGAGATTTACCTATGTGCACATGCATCCTAGAATCTAGGTTTTACTAGTTATAGAAATATACTTTAAAAATCAATAAAAGAAAGAACTACATTGGATGAGGGATCCAATGTAGCACCCCTCTAATGGAATCAAACCCACAACACCAAATGCAAAAGGATGAAACCCTAATTAGGGTTTATATGAAATTCACTAACCATAGGAGAGAGGTTAGAATTTCATCCATGGAAATAGAGAGAGAGAGAGAGAGAGAGATAGAGAGAGAGAGAGAGAAAGAGAAAGAGATATGAGGAGAGGTTAGATGAAAATTAGAGGCTCAAAAGAAGTGTTAGGGTTTAATCCCAAGTCCTTTACTTATAGGTAGCAGATAAATATTTACCATATTCAAAACTTGTCTTATCCCTATCACGGATAAGCAGAAATCGTCCCTTACAAATCTCCAGGAGCTTCTGGAATATTCCAATTAATCTCTTGGGTTACTTAATATTCAAGCTCTTTAATTAATTAAAAACCTTTTAATTAATTATCAAAATAATTTCTAATTAATTTATTAATTATTTAATAATTTAATAACATGTTTATCTCTATTTCCGTATTGCTATTTGGGTTATGAGTCCAACCCAAAAGGACCTTGCTATTATTAGAAATATTACCAAAAGAGTTAATGACCTTGGACATTATTTCCAACAGTCTCCCACTTGGACAATTTGTTAACTTTTAGGATCAAAATATTTCACTAACAATCAGCAGAGAGTAGTCATCCAATGCAATTGCCAAACTCTTGAAATGGTCAAGTTTAGCCCTTAGATAAGTGATCGGTTATTCCTTTGGTCTAGATATCCGTACGAACTTGATACATGGATAAGGGTAAATCTCATAGTTCAAAATTTTGTTTCCCGATAGAAAATTCTAACAGTCACATCTAACTTCTAAATTGAACAAATCAATTTAGTTAGGACCTGGCCAGGCACATTAGATGTCAACACCAAATCATCGAGGGGACCAAGGATATTGCTTCTCCTGTTAAGGCAAAAGGAAAAAAACAAACTTTGACTACATAGTTTTTGTCTACTAGTCATATCATACATGGAAATACCCTTTATGACTACTAGCTACAAATAACGTTGGAATAGGCCAATACACAACAAATTTCATAAAGAAAACCCCCATATGCATCTTAGTTTGAAGAATAAAATATATTATCATCTTAGAATTATTCATGACTAGATCCATGAAGTAATCTCTAAGTGTGGGTTGTTCCAATACTTAAAATCCTCATTTCAAGTACTCGTGTAATGTTAGCGCAATCTCTTATGTAATGTCCAATCTCGTATGGTCGAATTAATTAATACTTATGCCAATCTTAAATTCCAATACTCACTCCCTAGATTAGGACCGACTGTGGAGTTTTGAACATAATTCAATATTTTGGAAGTGGGTTCAAAACATGCAAAAGTAAAACCCGGTAAAGAATAACACAACTTTAATAACAACAAATTCTCTTTACAAAGTCTCCATAAAATAAACATCAAAACGGTTACAATTCATACCGTTATATGTTTCTGAATTAAAACAAACTATTTCAAATGTGCTTAAGTCAAATCATTTGCAAATCAAATGCCTCATGACCAAGTCTTATTGTCGTACTTGTCATACATCAGAGTACACTGGGCGTACTCTCTTGGTACGCAGGGCGTCCTCTGCTAGGAAGGAAATTGACCTTTGGGACCTTTACCGTTGACTTTGACTTTGAAAAGGGTTGACAAAGTTTGACTTTAGGGTATTTTAAGTATTTCGAGGTATAGTTAAGCCTTGGTCTCTATCTATTTAATATGTGAACTGTAGAGTCGGTTGTCGGAGCAGAGATTCATTCAGATTGTTTTTAGACTGAGAGGTGAGTTTTCCTCACTGTACTTTCGGGTCGAAGGCACCAAGGCCGACCCATTGGATTGATATCCAGATTTACCGTATGTTTCTATGATGTAGTGATTTATTATATATGTATCCAAGTTTATAGGATGTTGTTATGCGATAGTGATCGGTAGATATGCATGTTTGTCTGTTCACTGATTATATGTTTATCTGTTATGTATATGTCGACATGTTATGGTTTTTGGTTGAGGCTTTACTGCTTTGTGCCTGAGTCAACAGACCGGGGGTATTCCAGCCCGATGACTGAGTGGTCCCCAGGGTATTCCAGTTCGATGACTGAGTGGAACCATTATATATTGGCATTCCAGTCAGATAATTGATTAGGCCGAGGGTATTCCAATCCGATGACTGAGTGGACCCATTTTATATTGTCATTCCAGTCTGATGACTGATTAGGCCGAGGGTATTCAAGTCTGATGACTGAGTGGACTCGTTTTATATTGGCATTCCAGTCCGATGACTTATTGAGCTAGGGGTAATCCAACCTGATGGCTGTGGACCCGTGGGTATTCCAGTCTGATGACTGATTGAACCCAACATGCTTGTGTGTATATGTTATGTTGTGTGGTGGTACTTTAGGGGAACTCACTAAGCTTTGGCTTACGGTTTTAGTTTATGGTTTCAGGTACTTCAGAGGATCGTAAGAAAGCAAAGGCGTGATCATACACAACTTCCTGTTTTATGGCTTTGGGTCTTGCGAAAAGTCTGATTTTGAATGTATGTTTTTGGAAACAATGACTCTTTTGTAAACAATGATGTTAAATGGTTGATTTTGAAAATTTTAAATTTCTTTGATTTTTTGGAGTGTTACAAGTTGGTATCAGAGCCCTGGTTTTAGTGAATTGGATGACATCCGTGTGAATCTAGACTCAAACTAAGGATCTGTGAAAGTTTTCAAATTATTTTCAAATAGCTCCAAATTATTAGGATCTGTGAAAGTTTTCAAATTATTTTCAAATAGCTCCAAATTATTTTCAAAAATTAAATTCAAAATTATTTTCAAAAGTAATGAATGAAGGATGAGATGTGTACGATCAGTCGAAGAAAGAAAGTTACCCCAAGTTACCACACTATTACTTGTTTATGATGATTATGGTAGAACTGCATGCTAGTGATAGGCTAGGGATCTTCAGGAATTCCATGATAGAATTGTCTGATATATGATGCATGATAGCCTAGGGTACTTCTTGGATGAAATTGACATCATTATTGTAGTTCTTAGTGTGTGCATCATAGTTGTACATAACAAAGATTCTATAGCCTGATATCGTTTGATTTAGCTTTATTTCCTGTTCTTGTCTGATTAAGGGCTTAGGGTAGATTCAAGTATTCGATTGTTTACTGGGATCCAACAGTATGTATGATTAGCATGCACGAGTGGTTGCAGGGTTGGTGGAATTTTCATGATTGGGTGCAGTTCATAGCAGGTCAGCGTGAGAATGATTAGCCACTCTTGATAGTGTGAGGACAGGATGAATATGTAAACTAGATGCTTGGGTATAAAGATCAAGAATTGCATATGAGAATCTTCCTGATTTTATTGTGTCTTAGTGCCAGTTTCCCCCACTGATCGAATGTTTCTTGCTTCGTGCTTTGTGGGACTCATATTGATGTGAGTTAGCTATCAAATTAATACATTAAATTACATGCTATGAAGGTTAAATAATCTTAGAGTGAAGGACTTGGTCCTATTGCGCAGCTCTCGTTTGAGTCTAACCGTTGTAGGGTTGGGTCTTTTAGTCGAAGGATTATTTAAGTTTTATTTCGTATAACTATATTCATGAAGTGGTTAGCTGACATTAGTAGCGGTTCTTCGACAGTTGATGGTAGGGGAGGTGGGGAATCCTCGGAGAGCCTAGGAAATATTTTAGTGTGGTTGCTATGCTCTTGAGCAGGTATTGGGAGTATTATTATGAATAGGTGACTTAGAGGACCCGGGATGATTATTGAGGAAAGTATGGATAGGTGTGGAAGGTAGTATTGGGCTCGTACTACTGGAAGCATCGGATCCATACTAGAATCGAGAAAATTTTTGGGGATTCTAAGGAGCTGGTCGGGGAAGATAGCATGGTTTGATACCATGCTTCGTGGCAGTGGTTCCATATCTGTCAATCTTTTGGTTATGGTTGTTTAGGCATGAGGAGGGGTCTGGTAATTGTTTTGGGCCTCATGGGCGATGTCAGGTATCGGATTGACGGCTGGGATTACAGGCAAGGAGTGTATGTTTTGGATAGTAAGTCGGTGTTTTGCTTATGCAATTGCATGAAATCCTTAATGTTAAAGGTAGCTATGATGGGAAAATTTTCTAAGGTATTCATCTCAAATTCAGTTGCTCTTAGGGTGTGCTTGGTCCTTATCTAGAAGATCACCTTGTGTGTGTTATACATTCCAAGAGTCAGGGAGGGTTTGTACCTGGTTGAGCCGGTTTGAGATATGGTTTGGTTACAACACCAGTGAGTGGTAGTTCGAACCTAATTTGGGGAGAACTAGGTACTCTGCTTGGAGGATCATCGGTCTGTTCGAGTTTGCAGTATCGAAAGAATGGTTCATAGGGATCTACGGTACGGGTATGCGGGACATTAGATCTGCATGGAATCTAATTTTTTTTGTTTGGCATGTGGTGTTGGCAGGGTTGGTATTTAGATGGATCCGACTAGAGTCTTAGCAACATTTCTGGGTATCCTTAAAAGTTTTATCGAGATAGTTACATATTGATGGGGTCTGTTCGGTCTCAATCAAGGTATGGGATCTTGTTTTGATCGTTCATGATGATGTGTTCTATTAATGATTGAGGTTCATCATTTCGTTAGAACTCTGGTACTTCGCCCCTTTTGGGTAAGGTTATGGGTTCCCTAAGGGTGTGTATATTGGTAAGTGCATTAGATATTGTCGTGAGGGGTGTATGTGGGCTAGACAAGATAACAATGGAGAACTTCGTTCGAATTATATGCATGGTTGTTATTTGGGTTATATCCTTTGAATTGGAATAAGAGTGTGGCCGTCTATCCCATTGTCGGGTCGTGTGCGACCATGTTTTTCATTAGATTTTGCGTTGGCAGCGGCTTGTACTGTGAAAGGAATTGTTCGTGGAAAAAGAGTATCTCATTGTTGCACTTGGTTAGCATTCAGAAGGACGTTGATTGGGTTCCTGCAAGGTGGTGGAATGAGGTTGAGTATCTTTAGGCCCCCGTGGTGTTGGTCGTGAGTTTCCAGGCGAATTATTGAATGTCGATAAGTTCGGCGTAATACTTGTTGCATTCCAGACATAGGTTGTGGTCCCAGTGCTTATGATTGTTTATTTCTTCTACATGTGGTACTTTCGATGTTGATGCATTGTTGGAAGTCAGGAGACTCACGAACCAGCTGGAGTTGGATAAACTGAGCAGTTAAAGTTTGTTGGGAGTATCACTCGTGCATCAGAAACTGTCTTGCAGAGTATTTTCAATATAAATCTCGTTTGTTCGCGAGCTGTTATTAAGGGTTTGGTTACCAAGGTTGGGTATCGATTATGGAATCTCGAATCATGAAGTTTGTTGTGAATGTGTCGAGTAATTTTCAAGGTGGGGGTACACCTGAGCTGATAAAGGTTGGATACAATGTGAAAATTCTCGGATTGATCATCTTTGCTCGTAGGAGCAGTGGTTGGTAATGGCGTGTTAGGGATTCAGGGGTTTATTTAAGGTTTTTGGTACATCTTATGGATTTGGAATTGGTTGAAATTCGCGATCGATGTGTTTTGAGTACTTCATTCCACGTATTTGGTGGTGTTCTTAGTCAAGGAATGGATGAATATAAATCTTGGAATTTGGGTTCTTAAGTTTAGATCTGATAGGTTCTCGGTCTCGGGAAAGCATATTGATAGAGTTGATTCAGTGTCTGTAGTTATGAGAGTCCTCAACTCTGTGGTTCTGACTAAAAGTTCGGTCTCATAGCTAGGAAGTTGTGGAATATGCTGGTGTTGTGCATGCTTCTCTGCAGCGGTTATATAGATGAGACTCACGTTGGGAGTCGCCTTGTTTTTGAATGAACCGGAAGTCAATTGTGTAAGGTTTTTGTCCTTAAAGAGGAAAATTTTAGTCCTGGTGGAAGAAGTTAATGATAGTTAAGAGGTTTTACCCTTGAGTTGTGTTTTGGGCTGAAGGGTAGAAAAGGAAAAGTCTTAGGCCGGGTTCTTGTGTTAAAAGTGGATTTTTATTTGAGAAGTTTTAGTCCAAGATATTTGGATAATATTGTAGAGCTCTTCAACACCTTTCTGTGGATATAAAGAACGTCGAAAACGGAGTTGGAACGAAGAAGTTATGGTCGTTTGAAGTTAGGGCGATTTTGGGTTGAGACGTGTACGCTGGGTGTACTCAACATGTATGTTAGTCGTACTAAGGCATCCTTAGTACGTTTGGAGTAAATTAAGTACGTTGGGTGTATGCGATCAATGACCAAACCCTATTTCCGTCGTTTGAGCGCTATTTAAGCTCCTTAACTTCCCCAAACCCATTCCATTTTCAGCCGCCACCTCTCCAACACCCTCTCTTGAAACCCTAACCCTAGATTGAGCCTTGTGAGCAAAAATAAGGTGTTTTTAAGTGCTTTGGAGTGTTCTTGATGCACCTTGGAGAAGAAGGAACTCATTGAAGGAGCATTGGTTGCTTTGGAGCTTGTAGATCCAGACCTTGTTCACCTTGGTCTTTCTTCTAGACGTATAAAGTTTAAATCTTGATGATGAAATTGTTAGATCTAGCTAGTTTTGGGTGTTATGAGCTTTTGGTTACTTTTAGTTCATAAATTTTAGATCTTGAAAGTTTGTGACCTTGTTATGGATAAAGTTGGAAACTTTATCCATCTAATCATCATTTAGATTCAGATCTGAAGGTTAAAGACTTGGACTTAATGGATTAAGTTGGAAAAGATGCACTTTTGGGTCCCTTTGAGACTTAAAGAGTAGATCTTGTTTGGTGGGAACATTCTAATGGATAAAGTTGGAAACTTTTGGCATTATGGAGCTATTATGAACCATAAAAATATGATCTTGAGTGTTATATATAATTCATGCATGTGTTAGATGGTCTTGTTGAGTTAAGAACATAGGGTTTTGGACATTAAGCACTTAATAGCCATGCAAAGTCATAAAGCTGGAAACTTTATGATTTAAGACATCATTTTGGGCTGGGATCTGAGTTTTGGACGAAAGGGCTTAATGGAATAAGCTCTTAATGAAGGTTTGGGATTGGGCAGCATACGTTGCGCGTACCTGGAGGAACGCTACGCGTACGCGGTCAGTGCCCCGCTTTTTGGTCAACATTAGAGTATGTTGGGCGTACTCTCTTGGTACGCAGGGCGTACTCCACTAGGAAGGATATTGACTTTTGGGGCCTTGAACATTGACTTTGACTTTAACCAGGGTTGACCAAGATTGACTTAAGGGTATTTTGGGTATTTTGAGCTATAGTTAAGCCTTCGTCTCTATCTGTTGAATATATGAACTGTAGAGTCGGCTGTCGGAGCAGAGATTCATTCAGATTGTTTTTAGACTGAGAGGTGATTTTTCCTCACTGTACTTTCGGGTCAAAGGCACCAAGGCCGACCCATCGGATTGATATCCTGATTTATTGTATGTTGTTATGATGTAGTGATCTATTAGATATGTATCCTAGTTTATAGGATGTTTCTATGCCATAGTGATCTGTAGATCTGCATGTTTGTCTGATGACTAATGATATGTTTATCTATTATGTATATGTCGACATGTTATGGTTTTTGGTTGAGGCTTTACTGCTTTGTGTGTGAGTCAACAGACCGGGGGTATTCCAGTTTGATGACTGAGTGGGCCCAAGGGTATTCCAGTCCGATGACTTAGTGGACCCATTATATATTGGCATTGCAGTCAGCTGATTGATTAGGCCGAGGGTATTCCAGTCCGATGACTGAGTGGACCCATTTTATATTGGCATTCCAGTCCGATGAATGATTGAGCTGGGGGTAATCCAACCTGATGGCTGTGCACCCGTGGGTATTCCAGTCTGATGACTGATTGAACCCAGCATGCTTTTTTGTATATGGTATGTTGTGTGGTGGTACTTTGGGGGAACTCACTAGGCATGGGCTTACGGTTTTAGTTTATGGTTTCAGGTACTTCAGAGGATCGTCAGAAAGCAAAGGCGTGATCGTACACAACTTCTTGTTTTCTGGCTTTGGGTCTTGGGAAAAGTCTGATTTTGAATCTATGTTTTTGGAAACAATGACTCTTTTGTAAACAATGATGTTAAATGGTTCATTTTGAAAATTTTAAATTTCTTTGATAATTTGGAGTGTTACAAGTTGGTATCAGAGCCCTGGTTTTAGTGAATTGGATGACAACCGTGTGAATCTAGACTCAAACTAAGGATCTATGAAAGTTTTCAAATTATTTTCAAAATAGTTCCAAATTATTTTCAAAAATTAACTTCAAAATTATTTTCAAAAGTAACCAAGGAAGGATGAGATGTGTACGATCAGCCGAAGCAAGAAAGTTACCCCAAGTTACCACACTATTACTTTTTTATGATGATTATGGTAGAACTGCATGCTAGTGATAGGCTAGGGATCTTCAGGAATTACATGATAGAATTGTTTGATATATGATGCATGATAGCCTAGGGTTACTTCTTGGATGAAATTGACACCATTATTACAGTTGCTTAGTGTGTGCATCATAGTTGTATAGAACAAAGATTCTATAGCCTGATATGGTTTGATTTAGCTTTATTTCCTGGTCTTTTCTGATTAAGGGCTTAGGGTAGAGTCAAGTATTTGATTGTTTATGGGATCCAACGTTATGTATGATTAGCATGCACGAGTGGTTGCAGGGTTGGTGGGAGTTTCATGAGTGGGCGCAGTTCATAGCAGGTCAGCGTGAGAATGATTACCCACTCTTGATAGAGTGAGGACATGATGAATTTGTAACCTAGATGCTTGGATCTAGAGATGAAGAATTGCATTTGAGAATCTACCTGATTTTTTAATGTGTCTTAGTGCCAGTTGCCCCCACTGCTCGAATGTTTCTTGCTTCGTGCTTTGTGGGACTCATATTGATGTGAGTTAACTATCAAATGAATACATTAAATTACATGCTATAAACGTTAAATAATCTTAGAGTGAAGGATTTGGTCCTATGGCGCATCTCTCGTTTGAGTCTAACCGTTTGTAGGGTTGGGTCTTTTAGTCGAAGGATTATTTAAGTTTTATTTCCTATAACTATATTCATGAAGTGGTTAGCTGACATTAGTAGGGATTCTTCGACAGTTGATGGCAGGGGAGGTGGGGAAACCTAGGAGAGCCTAGGAAATATTTTAGTGCGGTTGCTACGCTGTTGAGCAGGTATTGGGAGTATTATTATGAGTAGGTGACTTAGAGGACCCGTGATGATTATTGAGGAAAGTATAGATAGGTGTGGAAGGTAGTATTGGGCTCGTACTACTGGAAGCACCGGATCCATATTAGAATCGAGAAATTTTTTGGGGATTCTAAGGAACTGGTCGGGGAAGATAGCATGGTTTGATACCATGCTTCGTGGCAGTGGTTCCATATCTGTCAATCTTTTGGTTATGGTTGTTTAGGCATAAGGAGGGGTCTGGTAATTGTTTTGGGCCTCGTGGGCGATGTTAGTTGGGTTTGATTGGTGCAAACCCAGGTGAGCTTGTTGGTTTTAAGGTATCTAATGGCCTTGCTCAAGGTCGTGCATTTGATTCGGGGGACTCAAGAAGGAAACAATTTTTATGATCGGCTTGAGGATTGCAGCTAGAAGCTGAGTGGTTGAAAGATGGATTAGGATGTCGCTATCTATGGCAAGGATTATTTCTTGACATTTTTCTGAGAATGAGTGAGCAGGCGTGTGACTTTCAAAGTTAGGATGTAAACCCAATATGGGGGCTAGTTGTTGCGGTGTTTGGTGGCAATTTGTTAGCATGGGAATGCACATGAGTATTGATGTGGTATGGATGCTCAGTGATGCGATCAAGGGTCTGTTTTCCTTGGATATAGGCATGTCACGTACTGGATTGACGGTTGGGATTGCAGGCAAGGATTTTATGTTTTGGATAGTAAGTCGGTGTTTTGCTTATGCAATTGCATGAAATCCTTAATGTTATAGGTAGTTATGATGAGAAATTTTTTTGAGGTCTTCATCTCAAATTCAAAATCTCTTAGGGTGTGCTTGGTCCTTATCTGGAAGATCACCTTCTGTGTGTTATACATTCCAAGAGTCAGGGAGGGTTTGTACCTGGTTGAGCCGGTTTGATATATGGTTTGGTTACAACACCAGTGAGTGGTAGTTCGAACCCTAAGTGGGGGAGAACTAGGTATTCTGCTTGGAGGATCATCAATCTGTTCGAGTTTGTAGTGTCGGAAGAATGGTTCATAGGGATCTACGGTACACGTATGCGGGACATTAGATCTACGTGGAATCTAATTTTTTTGGTTTGGCATGTCGTTTTGGCCGAGTTGGTATTTGGATGGATCCGACTAGAGTCTTAGCAACATTTCTGGATAACCTTAAAAGTTTTATCGAGATAGGTTCCCTAAGGGTGTGTATTGTGGTAAGTTCATTAGATATTTTCGTGAGGGGTGTATGTGGGCTGGACAAGATAGCAATAAAGAACTTGGTTCGAATTATATGCATGGTTCTTATTTGTGTTATAGCCTTTGAATTGGAATAAGAGTGTGACCGTCTATCCAATTCTCGGGTTGTGTACGACCATGTTTTTCATCAGATTTTACGTTGGTAGCAGCTTGTACTGTGAAAGGAATTGTGCGTGGAAAAAGAGTATGACATTGTTGCGCTTGGTTAGAGTTAAGAAGGATGTTGATTGGGTTCCTGCAAGGCGGTGGAATGAGGTTGAGTATCTTTAGGCCCCCGTGGTCCTGGTCGTGAGTTTCCAGGCGAATTATGGAATGTCGACAAGTTCGGTGTAATACTGGGAGCATTCCACACATAGGTTGTGGTCCCAATGATCATGATTGTTTATTTCTTCTGCATGTGGTACTTTCGATGTTGATGCATTGTTGGAAGTCGGGAGACTCACGGACCAGCTGGGGTTGGATAAACTGAGCAGTTAAGATTTGTCAGGAGTATCACTCGTGCATCAGAAAGTCTCTTGTAGAGTATTTGCAATATAAATCTCGTTTGTTCGCGAGCTGTTATTAGGGGTTTGGTTACCAAGGTTGGGTATCGATTATGGAATCTCGAATCATGAAGTTTGTTGTGAATGTATCGAGTGATTTGCAAGTTGGGGGTACACCTGAGCTAATAAAGGTTGGATACAATGTGAAAATTCTTGGATTGATCATCTTTGCTCGTAAGAGCGGTGGTTGGTAATGGCGAGTTAGGGATTCAGGGGTTTATTTAATGTTTTTGGTACATCTTATGGATTTGGAATTGGTTGAAATTCGCGATCAATGTGTTTTGAGTACTTCATTCCGCGTATTTGGTAGTGTTCTTAGTCAAGGAATGGATGAATATCAATCTTGGAATTTGGGTTCTTAAATTTAGATATGATAGGTTCCCGGTCTCGGGAAAGCATATTGATAGAGTTGATTCAGTGTTTGTAGTTATGAGAGTCCTCAGCTCTATGGTTCTCACTAGAAGTTCGGTCTTATAGATAGGAAGTTGTGGAATATGCTGGTGTTGTGCATGCTTCTCTGCAACGGTTATATAGATGAGACTCACGTTGGGAGTCACCTTGTTTTTTAATGAAGCTTTCAACAACAGTAAATAGTCATGGGTTCTGTTTTTCAGTTGGTTCTCGTCGCAATGGTGCACTTATGTGACAACCCGATATTTCAAGTCAATGTAATATTCAAAAAGTCAAATATTATAATCTATTTTTGGAATCAATAAAAATAGCGTAAAAAACGAATTGTTCAAAAGTCTCAATTGGGATACACAAATTGTTAGATATCGTATCAAGGTTTTCAGAAATATAAAGAACACTCAAATCCGAGTTATAACGAAGAAGTTATGACTAATCAAATATCCGCGACAAAACCGGTAAAACACTGTCAAGTGTAAAAAGTGAAATTTCAATAAAATACTTTTTAGCCTTAGGTATCTAAACGAAAATCGTAGATTATGTTAAACCATAAACGTGCATAAAAAGAACGCCCAAATCTGACTTCGTATAAGGAAGTTATGATTTTTCTAAGTTTCGGATATAGTAGTAGACAGCTAAAAACTCGAAATTAAGATCGACCGATTTTTAGCCGACGCAACCTAAACGAGAATTGAAGATCTCGATGATAGTAATACAACGGTAAAAATACAGACGAAAACGGACATCGGATGAAGAAGTTATGAATTTTTTTAATGGATTTTTCCTGTCCCGGCCTATTAAAAATATAATATTAAAAACTTAATTCAAATTTAGCCGACGGAGTCTAAACGAAAGTTGTAGAGAATAATCTCACCTACGCGTGGATATAAAGAACGTCAAAATTGGAGCTCGTATGCGACATATATGATTTTCTGAAGTTCGGGGCACGCACACCAACCTTATCCGAAGACTCACGACGTGAGCAAAAGACTCACAACGTGCCAGAGCTAGACCACCAGGCGTCGCGTCTACGGGCCAAACTAACAACGTGAGTCATCCCATGCTCACGACGTGAGTCCTGAAATTTCACCCTATAAATAGAAACCGAGGGTTTCGGTTTTACTTGCTCAATTCTCTCTTCTCTCTCACTTCTACTCTACGTTTAGCACCCCGAGACGACCCCGACACTCCGGTTACATATCCAAGTTCCGACGAAGGTCCGAAGCTCCGAAAATCCATAGAAGCTTACCCCTTCCCGGTCGAAGTGCTGCCTGAGAAAATCTCGTTTTCTTCAAATCACCACACTTTCCAGGTGAGTTCATACCCCTACGCTTTTCCGAGTTTTTCATGTTTTCAGGGGGGAATACAAGCAAAAGCACAAGTAATCTTGGGCTGAAAGTATATTACTTTGTTTAAGATAATTATATTTTCAATATACTTTGAACATGGAAAATAGTTTTACCAAATGGGTTAAGAAATCAACTCGCAGAAACAGTTTTCAAAACTAAGACAATGAACTTATGAATCATGAAGTAAAAGATATCATTTTATAAAAGGATTCATGTTAATTACAAAAAGGGTTTTTGGCATTTTTACATGTAAATTTGTTAGTCTAAGTTGGAGACACGTCCTTGGTAACACTCACCATCAAAACAGAGTGTAGGACTAGCATTTATGACCAGAATCTCATGTAGGGAGAGCGTGACTGTTGTGTATAGATCTATACGGGACTGACTATTCCGCACCTTGCTGCTAGCTACAGTGGGACCGGCAGGTCTACGGGTGACAAAGTCATAAAGGATACTGGCCCGATACGTTCCATATCAAGTTAATGTATGGTTACAAAGCTCACAATGTAGATAACAGCTATTTACTTACGTAATAATGGATCGAGTGAACTAACCTCAGAGTAATAACCAATTGATTACTAGAGGATATTAATAATACCTTCAAGATTTAGTTCACCACGTTTTTATTAGTGTTATTTATGTAATAAGGCTAATATACCTCACTAGGCGTAACCAGGGTTTTTCAAAGAAAACTACGGTTAACGATATAAGTATGGTAAATACTTGTATACTTCATTTTAGAATGGATAACCAACAACCTACTTTTAGGGAAAATATAGGATTTTCCCAGGATAACACGGTATTTTCATAAACGGATGGTTTAACATCGAACTAATGAATATGCATATTCATTCCATGACTCCTTGGATCATACGTATCTGTATGAATCTGGAAGTCATGGAAGGAATGGGTTTCAAACATGCTTTTATTAAGAAAATATGGGATCTTCTTGAGGAACACTTTTCAAAAGGATCAAAGAACATTTTCCACCAAAACTAAATGCTTATGAACTCACCAGCTTTATGCTGATATTCTTTCAAAACTGCTTGTATTCTCAGGGAATCATTAATACAGGTAAAACATCACCTTTTGGAGAAGGAACGCTAAGGCGTCAGTTATCAAAACATTTTAAATCATCATATTTGTAATATTCTTTTGAAACATGTATTACATACAACAATGTAACTTTTAAATTATAATTATGATGGTTGTGTTACTTTCTTTACGATATTCAATTGTGATGATACTACGTGAAGTCATCCGCCCCCGAATGTTTCCGCCATTCTGGTTTGGGGTGTGACAGATTGGTATCAGAGCATTGTTTATAGTGAACTAAGTATATTAACCGATAAAAGATATACAACTATAAATACAATGGGGCCTAAGTGCTCTGAATAATAATATATTTTAAGAATATAACGATACTTTATAAAAGTATACATACATGCTTATACATATATACATACTAGAACAAGTATCACAAGAAGAACAGAACAGAAGTATTTAAAGGTTGAACATTGGGGTCAAACCTGGACAGTTATGTAATCATATCTGGGATCAATATAGCCTGATCAACTATATTCATTTGAGATATGATCGACATGTGTTTGGGAGTGATGTGGTGTTGCAACAGTCTTAAAACTTACCTAACTCTATTCAAGGGATTTCTAGATCAGAACAAAAGGTTAGAATACTATGGGAGTATTTTATGATGCTATAAGACAACAACAAGTTTAAAACATACCAAGTACATCACATTAAAATATTATGGGAGTATTTTAGGCACTATAAATAACTTATGTGAGAACTTAAAAGACCCTTCTGGTAGGTCTATGATTCCGGAGTGTATACTTCCAAGGTTTTATATAATTGAGATTTTATAGACTTAGAATTTGTGATCTATGCTTCACTACCTGTTCCTTGTTTGGTTGTGGTTTTGGAGTAGGATCACTTATTCGAAGGTCTATTTAATCTTAAATTATATACAACTTATATACATTGCGCGGTTATAGGAGGACCCAGTAAGGATCGCCCCATAATGTTACCCTTAATCTCATAGATTCTTTAGACACTTCCATTCTCGCACGACAAACCCAGATAGGTGTAACCACTCCATCATAGCAGTCAGTAGAAGAGACAAGGAGAAACAAGGAGAGATTTCCAAGAAGTGATCAGCCAGAGAAACTAAAACATCTTACGCATCACACTAATGAATAATTACCGTTACTAATTATACTAGATAATTCTTATATCCCTATTCTCGCTTAGATAACAATGGTTGGATTCCATCCTCCTGGAGATCCGTACTTTTCTAATCAAGGGAATGTTGGTTGGCTCAGTGCCGAACCAGAAGATGAGCCTGCAAATTCCCCTAGACAATGATTTTGCTGAAGACTTTCTCGAAGACGACGATTCCGGATCAGAAGCTTACAATCCACCTCCAGTTACTCAGAACCCTAACCCTCATCAGAACTTTCAAGGCCCGACGCCTCTGTGGGCCATAAACCTAGACAAGTGGAGTCATGAACAAGGTCAAAATTCCCCCTACCATGGAGACCGAAGCTTCTACAATCTAGACGCCGGAGGTTCAGCAGATAGAGCACCTCCCATGCTGGTTCGTCGCGTTTCTCGCAACACGAAACAGGGAAGAGATATCATTGACCGAGTGGTGCAGATTGAGGCTACCACTGGTGTCGACGTTGTTCGTCTTCGCAACCTGGAAGACAATCATAACGCAACAAGGGATCGTACCAACTTCTTGCTGGGAGAACTGGCGGCTTCGCAAGCCGAAGTGCAACGATTACGAGAGCATCATGTTGTACAAGATAGGGGCATATTCAAAATAGAGCGCCAGTTAGCCAAATCCAGGGTCGGATTTAGTAGGAAGTAGATCATACTCTACTCGCCCTCTGTTAACTCTTTTAGTTATAGTCTAAGTCTTCGGAGATGTCTTAGAGTTATTTTTCATGCTTTTTCAGTTCGACCGTGAAAGTTCATTTTCGGTAGGTCATTTTAATGTTGATGTTTTTTTTCCCAGTATTGTGGTGTATTATAGACCTGTTTAAGGTCAAAATTTCCAAACTCTATGCACTTAATACACCTATAATCGACATTTACTTCTTACATTTTGAAAAATAACCACTCAATTTCACATTATTCTATTACAAGTTGTACTTGTATTGAACTTCAAATTCCAATTCCTTACAAAATCCCTATCGAACTAAGTGTTTTAGTTATGAGATATCAAATTCATGTTCACTCCTGATATCTTACAATCGTTTCATCTTTCAATCTTTATAGTAAAAGATGCCTCCGCGTAAAAACCAAACCAACTTAAGATGTTAACGTCAATATTCTGTCTTAATAACTTAAATGCTTTTACAGTACTATAGAAGCGTAGCAGATAGGTAGGTTGAATCATCGAGAACAGTATAACAAAACGAAAAACTTACATTCGCATGAACTTCCGGGATTCGAACTCTTCATTATGAAGTAATGGAGATCAGTGTAAGAATCGGAAGTAAGACGGCACAGAAATTCAATATACCTACGAAGGAGAAGGACACCCTATAAATACTAGGAGAGAACAAATCATTATCACCTAGAATAGAACGGAAAACAGAGGAGAACCACGCGAGTTACATGCGAAGTGTTTGAGTGCCTTTTCGTCACAGTAATAACTAAAAAATAATGCAACCTAGTGAGTTAATGAATACATTACTCACATTTGGATTCGAACTTATCGTCTTTTCCTGTATTAGCTAATAACAATAATTTGGACCACGAAATATCAATCGAGAGTAATTATTTCTCAAATTCATAAGTCGATTTATTGTAGACTCTATTATGAATTACTTTCAAATCTTTTCGAAAATTAAATCATAGTATCCACCAACCAAAGATAACTTCGTTCGGATGGCACTCGAACTTCATTCTACTCTTTTACTAGGACTGCATCATAGGGATGTAGGTCGAATCTTTGAGATCAGTATATCGAAACGAAAAATTTATATTAATATAAATGATTAGAATACATCTAAAGCCAACCAAAATTGCTCACGAGCCCATTTTCTCATTTTGTAACCGAATCATGCCTCCGGAGAAACGTAACCAACCCTCCGATAAAACACCAATCCTTCAGATAGACGCGGCTATGTTTCAAGTTGCAGTCACATCAGCCGTAGCAGCTGTCATGGCTCACCTTAATGCTAACAACACAAATGTTAGTAGAAATGTGATCGGCAATCCCGATCGTGGTGATAATCAATTTCAGCAACAAGTGCCTACTTGTAAAGACACTCCGAACCTCAAACCTAATTTTCTGAAACGAAAGTTCGAGAACAAGAAAGGGAGTTGTTCAACTCAAGGACCTACAGAAGGGCAACAAGTTGGGGCAGTCAATACCCCCATTAGCCCTGCTATCCCAACACCGACCACACCGTACTTAGGAAACCTCCCACACTGCAGCAAGTGCAACTACCATCATCATGGAGTATGTCGGGTACTGCATTGCAATAGATGCAACATGAAGGGGGCACACCGCCCGTTTCTGTAGGACTCCGGTTAAATTCATCACTTCAACTACCAACGTTGGAACAAGTCCAAGATGTCAACTTTGTGGTGAGAAAGGGACATTGCAAGAGGGACTGTCCAACAGAGAAGAACGACGGGGGAGCAGGAGGAATTTGACCGCAGAGAATGGGGAAACATAAAAGAACCCTGCTATATTTTGGTATGCTTCGAAACCCCAATAATTTATTTATAATTATAATTACTCTCTCTTTCGAACCAGATCACAGCATTCATATAAAACTGAGAACCCTCTCAAGTAAGCTATGATGGCTTAATGTATACATTAGGGTCATTTATAATTAAGATTTGCAAATTTAAGGTGAGTAATCCCGTCTCATTTCCTGTTCCTTGTTTGGTTGTGGATTTAGGGCAGGGTTGCTCAGTCAACTGTCTTACCAATCTTAATTATACATGACTTGTGTACACCAAGCGAGGATAGAGAGACCTAGTAAGAATCATTCCATGGAAGTTCATAGTTTCAAAATTTTCAGAACCCTCGTATTAGTAGCATCCGCCAATTTTGGATTAAAAAGAGGACTCATAGCAAAATAACAGAATAAAACTGAAGGCGCTAAAAACTTATGTACATAGAATTGTTCATTGTCCTAGTAATCATCTCTTCCAGAATAACTTAATATCTACTTCGTTGAGAAGTTCCGACATCCTCATCCGACATGGTTTGGCTTGATCCTCACCATGCAAATTTTTTATGTCGTGTAAAATAACTTTTTCCTTAATCAGCTGTCAGATGAAATTCTTCCAATCCATAACGCAAACCTTTATATCATCTATCACTTCAAAACTTCAGAAGTACCCATGCGAGGGGTACCACACCTTCTAGCCTGCTCAATAGATAGAAAGCTTGAAACGGAAAGCACCAAAGAAGTCTCAGAAGTCAGTAACCACCCGTAGCATACCCAAGAGATCTCCGAGGAAGACCACTTGTACTGCAGGTCAAATTCAAGAATAGAGTATAAGAACTCATTAGGTTAATCTATCGCTGCTAGTTGTATATGCAAGAGTGGCATATAATTTAGACTCAACAAGATTTAGGATGTGTGATTCCGCCCTACTTCCTGTTCCTTGTCTGGTTGTGGACTTGGGGCAGAGCCACCCAACCGAAGGTTTTGTCGATTTAAATTATATACAACTCGTATACACGAGGTGAGGATGGATGAGCCAAGGATGAGTCTTATCATGAGCTTCAGAGCGAAAGCCCGCATGCTTACTATAACAACCGGAGATACCTGGGTGGGAGTGGTAGCGGATTAAAATGGGCTTAAAAATCAAGTTACCAAGGCAACGGGTGGACTTGATGCCATTTTGGGTGATCGTCGACAGGTTAACCAAATCCGCACGCTTCCTACCAACAAAGGAAACAGACAAGCTGGAGAAACTGACTAGAACATACATCAGGGAGATTATGCGACTGCATGGTGTACCAATATCCATTATCTTGGACATGGATAGTAGATTCACCTCGCGGTTCTGGAAGTCACTACAAAAATCTCTAGGAACGAGACTAGACAAGAGTACCGCCTACCACCCACAAACCGACGGCCAGAGTGAGAGAACCATTCAAACCTTAGAAGATATACTAAGAGCTTGTGTGATCTATTTTGGTAAGGCTTGGGATACCCATTTACCATTGGTCGAGTTCTCGTACAACAATAGCTACCACACTAGCATCAAAGTTGCCCCATTTGAAGCCCTCTATGGCCGCAAGTGCAGATCACCTTTGTGCTGAGCTGAAGTGGGTGACACGCAACTTGCTAGAGGTCAAGTACCCGACAACACTCTCACTGGCCCGGAAATCATAAGAGAAACTACCGAGAAGATTGTCCAAATCCGAGAACGACTAAAGGCTTCAAGAGACAGACAAAAGAGTTATGCGGATAAAAGACGGAAACCCTTGGAATTCCAGGTTGGGGACTGGGTGCTATTGAAGGTCTCACCCTGGAAGGGATTAATACGTTTTGGAAAACGTGAGAAACTAAACCCAAGGTATATCGAACCCTTCGAGATCCTTGCCAGGATCGGCCCGGTGGCATACAAACTTCGATTACCGCAGGAACTCAATAACATACACCCTACCTTTCACGTGTCGAACCTAAAGAAGTGCTTGTCTGATGATACCCTCGTCATCCCTCTGGACGAAATTGAAATCAACGAGAGCCTCCACTTCGTAGAAGAGCCAGTAGAAATCATGGATCGGGAAATTAAAAGAACTAAATAAAATCGCATACCCATTGTGAATGTTCGTTGGAATGCCAAGAGAGGACCTGAATACACCTGGGAGCGCGATGATCAGATTAAACAAAAGTACCCACATCTTTTTCCTAGACCATGAACTCTATCTTAGATTAAATTCCGGGACGAAATTCCCTCTAACGGGGGGATGATGTGACAACCCGATATTTCAAGTCAATGTAATATTCAAAAAGTCAAATATTATAATTTATTTTTGGAATCAATAAAAATAGCGTCAAAAACAAATTGTTCAAAAGTCTCAATTGGGATACATAAATTGTTAGATATCGTATCAAGGTTTTCAGAAATATAAAGAACACTCAAATCCGAGTTATAACGAAGAAGTTATGACTAATCAAAGATCCGTAACAAAACCGGTAAAACACTGTCAAGTGTAAAAAGTAAAATTTCAATAAAATACTTTTTAGCCTTAGGTATATAAACAAAAATCGTAGATTATGTTAAACCATAAACGTGCATAAAAAGAACGCCCAAATCTGACTTCGTATGAGGAAGTTATGATTTTTCTAAGTTTCGGATATAGCAGTAGACACCTAAAAACTCGAAATTAAGATCGAGCGATTTTTAGCCGACGCAAGCTAAACGAGAATTGAAGATCTCGACAATAGTAATACAACGGTAAAAAGACAGACGAAAACGGACATCGGATGAAGAAGTTATGAATTTTTTTAATGGATTTTTCATGTCCCGTCCTATTAAAAATATAATATTAAAAACTTAATTCAAAATTAGCCGACGAAGTCTAAACGAAAGTTGTAGAGCATAATCTCACCTATGCGTGGATATAAAGAACATCAAAATCGGAGCTCGTATGCAAGAGATATGATTTTCTGAAGTTCGGGCCACGCACAACAACCTTATCTGAAGACTCACGACGTTAGCAAAAGACTCACGACGTGAGTCTATGACTGATGTGTGCCAGAGCTAGACCATCAGGCGTCGCGTCTACAGGCCAAACTCACTACGTGAGCCATCCCAAGCTCATGACGTGAGTCCTGAAATTTCACCCTATAAATAGAAACCGAGGGTTTCGGTTTTACTTGCTCAATTATCTCTTCTCTCTCACTTCTACTCTACGTTTAGCACCCCGAGACAACCCCGACACTCCGGTTACATATCCAAGTTCCGACGAAGGTTCGAAGCTCCGAGAATCCCGAGAAATTTACCCCTTCCCGGTCGAAGTGCTGCCCGAGAAAATCTCGTTTTCTTCAAATCACCACACTTTCCAGGTGAGTTCATACCCCTACGCTTTTCCGAGTTTTTCATGTTTTCAGGGCGGGGGGGGGGGGGAATACAAGCAAAAGCACAAGTAATCTTGGGCTGAAAGTATATTACTTTGTTTAAGATAATTATATTTTCAATATACTTTGAACATGGAAAATAGTTTTACCAAATGGGTTAAGAAATCAACTCGCAGAAACAGTTTTCAAAACTAAGACAATGAACTTATGAATCATGAAGTAAAAGATATCATTTTATAAAAGGATTCATGTTAATTACAAAAAGGGTTTTTAGCATTATTACTTGTAAATTTGTTTGTCTAAGTTGGAGACACGTCCTTGGTAACACTCACCACCGAAACAGAGTGTAGGACTAGCACTTATGACCAGAATCTCTTGTAGGGAGAGCGTGACTGTTGTGTATAGATCTATACAGGACTGACTATCCCGCACCTCGCTGCTAGCTACAGTGGGACCAGCAGGTCTACGGGTGACAAAGTCATAAAGGATACTGGCCCGATACGTGCCATATCAAGTTAATGTATGGTTACAAAACTCACAATGTAGATAACAGCTATTTACTTACGTAATAATGGATCGAGTGAACTAACCTCAGAGTAATAACCAATTGATTACTAGAGGATATTAATAATACCTTCAGGATTTAGTTCACCACGTTTTTATTAGTTTTATTTATGTAATAAGGCTAATATACCTCACTGGGCGTAACCAGGGTTTTTCAAAGAAAACTACGGTTAACGATATAAGTATGGTAACTACTTGTATACTTCATTTTAGAATGGATAACCAACAACCTACTTTTAGGGAAAATATAGGATTTTCCCAGGATAACACGGTATTTTCATAAACGGATGGTTTAACATCGAACTAATGGATATTCATATTCATTCCATGACTCCTTGGATCGTACGTATCTGTATGAATCTGGAAGTCATGGAAGGAATGAGTTTCAAACATGCTTTTATTAAGAACATATGGGATCTTCTTGAGGAACACTTTTCAAAAGGATCAAAGAACATTTTCCACCAAAACTAAATGCTTATGAACTCACCAGCTTTATGCTGATATTCTTTCAAAACTGCTTGTATTCTCAGGGAATCATTAATACAGGTAAAACATCAGCTTTTGGAGAAGGAGCGCTAAGGCGTCAGTTATCAAAACATTTTAAATCATCATATTTGTAATATTCTTTTGAAACATGTATTACATACAACAATGTAACTTTTAAATTATAATTATGATGGTTGTGTTTACTTTCTTTACGATATTCAACTTTGATGATACTACTTGAAGTCATCCGCCCCCGAATGTTTCCGCCATTCTGGTTTGTGGGTGTGACAACTTATGTGCGAGATTATCATGACGACGACTGGCCGTGGAGGTTTAGATCTGATGAAATCTATGGGTTTTCGGCTAGGGGTTCCATCGTGAAGCGGAAGCGAGAGCTAATTTCGAGGACGAAATCTAATTTAAGTGGGGGGGGGGGGAATTGTAACATCCTGTTTCCTACCATTTCTGAGCCATGGACCGGAAGTCAATTGTGTAAGGCTTTTGGCCTTAAGGAGGCAAAGTTTAGTCCTTTTGGAAGAAGGTAATGATAGTTAAAAGATTTTACCCTTGAGTTGTGTTTTGGGCTGAAGGGTAGAAAAGGGAAACTCTTAGATCGGGTTCTTGTGTTAAATATGGATTTTTGTTTGAGAATTTTTAGTCCAAGATATTTAGATATTGCTGTATATTTCTTCAACACCTTTCTGTGGATATAAAGAACGTCGAAAACGGAGTTAGAACGAAGAAGTTATGGCCGTTTGAAGTTAGGGCGATTTTGGGTTGAGACGTGTACGTTGGGCGTACTCAACGTGTACGTTAAGCGTACTAAGGCATCATTAGTACGTTTGGAGTAAATTAAGTACGTTGGGTGTACGCGATCAATGACCAAACCCTATTTCCGTGGTTTGAGCCCTATTTAAGCTCCTTAACTAACCCAAACCCATTCCATTCTCAGCCTCCACCTCTCCAACACCCTCTCTTGAAACCCTAACCCTAGATTTAGCCTTGTGAGCAAAAAGAAGGTGTTTTGAATGCTTTGGAGTGTTCTTGATGCACCTTGTAGAATAAGGAACTCATTGAAGGAGCATTGGTTGCTTTGGAGCTTGTAGATCCAGACCTTGTTCACCTTGGTCTTTCTTCTAGACGTATAAAGTTTAAATCTTGATGATGAAATTGTTAGATCTAGCTAGTTTTGGGTGTTATGAGCTTTTGGTTACTTTAAGTGCATAAAGTTTAGATCTTGAAAGTTTGTGATGTAACATCCCGAAATTCAGGTACAACTATTTAGCCCTTCTTTTATTCAAAGTGTCAAGTTAAGCCCTTAAGAGGAATTGGTAGCAAATGAGTACGATGGGCGTACTCAAGAGTACGCTGCGCGTACTCATGCGCTTATTTTGGACGCGGACTCGCCTGAGTACGCTGGGCGTACTCAGGGTTACGCTGGGCGTAATGTGTCCAGGTGCAAACCCTAATTTCTGACTTGTGCCCTATATATTGGATGCTAAGGCTCATTTCTCAGCCTCCATAGCAGTGAGTAAAACCCTAAGAGAGAACTTCCCATCGTCCTTAGTGAGTATGTGTGATTTTGGAGCTAAAAGTGCCTTGGGGTGTTAGTGAAGAAGAAGGAGAGGAGCTTGTGGAGGCTAGAGCTTGAAGTGCAAGTTTGGATCTGAGATCTACAGAGGAAGGAGCTGCTTTTAGAGGTATAAAGTTCAAAGCTTTCCTCTTCTTTTGGTTTGTTGTTGCATGGGCCATTTCTAGGGTTAAAAGTCCCAAAGGTGGAGACTTTATGAGTGTAAGGTGCTCCATGGTCCAAGATTTGTCCCCTTTCAGTGATATTTATGTTTTAGATCCATAAAGTTTCTATCTTGGTCGTTGATATGAGGACATGCTAGAGTTTTGAGCTTTCTAGGGCTAGAAGTGGTATATTTTGGGGGTTAGTGACTTGTTCAGCCATGCAAAGGCTTAAAGTTATCGACTTTATGGATTAAGAGGCTTAGAAACGGTCAGATCTAAAAGTTGGACGAGAGTCTTAACTGATTAAGACCTCAAGAGCTAAGGGACTGAAACTGAGAGTTACGCGGGGCGTAATCTCAGTACGCGCAGCGTAAGGGGTCGCGCACCCCGTTTCTGTGAGGACGCCGGGTACGCCCAGCGTACGTGTTTGGTAAGCGCAGCGTAACCCGGAGGGTTGACTTTTGTTGACTTTTAGGGTTTGGTCAACTTTAGGGCCTTTGAGCCATGGGAGGGGTAAAATGGTCTTTTACCCTTCTGAGAGCACTAAGAGGAGGAATAGTCTAGCCTTGAGAGATGTATTGATTTAGAGTGTATATTTCATATGATTAGGCGGGGGCTAGACCAGATTTTACAGAGTTCGAGCTTTACCGAGTTACCCGAGGTGAGTCTTCTCACTATACTTTACCTAGAGTGGTAACAGAGTTATGTGACAGAGTTATTGTATGCTATCTATGTGATTTATGCTGTGTGTATACCAGAGTTAGGACCGGAAGGTCCAAAGAGCTAGGACCAGAGGGTCCACAGAGTTAGGGCCCAAGGGCCCACAGAGTTATAGCCTCGAGTGGCTAATGTGTGTTATGTTCTATAGTTATGTGCCAGTGTATTTGTATGCTATTTATGTGTTGAGATTTATTGTGATATGTGATATGCATGATCCAGATTTATCAGAGTTAGGACCTTTGGGTCCATAGAGTTAGGGCTAGAGAGCCTACAGAGAGTTGGGACTGGAGGGTCCCACTGAGACACACTGACCAGAGGGTCAGCAGAGTCATAGCCTCGAGTGGCTAATATGTGTTAGAGTGGTATTTTGGGGAACTCACTAAGCTTTATGCTTACGGTGTTATGTGTTATGTGTTTCAGGTACCAGTGGTGATCGCGAGAAGGCGTCGGCATGATCTGTACACACACCCGCAGAGTTTATTATGATTTGATCTTGGGATTTGTAGTGAGATAAAATTGATACATTGTTTTTGAAAGCAATTGTGGATGAATTTATATGGTTTTAAAAAGTGAAAAATTGTTTTGAAAATTTGGGTGTTACATGTGACCTTGTTATGGATAAAGTTGGAAACTTTATCCATCTAATCATAATTTAGATTCAGATCTGAAGGTTAAAGACTTGGACTTAATGGATTAAGTTGGAAAAGATGCACTTTTGGGTCCCTTTGAGACTTAAAGAGTAGATCTTTTTTGGTGGAAACATTCTAATGGATAAAGTTGGAAACTTTATGCATTATGGAGCTATTATGAACCATAAAAATATGATCTTGAGTGTTATATATAACCCATGCATGTGTTAGATGATCTTGTTGAGTTAAAAACATAGGGTTTTGGACATTAAGCACTTAATAGCCATGCAAAGTCATAAAGCTGGAAACTTTATGATTTAAGACATCATTTTGGGTTGGGATCTGAGTTTTGGACGAAAGGGCTTAATGGAATAAGCTCTTAATGAAGTTTTGGGACTAGACAGCGTACTGTGGGCGTACTTGGAGGTATGCTGCGCGTACGCGGTCAGCGCCCCACTTTTTTGTCAACATCAGAGTACGCTAGGCGTACTCTCTTGGTATGCAGGGCGTACTCCGCTGGGAAGGATATTGACTTTTGGGACCTTGACCGTTGACTTTGACTTTAACCAGGGTTGACAAAGTTTGACTTAAGGGTATTTTGGGTATTGAGAGCTATAGTTTTGCCTTGGTCTCTATATGTTGAATAGGTGAACTGTAGAGTCGGATGTCGGAGCAGAGATTCATTCATATTGTTTTCAGACTGAGAGGTGAGTTTTCCTCACTGTACTTTCGGGTCGAAGGCGCCAAGGCCGACCCATTGGATTGATATCCTGATTTACCGTATGTTGTTATGTTGTAGTGATCTATTAGATATGTATCCTAGTTTATAAGATGTTGCTATGCGATAGTGATCTGTAGATCTGCATGTTTGTCTGTTGACTGATTATATGTTTATCTGTTATGTATATGTCGACATGTTATGGTTTTTGGTTTAGGCTTTACTGCTTTGTGTGTGAGTCAACAAACCGTGTGTATTCCAGTCCGATGACTGAGTGGGCCCGAGGGTATTCCAGTCTGATGACTGAATGGACCCGTTGTATATTGGCATTCCAGTCCGATGACTGATTGGGTCGAGGGTATTCTAGTACGTTGACTGAGTGGACCCATTGTATATTGGCATTCCAATCCGATGACTTATTGGGCCGAGGGTATTCCAGTCCGATGACTGAGTGGACCCGTTTTATATCGACATTCCAGTCTGATGACTGATTGGCTTAGGGGTAACCCAGTCGGATGGCTGTGGACTCGTGGCTATTCCAGTCTGATGACTGATTGGACCCAACATACTTGTTTTTATATGTTATGTTGTGTGGTGGTATTTTGGGGGAACTCACTAAGCTTTGGCTTACAGTTTTAGTTTATGGTTTCAGGTACTTCAGAGGATCGTGAGAAAGCATAAGTATGATCGTACACAACTTCCTGTTTTATGGCTTTGGGTCTTGGGAAAATCTGATTTGAATCTTTGTTTTTGGAAACAATGACTCTTTTGTAAACAATGATGTTTAATGGTTGATTTTGAAAATTTTAAATTTTTTTGATTTTTTTGAGTGTTACAAATGATGTATTGGAATCATTGGTAACAGGACATTTTAATACATTCTTGTACTGTTTGTTATAGAAATAGAATCAACAGTATATCATTAAAGAGAGAAGCACGTGATACATGCAATAACCTCCCTTAAGACTTAACCAACAAATGCAGGAGGAATCCACAAACCTATGTGTGTCGCAAGGATTTGACTAACACATATAATGAGATAGCCAAACCATATGTCATACATTGCATTCCTTACACTATTGTGATGTTTATGTGTTTTACAATGTGCTTGATGATTATATGCAATGTATGTTTATTTCGAGTTTAAATTTGATAAAGAGTTTAGTTTGACACAATTAGTTTACATCTTTAAATATAACATGTGGTTTGGATTGTTCTGTCATACAATATAAAGTTCTTTTCCCTAAATTGTTGGCTAAGTTTTTATGATTGAAATAAAGCATTTTTTTTAAAGAAAAATTTACAAGATTGTATAATCTTGTGAAGAAAAAAAACTCGTTTTATAATACTTTTAAAGTTTGATTAATTTGATTGTCAAAGTAAAATCATCAATGTGTTTCTAGCATTTCAATAGTCATATTCTAATATTGAGTACAACCAGAGGTACATGACATCAAATGAAATACGAAAGACAAAAACGTCTCATGAGATACATGAGTTTTTGACTTAACAAGATAAACGGTGTAACAAACTTGACATAAATAAATCCATATAGAAATGAATTTAATTAAGATATAACAATAAAGTAAATCTATAAAATATTATGGTATTCCCCCTAGTATATTCTATATATAAACACAAACCATGGGTCATAGACCTAATATGAAAATCGGGCTTCTTCGTAGACTATCATGTATATTAGTACGGGTCATTCCGTATCTTAGTACGACTATTCCGTATATTAATACAGACTATTACGTATATTAGTATTGTTACCCGTATATTAGTACGAACTATTATGTATATTAGTACAGTTACATGTATATTAGTACAAACTATTTCATATATTAGTACGAACTATTATGTATATTAGTACGACTACTCCATATATTAGTATGGACTATTTTGTATATTTGTACGACTACTTCTTATATTAGTACAAACTATTCTGTATATGTAACATCGTGATTTTTCACCCAATTTTTTTTAAACATTTATTTAACAGAATACATTGCGGAAGACTTATTATGATTATTTCAAAAACATTACCAATGTTACTTTCATGTCAAAACAAACCCATCACAATTTAAAGTTCACAAAAACATATTAATGAAAACCCAACATGTCTCAATGGTATCATAACTAAAGATACTAAATTAAACTACCCAATGGTTTCCATCCTCACCAAGGCATCATGTCAAGCTACCTGTTCCAATGCACAAAAAACCAACAACCAAAGAACAAGTGTTAGCATAAGCTAAGTGAGTCAATATAGTACAGTGTCAAGAGAACACACATATCATAGATGGATTCACATAAAACACCCACATACTGTCAAAGACTCACTAGCAAGACATACAACATCACACCACATAACAAACACAGGTTTAGCTCAATTTATTTTAGTTCTTCTTTTAGAGCTTCTTTTATTAGTTACTCTCCTCAACGCCACTGTCACTAATTTTATCTTATCGATTCGCGGCTTAAATATTAATATATAATATTTTGTTTCTCCGCTTTACATTTATAATTATTCACCACTCACCATCGTTGTAATTATTAAAGTAATACCTCTTAGTTAGGGTCTATTTATTCACCACAAAACCCCCAAAGCAAGACCATGTTCGCTACAAATGTGACCGGCAGGACCCAATGCACTAAGTGAGGTGCGACTCTCACCCGTAATCATTGTTCCCGGTGTGTTGCGTTCGCTACTCCAACTTTGCACATACGTATACATGCATTGTCGTTAAGGATTGGTACGAGCGGTGCCAATTCCAACAAGTTACACCTCCCAATTCCCACGTGATGTTTGCGCTGGTCCTACTGCTTGACCAACATCACTCCAGTTCACCTATCTTTAGGTGAACCATGTGTCAGATTGGTCGCCTAGAATAACCATCCGACTGGCTTTCATCATAGAGCCAACATTAACTGACTTTCCTCGTAGAGTCAGCCCTAACCGGCTATCCTCGTTGAGCCGACACTACTTGGCTATCCTCGTAGAGCCGACACTACTTGGTTATCCTCGTAGAGCCAACACCTATTGGCTTTCCTTGTAGAGCCAACCTTAGTTGGCTACCCCGAGGAGCCAATCCTAATTGGCTTTCCTCATGAAGCCAACACTACCCTTCACCCTACTAGTGTATTCCCATTTTAATTTAATATTAATTAATTAATTAATTAAGGAGTTACACTTTATACCCTCTTCAAGTAATCGTGTAAGTTTTATGAATTTACTTTTATTAACACATTACCTCTTTAAGGGTTCATTTCATGCAAACATGTATTTTTATATAGTTATTACATTTTACATCACACACTACTTTCATTCACAACACTTCTATAAAGATAATACAACACTAGCATGCTTGTCCTAAAACATTTTAAACAAATATTTTCAAACAAGAATTAACATGCTCACATCACATAATATTCATACACATCCCTCAATCTAGCATGGCCCTAGCTCACATCTCACATCAAACAAATAGAAATCTAGCATGCAATATCCTAGATAGCGTTACACATAAAACATCTCAACAATCATGGCACAACACTCAATCATCAAAAGGGCACATACATCCTAGATTACTAGGTTCATCTCATTCCATCTAAGATATGAGATACTCCTAACATTGTACTTTTAAAAACCACAAAGTTGACTCACCTCTTGTCCAAGATATATCGGGTCATGAACAGAGAAGAAGCACCTTCCAGCAAGCACTTAGTACCCTAGAATATTGCACAAAGAGCTGATCAGAAAGGAGCACTAAACAATAAAACAAAACAATATTGAAGCAAAGATGTGTCGCGAGCTCAAGGAGAGCGTGTCATAGAGAATCTGCATCAATCGGGTTCAGGCCGGTAGTCGTGTGTCGTGTACAAGAGGGTCCGCGTTGCGACCACGTTTCATTAAATACCTTAACGTACTCAGTTATATTATTAATTTAAGTACCAACATTACATGATTAAGCTAATTTTATTAATGTACTAAAATATGTACTACTTGTTATCGTTCCATAAGTGCCTTGCACGTACTTACACTCATTAACTAATAACTAATAATAACTTAATATTATCAATAAAAATGACTTAAAGCCATAAATTTCTTGTAGCTAATAATTGGCATAACCTGTTATTATGTGCAAGGTTGTAGAACTCGTTACTCGGTACCTGTTCGGCCGACTACCGAGTAGCGAGTACTCGGGAGTACTCAAGAGCAGTGTTGTAAAACTCGTTACTATCTACCTGTTCGGCCGACTACCGAGTAGCGAGTACTCGAGAGTACTCAAGAGCAGTGTTGTAAAACTCGTTACTCGGTACCTGTTCGGCCGACTACCGAGTAGCGAGTACCCAGGAGTACTCGGGAGTACTCGGATTCGGTAATTCATGTAGAAATATTTTTAGGGAAATTATATATGTCAAAATCATAAGTTGATTGAAATATATATCAAAATTAGATACATGTGAATACACAAAAGATAAAAAACACATAATGGTCTCACTTAATGAATAATTACTGAAAATCTAAGATATATATATGTAATAATAATCACAAGTGTATGTTAAATAATAAATCATTAAGTATATTATACATATTAATCACCGGGTTGACCGTGTTTTACAACACTACTCAGTTCAGTAAGGGTCGATCGGGGAGTACTCGGGATTCTGTAACTCGTCTCGGTAAGGGGTCGAGTAGCGAGTACTCGGAGGAGTAATCGGCCAACTCGGCGAGTTTTACAACACTGCTCAGGAGTACTCGGGGAGTACTCGGATTCGGTAATTCATGTAGAAATATTTTTAGGAAAATTATATATGTCAAAATCATAAGTTGATTGAAATATATAACAAAATTAGATACATGTGAATACACAAAAACTAAAAAACACATAATAGTCTCACTTCATGAATAATTACTAAACGTTTAAGATATATATGTAGCAATATATCACATATATGTGTGTTAAATAATAAATAATTAAGTATATTATACATATTAATCACCGAGTTGACCGGGTTTTACAACACTGCTCAGTTCAGTAAGGGCGATCGGGGATTCTGTAACTTGTCTCGGTAAGGGGCCGATACAACATTGATTATGTGTGATATATACAGTTCTACCTATTGAAAGTCGATCTAAATAAAATGTATATGGATAATATCTGTGCATTACAGCCACGTCACTATTCACTAAGCCATCCAACCAATTATCTGGACCATGCAGAATACACTAAACTACATGTACTTGAACTTGTTTTTATCTTCCTTAGCTTGATATCATAACGAAAATATCAACCTTCAATTGTAAAAGAAATCATAAAACTCATAAATATTATGAAATAATCGTATAATCCCTTTCCTCATCAAATCATGTCATGCCATCAGGCCCACACAATACTCTAGCCACTTACTTGATCGTTGGAGTCCCACAGATAGACTCGAGTATAGTAAGGCTGCCTTCGATCACTTCTCATCTATATCATAAGCATGAATTCTCTTGGTAGTGACAGTAGATGCCGCCAAAGTATGCTGATCATCGTCTCTCTGTTCCGGCATTGTAAATTGGATGAATTTACCTACTGAGATTTCATCGGAAACCACATCGAACTTTCATTGTATCATGATCTTAAACTCCGTTACTAATGATCTCAGGATCTCATCCGGGAACAGTCATCTAATTGATTCCCTTCGAACCTTGCTGCTAAAGTCATCAACATCTTCACGGAACTTCTCAGAAGTTCTCAAAATCTCGTCGTTGGATCTCGTTTTTTTTTCTTTGCCGATGAGGTAGCAGCCCAAGCTAGCAGGTCGATTGTGAGGTTCTGGTGAAACCTCACGTACGTAGCAGCTCACAAAGAAGAAACGGACAGAGGTAATAAAAATCTCGTCGATTTGGTTGATGTGGGGGTTACCGGGCATGTAAACGTAAATACTGGATTTAAGAGAATTTAATTCGTGTGTGTGCTTGAATCCGTTTTTTGTTTAGAAAGCCGCAACTAAGATACAATTCATCTAAGTTGCTTATAAAGCACAAGTTACAATTATAGTCCCTTGAGATTCCTCCCTTAATCATAATATACCTTCCATTCTTATTTGATTTAATTTAAACCTTCAAGTCTTTATGCACTCTATATTTTTTTATTACTATGAATCAAAATAATTTTACAAAAAAATATTAGTTTGCGTAACGGAAATAACGTCGGTAACCGAATGTTTTTTTTGGGTCGTTACAGTATATTAGTACGGACTATTTCGTATATTAGTACAACTACTCTGTATATTAGTGCAGACTATTATGTATATTAGTACGAATACTCCGTACATTAGTACAGACTGTTCCCTATATTAGTACGACTAAACAACTACTCCGTGATGGGAGGTACCATCTCATTAGTGTCGTTTGTCCCGTTATGGGGGCGTGTCCGGAACTTTCTACAACAATAGTTGCATCTATAACACAAAACCTATACATAAGCTCAATCGTTGAGCAATAAATCAAATTTAATAATCAAACAATGCACTTGACCAAACTTGAACAATAAGTTATCATAAGCTTAATAAATAACAATTGGCATGTTATAAGTGTTTATAACAATAATATTAGCAATTCCATTAAACAACTTATCAAAAATTAAGCATGTATCAATTACCAAATTATTTGGTAATGTGGAAAACACATTTATAATTAAAAAATTGTTTTTGTTATGTACCCATTGAAAATCCAACATCTACTCACCTTAATAGCTAGGTAGAGCTAGCTATAATCGTCCACTTTCTTCTTGAGTTGCTTTTTAGAACTCCCTTGTCCCCCTCTTGTACTCCTATAGAATTTATTAATATTGTCAATCCACTCACAATATGTATTCTACTGATTTATCTAAAACACTGTAGATACTTGCTTCATGTATCAACACCAACTTCAAACTTGTTCTAATTAATCATTAAGTTACTGATTTTCACTAATAACATGTTCATTCACCCTTAACCTACTAATATCAACAAATAACATGTTAATTAGAGCATGATTACAACTCATAATTCCATAATCCACGACCACACATGTTGTACTTTGTAGGTTATGCTTTCTCAACTTGTACTATGATCATGCAACAAAGATTCTTGACTTAAAACTATTGGAACAGTATCCAAGATCATTAACTATTTGTCATATTTCTAATAATAGCAGGGTCCTTTTGGGTTGCCCTCAAGACCCAAATTGAGTAGAATAAATAAAGGAGAAATTGGTTTATTAATTATTATAGTTAATAATTAATTAGAAACTAATTGGAAATATATTTTGGAAATATATTATGGGAATTAATTAACAGTTTAATTAATTAAAGGGTTGAATATTCATTAATTGATAGATGGTTAATCAGGAATGTTCCAGAACCTTATGGAATTAGGGTTGGATGAAAATCACTCCATCCCACATGGAAAATGAGTGAAATTTCGTGGTTAGGCCTCCATCCCACATGGTAAGGAGTACTAAACCGTAGGAGGCATCCAAGGCTATAAATAGTGCTTTAGGGATTTCATTCCTCCTTGCACCTTGGCTTGAAGTATTCGCCAACCCTTTTTCCTCCCCCTCTTAGGGACGATTTCTAACCCCTTTGGGTTTGTGAAATTGACCCTTCTCCTAGTTATTTTATTCCACTCTTTGGTGTCATTGGGTGTGATACCATTAGAGGGATTCTGGTTTGGGTCCTTTCATCCAAACAACTTCATGGAGGTTCAAGATCTCAAGCATGGATATCAAGGGCTACATAAGAGGTATGTTTTCTTACTTATGTTTTAGTTTTCTAGGGTTGATGTAATTAGCATGAAGCCATAGATCCATAGGATGCATGTACACTTAGGTATATCGTTGTTTCGATTTTTCCGCTGCCTAGTTTTAGAGTGTATTTGATGCATAGAAAACCCAACAGTGGTATCAGAGCCATTGGTTCATGGTTACCACCCTAGGTCCATATTTTCTGTAAAAACTTGTTTGAAACTGAATGGAAGAATATTAATTGAAAATTTCGTAATGGTTAAAACCCTAGTCGCAGCTTACAACGTGAACTAGGAGTTCACGACGTGAACTCGACATAATTAGGGTTTTCGGATTTTTCCCATTTTTCAAATATGAAGCTTTATAAAATATGGATAAACACCTAATTTAAATTTTTTTTGAATCTGGAAAGTTGATAAATATTATTTAAATGTTTTTTTTGAATTTGAATATTTATTTGATAATGGATAAATATTATTTAAATATGTTTATTTGAATTTGAATATTTATTAATTGATATATATTATTTAAATGTGTTTATTTGAATTTGAATATTTATTTGTTATTTAAATAGTGAATTTAAATATTTAATATTATTTATAATATGAATTTATAAATTTGAATATTAACCCCTCATGATTTATTAATTGTTACATTGCGTCCTCGCAATTAATTAGAATTAATAATATACAACTAAATTTAAAGAGTTTTAAATTTACCCCTTGTATTTATACATATATTAGAATTGTGTCTATTATATGTATAAGAATGTTACATCATGCGCCCTCGCGTGTTTAAATATTGACATTTTTAGTCTTACCTCAACTAGGCTCATCTGTTCTAATGTAGGGGTTTAAGGAGGTCTCTTTGATTCCTAACGAGGTCGGTTTTTAATATGTTTCGCGCTTACCACCCTCACCGCCCTATTGCATTTTGAGAATGGAGTTACCGAAAGGGGTTGATAGTGATAATGGTCAAGCTAAAAGTATTCTAAATACAAGTATAAAACAAAATCCTATTTTATTAATAGAATGTGAGTTTATATTATCCATGAAAATTGCACATTCTCTTTATATTTTGTTGATGGAGCTCGTGTGGTTAACCGGCACATCAATCTAGGGTATAGTTGAGAATGATATGGAACTCGCGAATCTCAAGCGTAACTTGAGTCGGGGACCATGCGATTTTGTATGGTTAATTCTCAATCTATTTAATGTGAATCTTATGTTATCCATAAAAGTTGCACATTCTCTTTATAACTTGTTGATGGAGCTCGCGTGGTTAACCGACACGTCAATTTGAGAGTATAGGTAGAGAATGAAGTGGAACTCGCGAATCTCAAGCATAACTTGAGCCGGGGACCATGCGATTTTGTATGGTCGATTCACCATCTGTTCAGTGATCCGCGGCGACCCCATCATTAAATTTGAGATGAACATAATCCGAGGTTAACATGCCATTGATAGTCAATGAATCTCAAAGATCTAGGAATTTCGTGGTGATCGAAATTGGTAAAGGGCTTTGCCTACCTAAATAACTTTATGGTGTGTTTACGGCATCCCTTTACACATCATGGAGCCAAATATGGATCCTAGCATTCTAAAATAATTTTATTTAGGGTGATTATTTTCTAAGGATAAGTAAAACAAGCTATAATGGAATTTTATTGAATGGTGTCTATAACCTTATCCACTAAAATCTACTGCTATAAAACCTTTGAAAGGATTAGCTATGAGGATGATCAATCTTTTCAAATTCGTAGTTTGGGAATATTTCTCTTAAACGAAAGGAAAGATCATGCCTTTGTTAAAGCTCTTCCTAGGTTACTTTAAACATTGCATTCTAAATTGTTAGAAAGAGCAATTGTCAAATGTACGTTGTAAAATGACATATTGAAGTAAAATGGAATTTCCTTGAGTTAGGAGTTGACTAGGGTTAGTCAACTAGCTAACATGTACATATGATCAGTTCATTTTAATTTTGATATGAACAACTTGGAATGACCATGAAGGAGTTGTGTAGCATGTTGAAGTTTCCTTTTGGAATTAACATGGCAATCATAGAAACTCATACTTCAAAACACTCCCATATTTTACTATCAAGAATAGAAGTGTCAAAAAGAAGAAAGTCAATTGTCCATGGTTTAAAAGGCGATTAGTGTTGGTATACCTAATCTAGGCCCAAATACCTAGGACAAAGAAAGGCTTATTCTGAGACATGTTCTGATAGCTATTTGTTTCCATAACAAAAAAAGGACTAAGAAAGCAAACTTGCCCAAATGTATATTTGAGGTGAAAGGACTGGAACATTAAGAAGTTAAATTTGATTGTGGATCACGAGCCCGTGCTACTTTCCATAGGATCAAAAGATAACTAGTTTTCCCATGTTTGGTGTTCAATCAAATATATGGATTTATAATACCATCAAAACATTACTTCTAAACCTTGAGTGTTTTGATAAGGATTACTGCTGACATTTGCAAGAATGTGCAGTCACTAAAATGAAGTAAGAAGACTAAACATGGATAAGATAATTTGATCATGAATGCCAAGCCCTTGATACATTCGTAGGATCAAAAGACAACTCTTTTCAAAATGTTTAGTCTATGGTATTATAATTGAAATTGTTTATACTATGATTCATGAGATAGTTCTGACTTATTTAAATGTGGAGCATTCTAACATGTTAAAAGAAAGTCATCAAATCTATGAAGCTAGTATAGTAGCAATAGTTCAAAATTGATTCGAACATTTAAATAAGGTGGTATTATTGTGAATATCTGTTGAAATTAGTTTACCTAATTGATCGTTCAGATTGACCACAATATGTGTCGATTCAAATACATCCAAAGTTTTGGGTGAAATGTATTTGTGGCATCATAGTCTTGGGTACATAAATGAGAAATGCATTACCAAATATCCAGTTGGATCGGATTTTGGATATCATTTGGCCTCGAGTTTTATGATAAATGAAAATCTTGTTTATCAAGATAAATGATGAACACATCACTGGGTGATGGGAATATCTGTTGAAATTAGTTTTCACTAATGGACCGTTCAGATCAACCACGATACATGGTGAGACCAACTTCGTATGAATGCGATCCTGAAACCTTTCAGGTGCTCATAGTTCTCATAAAGTGAAAATGAGAATCAACTGGGCAATAGGATGAGACACTCATAGTGAGAATCTCAGTCCAAACTTTATCGATCATCTAAGTGATCGTGAAAGAGTTTCATGATCTATCTCCGCCCAAAACACTACCACTGGGAAGTGTTAGTTGGATAGAGAAACAAACCGTTCATTTTGGATAATTGTTTAACAATACTTATGAGAACAAAGTATATGTTGCTCGAAGGGCGGTCTTCCGAGAGAGAGAGCTAATTTCCAAAAGGGCTAGTGGGAGCCACATTGATCTCGATAAGATTCAAGAGTCAACCAACGAATAGCCTAAAGTTAGACATAGCATTCAATTTGGAATTGAAATAGCTATTAAGGAAACTGACATATTTCCATTTTTCCTTATAGATCTGATAGAAGACGTCATGGACAGTTATATAAGAGTTTATATTGCTAAGGTATGTGAGTCACTGGTAGATAGCAATCAGAGTGTACCAGCTATCGGAAGCTATGGTAGGCCCTAAAGGCTACAACATAGAAGGAGGAAATGGAAAGCGAGATTCAATCCATGTATGTTGTAATTTGGTATATCTAGCACTTGACCTTAACCCTTAGGTGCAAGTGGATCTTCAAGTAGAGACAATAATGGATAGGAACAAACACATAATTGAACCAAGATAGGTTTTGAAAGATGTGTAAGCTTAACAAGTTCGTTTATGGACCGAAATAAGCATCTCGCAAGATCGATCATTATTTCAATGAGAAAGTTCAAAGAGTTTGAATTTCGAGAAATAAAGATAAGCCATATATATGTCAAAGCTAGTGGGAGTAATTGGATTCTTTGTTTCAATGAGAATGTTCAAGGAGTTTGAATTTCGAGAAACATAGATAAGCCATATATATGTCAGTGCTAGTGGGAGCACTGTAGTCATCCTTGTGTTGTACATAGATAATGTACGATTCATAAGAAACTATATTCTAACTTAGCAAGTGTAAAAGCTTGGCTTGGTGTGAGAATTGTTTCGCTATGATATACATGGGAGATACAAAACACGTACATAATAAGGATCTATGGAGATAGATCAAAGTGATTCATTGGATTAAGCCAAAGTACATTGAATGTTGAGGAAACTCGACATGCAAAACTCAAAAAGGAGTTTAGGCTGACATGACATTGAGCAATGCTAATGTCCTAGTTCTACTATTGAGCTAAAGCAAATGAGTCGTGTCCCACATGCTTCTGCTATGGGATCGATCATAAATGTCATGACATGTACTAGATCTAATGACTCGTATGCCTTGAGCATGACAAGTTTGATTAGATCAATTTGGCAAGAATCAATGAATAAAGATCAAGAACATTCTTAAGTGTCCTTGGAGGACAGAAGAGATGATCTTGATAGTATGGAAGAGATCATTGTAAGAGTTACATTGATGCTAAGTTCCGCACTAATAAAGGCAATTCCGTTCGCAGTCGGAATTCGTGATTTTACTGAATGGTGATATATTAGCATGAAAGAGTACCAGGTAATACACCATAGTGGATTTAACATACTTAGAGTATATTGCAGTTGGTTAAATTGCAAAGTGGACAATGTGACTGAAAGAGATTCATTAGTGACATCTTTGTTGAAATTCAATCATTGATGGTCCTTATGAAGTTTCTTGTGACTTTGGGTGAACTTACCTCGAGTATGGATCCCAAGTCACACGAGCTCACATGAAACATACTCAGTAAGTACCAACACATTTGATAGTAAGTCAGATGTAAAGACATCATAGTCAATGATTCATATCGAAAGATAATCTTGTCGATCCATTCCATAAGTCGATGTCATTGACCATGTCTGACAGTTAGACAAAGTCGAGAGGCATTAGATTTGTAAATGAATTAGCTTAAACACTCTTAGTTTGGTTTGTTTTAAAAACCCGAGAACTTTAAGCGGTATAAGTTTAATTTGATTTGGAGATTATTAAGTGGTGATCTTAATATATGATGGAGTTCGGTCATTTCAATTAGCTTATCACTGTGTTCTCACTTTTGCATGTTTGGAATCCACTTCCCGAGTATTAATTTACTCAAACGTCCACAGTCGGTCATACTCTTGGAAGTAAGTAGTGATTCAAGACTATCATGAGTATTGGTGGATTATCCATATTGATTAGACATAGCATAGTGATTGCGCTAACACTCATGAGTGCTTAATAGAGATTTAAGTATTGGACCAACCCACGCTTAGAGATTACTTCATGGATTCAGTCACAAGTAATTCTAAGACGATGATATCTTCTATTCTTCAAACCTAGATACATGTGGGGTTTTGCTCTATGATTTTGTTATGCATTGGTCTGCTCCAACGCTAACTGTAACTGGTAGTTATAAAGGGTATGTCCATGTGTGACATGATGAAATAGACAAAAACTATGTAGTCAAAGTTTATTCGTTCCTTCTGCCTTAATAGGAGAAGCGATATCTATGGGCCCCTCGATGATTTGGTGCTGACATCTAAAGTGCTTGGCCGAGCCCTGACTGGAATTGATGTGTTCAATTTAGTAGTCAGATGCAGTCGTCACAAATCTATATCGGGAAACATAAATTCTTGAGATTGACCATTATCCATGTCTCGAATTCATATAGATATCATAGAACGAATGGATAGTTGATCACTTATCTAAGGGCTGAATCTTAATTAGATCAAGAGTTCGGTAGTTGCATTGGATGGCTAACTCTCTGTTGATTATTGAGAAATATTGATCCTCGTATAGTTGATGACTTGTCCAAGTGGGAGACTGTCGGAATAGTGTCCAAGGTCATTAACTATTGGTCATATTTCTAATAATAGCAGGGTCCTTTTGGGTTGCCCTCAAGACCCAAATTGAGTAGAATAAATAAAGGAGAAATTGGTTTATTAATTATTATAGTTAATAATTAATTAGAAACTAATTGGAAATATATTTTGGAAATATATTATGGGAATTAATTAACAGTTTAATTAATTAAAGGGTTGAATGTTCATTAATCGATAGCTGGTTAATCAGGATTGTTCCAGAACCTTATGGAATTAGGGTTGGATGAAAATCACTCCATCCCACATGGGAAAGGAGTGAAATTTCGTGGTTAGGCCTACATCCCACATGGTAAGGAGTACTAAACCCTAGGAGGCATCCAAGGCTATAAATAGGGCCTTAGGGATTTCATTCCTCCTTGCACCTTGGCTTGAAGTATTCGCCAACCCTTCTTCCTCCCCTGTGACAACCGTCAATTGTTGGTCAAGTCAAAGTCAAATAAAGTCAACAAGTCAAACCGGTCAACTCAATTAACCTTGCATATTAGGGTATATATTATGTTATTACTGTACAACTCGCTATTTTAATAAGAAGTTATCACTTGAAAAATCCATATGTTGGGAATTCTCAAACCCTAATAAGGATAAGTGATGAAACTACTTGGTAAAACACTATCCCATACCCCTCGAGGGCGTATAACATTCATAACGGGGCTTAACGGGGTTTACACACCTTGCGTAGCGAAGCTAAACATCCAAAAAGGTCTCAAACGAAATCTCTCCAGGTACGTGAAATCTCTCCCAAATCTCTCTAAGTATGTGAAATCTCTCCCAAATCTCTCTAAGTATGTGAAATCTCTCCCAAATCTCTCTAAATATGTGAAATCTCTCCCCAAATCTCTCTAAGTATGTGAAATCTCTCCCAAATCTCTCTAAGTATGTGAAATCTCTCCCAAATCTCTCTAAGTAGGTGAAATCTCTCCCAAATCTCTCTAAGTATGTGAAATCTCTCCAAGTACGTGAAATCTCTCCCAAATCTCTCTAAGTATGTGAAATCTCTCCTAAATCTCTCCAAGTAGGTGAAATCTCTCCTAAATCTCTCTAAGTATGTGAAATCTCTCCCAAATATCTCTAAGTATGTGAAATCTCTCCCAAATATCTCTAAGTATGTGAAATCTCTCCCAAATCTCTCTAAGTATGTGAAATCTCTCCTAAATCTCTGTAAGTATGTGAAATCTCTCCCCAAATCTCTCTAAGTATGTGAAATCTCTCCCAAATCTCTCTAAGTATGTGAAATCTCTCCAAGTACGTGAAATCTCTCCCAAATCTCTCTAAGTATGTGAAATCTCTCCTAAATCTCTCCAAGTAGGTGAAATCTCTCCCAAATCTCTCTAAGTATGTGAAATCTCTCCAAGTACGTGAAATCTCTCCCAAATCTCTCTAAGTATGTGAAATCTCTCCCAAATCTCTCCAAGTAGGTGAAATCTCTCCCAAATCTCTCTAAGTATGTGAAATCTCTCCCAAATCTCTCTAAGTATGTGAAATCTCTCCAAGTATGTGAAATCTCTCCCAAATCTCTCTAAGTATGTGAAATCTCTCCAAGTATGTGAAATCTCTCCAAGTATGTGAAATCTCTCCCAAATCTCTCTCAACTTTTTATAATCACTCGGGGCATCCCGACCCTTGATTTAGTCGAAAACCGCTCGAAAACGGAAGTTTATGCGAAAAACAGCTTTAAGGAGCCGAACCCTCTTAAGGAGCCGAAACCTCTTAGGAACCGAACCTCACTTAAAGAACCGAACCTCTCATTAGAACCGAGACCTCCTCAAGAGTCGAACCCGAAGGTCCCATCGGACCGAACTGCTAGCCAACTTCGCCTTCGGTCCCTTCTGATGAGTTCGCCTGCGAGATAGCTCGGACCGAACCTCCCCCTCTCGGTTCCAATACACCAACCGAACCAGCCTTCGGTTCTAACCCTCTCAAGACCAAATCTTCGGCCAGACTTCGGATTTTCCCATTTTCTTCCCGATTTTTTACCCCAACTCTGTTTTCAGCCCGTTTTTCGTGATTTTAACGCGCGATTTTCACCCAAACTCATATTTTGGCATATAAAACCCTAAATATTCATTTTTTAATTATATTTTGGGGGAAATCCTTGTCCAAGAATAAAATCTATTAAGTTAGATTTTGTGATAGATTGTTGACTTTTATAAGTTTATGACACAAGCAACCCCCCCTACCTTCATAGTACAACCCTCAGTCACTATTCCCCCTACCTAGTCAACTATTTGTCCTTTGACACCCCTCCTCCAGCTGTAAAGGTTCATCAAAAGCTGAAAATCTCCTCTCTCCTTCCACTTTACTCACTCTCTCACCAAAGAGCAAACACCTCTCTCTCTCTCTCACTTTCCCTCTCTATAACTCGAGATTTCAAGGTTGTTCTTGAGCTTTTCACTTCAGTGTTGATAAGTAAATTCATCCTACATTTGAATACTCCACACTCCTTCACTCAGATCATGAATCTCTTATACAAATATCGTCATATTTGTGCTTAGGATCTTCGAATCTTCAAGTATCTCACAAGTGTTCTTGACTTGGAAACCTTTCTTCTTCCACCTTCATCTCAAGGAATAACTCAAGGTGAGTTCATACCCCTACATTTTCACGTTTTCTTCAAGTTTTAGGGGGGAATACAAGTTAAAAATACCAAAAACTTAACTAAACTCAAACAACAACTTTCATCAGAAAAGTTGAGTCTTATTCACGGACTGATTTGACCATCTTAAACTTAATATCTTTCAAAACTGTTTAATATGCACATATTTCAGGTTCATACCTTTAAAATGACTACTTGCACATCTCCATACGATTTTTCTACGATTTATGGTGATGTTTACAAAACTGCCTATCATTTCAGAAACGAATTCGGACCAGTATGTGAATATGAACGTTTTCACACAAGTTAAAGACTTCTAAAAATTATAATAAAAATTATGAATAAACTAGACACATTTTATGAACTCTCAGAGTTTACAGATTCAGTTTTTGACTTCGTATGATTTTTCTATGATATTTTTAAAAACAATGCAGAAAGGTTAAAAAGTAGTTACATAGCTTACAATATTAACAACACTTTGTAGTATCTTGAGCAAAGTGCATAACAATAAGTTCTAAATGTTGAATGTATTCTTGTTAGTTTATCATCATAAACAGAAATTTAGTCATTCATGATAAGGATTCTTCATTCATTTCGAGCACATATAATAAACTATAATAAGCATAGTTTATGGATTCTACGATAAAACCATACTACATGAAAAAGGTTTTACTCTCAAAACAAATGGGTTCTTCATATACTACTTGATAAACTATAATAGTAATAGTTTATGGATTCATATCACTAATTTATTTTCATAAAAGGTGATTTCACTTCCACCACGGAAGGGGCTTTATACTCAAACTATATGTAAACTAGTTAACGTAAGTTGTGAGACAATACTTCCATCGTACTCTTAGAGTACGGGTTCAAAATCCTGTAAGTTATAACCAGAATCTCTTGTAGAGAGAGCGTGATAATTGTGTATAGATCTATATTGGGATTGACACCCCACACCTTGCTGCTAGCTACAACGGGACCTGCAGGTCTACGGGTGAAAAAAGTCATAACAAATCTTAACGTCTGAAAAACGTTGTAACAGGTCATCCGGTCGTAGTATGGTTATAACGACTCACATAGGGATTTAACAATCTTTCAAGTTTACTGGGAAAATTCTACTTGAAAAGGGGTTTTAATCTATTTAAAACTACAAACACGTTATAAGTATAAAACACACTCATACTCTCGGCCTTGGGATTTAGGGCTACATGACTTTTATAAGGAAAATATTGGATTTTCTTTGGAAACACATTTCTATTAAAACTACGTTTCATCTAGAATTGTTAGACTTCAGCTATAATTGCTAAGTGTACATGTTAGAGTTATATATGAGTTTAGTCGCAATCGACTTAGAATTGGTGGGTCCGCCTTACTTCCTGTTCTTTATTTGGTTGTGGACCTAGGGTAGACCCATTATATTCGACGGTTTATATAACTTAAATTTTATATAACTTAGATACGTTGGGTGATTATAGAAGGAATCTACGGGTCTTTCTAGGGTACATTATCGCATAACATAGGAGCATTCATTCCACTCTTAATAAAGAAAATATTGGATTTTCTGGAATCATACTCTATCGCTTTTACAAGGAAAACGGATTCTTTCTCAAATAAAACTCTTATGAACTCACCAACTTAATTGTTGACACTTTTTCAAAACTACTTGTATTCTCAGGAAATCAGTGAAACAGGAAATCAACAACATTTTGAGGATGGGACGTTAAATCGTCAAACAGTTCATTTGGTCATCATAATGTCATTGATTTTGAAACATGTAAACATATACTATGGTGTAACCTTTTCAATTATATTTATGATGGTTGTATTTACTTTGAGCACTATTATACTCGTTGTTGTGATACTCTACATGAAGTCCTCCACCCCCGGACGTTTCTGCCATCCTTGGTTTGGGGGTGTGACATCCCCCTCTTAGGGACGATTTCTAACCCCTTTGGGTATGTGAAATTGACCTTTCTCCTAGTTATTTTATTCCACTCTTTGGTGTCATTGGGTGTGATACCATTAGAGGGATTCTGGTTTGGGTCCTTTCATCCAAGCAACTTCATGGAGGTTCAAGATCTCAAGCATGGATATCAAGGGCTACATAAGAGGTATGTTTTCTTACTTATGTTTTAGTTTTCTAGGGTTGATGTAATTAGCATGAAGCCATAGATCCATAGGATGCATGTATACTTAGGTATATCGTTGTTTCGATTTTTCCGTTGCCTAGTTTTAGAGTGTATTTGATGCATAGAAAACCCAACAGTGGTATCAGAGCCATTGGTTCATGGTTACTTTCACCCTAGGTCCATATTTTCTGTAAAAACTTGTTTGAAACTGAATGGAAGAATATTAATTGAAAAATTTGTAATGGTTAAAACCCTAGTCGCAGCTCACGACGTGAACTAGGAGTTCACGACGTGAACTCGACAGAATTAGGGTTTTCGGATTTTTCCCATTTTTCGAATATGAAGCTTTATAAAATATGGATAAATACCTAATTTAAATTGTTTTTGAATCTGGAAAGTTGATAAATATTATTTAAATGTTTTTATTTGAATTTGAATATTTATTTGATAATGGATAAATATTATTTAAATATGTTTATTTGAATTTGAATATTTATTAATTGATATATATTATTTAAATGTGTTTATTTGAATTTGAATATTTATTTGTTATTTAAATAGTGAATTTAAATATTTAATATTATTTATAATATGAATTTATAAATTTGAATATTAACCCCTCATGATTTATTAATTGTTACATTGTGTCCTCGCAATTAATTAGAATTAATAATAGACAACTAAATTTAAAGAGTTTTAAATTTACCCCTTGTATTTATATATATTAGAATTGTGTCTATTATATGTATAAGAATGTTATATCATGCACCCTCGCGTGTTTAAATATTGACATTTTCAGTCTTACCTCGACTACGCTCATCCGTTCTAATGTAGGGGTTTAAGGAGGTCTCTTTGATTCCATGTCTAGTACAATTTACATTGTTATCATTTCTCCTTATCTTATCTCTAAGGGAATATTTCATTGTATCAAAGTTGACACTTAATCATTGTCGACAATATTTACACATTTGCAACTCATTCTATCTATTATTTCTTTCCTACATAGCACAAATCTAAATTTTGGGGATGTTACATGAAAAAACCAAACATTCAACCATTTTAGAAGTCAAATAACTCCTAACTCTGTCTAAAACTCTTAAGCTTGTGCTAAAACTCAACTCTGAAACCAATTTTAATATTAGAATTCCCTTGACATCTCTAGCCTTATACCAAGGCTGAAGGATATGGTGTCATCTCTGCCTACCAAAGTTTGATGTCATATAGACGCCATATAAGCCTTTACCATTCTTGCCAATTTTTACATATGAGTAGGGTGTGATGTTATCCTTGCCTACCAACTTTTTCTATTTTTTTTCAAATTAAACAAATATTAACATTTAATAAAAACCATTAATATTAATTAGAAACCATTTATATTGATTTGCTCCAAAATACTGAGATGGTGAGATATTTGAACCTATTTCTATTTTGTGATGGATACAATATGTTGGGCGGATAACTTGATGGATAACTCAGGTGTGAATAAGCACCAAATAGATTGTTTGTATCTAACGATTCTTATTACAATTTAGATGATATGGAGATTTTGTAATGCTTTGATTTTCAACCTGCAAAAAGCCAAAGAAATATGGTTGTTTTAACCAAATTTTTTCTCAATCATCTTTTGGATTTTGCATAGAAATCATAACTTAAAACTAAATTTGGTTGGTTGGTAACAAAATCTCACATTTTTTATTCTTTCTTTGTAATGTTTTATTTATTGTATCTTGCTAATTTTAATAAAATTTTGCATTCGAGAAAAAGCTTATTGGTATCAAAATTATATAAATTGATAACTTGTTTTTAGTGTTTGACAAATTTTGTTTATGAAGAAAATAATCGAGATTATCTTATCTTCTCTTATGTTTATCTTATCCTTCTTTATTCCTAGTTTCCTGGTAGGATTATAATTTGTTTTCCTATCTATCCGTTTGGATCTATTGATGTATAAATACTCTTTTATTAATTGAATGCGGAGATAGAACCTGGAATCAATTGTTCCAGTTGAACCTTATTTTGTTTTCTATATGATATCAGAGCGGTTCCTCTGATCTGTTGAAATCACAAACCAGAAGCCTCCATGGTTGGATCAACAAATGAAATCGAAGGGAGTGGGAAAGACAAAGCCAAGAACCCTTATTCTGATCCAGATTCGCCATATACTACATTTACCCCGCTAATTATCCAGCCAGATGCACGTGAATGATAGTCTAAACAACAACAACTATGCAACCCAAACAGGACGTGTTCTACTGGTGGGTTCGAATCAGCCCAAACAAATCATTCTGATGCCGAACCAACTTTTCATCTAGCCCAAGGCACTCGTCCTGAACGAACTTGAACCAAGCCTGCACGTCTACAAGAATTTGAAGTCGATTTGCCACCTTCCATTAACCATTCTCACTCCCATGTCAACACAACTTCCTCAACGGTACACCCTTTATCTCACTTTGTGTCTTATAAAAACTTTACCAACTCCCACAAAGCTTACTTGAGTGCCATTTCTTTTCAAGAAGAGCCCAAACACTTTTATCAAGTAGTTAAAAGTCAACATTGTAAGGATGTTATGAAAAAGGCGATTCAAGCTCTTGAAAATAACATGTGGACATTGACAAATTTGTCACCTGGAAAGAAAGCTATCGAATTAAAGTGGGTTTACAAAATCAAATATAAACCGACTGGTGAAGTAGAGCGCTACAAAGAAGGACTAGTTGCAAAGGGTTTCGTCTAAATTGAAGGTGTTAACTTCCATGAGACGTTTGCACCGGTTGCTAAACTAGTGACGGTGAGAACCATATTAGCAGTTGATGTTCAGAAACGATGGATGATTCACCAACTCGATGTAAATAACGCCTTTTTTACATGGAGATTTAAGTGAAGTGTATATGAAGCTTCCATAAGGTTTTGCAAAGGAAGGGGATACTCGAGTTTTTCGTCTGCGAAAATCATTGTATGGTTTACGACAAGCCTCATGAAATTGGTACAATAAGTTCACTGAATCTCTTCTCCAAATCGGTTTCAAGCATTCTAAGGCTGATCACTCACTTTTTATATTCAAACAAAAGAATATTTTTATTTCAACTCTTATCTATGTTGACGATGTTATTCTTTTGGGGAATAATGATCGTCACATTGCTAAAATTAAAGCCTTTCTCGGCAGCAAGTTCAATATTAAAGACTTGGGAACAATGAAATATTTTCTTGGAATTGAAGTGGCTCGAACACAGTATGGAATGGTTCTTAGCCAAAGGAAGTATACTCTTGCATACTAGCTGATAACAGTATGGAAGGATGCAAACCAAGTTCTTTTCCTACGGAACAAAATATTCATCTTACTGTTGAAGACGATTCCCCCTTAACTGATGTTGGGAAGTACATGCAGCTTATTGGCCGTCTTCTATACCTGCAAGTCACCCGACCTGACATCACATTTGCAGTCAATACGCTCAACTAATTTGTTTCGACTCCTCGGGAAACTCATTGGAACACAACTCTCTGTGTGTTGGGATACCTCAAAGCCACGCAAGGTCAAGGCATTTTTCTCCCAGCCAATGGTGATTTAGCGTTGGTTGCAGATTGTGATTCCGATTGGCTTGGTTTCCCTTTCACGCGACGTTCAAAAACTAGTTATTTTATTACTCTTGGAGGTACTCCTATCTCTTGGAAGACAAAGAAGCAATTTGTGGTGTCTCGGTCTTCTACTGAAGCTGAGTATTGATCCATGTCCACTACAGTGAGTGAAAATTTATGGTTTGTTGGTTGTTAAAGGACCTTGAAGCTACTCAGACAGGTGCTACTCGACTTTACTATGATAACCAAGCTACATGACATATTGCTAATAACCCGGTCTTTCACGAACACACTAAACATATTGAGATGGATTGCTATTTCGTTCGTGAGCGAGTTGAGTCCTGTTGAATCAAGAAAGTGACCCTCTTAAACTTGTTATCCGAAGTTATCTTTTGCTACCGCAACATCAAGTTATCTGCAGTGTCTCCATCCGCAACAAAGACTTAGTTTTTCTGTTTCTTAACTTTTATGTTTACTTTGTATTACCCAGTGTACCTTGCATGGACACTTTATCAGAACTTTAGTCTTTGTTTATTCTCCATGTAATTTCTCGAGACTCTATAAATAGAGTTCTCGTCGTTTGAATGAATTACACCTCTCTATTACATCACTATTCTCTATCTGAATTACTCTCTCTATATTCTCTCTTACCTTCAAAGATCTTTATGAACTTACACTCGTATATTAAAATCAAACTCTCAAACTCTTCTTCGGAGCAAGTCCTTGTGACTTCATTCACTTTAAGCTGATCACATATACTAACTCGGTTTGAACGCAAACCTTGTTAAGAATCAGCTTAGTGTTTACTTGATATATATCTTGTTGTCATTTACATTTCCTTTACCTTTCGCACTTACATTTTCGCAACTAACATCTCTAACAATCCTAACTTCTTATTATTGTTGAGCTTTATGATCCTTTGAGATTAACTTAATTCCGCAATATATAGCTTGTACTAACGTTTATTCGAGTGTTTCTCAAAAGTTTTTCTCTCAACAAGTCCAAAGAAGTATTTCCAGCTGCTATCCACACTAAAGATCAACTAACATACCTTTTTACTAAACCTCTTGGGTCCGACAGATTTTGTTCTCTGCTAGGCAAGATGGGCGTTCGCGATCTTCACGTTCCATCTTCAGGGGGAGTGAAGAAAATAATCGAGATTATCTTATATTCTCTTATGTTTATTTTACCCTTCTTTTATTCCTAGTTTCCTGATAGGATTATAATTTGTTTTCCTATCTATGTGGATCTATTGATGTATAAATACTCTTTTATCTATTGAATGAGAAGATAGAACCTGGAATCAATTGTTCCAGTTGAACCCTATTTCGTTTTCTATAGTTTATGCACGTAAAATGACCTAAAATGATACAGGTAAAAGGTTAATTGGTATGTGTGTCGTTGACCAACTTAGGCTATGATACATATTTTTTTGAGTTTATACTGTGATAAAAAAGATTACTTTATTTTTCACCATACAATACTACATTAAAAGAAATTATAAACATTTTTAAATAAATTAACAAAACCAACTTATTTAGAAAGATAATTAATTTTTATAGCCAAACTATTATTACTAGTATGGTTGAAACCGGGTCCAAACCCGACCCAAATGGACTATGAACCAGAAACTAAGACACCAAAAAACAGGATTTAGTAGAATCAGAAACCAAATTGGTATATAAGAACCGGTTCTATTCGGTTTCGGGTAAAATGAGTTTAGAACCGGAAAAATTCAGGTAATGTGAAATCTGTAAAACTTTTTAAAAATTGTATAACTCATTCATTTGAAGTCGGGTTGATATGAGATCTTTTGCAACATGTAATTATAGTTTGCACTTCAATTTTAGACTATAGTTTCATCATTTTTGGTTTTATATTGAATGAGTTACTATCTAGTTAAGGTATCAAAGTTGAAAGTTTTTTCTAACTTTTAAGTTTTTCTGGATCTGGTTTTTAACCCATTTTACCCGGACTTACTATGTCCGATACCCATTTTAGGCTTATATTAATATATGATATCCGACCCATTTTAACTTTTACCCGTTCTAACCGATCTGGTTCCGGGTTTGGAGCTCATACTAGTACTACGCTACTGCCTCCCGACTCCAAGGTAGGGGTGAGCAAAAACCGATCCGACAAAAGAAAAACCGACAAAACTGCAACCGAAAAACCGAAACCGATGCAAAAACCATTGGTGCGGATTTAATTTTTGCAAAAACCGAAAGTCAACGGTGCGGTGCGGTTTTTATCCAAAAAACCGGTCCACCAAAACCGAACCGCACCGCAAGCGTGTATAGTAATAAATCAATTAATATATTATAATGTAAAATACTTATAAATGATAATATACTTTTATATGTTTACTTTGTGTTTGTGTAAGACTATATGGGGTGCAAAAAAAATTTCTATTGTTAGCCAAACATATTAATCGACATGTGTAATAAGCTTGTAACAAATTAAGTCATATTCAACCAACCTTCGATTATTAATTATTTTAAGCTACTTATAATTTTTGATTATGTATTTTTGTTTTAGGCTGGAAATGAATGGTTTCAAAAATGAAAAAAAAAATCACAATACAAGCTTACATGCACATGGTTTTCAGTTCTTACGTTTTTAGAAAACTGTTCCAATAAACATAAAAAACTGCACCAAAGTCTAGACACGATTTAAAACCGAAACCGCACCAATACAAACCGAAACCGCATTTAAAAACCGTAAAACCGAACCGTTGCAAAACCGCACCCAACGGTTTTAAGAATGAAAAAACCGCACCATACGATTTGCGGTTTGGTTTGGCCTTAAAACCGCACCAAACCGCACGCTCACCCGTACTCGGTAACTCCCAATTCACGGGTGGCTCCTAGGACCCGGATCTGATACAGTCTCCATCCCCGTTTCCAAATGCATCCTTAAAAGTATTTTGCTTCGAGAAGTATAAACTTAGAAGTGGAGGAAGTCCTTTCAAGTTTTGGTGGCTTCCTCACAACTCCAACTGCAGCAATTTTTCAATTTACTAATTCAGCTTCAGTAGATCTCAATCAATTCAACAATGTCTACAAACGATCAGAGCTCCGAATTACAGAACGGCGATGCCAAGCCTCAACCAGATTCCGAACTCCATCGACCCGAAGACACCGCGATCCACCCAACTGATAACGATGAGGGTGATTCTTCGAAGCTTAATCAACCGATCCAATCCAGTGATAATGATATTGCTCCAGGGGGAGTAGATCCGAAACCCCAAGGAGGAGCAGAAGAAGAATCCGATAAAGAGCGGACGATCGAATCAAAGGACAATGCGGAGCTACCGAAAGAAGAGGGGAGCCGAACTTTCACTATGAGAGAATTGTTGAATGAATTGAAGAATGGCGATGAAGTGTCTGAAGTGTCTGAAGTCGCCGCAACTCCTGCTGCTGCACCTCGTCATAGGTTAGACTTTTCACCAGATATGAATTTTCTTTTTGACAATTGTTGTTAGGCTGAGACTACAATGAATGTTACTAAAGCAATTCAACAGTAAATCACCTAATTTTTCATAGACTGTAACGAGTTGCTTCTATTTCAGTTGGTGTAAGGTATGATGTGCATATTGATTGATTTGCATACAGTGCATAGTTTTAGGAGCTTAAAGTATGGTGTTGCAATTAATGGACTACCAGAACTTGGTGCCAAGCTAATTTCAAATATGAATGGTTCTTTCAATCTGTCCCTTTACACTGTTCTAAATCATTAGGATCTTCAAATTTAGTTTGAACTTGATTTCGCCTAATAATAGAACTATTCACCCCTTCTTATTTGTCTCTTTTTACCTCCCCTTACTCAATTCATATGGGATTTAGGTTATCAATGAAGGCAAAAGTATTTAGTAATATGAATAGTGTTGATAGGTGCACCACATGTGATAAAAGCACAGAGCTTAGTTGACAATGATAACTTAAAAAAGAATGATTCGTGTGAGCAAAGGGGATGATATGCACTCTTACATGATCTTTAAATCCCATAAGTTGCTTTGAAGATTTAGCATGGACATTGAACTCACACTTTGGAATTCAAGATTTAAAAGACTTCTCAATCCCCTCTTCTTTGTAACAACCATCCTCACACTTTGAAATTCACATGTTTGAATTTTTCAGTCAAGAAAGCACAAAACAACATACAGAAAAGAATAGTGCTGCCATGGACTTGATCAATAGTATCACAGGTTCTGATGAGGAAGGTCGATCAAGACAACGGATTCTTACATTTGCAGCAAAAAGGTCACCTTTTTTTTATAACTGTATCCTTGTACATTTACATTTCTACCCTTGGCATATTTCTATTCAATCTTTTCAATCTGCATTTTTGATCTCCATATATCATAACATTAGCTCTTTTAGTATGAACTTCAATTGCAAAAAAAAGTATAAACATTTTGATGAATCCTAGAAAATAATGGAATAAAAGAAATAAAAAAAGATTCATAAACCCACACTTAACTTGTTTGTTTCTTGTTCTTTTTTAGGTATGCAAGTGCAATAGAAAGAAACCCAGATGATTATGATGCACTTTATAATTGGGCATTAGTTCTTCAGGTATAACTTGCCTTTTTTTTTTTATATAATTCTTGATGCAATATATGAAACAATTTCACTTTTTTTTTTTTTTTTATCTTTTGGTTTCATTTTTTTTTCAGGAAAGTGCAGATAATGTAAACTCAGATGCAAGTTCACCATCCAAAGATGCTTTACTTGAAGAGGCTTGCAGAAAGTATGATGAAGCTACCCGTTTAAACCCTACACTTCACGATGTATGCATTTTCAGTCCCTGTATTTTAATCAAGTTGCATTGAATGGTTAATTTGTATGATTATATGATAAAAATCTGTTTCTAATTTCAGGCTTATTATAACTGGGCTATTGCCATATCTGATCGGGCCAAAATGCGTGGGCGTACAAAGGAAGCTGAAGAACTATGGAAGCAGGTTTAGATCTTTAAATCATATTAATGACTTTTCTGCCCTTTTATACATTTATATAAAGATTGTGAAATGCTAAGAAAGGTGTCTTTTTTTTTTTCTTGATATTTCAGGCAACAAATAATTATGAAAAAGCTGTTCAACTAAACTGGAACAGTCCCCAGGTAACTTTGAGAAATCTTTGGTTTGTGGATTCAATGGAATTGGAATTAGTGATTCCATTCCATAGTGTATTTGGTTGCCAAATGGATGGAATTCTTTAAATTGAAAAACTTAAAAGCATTTAATCTTTATTATTGAATTCCATTCCATTTGACAAGTTATAATTCCATCATATTTCAATTCTTTTGACAGATTCCATTCCAGAGTTTCACCCCTTTACTCATCATTGTCTAATTTATCTATATTTTTAAACAATTTCTTATTCATTTATTATAATTTATAACTTCGTGACAAAATTCGTTTCAGGCTCTCAACAACTGGGGTCTTGCATTACAGGTGCTTCAAAAATACATTCATTTCCAAAGCTTTTTCAACTTTATAGACACCTGATATTTTTATTAACACATAATATTAATTTTTGTTGATTAATATCATAATTTGAAATTGCAGGAACTAAGTGCAATTGTTCCCGCACGTGAGAAACAAACAATAGTAAAAAGTGCAATCAGCAAGGTACAAAAAAATCACCATTTTGTCACATTTTTATAAAAAAAAAAGTCAACATCTATACTAAAGGAATACATGTTAATTATGAATGATACTATATCTAACAGCTCTCTAGTCTCTGTCCTACTCCATTGACATCATTTCCTGTCTAGAGTTCATGTCAAAAGTAGTACAATCTATCATGTCCTGTAACTTGGGTTTGGGTTTTAGTGCGAACCTTTCCTCATTACGTCTGCTGCAAATCCCAATCAGTCTGACGATGTTCTTATGGTTGAAGGGGTTTACCATTTTAACCTCAACTTTGAAGACTTTTTTGACCCCTCCCCTACGTAATGATTGGATTAACAAGTTGATAATATAGACATCTCTTGTCAAATTTTCAGAAAAAAAGATAAGAAAAACTCATCATTTCCTCAACAAACTTTTGACCGCCACCATAGATCCGTTTGGAAAACAACTTATGTAGAACACAGATGATCTACCGCGTCCAATCATATTATCAGTCGAGAATCTGCTTGTAACACTTTGAATCATTTGGAAATTAAAGTAGTTTACAACATTCACCATCATCACAAGCGCTACACGTTCCTCCCACAACGGACACACACACGCAATCGTAAACTCTGACCAACTATGTATTTCACGAACGGTCACCAAAGACGACAAATTATCTGTATTGTTCTCCAAAAACGACAAACAATCTGTATCCTCTGAAAGCGACACTACTTACCATTATCACTACTGCCGTCGGAGTAGTGTCGGCGGCCAACAACGATCCTGCAAATCGTAACTCGATTCAACAAATCAACAAATAAAATATCGAATTAAGAAACACACCGAGAAATTTCTCGCAACAAGGTACAATGCGATCAAATGGGTGGTGGGTGCCATGAATGGTTACAAAGAAAGTGATTCATGTTCTGACGGAGTTAAATTATCAATTAATAGTTTAACTCCGTTAGAACAATAATCGCTTTCGTCGTAACTATTCATGGTGCCCACTACCCATTTTGTCATATTGTACCTTGTTGCGAGTAATTTTTCGGTATATTTCTTAATTTGATATTTTATTTGTTGATTTGTTGAATCGAGTTACGATTTGCAGGATCGTTGTTGGCCGCCGACAGTGCTCCGGCGGCAGTAGTGATAATGGTAAATAGTGCTCGCTTTCGTAGACCCGTGATACAGATTGTTTGTCGCTTTTTGAGAATGATAGAGATAATTTGTCGTCTTTGGTGACTATCAGTGAAATGCGTACTTCGTCGGAGTACACAACTGTGTTTGTCAATCCCTTGTAGGAGGAGCGTGTAGCGCTTTTGATGATAACGAATGTTGTAAAATACTTCAGTTTTCAAATGATTCAAAGTGTTACAAGTGGATTCTCGACTGACAACGTGATTGGACGAGGTAAGATCCTCTATGTTCTACATAAGTCGTTTTCCAAACAGATCTACGTTGATGGTCAAAAGTTTGCTGGGGAGATTGTGAGTTTTTTTTTTTTTTTTTTTTTTTTTCTTTCAATCTTCCTCAAAATTTGACAATAGATATCTAGCATATTATCAGCTTATTAATCCAATCATTACGTAGAGGAAATATTGACAAAGTCTTCAAAGCTAAGGTTCAAATTGCAAACCCTATCAACTATAATAACATTGGGATTTACAGCAGAGGCGATAAGAAAAGGTATACACTAAAACCCTATTTGTTACACAAGACATGATAGATTGTACTACTTTTGACATACACTCTAGACGGGGAATGATGTCAATGGGGTGGGATAAAGAGTAGACTAACTCTCTATCTTTTGTCTGTGCAAATGATGTTAAGGCCTAGACACTAACTACTACTACCTAACACACTGTGTTTCCGATCCTCAATAATTAACATGTTTATTTCTTATTAACAACATTTATTTTGTTAATAATGCAGTTTCGTGCAGCTATACAGTTGCAATTCGACTTCCATAGGGCCATTTACAACTTAGGCACTGTTCTGGTCAGTTTAATAAATTCTCTTTTCTCCCAAATTTAAATAAATTCGTGTAACTTTTATAAATTTGAACTTACTTTTATTAATTTTGTCTTTGTAGTATGGATTAGCAGAAGACACATCAAGAACCGGAGGACAAGATGTGTCCCCCAATGAATTATACAGTCAATCTGCTATTTACATTGCAGCTGCTCATGCATTGAAGCCAAATTATTCCGTAAGTATTTTTTTTTATAAAAATTATATAAAATTAATTTTGCATTTTTTAAGTTTGTTTATTATGTAAAATTAATCCCAGGTTTACACTAGTGCCTTGAAGCTTGTCCGGTCCATGGTGCGTATACTTTTTACATTATACATCATTTTTTTTTTAATATCAATATCATAATTTGTATAAAAAATAATTTACTTTATATATTTTTATAGCTGCCTCTACCTTATTTAAAAGTCGGGTATCTTACTGCACCACCACCGGGCAATCCCATCGCGCCACATGGCGACTGGAAACGCACCCAATTTGTTTTGAACCATGAAGGCCTCCAACAGGTTCCCTTATTATTATTATTATTATTTTAATATAATTATTTATTTTTAAATAAAAACTATATTGTATTTTATTAAATTTGTGAACAGATTCAAAATGGAGAGAGAGCAACTGTTAAAGTGGAAATTCCGGATATTGTGTCGGTATCACCATGTGCGGATTTGACTTTGCCACCTGGCCCTTCCATTTGCATTGATACAATTCATGGACAAATTTTCTTGGTATTTATTGCATTTAAACATAACTTAAAATATTATTATTTGTGAAAATTATTTAATTGTATTGATACTTTTCAGATTGCGGACTCATGGGAATATTTGGACACGTGGCTTGATGCTATTCGGCTAGTTTACACGATTTTTGCAAGAGGTAAGACGGATGTTTTAGCGGGCATAATTACGGGATAAAGTGATTGATTATTGTGTGTAATCTGTTTAACCTTTTTTTGAGAGTGTGGAAAATGACTTGTTATAATAGATGTAAGATTTTTGTATATTATTATTGTTATGTCATTATAGATCAAGGAAGATAAGATAAGATTAGGTATACTATTACTATTTACTATTTACTATTACTTCCTCCTTTTTGCTTATTTGCTCTTTGTTTTTGTTTTTTATTATGGATTTTGACCTCTTAATCCGCATTGTAATACTAATACATTACCTTACAAAATATTTTATAATTATGCTTCTTCATATTGTTTTCATTGGGTATAGGTTATGCATGTAATCATACAATCTGAATTGCACTATCGGAGATTAAATACCCGATTTAATGTTAATAACTGGGTATACACTTGATATAAAGTAGGGTTAATATCATCAAATGACAATCAGTAATACTCTTTGAGTTGCCCCTTTTTTTAAAATTCTACTAAATAGACAAATAAACAATTTTATGGGTTCTTATTACACCATTGAGGCAGATTTCAACCGTGTAAACTAGTTTTGAATCTTAGTGATATGCTGTGACATTCAATATGGCAGAATGTTTTCACTTATTTGCACTTATTTGTATCTGGTGTTGGCATCTAATATGGTAGAATTATATTGTTGAAATCCACTCTAGTGGTATAAATGAGAATTCAAAAAAAATAAAAATAAATAATTATTGGCCAAATAAATATAATTAAAAGATAAGTGATCCAAAGAACATATTAAATACTAGCGGAATGGTGGTTTTCATTTTATGATATTAACCCTATAAAAAATACCAATTCTTAAATAATTTTGTAAAAGTATTGTTAAAATTATTTTTATTTGGTTTTGGAAAAAAAGTTTATTGTTTTATTAAGTACAATTAAAAAATAAATGATCCAAAGAACAAATTGTTATTTTACGACACTTGCCCAATAAAATAATATCTCTCTTACATAATTTTGTAATTTGTTCGTAAAATTATTTACTTGGTTTTGGAAGAATGGTGACCTTTAGGATAAATCTAAAGCATCGTATGTTATTTTATGGTATTTAATCGATGTAATACTTTAATTTACTTCATATATTATTAGAATATTAGGAATTAATATTTTTGTTTGGGATTTGATTAGTTAAGAAGATGTCTGATAGTTGTTGATTTGAATCAAATCCAATTGAGTCGGACATAACTTTTTATCAAACCTAACAAAGATCAAATAAGAGGTTGTTTGATAGTTGTTGATCCGAATCAAATCTAATTGTGTCACACATAACTTTTATCAGACTTAATAAAAAGACAGATCAAATAAATCAAATTTTAATTGTGGTATCAAACAATATAAATTTGACCTAGTTAGATTGGCCTCATACCATAGCGTGTAAAGTAGCTCTAACTAAAATAGTTATTTTTTATTGGATTCGTGTTGTATAATTTAGGGATAATGAGTTAAAAGGGTAATATATTTTTCGATTTGTACACATTTAGTCACTGAGTTTTTTTTCGTCCACATTTACCCCTTCAACTTGTTAAACGGTACACATTTAGTCATTATGACCGGCTACTCCAGGTTAGCCGGTAAAAATGACTTAATAGGGTAATATATTTTTCACTTTGTACACATTTAGGTGTTGTTTGTTTTTTTGGAAAAAACCTCTTCAAACCTCTTATTGCTGCGCGACGCAGCACACGCGCATCACTTTTCATCTCGCAGCTGTTTGTTTTTTAGAAGTCTTCGCAGTCAAAAACCTCTACGCGTACTCTGTTTGGCGCAACACTTGTACTGCCTCTTCCAACCTCTTCTTTTTTTTTTTTTGCAGTAATTTTGATTATATGTTGTTGAAATTGTATTTCACATTTTTTTTCGTTTTTTTTTTGTTTATTCTTGTTAATTTTTTTTTTCGTTTTTTATATTCAATAATGATAATTTCTTAATGAAATATCATTATTTTTTACTAAAATATCTTTATTTTTTGTTGAAATATCATTATTTTTATTGAAATATCATTAATTCTTGCCGAAATGTTATACATTATTAAATTTTACGTATTAAAATTACTATTTTCGGTTTATAAATTAGTTTATTTTAATTTTTTAATATCTGCAGCAGTATGCAGATGTTAAAAAAACAATTACGCTTCTTATTATACTCTGCAGCCGTTTGGTCCACCTCTTCTACTGTAGAGGGTTGCAGAGGTGGTCCGCAGACTTCATGAATTTTTGCTTTAGAAAATCAAACATCACCTTAGTCATTAATATTTTTGTACACATTTAGTCCTTAATATTTCTTTTTGTTGCAAACTAAATCATTTTTGTTTTTGTATTCATTTACTACTTATAAATGATTTCTTTAGGTTTTTCTCACGACATCTTATGTGGGATTGTCATATGGTGGTGGGATAGGTTGAGGTGGTCCTGATATATGTTGTAGGCCAAGATACCTGGTGCGGGCCGGCTATAAGCTATAGGCATGGAGACTCGAGAAGGGTTGTTGGGTTAAGGCGGCATGCCAACAAACCTTAGGTATTCCAGTCCGATGACTGATTGGACCTGTTGCATGTTGGCGTTCCAGTTCGATGACTGATTGGGCCAAAGTATTCCAATTTGATGAGTGTAGGTCCGTTATGCATGATAATACATGTGTTGTATCGGGTATTTTGGGGGAAACTCACTAAACTTTGTGCTTACACAGTTGTTTATGTTTTCAGGTTCTATCGTTGGTCGTGGGAAGGAGAATGCATGACTGTACACACTTATCAACAATATTGAGGATTCCGCGTTTCTTATATTACTCTGATTTTCGATAAAATGTATTTTGGAATAAACGTTTTTTCTTAATAATGGATTTATAATTAGGGAGTTTTGCCTTATTTAAAAATAAAAAAATTTTGTTGTGAAAATGAGACATTACACATAAACATCAACAACCCCACACACTTTATCAATGACTGTCTCACGTAATATGTCATGAGAAAACTTAAAGAAAACATTCATAAGTACTGAATGTGTACAAAAACAAAATTGACTTATTTTGAAATAAAAAAATATTAAGGACTAAATATGTACAAAAATATTAAGGACTAAATGTGTACAAAATGAGAAATATATTACCCTATTAAGTCATTTTTTCCGGCTAACCTAGGTCATAAGGACTGAATGTGTACAGTTTAACAAGTTGAAGGGATACATATGGACGAAAAAAAAACTCAGTGACTAAATATGTACAAATCAAAAAATACATTACCCTTTTAAGTCATTATCCATGTAATTTACTCAAAAATTATTTTAATGCATAGCTAATCCCAAAGGCCAAAACCATGAACCCGGGTCAATACTCTCTAGTCTATGCTTCCATTTTTTATTTTTATAATTGGTTCATACTACAACCGGATTTACCTTCGATTCTTCTCTGCTAAAGCTCCAGTGTCTCTGTACTTTGTGGTTCTCTCTTTCACACACAGTCTTTGTGCGCAGAGACTGTGATCAAGATCAAGAATCATGGAGCTCTTTTACTTGCTAGTCTTCGGAGGTCTTGGTGTTATCGTTGCAACATTGGAGCTCAGCAAAAACAACAAAGATCGAACCAACACTTCTTCTGCTTTCAATTCCTTCAAGAACAATTACCTTCTCGTCTATTCCCTAATGATGGGTACGCTTATATTTCACATTCGTCTCTTCGTTTCCATCAATCCACTTTAATCTATCTACATTTGTCACCGATTGTTCTTTAGTTTGAGTTACCCACGTGCGATTTCACATCAATGAGGATCAATTCGATCCGGGTTTATAAGGGGTTCTGTAAATCCTTGTTAAAAATCGGTAACCATTCGATGACATTATCATAAGATCTAATGTAAAATAATCAAAATTCTTCGTTGGATCCATAACATTAGGGAATTAATTGAGTAATTGGGTATATCTCTGAACTCGATATTCAAAATTCTCGTTTAACATCACAATTGATTTCATGTGGGTGTAGCTGGTGATTGGTTGCAGGGGCCATACGTCTACTATCTTTACACCACATACGGATTCGGGAAACGGGATATCGGCCATCTCTTTATCGCTGGATTTGGATCTTCCATGTTGTTTGGAACAATCGTTGGATCTTTAGCTGATAAACAGTAATTTCCCACTTCCCACTTCCCACTTCCCATTTCATTTTCTTTGAACTTTTCAACTTTTACTCTACTACGATAGTGATTAATAACTCAAATTCTCTGTATTTAATCTAGTGGAAGAAAAAGGGCTTCGATTACTTACTGTATCACTTACATTTTGAGCTGCATCACCAAGCATTCACCTCAGTATAGAATCCTAATGATTGGACGTATTTTGGGAGGGATTGCCACGTCACTCCTCTTTTCAGCTTTTGAGTCATGGCTAGTTGCTGAACACAATAAGGTGTTTGAGTCTTTTTGATAATCAACTCATTGAAACTATCATCAAACTCATAAACAATCTTTTCTTGTTTATGTTGCAGAGGGGTTTTGAGCAACAATGGCTATCACTAACATTCTCCAAAGCAATATTTCTTGGAAATGGATTAGTTGCCATTTTAGCTGGTTTATTTGGGAATCTTTTAGTTGGATCTTTAGCTTTAGGACCTGTTGCCCCTTTTGATGCAGCTTCATGCTTTCTTGCCATTGGAATGGCAATCATTCTTTCTTCTTGGACTGAAAATTATGGAGATTCTTCAGAAAGCAAAGACTTGTTGACTCAATTCAGAGGAGCTGCTCTTGCAATCGCATCTGGTCAACTTTTCTCTCTCTCTAAATGGAATGGAATGATGCATTACATTCCATTTCAAATATTGTTTTTCTGATTCCATTCCATCTTTGATTACTACATCAATTCAATTGTGTTTCCTTTTGAAATCAGATGAAAAGATTGCATTATTAGGAGCAATACAATCGCTATTTGAAGGTTCAATGTACACTTTTGTGTTCTTATGGACTCCTGCTTTGAGCCCAAATGATGAAGACATTCCACATGGATTCATTTTTGCAACTTTCATGTTGTCTTCCATGTTAGGAAGCTCATTTGCTTCAAGGTTAATGGCACGTGCATCAACTAAAGTTGAAAGTTACATGCAAGTTGTTTTTATTGTGTCTTCTGCATCTCTTATGCTTCCTGTTATAACAAGTGTAGGTGACACATTTATAAAATGTAATAGTAGTTTTTTGTGTGATTTTGAATATGGAAATGATGAATTTGATTGACTTTTTTTTTTTTTTAAATGAAGGTTTTGGTGGCTCCTTCGAGTGAAAAAGGTGGAAGTATTTCATTTGCGGGATGTATTCAATTGATTGGATTTTGTGTGTTTGAAGCATGTGTTGGATTATTTTGGCCTTCGATTATGAAGATGAGGTCACAATATATTCCAGAAGAAGCTCGAAGCACTATTATGAATTTTTTCAGGATTCCACTTAATATCTTTGTATGCATTGTACTTTACAATGTGAGCTCTCTCTCTCTCTCTCACACACACACACAACAGACGAGGGTTTGAGTCTCAGTATTTGCAGTATTTGCCATATCTACAGTATGAGAGTTTCAGTTCCAATGTGGATTGAGTTTTTTTATGCTAACCACTTAGTGGGCCCACTATGTACTTGATTTTGTTTTTTTTTATCAAGTACAAATTAAAATTGTGTTTTTTGAGGGCAATGGGCTCTTTGACATTTGGGCTTTTTTTCATTGGTTTTTTAATCTTTTATCTTTTTTATAGGGAATTGGGAAATCTCAGATAAAGTCCTAATATTTTGGGTCAGTTTACGGTTTAATCTCAACATTTATTTTTTGAACAAAAAAGTCCTGATTATCTAATTTTATACGATAATCTGTCTTTTTTTGTTGAAAAAAGATAAGGACTGTTTCGTTAATTTGGGAAAAATATAAAATAATCGGGACTTTTCTGTTCAAAAAATAAAAGTTGGGATTAAACCGTAAACTGACCCAAAATATTTTGACTTTATCGGAGATTTCCCTTTTTTTTTATTAGTTATATATAAAAATTGTTTTCTTGTTTAACGTAATGTAAAATAGATATAAAAAGTAATTCTAAACTTATAAAACATATTTCTTTTTATAATAAATAAGAAAAAGTTAGAAATTTAGTAAGGTTTAGAAATATATAAACATATGGAAAAGTTTTAGGGTTGTTGAGTTGGTGCTGATGTGACACAAAAAAAACTTTCCTATTGTGGATGCTCTCTGGGTTGCTGGAAGAATAAACTTTTTAGCAGAAACATTTATTTAAGATTATATATATTAAAATGCTAATTTTTTTTCCTTTTTTTTTTAAAGGTTGATTCATTTCCAATATCCGTAATGTTTGGAATGTGTGCTGTTTTCCTCTTCATTGCATCCATGTTGCAAAGACGCCTATTGGGAGTTGTAGAAAGATCATGTATGTTCTTCTTTTGCTCATAAATCATACCTTTTTGAATTATAAATTAAAAAAAAAGTTATTCGGAAGGCTAAATCGGTCATTTTGTATGCAGGGCCACTAGACAAAGTGAGGGAACTGGAGTCCGAACCACTTAACATTTGATAACAAGATGAAAGAAATGAAATGAGATTATAGTAAAAGGTCAAAAAGTCAACTTATGATATTCTTGTGTGAAATGTATTTTTGGTTGGAAATAATATTGGAAAATTAGAAACTTGTTGAGAATAAAGGAGTTGATATAGTTGTTAGGTAGGAGATTATGTAGGCAATGTAGTTTTCTTTTTTTCTACTTTTTTGAAATTTGTAGTTATGAACATTGTTTTTCTTTGTTGAAAAAAAAAAAGTTTAGCATTTTTCTTCATCTTATCGAATTAGTTTTCTGGTCTGTAACTTGAGATTTAAATAATATAGGGCTAAATGGAAGAATAGCAAAATACTTTTATTTATTTCTTTCTTTCTATGACAACAATGTACTTTAAAAAAGCTATCAAATTATAACATTTGTACTTCCAATTTTTGTCATATAAAAACATCATTTGAAGAAATAAATTATATCGTTGAAAATTGCTTTATAATTGTATAAAATTTTCAAAATACAATGTTGTAATAATAAAAAATTGAAAATAAGATACTATAAAAACAAATAAATGAAAGTCCATGCTATTTTCTGCATATAACCCATTACAAGAAATTGTTGTAATTTGCATGCTTCCAAATAAGGTTAAAAGACATTAAATTTTTTTGCATGTAACACTTAAGAGTTATCAATATAAAAACAAATATCCATGTAAACTGTACAGTGTTTGGTATGCATTAAACTAATAGTGTTTGGTATGCATTGAACTAATAATGGAAATTAAATATCCATGTATTTTCCATCATCACCATTATTCAAAAATACCCCTAGAAATCTCTTTCTCTCTACTCTGTCATGTGTAATAAACCATAGAGAAGTTAAATATACTGGTAGCTTTTGTTCATGTTCATATAAAATAATAACATATTAAACATTAATTATTTTTCTCATCTTTTTTGATAATTGTCTAGATTTAGTGAGTATAAAAATGGACAAGAGCAAAAAATAAGAGGATGTTTGATTTCTCTAACACGTAAACACAACCTTAAAACCGACACAAATTACTCGATAAAGAGCTACAGAAAATTTAGTAAGTTTGAAGTCAAAGTAAAAAAGAATCTTAAAATGTGGTTTAATAGGAAAGAAAGCAGACACACATGCACATGTTTTTTCCATAAATTTGCATTGCCTCCATTATCCATGATGATGATCTGCATCCAGTTTTATGTCTTCTGTAGACCAACTGGCCCACGTTCTTTTGTTTTTCTTTTAAACAATTATTGGCTCCAAGCTCCACATTTTACTAGATCTACCATAATCACATCTTACTCAAAAGTCAAAACCCTTATTCCCCATTGCTTAAAACAGAACACAAGATCAAGGGTCAATTCAGTAATTTCACTTCATTCATCCTCCTTTTATTCACGAGAAATCTTTCTCCTCGTCTCCCTAAATTCTCTCCTATACTCTCTCACTAAATAGAAAACCAAGAAACAACGAGAAATGGCTGTTCTTGGAAGGCAAATGTGCCATCGGTTATCATTTTCGATTCTGTTCATCGTTTTGATTCAATCAAATGTTATCGCGTATCAATTCCAAGTTGGAAATCTTCAAGCTTGGAACATACCCACTTCCACAGATCCAAAAATTTACACAAATTGGCCCAAAAAACTCAACTTCAAGATCGGCGACTCTCTCTGTAAGTTCATCTCTTCAAAAACTTCAAGATTCTTGAGAAAATATCAGATTTTTTATGTTCATTGTGTTTTGTTACAGTGTTCTTGTATCCACCAAGTGAAGATTCAGTGATTCAAGTGACGAAAGAATCTTACGACACCTGCAATCTGAAAGATCCAATCTTGTATATGAACAATGGCAATTCGTTATTCAATATTACTTCACCGGGTGTGTTTTACTTCACCAGTGGTGTTTCCGGCCACTGTGAAAAATCGCAGAAGCTTCAAATTTCGGTGTTTGCCGCTGACGGGTCTTTGCCACTGCCGCCTTCTTCCGCTCCCGGCGGAGCACTTGCCGACTCTGCACCTTCCTATCCCACCGTGTTTGGCGGAATACCGTCGGGACCGGGGGCGAAGTCTTCATCGTCGTCGTCGACGGTGAAAGTATCGGTTTTGATTTCTGCGGGGATTGGAGTTTTGATGTGGGGTTTAGTTGGTGGCAAGATGTAGATGAGATCAAAATTTCCCTTTTTTTTTTTTTACCATAATTTAAAGATTTATTCTGTGAAATTATTTGTATAATATTGAATTTTTTATGTTATGGATTTTTTTATCTTTTTCGATTATCGAGAACGACAAGCTCCAGCTTTCATGCTTTTGAATCAAATTATGAAACACCTACAGTAATTTGTATGTTGTAGATCCACTTTACGATGTGAGCATAATGGGGTGTGGTCGTTGGACCCGGTTTTATTAAACAATAATTTTTTTTTATTTTTTCAGTAAAAAGTTCACAGAAACAGATCCAGCAAGACCCACTCTAAGTTGTAATGGTCTAAAAACTTTATCCTTGGAAGAGGCTTCATTTCTTGATGAACCTTTTCACCTAGCGGAAATCAAGGAGACATTGAGGACCAGTTGGCTTCTCATTCATATTTATTATGTCCTTCTGGAGCATTTTTGGAGCACGATTTCGTGAAAGTTTTCGACAATTTTTTCCAAACAGATACCATCAGCGGTGGCTGCAACTCATCATTTATGGCTCTCGTTCCAAAGATCAATGGCCCTCTTTCTCTTGTTGATTATCGTCATATTAACCTAATTGGCTGCATTTACAAAGTAATTGTTAAAAGTACTTGCTAATCGATCGGCTGAAAAAGTGGATTCGATATGTTGTTGAGGATGTTCAATCAACATTTATCGCTGATAGAAACATTCTTGATGGTCCTGTTATGATAAATGAAGTATGTACATGGTTGAAAAAATCAAATCGATCGGCATTAATTTTCAAGGTTGATTTCAATAAAGTTTTGATTCACTAAGTTGGAAGTGTCTTGATTCAATCATGGAGCAAATGAAGTTCCTTACCAAATGGTGATCGCGGATGATGAGTTGTTTATCATTTGATAGATGTCATTTTATGCATTTTTTATAGTAGTTTTTATTAGTATTTTGCATCATATTTTATGCTTTTTATATGCATTAGTTTAAATAATGTTCAGTTCATGTTTATCGTTAAAATTCTCGTAATGTTCATGTTTTTATGTTGTTTTAAGATATTTCGAATGAAGTGGTACTTTGGAAGCAGCTTTGATGCATATTTGGAGCTTAATGGAGCTAAAATACTTTAGGAAGTTGGAACCTGGGTTTTACTGTAGTTGAAGAGTTCGCGTCTGAAACGCGCGCTTTAGGAAAAACACGATCGTGTTTTTTCCTATATAATCGTGTTTTACCTTCGCAACTTTTCTAGGCCAAAAAATCAAGTTTCAGGACCTCGAAGACAAAATGTGATCATGTTTTTGCTAAACACGATCGTGTTTTTAAGAAAAGTGTCCAAAATAGCATCGTACTTCATTAAACGCGAAAAACAAAATTTTCGGGACCTCGACGGAAAAACATGATCGTGTTTTTCCAAAAGCACGATCACATTTTTTCAAAAATCGTATTTTTTGTTGCTGACTCGTATATAAAGTCTCCTTATCTGACCAGTTTAAACCCTAGACGTTCCAAGACGAAGAAAAACCCTTTATAGACGATTTTTGGGGGCAATTTTTGCACTTTTACATCGATTCTGAAGATCTAAAGGTTATTGATCATCTCAATCATTTAGTTTAGTAAGATTTAGTAGTTTAATCTTTCTTTTCATTAGTTTTGATCAGATTTTAGTCTGTATAGCTAAACTCTAGATTTCAGTTCTGTAAAGATTAGTACTTTTTATGTAATTAATCATTAGATCTGGTCGTTAGTTTGTGATGCTATCTAAATATTTCAGTTTTGATCGTAATGAATGTTTGATTTTAGTTCTTTTTAGCCTGATCACAAAATTTAGGATTAAATAAATCTAGTTAATCACTTGTTGAAATTTGTAATTGTTTTAATAAACTGGTAATTAGTAACAAGTAACAGATCAGTATGTGCTGTGTAACACCCATACATCAGGTATTTTCTTTTTGACCCTAAGTATGAAAATTTGTTGCAAAATTGGTCCTTACGCCAAGCGTACTTGGGGCGTACGCTTGGCATAGCTCATTAAAAAGGGTCGTGTGTGCATGTTAGTACATTGGGCGTACTTGGCAGGTGAGAAAATCCTAATTTTTAGGGTTTGAGCACTTTTTAAGCATCTTTATCCCTCAAAACCATTTCCTCTATAAACCTCCATCTCCCAAAAACGTCCCTTGCAAACCCTAGTTCTTTGGTGTGTGATTTTGAGCTTGAGAAGAGTGTGGTCTTGTGCTTGTGAAGGAGGAAGAAGGTGGTAGATCATCTTGGAAGCTCAAGGCAACCTAGATCCAAAAGTATGTCACCCTCAAGCATCCCTTGAAGGTATAAATCTTGGAAATTGATCAATGTTTTCCTTGGATCTTGCTAGTTCTTAAGTTTTTATGCATTTTGGTCCCATAATCTTGGTATTCATGAGTATGGCTTACTCTAAAGCATAAGAGTTTTCCTTTTAGAAATTTTTGAGTGCTAGGAACCATAAAAATGTGATATTGGTCCCTTTCTTCCCTCCATGCAAGAGTTATGATGTTTTGGTTTGTGTATTAAGTTAGGCTTTTGGTTTTTGGACTCCTTCTAGCCATGGAAAGTCATAAAGTTGGAAACTTTATGACTTAGAATGATATTTGGGACTAGATCTAAGCTTTGGATGTGAAATCTTAATGAAATAAGCACTTAATGAGGAAAAGTAGGATGAGGTTGAGTACGTTGGGCGTACCAGGTGGTACGCTGCGCGTACTGAGAAAAGGCTCGTATTTTGGCTAAGGACCTACTACGATGGACGTACCGAGTACGCTGGACGTACTCAATCTATGTTGACCCCTTTGACTTTTTGACTTTGAATTTGACCAAGAATTTGGCCAAGTTTGAATTAGGGTCATTTTGGGTATTTTGAGCAGTAGTTTGAGATTAGGTCCTTGTTTGCTGTATAGGTGACCGGTAGAGTCAGCGGTTGGAGCAGTGATTTGTTCTGCTACATTTCAGACTGTGAGGTGAATTTTCCTCACTGTACTTGTGGGTCGAAGGCACCAATGCCGATCCACTGAATTATGTATCCTCGTATATTGGATTGATGTTATGTTGGTTATATGATAGATTGGTATATATGTATGATTACCTGTGTTCACTGATTATGTGTTAGACCGGTAGAACTGTATGATTACCTGTACTTTTTGGTTATTGATTGTTATTATATATGTCGATATGTTATGGTTGTTGGATTGAGGCAGTCATGCTTTATGCTGAAGGACAAGATACCCGGGGCGGTCCAGATAAACTAAAGGCTTGCAAGGTGGTCCAGTCATGCCGAAAGCCTAGAGAGCGGTCCAGATAGGTCGTACGCCCTGCGAGGCGGTCCAGTCAAGCTGAATGCTCATATATACATTTTGTTATCTGTATAATTGTGTGTGGTACTTTAGGAGAACTCACTAAGCTTTGGCTTACAGTTTGATTGTTATGGTTTCAGGTACTTCAGAGGACAGGGCAAGGCGAAGGCTTGATCATGCATATCCTTCGGATTTTTATGAGATTATGATTTTGGGATACTCTGATTTGTGATTATGACATTTGGAATCTATGTTTTGTAAACATTTATGGTTTTTGGAATGGTTTAAAAATGAAAATTTTACCTTGATTTTTGGGATGTTACATTGTAACATCCATAAAAAATCATGCCAATATAAAAAAAAATTAAAACATTCAAAAACCAATAATGATTACAAATTGTTTTCAAAATACTTTGACTGGTGTAAGTGGTTTGAAACATGTAACCAATCTGGATAAATATTAGGGAATTTTTAGAAAATATATTTTGGAAAAAGATTGTTGTTGGTCAACAAATAGTCGGAGTCGGTTATTATCACACTTTGTGAAATGAAGATGAGTGAGACTGTTTTTCATCACATATGTTTTCACGAGAGTAAGACCATAATTTGTTCCATCTGCTAACCCAATATCGGTATAAGTGAACAAATGTTGTAACTGTTGATTTTGTTGAGTTGTGTTAGGGAGTAGCTAAAAATCTTGTTTTAAATGTCATATATCTTTGTGGGATTAATGCCAAGTTATCTCAAGGCACGACAGGTAAACTGTCGACTGTATGACACAATGAGGTTAATTGGATTGAATCTCGTTCGTTTTGTTTTGTTTATTGCATTGATGTTTGAAAATAAGTAAATAAATAAATATTTGAAGCTTTGTTAATCTTTTTGTACATATGTTATTTTCATTAGTTTTTCTTTTATTGCATGCATTCACTCTTAATTCCCTTTAGGTCCTTTTCATTCCTTCTGTTCCTTTCATCTTAGTTTTTTTAGTCACTTATCATCTTCTCTAAAGTAATTCTTCATTTTGTTGTTTCTTGAGGACAATAAAGGTCTAAGCTTTAGGAGGTTTGATAGGTGCATTTTATGCACCTATTTTGCATGTTTATTTCCGTCCTTTCATAGCACTCTACTTCATAATTCTTGCATTTAGTTAATTGTTTGGACAATTGCATATTTTATTAAGAATGTGTGGTACTTCACTATTTTTGATTTATTTTTTAGGCATTATGGAGCTTGGAACTTGGAGCATGGAGCTTGAAACATGGAACTTGGAGCATGGAGATTTGGAGCATGAAGAGAAGATGGACCTGTCATGTCATGGAAGAAAACATGAAGACACGCCCCGATTCGTTGCATATCATCATAGCAAAGGACTACATTTGAAACACGGTTCGTGTCACACCGGCACGAGTCGTGTTTGTCCATGCTCATCTTATATTTGAGCAACATAACTCAGGGTGAAGCTAGACTGAAGAAGGAGCCAACAGTGAAGACTTATTGGACTTTTAGCAAAAAGCAAGGGCCATGCTTAAAACACATGGTCAAGACATATGGCCATGCTAAAAACACATGGGCAAAAGGCATGGGCATGCTAAAAACACATGACCTTGAGTTAGGCACGTGAGCAGTTATTAAAAAAGGGGATGTCGCCGTTCTTTCAAAGGAGACGGTTTTGAGAGCTTTCTCTGGCGATTTTCGGGAGATTTTTGGGAATTCTTGAAGGCTACTAATCATTGCAAACACGTTTGATTTCCTTTTGTAAGCATTAAACATTTCAATTCCATCTTTATTCTTGTTTGATTTGTTCTTAGCCATGTGTGGCTAAGAAACCCTAATTTCCAGTTCTTGTTCAAAACATGTTGATTGCTTGACTTGAAGCATATGATTTGATGTTTGATTTGTAGTTCTATTCTAGTGATTATGTTTTTGTTTAAACTAGAACCCTTGAATTTGATTTGTGTTTGATTGGCCACTTTCATGAATTGAATTTTTGTATAGTTAATTAACTTTTAAGGCACCTAATCACTCTATTAACATAATAATTGGTAATAAACAATAAGTTTTCTTATTGTAAAACATATATCATATGTTATGATACTTCCGAGATATGAAAATAAATGAACATTGTTGGGAAGCTTGTATAAAACTTAATGCAGTTTTTCAATACAATCTAAGAGCGTGTTTAGGTTGAATTAGTAAAGCTAGGTCTAGTCAAAGAGCGTGTTTTTGTTAGATAATTTGGCAAGCGAGAGGTATTAAAGCGTGTTAATATCTTTCAGTACCAACTTAAAATAGCAATCATGAATTACATCAACTCATAATCAAGTTGAACTAGGGATGAGATTTAGAACCGGAAACCCGGACCGGAACCGGAATCGGACCGGAACCGGAACCGTTAGAACCGGAATATATAGAACCGGTTCCGGTTCCGGGTTTAAAAATTGGCTTTATCCGGGTTCCGGGTAATCCGGGTTTGGGTCCATCGGGTCCGGGTAAAACGGGTCTAAAAACCGGAACCGGTGTTTGGAACCGTAACCACTTTTAAGGCCGGAACCAGTTTTTGTGAAACGTTTAAAAGATGCATATTTCATTCGTTTCAACTCCGAGTGGCATGCGGTTTTTTCCAACATGTAGTTTAGAGTTTGTACATGTTTTTAGACTATAAATTTGCCATTTTTAGTTTTATATTAATTGACTTACAGTCCCCCAAAGTCGAGATATCAAAGCTGGAAGTTTTTAGTTTTTTAGTTTTTTTGTATTCGGTGAAAGTTTTAAAACATGCATATCTAATTCGTTTGAAGTCAGATTGACATGTGGTTTTTTGCAACTTGTATTTTACAGTTTGTACATGAGTTTAGACTTTAATTTTGTCATTTTTGGTTTAACATTCAATGATTTACAGTCCTCCAAAGTCGGGATATCAAAACTGAAAATTTTCAACTTTTCAGCAATTTGTTTTTGTACTTTGTATTATGTGAAAATGTTAACACATGCATATCTCATTCGTTTAAAGTCGGATTGACATGCGGTTTTTCCAGAGTGTATTTTAGAGTTTGTACATGATTTTAAACTATAATTTTGTTAATTTTAGTTTCATATTCAATGAGTTACAGTCCCCCAAAGTCGGGATATCAATATGAAAATTTTCAAAGTTCAATCCACTAAGTAGTAAGTAATTACCAAAAAATTCCGGTTTTTCCGAGTTTTCCGGTTCTAAACCCACTTTATCCGGTTCCAACCTACCCACTTTGATGTTTCTGGGTTTTCCGGTTCTAGACCCACTTTACCCGGAACCGTACCCGGAACCGAACCGGAACCGGTTCCTATATACCGGTCCGGTTTCTGGTTCTACAAAATCTCATTAACCGGTTCCGGGTTTTCCGGGTCCGGGTCCATCCGGTCCGGGTTTGGACCCACTTTCATCCCTAAGTTGAACAACAACATTGAGAACTAGAACTAGAACCATTCAATCAAATTGTTTACAAGTTTATTTCATTTTCTGCATGTTTTTAAAGTAGATTGTTATTATATTATTTTACTTTTGCAAACAAAACCCCCTTTTGTGATCAAAGTACCTTGCGAAAAGAGGTATAGACTTTTATCTCGTGTCTTTAAGGTTCGACCCCGCTTGCCCTGTACTACTTTTTAGTGCATTAAAGCAATGTATTTGGAGTCCATTGTACTATTATTATTTGTTGTGTTTGACTCACCAAACAATAATTTTATAAAATTAGCTATCCAGGCTGGTGAGTGCCATACCACACTCGCCACACTTTTCTACTGTCACATCATTTTTTACCACACCCTACAAAATTGGTGGGTGTCATACCACACCTTACCACAATTTTTTTTAATTGAATAAAATGTGATAAATTAAGAATAATAAAAGGAAAATACTTCATTAATTAAACGAAATACATACTAAATTTAAAAAAAAAAACAAAAAAAAAACATAATTGAAACATAGTATAATAATATATATCGTCTAATCATTGTCGCTCGGCAAGTCATCAAAATCCTCCTCCAAAACAAGTCGTCTTCAAAAAAATCGTTGACAACGGGATTCGTTCGAGCATTGATCGAAGATGTGTTCTACCAAATCCGCGTGAAGGTTGTGGCGCCTAAGCCGGTCGTATACACTCTGTTTTCCATGTACGTCTCCGAACCAATACCAATTCCTTTTACATTTGGTAAATTCTCATTCTCATTGTAACAGCAAATCGCGTTCCCCTCATCTTCTAATATTATATTATGCAATATAATACATGCGTACATCAGGCTACTTATTCGTCTACGCTCTATAGATCGTGTCGGTACTATGAGTATCTGCCAACGTCTCTTTAGGACACCAAATGCACGCTCGATATCCTTCCTAGAAGATTCTTGTGTTGACTTAAACTTTAATTGCTTCTCATCGTTTGGACATGTGAATGATTTCACAAATACTGCTAACTCGGGATATATACCATCAGTAAGGTAATACCCACGCTTGTATTGTAACGACTGGTTCCTGGTACGCATTTAATTATAATTGATTCATTTTTGTGGAGCAACTCGACGAGTTGGGAACCCCAAACTCGTCGAGTAGAAACCAGATTTGACGCTGGTTTTAAGTAACCTACTCGACGAGTTGAGAGCCCTCAACTCGACGAGTAGGGCTGCCAGAATGAAACCCTAATTTTGGGGTTTTGCACCCTATTTAAGCATCCTAATCCCCACTTGCTGGCCTCATTTCCAGCCTCCAAGTCCCAAACCCTAGATTCAAAAACCCTAATGCATTTGTAAGCTTGTGAGCCATTTTTGAGTGAAACTTGGTATGTTTTGAAGCTTGTGAAGGAAGGAGAAGCTTGGGATTCAAGAAGAAGCTAGTAGATCCAGAGACTCCATTTCATTCTCATCATTTTCTGGTAAGCAAGTCTCAAACTTGCTTAGTAACTTCTTAGATCTCTTTATTATCATTTTATGGGGTTTTTGGTCAAAGAAGCTTGATATTTGGGTTATGGACGTCCCAAGTGGGTAAATCATCAGATCTGGAATCATGGAGGGCTTTCATGGCATAAAGGTGCAAACTTTATGGCCATTGAAGCCCCATGCAAGCTATAGGATGTCATTTTGGCCTTTTAAGCTCCAAATGGCCATGCATGGAATGAAAGGAGGAAACTTTACGTGTTCATGTAGTGTTTAGGGTCTAGATCTCTGTTTGTATGCTTTAGTTTGGAGTATGGATGGCTTGTGGACCAAGATATAGGTCCTAAAGAGTTAGGGTTTGAGCTAGACCCATTAAGTAAGGGTATTAATGGGTAAAGTTGGAAACTTTACCCTTAAAAGGACATTTTCAGAGTGTAGGTGAAGTATGGAGCTCAGATTTGAAGATTAGGGGCTTAATCTATTAAGATGGATTAACAAACTAAAGAACTCGTCGAGCCCATAGAGGAACTCGACGAGTTGGGACGAAGTGTCTCGATTCTGTTAAAGGCAAAACTCGACGAGTTCAAGGATGACTCGATGAGTTGATTAGAGAAGTCTTGATTCTGTAGATAGGAGGAACTCGACGAGTTGTGAAAGAGCCCGTCGAGTTGGATCTCGACTTCAGGGTTTATGATTCATGGAACTCGACGAGTTGAGTCAACCCAGGATGTTGACTTTGACTTTGAATCTAACCAAGGTTGACCCGTGAAGAGGTTTTGAGTATGGGATGTTATCTAAGAGGTTGATTCTGTATAGGGTGTGATTTGTGTCGGTTGCGGAGCAGGGACTTTCAGCTATTCACGACATTGAGGTGAGTTTCCTCTTAGGAACGGGTCTAAGGCACCAATGTCGGCTCGTTTATGTATGTTAGTGTAACATCCATAAAATTTGAGCCAATTTAAAACTTTTTAAATCATATAAAACCATTCAGTTATTACAGTTTGTTTTCAAAATAGTTTAAACATCAGAGTTCCCAGAAATCATAAACATAAATCGAGGAAGTGTACGGTCACGCCTTCGCCTTCCTGCGGTCATCTGCTGAACCTAAAACAATAAACTGAAACTGTAAGCCCAAAAGCTTAGTAAGTTACCCCCAAAATACCAACCTCATACAACCATAACATATCATATAACAAACACAGAACAGCCATGCATCTTGAGTCTACAGTGTGAATGGTCTGCCCGCACCGGGCCTTCAGTCCACCTGGTCCACTCTCTGATTCTACAGTCTGACTGGACCGCCCGCACCGGGCCTTCAGTCTATTTGGTCCACTCTCCGAGCCTTGGCACGTCTGGTCCGCCCTCTCGGGGCCTTCAGCCTATCCGGACCGCTCGTCGGGCCTTCGGCCTGACTATGTGCCCTCCTGGGCCTGCAGTCTATCCGGTCCACCCTGGGTATGTTGGCCTACAGCACGAAGTAGGACCCGCCTCAACCCAATCCCCATACCAATCAAACAATCATGTGCACATAAATATCATACACTAGCATGTATATAACAGATAATCATACCAATCTGAAACATCCCAAAAATACAAGCCAAAAATTTCGTTTGAAAACATTACTAAAACCATAATATCCAAATATCATATAAGAAAACCATAAGTCGTGTGTCTCAAAATGTCGTAAAATATATCTCATATCATAACTGATGTCAAATCATGTCAAAAATATCAGAGTCTAACTCCCAGGCTAAAACTGTGGTGGGTGCCATGCCATCATCTCGAGCCCTTCCCCTTGCTAGCTGAAGTACCTGAAACCAAAACTGAAACTGTAAGCACGAAGCTTAGTGAGCTCCCCCAAACTACCACATACCATACTAATACATATAAAGCACATACTGGGCCTTGCCCACTGCATCGGACCGAAGTCCGGAACTAACTAGGGCCTCGCCCTCTGCATCGGACCGAAGTCCGGAACTAACTAGGGCCTCGCCCTCTGCATCGGACAGATGTCCGGAACTAACTAGGGCCTTGCCCTCTGCATCGGACCGAAGTCCGGAACTAACTAGGGCCTTACCCTCTGCATCGGACCGAAGTCCGGAACTGACTGAACATAGCATAACATAATCATAACATATAACAATAACACATATACTGCATACTGCATCGGACCGCAGTCCAGAACACATAACACATAGACATTCCTGAATCACAAAGACATCAAGCATACTAAACTACTTCTCGGGACCGCCCCGGCATCGGACCGCAGTCCGGAACTACTGATATCTATACAGGCCGACATTGTGGCTGTAGACCCGTTCCTACTGGAAGGAAACTCACCTCGAAGAACTGAATGCTGAAAATCCGAGTGAAGGATCCCTGACTGCCGGCTATCATGACCAATAAAACAATTAATCAAAACGAGGATCCTTCTATGGGTGAAATGACTATGTCACCCCTGCTATGGTGTGGGTCATAACCAAGGCCCAACCCCTTTACTTCTTTCTAAGTCAACAAATGGCCCACTAAAGGCCCACTAATGGCCCAACTTTTCTAAATTGGGCCTAACTCCTCCTATGGCCCTACTTAAGCCCAAAAATTCCCTTGGCCCATACTCTGACCCCTGCTGGACCACTAAGGCCCAAAGTCCAAAATACAGCCCACACTAAGGCCCAAATACTCAAGGTCCAAACTGACTGCGTTACGCGGGGCGTACTCCAAAGTACGCTTAGCGTAAGTGCTTGATGGCGAGTACGCTGGGCGTACCCACACGTACGCTCAACGTAATACCCTGTTAAGTCCTTTCTCTATTAAGTGCTTAATATTCGGAGTCACAAGCTACAAACTTAGATCCACGTATTATTCCATGCCTTAAACCATAAAGTTGCTTACTTGATGGCTTACATGACTCACATAAGCTCAAACTCTAAAAACAATAATCTATTTCCATGGAAATGGCTAGATCTCATGCATGGCTTCATGAAAGCCTCAAATATTGAAACTTTATTGCTAAGAAAGTGTTTTGAGCATCAAGGATGGCAACCCCAAGCTCAAAAACGGATTCACAAGATCAAGGTCCAACCTTTGGACCTAAAGAGGTCCAAAACTCCCATAACCCTATATCTAGAATATGAGGAAGAAAGTTAAGTGCTTTATACCTTCTTTTTATAACCAAGGGTGAGCTTAGTCCAGATCCTTGAGCTCAAGCTTTTTCTCCAACCTTTCCTTTCCTTCTTCACAACTTTCTTTCACTAAAAGCACTCACAAAAAGCAATTTCACACAATGAAGAGGGTAAGAACGTATTAGGGTTTTCTTGTGGGTGAGGAGGCTGATAAGAAACCAGGGGGGCTATAATGGGGTTTATATAGCTCTTAAACCCTGAAATTAGGGTTTAGTGTCTGATCGTGTAAGCTGGGCGTACCTTATGGTACGCTGCGCGTACGCCTCTCACATCCCGCGCATCCAATGACACTACACCACGTGTACGCCGGGTTACGCCCCGCATTGTCATACCCCCAAACCAAGGATGGCGGAAACGTCCGGGAGTGGAGGACTTCATGTATATTATCACAACAACGAGTATAATAGTGCTCAAAGTAAATACAACCATCATAAATATAATTGAAAAGGTTACACCATAGTATATGTTTACATGTTTCAAAATCAATTACATTATGATGACAAAATAAACTGTTTGACGATTTAACGTCCCATCCTCAAGATGTTGTTGATTTCCTGTTTCACTGATTTCCTGAGAATACAAGTAGTTTTGAAAAAGTGTCGACAATTAAGTTGGTGAGTTCATAAGAGTTTTATTTGAGAAAGAAGCCATTTTCCTTGTAAAAGCGATAGAGTATGATTCCAGAAAATCCAATATGTTCTTTGTTAAGAGTGAAATGAACGCCCCTATGTTATGCGATAATGTACCCTAGATAGACCCATAGATTCCTTCTATAATCACCCAGCGTATACAAGTTATATAAAATTTAAGTTAAATAAACCGTCGAATATAATGGGTCTGCCCTAGGTCCACAACCGAACAAGGAACATGAAGTAAGGCGGGCCCACCAATTCTAAGTCGATTGCGACTAGATTCTTATATAACTCTAGCATATACACTTAGCAATTATAGTTGAAGTCTAACAATTCTAGATGAAATGTAGTGTTAATAGAAATGTGATTCCAAAGAAAATCCAATATTTTCCTTATAAAAGTCATGTAGTCCTAAATCCTAGGACCGAGAGTATGAGTGTGTTTTATACTTATAACGTGTTTGTAGTTTTAAATAGATTAAAATCCCTTTTCAAGTAGAATTTTCCCAGTAAACTTGAAAGATTGTTAACTCCCTATGTGAGTCGTTATAACCATACTACGACCGGATGACCTGTTACAACGTTTTTCAGACGTTAAGATTTGTTATGACTTTTTTCACCCGTAGACCTACAGGTCCCGCTGTAGCTAGCAGCAAGGTGTGGGGTGTCAATCCCAATATAGATCTATACACAATTATCACGCTCTCCCTACAAGAGATTCTGGTTATAACTTACAGGATTTTGAACCCGTACTCTAAGAGTACGATGGAAGTATTGTCTCACAACTTACGTTAACTAGTTTACATATAGTTTGAGTATAAAGCCCCTTCCGTGGTGGAAGTGAAATCACCTTTTATGAAAATAAATTAGTGATATGAATCCATAAACTATTACTATTATAGTTTATCAAGTAGTATATGAAGAACCCATTTGTTTTGAGAGTAAAACCTTTTTCATGTAGTATGGTTTTATCGTAGAATCCATAAACTATGCTTATTGTAGTTTATTATATGTGCTCGAAATGAATGAAGAATCCTTATCATGAATGACTAAATTTCTGTTTATGATGATAAACTAACAAGAATACATTCAACATTTAGAACTTATTGTTATGCACTTTGCTCAACATACTACAAAGTGTTGTTAATATTGTAAGCTATGTAACTACTTTTTAACCTTTCTGCATTGTTTTTAAAAATATCATAGAAAAATCATACGAAGTCGAAAACTGAATCCGTAAACTCTGAGAGTTCATAAAATGTGTCTAGTTTATTCATAATTTTTATTATAATTTTTAGAAGTCTTTAACTTGTGTGAAAACGTTCATATTCACAGACTGGTCCGAATTCGTTTCTGAAATGATAGGCAGTTTTGTAAACATCACCATAAATCGTAGAAAAATCGTATGGAGATGTGCAAGTAGTCATTTTAAAGGTATGAACCTGAACTATTTGCATATTAAACAGTTTTGAAAGATATTAAGTTTAAGATGGTCAAAACAGTCCGTGAATAAGACTCAACTTTTCTGATGAAAGTTGTTGTTTGAGTTTAGTTAAGTTTTTGGTATTTTTAACTTGTATTCCCCCCTAAAACTTGAAGAAAACGTGAAAATGTAGGGGTATGAACTCACCTTGAGTGGTTTCAGAAGATGGATGATGAATAGAAGAAGTTTCCAAGTCAAGAACACTTGGGAGATGCTTGAAGATTTGAAGATCTAGCAACAATTATGATGATGTTTGTGTAAGAAACCCATGATTTGAGTGAAAGGATGCAAGATAATCAAGTGAAGGATGAAGTTACTTACCAAACCTGGAGGGAAATGCTCAAGAACAACCTTCAAATTCGAGTTTTTAGAGAGAGAAAGTGAGAGAGAGAAATGGGTTTGATCCTTGGTGAAAATGTGTAGAATGTGGGAGGTGGAGTAAAGATTTTCAGCCTTGATCACCCTCATATGCTGGAGAAAGAGGGTGGAAGGACTAATGATTGATTGAATAGTGATGAATTGTGACTGGGGATGGCCATGGAGTATGTGTGTGGGATTGCTTGTGTCATAACCAAAAGATAAAGTCAACACTCCACCCATAAATCTTACCTACTAGATTTTATTCTTAGGCAATGATTTTCCCTAAAATGTGTTTAAATTATGATTATATAGTGTTTTATATGTCAAAATATGAGTTTGGGTGAAAATCCCACGTCAAAATCATGAAAAACGGGCTTAAAACGAAGTCGTGGTTGAAAACCAGGTGAAAGATGCATTTCAGCGAAGCCTCTCGGATTGGGGCCGAAGTTTGGTCCCCCAACAGCAACGACCGAAGGCGAACTGTTCAGGTAAGGGAGCGAAGGCGAAATGGGCTGAAATGGGGGTTCGGTCCGAAGGGACCTTCGGGTTCGGTTCTAGCCAAATTCGGTCCTGTAGCATTTCGGTTCTAGGCAGTTCGGATCTAAGAGGGTTCGGTTCTAATAGAGAGGTTTCAGTTCTTTAAGGCTGTTTTTCATATAAACTTCCCGTTTTGAGCGGTTTTTCACCAAGTTAAGTGTCGGGATGCCCCAAATGATTATAAAAAGTTAGAAGAGATTTTGAGAGAGATTTGGGAGAGATTGGGAGAGATTTGGGAGAGATTAAGATTGATAAAGAGAGATTGAAAGAGACTTTGTTTGTGACCTCTTTGAGTGTTTAGCTTCGCAACTCAAGGTTCGTAAACCCCGTTAAGCCATGTTTAAGGGTCTTACACACCCCCGAAGGGTATGCAATAGTGTTTTATCGTTTTGTTACCTCACTTATCCCGTTTAGGGTTTAAGAATTTCAATCATACGAACTTTCCAAGTGATAACTTTTTATTAAAATAGCGAGTTGTACAGTAGTAACATAATGTATACCCTAATATGCAAGGTTAATTGAGTTGACCGGTTTGACTTGTTGACTTTATTTGACTTTGACTTGACCAGAAATTGACGGTTGTTGTCACACCCCCAAACCGAGGATGGCGGAAACGTCCGGGGGTGGAGGACTTCATGTATAATATCATAACAACAATTGCAATAGTAATTCAAGTAAACACAACCAACATATATATATATATATAATTGAAAAGTTACATCATTATGATTTACATGTTTATAAATCAATTACAATACATGGACAAGATAGGAAATGTTTTACGTCTTAGCATCCCATTCTCAACAACACTTGGTTACCTGTTTAATGATTTCCTGAGAGTACAAGTGGTTTGAAAAAGTGTCAACACGATGGTTGGTGAGTTCATAAGTTTTTGTTTTGTATTATTAAATGCTTTTCACTTACAAACATAGTATTTGTTTTCTTTTGAAATTGGCAAACAATTGTATTCGAGATAATGGTTTATAGAATTGAAAGTTGATTAACAAAGGATAACAACAACAAATAGTCCTCACCCTATACATATACATACGTATATATATAGGATGGAGCATCTAATCATCATACACACTCAACCACGTGCGATCAATCACCTTAGCGTCCCAAGGTGGGGTGGTAAACCCAATAGCGCTATTATTGTCCATAACGTACCTCAAGAATACGGGCATAGTTATGGAGATTAGACTAAAAATGATAATGCACTACAAATACATGTAGCGTAAACAAAACAAAATGACAATGCACTACAAATACATGTAGCGTAAACAAAACAATAATAATAGTGCACTACAAATACAAGTAGCGCAAACAAAACAATATTTATACAAATACTGAGTTATGTATAAATTATAGAAAACTCGTATGGTGATGTGCAAGTAGCCATTTGAAAATCAAGAACTTGAACTACTTGCACCTTGTGTTGTTTTGAAAACTAAAATGTTTAAGTTTACCAAAACCGGTCGTGATTGAAGTTCAACTTTTCTGATGTAATCTATTGAAAACGTTTAATTATGATATTGATGATTTAACTTGTATTCCCCCCCTTAAAACTTAACAAAAATATAAAATGTAGGGGTATGAACTCAGCTTCGTATGGGGAATGAGGCTCGTGGCGTGAAACTGGTCGTGGAAACGCTACGTGATATTCCTCGTTTGTAAGACGTATCACCGAGTATATTTGCATTTCATTCGAAGCGTGATCTCGATCTAAGCTTGGTTTTGGTGAAGCTTCACACGAGAAACCGCATCTTGACATCTTTTTGAAGTAAAGTAAGGTCCGAGACTATTTAATTAATATTTCAAGTCAAATTGACTTGTTTTGAAATATTTTGTATTTAAAATGTTGTTTTGAAGTTTTACTAACAACTATTTTGTGATAAATTATATCAAGATAGATAGTTTTGATCTTTTAATAGCATAAAAACCATTTTGTAAGGACTAAGTCAAATAGGACTTTGTTTGTGGATTATGTCAAAAAGGCCAGTTTTAATTTGAAGTTATAAACGCAGGGGCTGATTTCGCCACATTCTCCAATTATACAAAGGGACGCGTCTTCGTTTTTTTGTGCGTGTGCGGTTGGAACGGACGGAAGCAAGCAGCGACGAGGGTTAGCCACCCAGATCCGACGCCCCACTGCAGTCCTTCTTTCATCGCCGGCGACAGAAACCAAGGGGAAGAAGAAATCGACGGTGACTCAGGTGGCTCGATGGACGAAACCAATCACAAAGAGGACTGAGAAAGGGACTTCGGTCCTCATCTTCGTCGGTGACGATTCGCGAAGGGAGCCAGGGAGCGGAGGTTGTTCCGATGGGCAAAGAAACAGCGACAGGTAAGTTGTTCTGGTTTATTGTTGATCCGACTAGAGAGAAGAGAAGAGGCGAGGGGTTGCTGCCCTCTTTTACTGTCGGAGATCCCACCTCCTGTGGGGTTTTTCTGTGATTGAAATTGAAGAAGAGGGGAAGAGAAGAAGCAAAATCAAACACTGATATTGTGGGGTGTTTTGCTGTTTCAATTGACAGGAAATAGCAGGAAGAAAACGGGGATGCTGCCCCTCTTGGTCTCGCCGGAAACAGCCACCACCACCGGTGGTTCTTGGCAGGAAACAATGAAGATGAAGGGAAGGGCTGATACTTCTTCAATGGCCGGAAATCACCACTTCTGGTGATGTTCTTCATAGCCAACGATCCCAACAGCAAGGAAAGAAAGAAAGCAATTGTTTTGAGGTGAGCAATTTGGTTCATCATTAGCTTGAGTAATAGCTTGTGAGCTTTGTATAATATGTAGTGTGTGGTTTTAGGTAAGGTGAGGTGCAGAAGAAACGGCAATTTTCTTTGTCTGTGTTTGTGATTTTGATTGCAAATCATGGAGTTTGATCAACAGGTTTTCGATAGGTGATTGTGTTTGATTGCTTGACAGAATTTAACAGGGAATGAAAGAGAATTCAATGGTGTTTGGGACCTGTTTTTCTCATCAAAACAACAGGAATTAAGCTGGAATGAAAGGGGGCAACAACCTCCCGTTTTGGTTTCTAAGAGAAGGAATGGGGACAGATAGATTGAAATGAGTGGGTTTTGTTTGATGGTTTGCAGGAAACCAGGAGAAAGGAATTGAGTAAGCAGGAATCACGGAAGAAGATTTACAGTTGCCTCAATTTGACAGCTCACATAATTGCTATATATTTGAATACTTGTAAATTTGTTAAATATTTGTTAGTGTATAATGATAATGGTTATATATTTGAATAATTGTAAATAGTTATATATTTGAATAATTGTAACTTGTTATATATTTGTTAGTGTATAATTTATTTCGAATATATATACATCATATATCATACTTGTATTTAGATATTTTGCAAAAGTAATTAACACATATATATATATATATATATATATATATATATATATATATATATATATATTTGAACTTATATATATAATGAGGACGTAACATTTATTAATTCGTTAAATCTCGGTTGGTTAAATTAGAAATACAAACACATATACTTAATAGACCCCAATTTACGTGCCATTGGTCTTTATTGCATAACGGCTCACGGGGGTTTGATCGTCGAACTCTGACCGAATTTTACCGGTTTTTACAGTTGTCACACGCGTATGGCTTATGGGCAGCCTACATCTCGGCCCAAGAGTCTTAAGGTCCAATCCAAAATGTCAAGTCCAACCATAGACCAATATCTTTTAAGTTGCATAATTAATCAATTAGTACCTCGAGAGACGGATGTTACAATTCACCCCCACTTGAATCTGACTTCGTCCTCGAAGTCTTCTGCTACTGAATCTGAAAACAACTCCGGATAATGCTCCCTCATCTCCTCCTCGGACTCCCATGTCCACTCTGAACCCTTCCGGTGCTGCCACTGCACCTTTACTAGCTGAACTACCTTGTTCCTCAAGGTCTTCGTCTTCCGATCCAAGATCGCAATGGGTCTCTCGATATAATTCAGGCTGCTATCAACCTGAATATCCTCCAATGGTACAACTGCTGACTCGTCCACCAAACACTTCCGTAACTGATATACATGGAATGTGTTGTGGATCTGACTGAGCTCTGCTGGAAGGTCCAAACGGTAAGCAACCCGACCCACCCGGGCCAAAACCCTGAACGGACCTATGAATCTGGGGCCCAGCTTGCCCCGCTTCCGGAATCTGATGACACCCTTCCAGGGTGACGCCTTCAGGAGGACCATATCACCCACCTGGAACTCCAAGTCCGAACGCCTCCTGTCGACGTAACTCTTCTGCCGACTCTGAGCAGTCTGGAGCCTGCTACGGACCTGTTGTATCAACTCCGTGGTCTTGAGTACTACCTCCGTACTTCCCATGACTCTCTGACCGACCTCACCCCAATAGATTGGGGTCCTACACTTCCTCCCATAAAGCATCTCGAAGGGAGGTCGGTCAATACTGGCGTGGTAACTGTTGTTATATGAAAATTCCGCTAATGGAAGATACGTATCCCAACTGCCACCGAAATCTAGGACACATGCCCGAAGCATGTCTTCGAGAGTCTGAATCGTCCTCTCGCTCTGCCCGTCCGTCTGAGGGTGGAAAGCGGTGTTGAAATGAAGATGAGTACCCATCTCGTCGTGAAACCGCTTCCAAAACCTGGAAGTAAACCGGACGTCTCGATCTGACACTATCGACACAGGCACTCCATCCCGTGCCACTATCTCTCGCACGTAAACATCGGCTAGCTTCTCAGCCGATATGCTCTCCTGAATCGATATAAACTGCGCACTCTTGGTCAACCAATCCACGATGACCCAAATCGAATCCACTCCACGTGCGGTCCTGGGAAGCTTAGTAATGAAATCCATGGTGATATCCTCCCTTTTCCACACGGGAATATCTAACGGCTGCATCTTGTCGTGGGGTCTCTGGTGCTCTGCCTTGACCTTCCTGCAGGTCAGGCACCTCTTCCATGTACCAAGCTACGTCCCGCTTCATGCAGGGCCTCCAGTAATCGGGTCGAAGATCTCTGTACATCTTCGTCACCCCTGGGTGGATGGAGAACCGAGACTTGTGGGCCTCATCCATCAACACCTGCCGCACTCCGCCCCAGTACGGTACCTAGACCCTCCCATTCATGGTCAACATACATCGACTGTCATAATCAAAGGAAGCTACTCGGCCCACGATCCTCTCACACTTCTGACGCTCCTCCTTCAGGCCCTCAGCCTGCGCCTCCCTAATCTGCTCCAGCAGTGGGGTAATCACTGTCATCCTCAGACATATATCTCTGATCGGGGCCGCTACCGCCTTAAATTCTACTGGTGAACGGATTTCTCGCAACAGTCCATATCTACTCTGTCTGAAATCTGCTGTCTTGAGATGGTCTGATTCCCTGATAGACCACTCATACTAAATCATTATCGATGAAACCAGCCTGCTTATCTCTCAACTGACCCCTCAACATCCTGCTAGCTCGAAATTCCCACTACAAAACAAGTTCACAAACTTAATTATCCATGTAGATCACTTATATTTGGCCAATGCTCAGCTATTTCCGCAGTGAGTGACTTGTCACTTCCCAATAAACCAGCTATCTTATCTGTACTTGCAACTTAGGACACAATTACTAACATTGCCCAAACGCTGAAACTGCCCGAACACTGAACTACCTGAAGCAGTATGCTGCCACATGGCTGCTCTCCAAAATCTAACGAGACCTCCCTGTCTCAAATTGTTCATCAGTCATCTGAAAATATCGGGTTCCAGCCCGGCTGCGGAGCCAAAGGACTCCCTACTTAGTCACTTCACAATACTTCTAAACGAAATCCTTCTCTGGAACTAGTTGCTACTAGTTATCTTGTCATTGTGGCCCTAACGGCCTTCTGATCTAACTGATTGGTTCCATGCGTCGAATCTTGACGTCACCAAACCCAAGGCTAAAAATGTTTGCTACATGACCATTGGTAGCCTTATGTCATAAATGACCTTAAGCAGTCCACTGCTTCCTTGATCCCATGACTGCAGTGACGTTCCGACTGTCTTATAACTGGTTCAACCAGATCTAATCCATCTGGGTAATTCTGATATCCAACTTATGGATCTCCATATCCTCACTGCTGCACCCGAACTGGTGGGTACTACTGTTCCTTCCGCGTCCTAACAATGTACCCACGCTATCTACCAACCTAGTGAATGCTACGGCTACACCCGCAGACTTTCAACACTCTATCACTATCTGGCTGCTAGTGAATGCTACGACTACTCCCACAGACTTACGACACTCTAATACTATCTGGCTGCTAGTGAATGCTACGGCTACACCCGCAGACTTACAACACTCTAACACTATCTGGCTGCTAGTGAATGCTACGGCTACACCCGCAGACTTACAACACTCTAACACTGTCTGGCTGCTAGTGAATGCTACGGCTACACCCGCAACTTATAACACTTTCCATACTTGATCGAACACGCGCTTGACCCGCACTCAGCTGAACTCATGTCCTGACTGGAATCCCAAACCTGATTCCCTAAGGCTTGCTAACAAACATTACGGGAACGCGATCTCCTTATTGGCAAGTTTTTTCGAACTTCCATCTCACACTATCCTCAAACCATACAGCCACTTGGGCTGTCTTCCTTCCTGACAAGGATGCAAAACTTAACCCAGTTTAAAACTGCTCCTACTTCTGAATCCTTGGATGATTCTCCCCCACTTTGATTCAACTAACGTCTTACAGCACACATTACTGGAAGGATTCTCAATCCTTCTTACCATTCTATGCCCAATCTGCTGAAAACCACGCTTACCATTGCTAGTGTTTCAATACTAGCCAGTCCAAAAGATCACACCACCTCCAAGAACCCGAATAAATCTCCAGTAATAACCCGCTAAACCCAGGAAGCTCTGAATCTCAATTGGAGACCTCAGAATCTCCCACTTCATCACGGCCTCTATCTTGGCCGGATCGACTAGAATACCCTTCTGATTGACAAGGTGCCCCCGAATTTGCACCTCGCACAACCAGAACTTACATTTGGAGTACCTTGCAAAAAGTATCTCCCTCCTCAAAGTTTCTAGCACCTCCCTCAGATGCTTCTCGTGCTGCTCCTCAGTCTTGGAATAAACCAAGATGACGTTGTACTCTCCCAATCCCGTAATTTGGGGAATTGCTCTATCACTATTTGCTAATGCTTCTCGGTATGCAATTGGCATATGACATCTCTTGAAAATATAATTCAAACACAAACAGAGGATACCCCAGAGTCACACTTACTCAAACCCTTGGAACGAAAGGCTCCCTTGTGCAGTTTCCCGCACGTGCTGTACTGAATCTGACCCTGCTATAATTCTGCAGTATATCCTGATACTTTATCTTCTTCCATTCCTCATCTGCTGCATACTGCGGTACCAACTAAGCTCTCTCCCGAGACTTGTCAGTGATCTCAGCCACAGTCTCAGTCGTCTGGTGGAGATCTAACAACTCTTGCGCCAACTGCTGCGCCTCAATTGCCTGGGCACACTCTGCCCAGAATCTTGTCTGAAAGGCATCCCATGACATAGCATCAACCACATCATCACTCAACTCATTACCAACCTCTTTCTATCAATCTCGTGCTCTATCCCTCAGGAGACAGGAAGTAAGTCAGATCTTGTCTCCTTTCGAGACAACGTCTGGTACGAAAAGTGTTGGTGACATCTGCCAACCATCTGCTGCTAACAATGGGGTCCCTAACCCCCATGACAATCTGAAGCCTCACAAACTCTGAATTCCTGAAACATCAACGTACGAGTCTCTATCATGACTGTTATCTCAGTGCAGAATGCACTCGGCCTCTCATCACAAATCTCTATAATGCCCTCCTTGATCACACTGAGGATCACAGGAGTCTGGTCAATGATATTGTGCGTACTTCTCAGATGGAATGAACTCCCTCATCTGATCATCAATCTGCCCGACTCCAGAGTCCGAGCCTGATCCCTCGTCGACACCAGAACTACCATCTGGTCTACCACGTAGCGCCAATATACTCGGCAACATACCATCACTAACATCACAATACTCATCCAAACTCGAGGGATCTCACACACTACAAGTTCCCTAGGTTCATCTCAGCCTTCCTTGATTCGAGTACGGATCCTCTGCTTTCAGTAGTACGGGCCCATACTACCTTCCACATCTATCCGTACTTTCCTCAAGTACTGCCTTGACTCCACCAAGTCCCTTCTACTATTACTGCTGATCTCATGCTAATCTCATCCTAGGCTTGCCCTAGGGTGATCACCAACCCACTCTCCGCCATCAGCTGCATAAGAAGTCCCTGCTTTCTTCCCCTAACTAGCTCGCGAATACTATTACATATTACTCAAACTAGATAATTCTTCGAATGAGAGATCCTACCCTACAACGGTTGGACTCAAACAAGAGCTGCGAAATAGAGCTAGACCTAACCTTCTGAAATTATTTAATCCTTGCAATATGTAACTTAACATATTCGTTTACTAGTTAGTGAAAGACAACTAGAACTCCTAAAAGCACAAAGCTAGCAGCATTCGGGCATTGAGTACACACAATCAAGCATCCACGACTTTGGCTATCATACTGACTAATCTGTACTAGCATGTAGTTCTCATCAAGCTGAAATACATATAACCGGCACATAAGGCATCGTTCCTAGATCCTTAGTCCTAATCTAGCATGCTATTCTAATAGAGCTGATAATCATAGCATAGCATAAAGTTGTATGGGTAATTTGGGAGTACTTACTTGAGCTCGGCTGATCGCATGCACCACACCCCTTTTCTCATTTTTAAAACTCTTTTTTTTTAAGTTTCTTTTTCAAAAAAAAAATTCAAAAATGTTTTTCTTTTGAAAACCTTATACCATTTCCTTAGTTTGAGTTCAGGCACGCCCGAAAGTGTGTCCGAATCCCTCAAACCAAGGCTCTGATACCAACTTGAAACATCCCAAAAATACAAGCCAAAAATTTCGTTTGAAAACATTACTAAAACCATAATATCCAAATATCATACAAGAAAACCATAAGTCGTGTGTCTCAAAATGTCATAAAATATGTCTCATATCACAACTGATGTCAAATCATGTCAAAAATATCATAGTCTAACTCCCAGGCTAAAACTGTGGTGGGTGTCATGCCATCATCCCGATCCCTTCCCCTTGCTAGCTGAAGTACCTGAAACCAAAAATGAAATTGTAAGCACGAAGCTTAGTGAGCTCCCCCAAACTACCACATACCATACTAATACATATAAAGCACATACTGGGCCTTGCCCACTGCATCGAACCGAAGTCCGGAACTAACTAGGGCCTCGCCCTCTGAATCGGACCGAAGTCTGGAACTAACTAGGGCCTCGCCCTCTGCATCGGACCGAAGTCCGGAACTAACTAGGGCCTCACCCTCTGCATCGGACCGAATTCCGGAACTAACTAGGGCATCGCCCTCTACATCGGACCGAAGTCTGGAACTAACTAGGGCCTCGCCCTCTGCATCGAACCGAAGTCCGGAACTAACTAGGGCCTTGCCCTCTGCATCGGACCGAAGTCCGGAACTGACTGAACATAGTATAACATAATCATAACATATAACAATAACACATATACTGCATACTGCATCAGACCGCAATCCAGAACACATAACACATAGACATGCCTGAATCACAAAGACATCAAGCATACTAAACTACTTCTCGGGACCGCCCCGACATCAGACTGCAGTCCGGAACTACTGATATCTATACAGGCCGACATTGTGGCCGTAGACCCGTTCCTACTGGAAGGAAACTCACCTCGAAGAACTAAATGCTGAAAATCCGAGTGAAGGATCCCTGACTGCTGTCCCGGCTATCATGACCAATAAAACACTTAATCAAAACGAGGATCCTTCTATGGGTGAAATTACTATTTCACCCCTACTATGGTGTGGGTCATAACCAAGGCCAAACCCTTTACTTCTTTCTAAGTCCACCAATGGCCCACTAAAGGCCCACTAATGGCCCAATTTTTCTAAATTGGGCCTAACTCCTCCTATGGCCCTACTTAAGCCCAAAAATGCCCTTGGCCCATACTCTGACCCCTGCTGGCCCACTAAGGCCCAAAGTCCAAAATACAGCCCACACTGAGGCCCAAATACTCAAGGTCCAAACTGACTGCGTTACGCGGAGCGTACTCCAAAGTACGCTTAGCGTAAGTGCTTGATGGCGAGTATGCTGGGCGTACCCACACGTACGCTCAGCGTAATACCCTGTTAAGTCCTTCCTCTATTAAGTGCTTAATATTCCGAGTCAGAAGCTACAAACTTAGATCCACGTATTATTCCATGCCTTAAACCATAAAGTTGCTTACTTGATGGCTTGCATGACTCACATAAGCTCAAACACTAAAAACAATAATCTATTTCCATGGAAATGGCTAGATCTCATGCATGGCTTCATGAAAGCCTCAAAGATTGAAACTTTATTGCTAAGAAAGTGTTTTGAGCATCAAGGATGGCAACCCCAAGCTCAAAAACGGATTCACAAGATCAAGGTCCAACCTTTGGACCTAAAGAGGTCCAAAACTCCCATAACCCTATATCTAGAATATGAGGAAGAAAGTTAAGTGCTTTATACCTTATTTTTATGACCAAGGGTGAGCTTAGTCCAGATCCTTGAGCTCAAGCTTCTTCTCCAACCTTTGCTTTCCTTCTTCACAACTTTCTTTCACTAAAAGCATCACAAAAAGCAATTTCACACAATGAAGAGGGTAAGAACGTATTAGGGTTTTCTTGTGCGTGAGGAGGCTGATAAGAAACCAGGGGGGGCTATAATGGGGTTTATATAGCTCTTAAACCCTGAAATTAGGGTTTAGTGTCTGATCGCGTACGTTGGGCGTACCTTATGGTACGCTGCACGTACGCCTCTCATGTCCCGCGCATCCAATGACACTACGCCCCGCGTACGCCAGGTTACGCCCCGCGTACGGCTTATGGGCAGCCTACATCTCGGCCCAAGAGTCTTAAGGTCCAATCCAAAATGTCAAGTCCAACCATAGACCAATATCTTTTAAGTTGCATAATTAATCAATTAATACCTCGAGAGACGGATGTTACACAATCTAACAGATCACTAACACATCAACCATCCTATAACCAGGATACCGACCTAACCGGTCACTAACATAACATCATCCTATATACCAGGATACCGACCTAAACCAGGTCACTAGCATAATACCATCCTAACTACCAGGATGCAGATCTAACAGATCAATAAACATATTAAGCAAATACCCGGATATAAATCTGATAAAGGGCCGGCCTTGGTTCCTTTGACCCTGTTGATATAGTGAGGATAACTCACCTTACACTGCCGATCTGAACTGAAGATTCGAACTCCCAAACCGCTGCCTCACCAAAATCCCGAACATCTGAGCTCTCGACTCCCAAAGCTATCAATACCGAAATATCACTTAGTTCAAAACAATAATCCTCCTTAGGGTAAAATGACCATTTTACCCCTAGTCCAACTTAGTCCATTTCCAAGGCCCAAAATGTAATATAAAAAGGCCAAACACTAGGTAAGCTTCCCAAGCCCACTTGTGGCCCAATAATGGCCCAATTTGCTACATTGGGCCCAATCCCCTCAATCGGCCTTTCCCTAGGCTCAAACATATTCTTGGCCCACAAGAACTGACTCCTGATGGACCATCAAAGCCCAAATACCCAACCATGACCCAAATCGTGGCCCAAAACACAAAGTCCATATAGACAGATTACGCGGGGCGTATATCTATGTACGCTAAGCGTACAGGCTAGAAGGTGCGTACGCTGGGCGTACCTACACGTACGATCAGCGTAAATCCCCTGTTAAGTCCTTTTCCCATTAAGGGCTTAATACTCCACTTCAGAAGCTATCATCACAGATCCTGATCCTTTTCTACGTCTTAATCCGTAAAGTCACTGACTTGGTGACTTTACTTGGCCCAAACAAGCCCAAACTCCAAAAATGATGCATTACTTCCATGAAGAGGGCTAGATCTCATGCATGAACCCATTAAGACATTCAAGATGGAGACTTTACTGTTTATGGGACCCTTTTAGCTCTGAGGGTGGCAACCCTAAGCTCAAAAACGAGATTTCATCATAAAGGTCCATTCTTGGGACCAAAATGACTCCAAAACCAAACTATACTAGATCTAAGCATTCTTAGGTAAATTTATGAACTTTATACCTCCAAGGAGTTCCAAATGATGATGTTATTCCAGATCTTTGAGCTCCAACTTCCCAAGTTCTTCCTTGCCAACTTCTTCTTTTCCTCTTCCAAGCTTACACCACCCAAAATGAGCTTCTTGAAGTCAAAATCACTCAAAGATGGAAGGATGAGAGGTTTTAGGGTTCTCTGAGGTTGGGGTGGCTAATAAGGAGGCTAGGGTTTGAGCCATAATGTTCTTTATATAGTAGTTAGCCCCAAAAATTAGGGTTTAGGGTCTCTGGGAGTACGTTGGGCGTACCTCTCGTACGTTGGGCGTACTCCTCCCCATACCCGCAATCATTTACTCCACTACGCTGGGCGTACCCAGCCGGGCACGTGCATGCTTCCCTTGCATGCATGGGACTTGCTTGCCAAACATTTCCATTAGGGACCATTTATGCCAAATTCTTTAAAGTGCTATAACTTCTTCATTCTAAGTCCGTTTCCGACGAACTTTATATCCACGAGAAGGTGGTGAGAGGCCCTACGCTCCTGACCACACACCCAAGCCTTAAACCTTTCGAATAATTCTCGGGACCCTAAAAGACCGAATTACTTATACCCTGGGCCTCCGAGACCGCCGCAAAGTGCCTTTTCAAAACGGGGTGTTACAGTTAGCATGTGTCGGACTATGGTCCGATGTCGGGCAGTGTCCAATGTAGGTTTATATGTTTCCAGACTTCGGTCCGATGCCGGGGAAAGCCCGAGGAATGTTTGTATGCTAATGTCTTCGTGATTCTTGCATGTGCTTGTTTATATGTTCCTGACTTCGGTTCGATGCCGGGGAAAGCTCGAGGAATTTTTATATGTTATGTTATATGTCTCCGGATTTCGATCCGATGTCGGGCGGGGCCCGAGGAATGTTTATATGTTTATGTTATGTGCTTATTATGTGTATTGTTGATATGTTGATATGTATACCGAGCTTTGTTCGATGTCGGGCGGGGCCCGATGTCGGCGGGGCCAATGCTAGATTTCGGTCCGATGCCGGCGGGGCATATGCCGGATTTCGGTCTGATGCCGGGCAGGGCCCGATATAGCGGGCAAGGCCCAATGTTATGTTATGTGATTATGTGTATGGTATGTGGTAGTTTGGGGAGACTCACTAAGCTTCATGTTTATAGTTTTTAGTTTTGGTTTCAGGTACTTCCATTAGTAAGGGGAAGAACTCGGGATGAATGCATTGCACACACCACAACATTTAGCATGGGATGATTTACTCTGATATTTGGACATGTGATTTTGATACAATGTTTTGATATGATGTTTTGAGATGTTATCACTTATGTTTTCTGAGATGATTTGAGTGACTATGGTTTTATATATAAAATAAAAATGAAATTTTTGGACCGTATTTTTTGGGATGTTTCATGTATGACGTCCCATTTACTACAAACGACACATTATACGACTTCCCAAGGTAGATGTTGTTGAATATCCGCGATTGGTCTAGAACATTGATGTCGTTGTTAGCACCAGATGGACCAAAAAATGCATACCAAATCCAAAGGTCATACTACACCACTGCTTCTAAAATTACTATCGGTTGCTTTTGATCACCTACCATAAACTGATCGCGCCACGCATTAGGGCATATTACCCACCCCCAATGCATATAATCAATCCCAAGCATTCTAGGGAACCAGTGCTTGTTTTCATGTGATGTATATAGTTGATGGATGTCGCTAATTGTAGGCTTACGTAAATAGTGATTGCGGTATAGGATAATCATAGCTTTAGCAAACCTGTATAAATAATCCTGCGACGTGCGCTCTGACATCCTCAAATACTCATCCTATGACTTCGGTCCCATGCAGAATGCTAGTTGACGAATTGCAGTTGTATATTTTTGGATTGTGGAGAAACATTTTTTTACCTCTTTCATCAACCCGCTGCCGAAAATATGGAAAACGATTTTTTATATCATCAACAAAGTGTAAAAATAATACCTTACGATCTTTCCATAAAGGAGGATTTCTTATTTTTGAACACGAACTTTCACCTTCATTTCTTTCAAACAAGCAAGTGTTGTCCACATGACGTCCCCCATAAACCCTGTTTCCCGCAAAGCCAACGTATCCGACGAAGTCGAAGAAGAAGAAGACATTTAGAAATAATTTTTTTTGAAAAATCTAGAGAAAATTGTGTTGTTTGGTGATTTTAAAATGAGAAGGTAAGTTTTATTTACACGTAAATGTAAAAAAAAGAAAAGATAAAAAAAAAAGATAAAAGCCAACAGCTACTTTCTAACGATCAAAGGAGTGAAGGGTGCGGCAAAAACATACCATGATAGGGCCTCACCACATTTTCATTTTGGTCTTCGGTGTGGTGTTTACCGCATACCGCAGTTTACCGCGGTATGCGGTAGGCTACACACCATGTGGTCTAAGTAAAAAAAAATCTTGCAAAAAAGAGTATTGATCACATATACAAGAAAGTTGTCTCTTACAAGCTACTAACAATTAAAATATTTTTTATTATAAAAATATTAAATCAAAGGAATTATTATTTGAAACAATTCATATATAAAAAAAGTTGTATTTTTAAAATTTATCACATAAAATATGATGTATTTCAAAAAAAAATCATTATAAACAAGAATTCCATTGTCATGAATATTGTCATATAAATAAAAAGAAAATATTAAACCAACCAGATTTTCACATCGACAAGTCTTCAATAAGTATAAAAAATATTGAAATTTACATATATTTAAAACATACATCATAATGAAAAGGAATCTGGTTAAACAGGTTTATTTGAAAATTTTGTTGATAATAAAGTTATATAAAAAAAATGTTGTTAATTAAAGAAACTTATCTTTAACACATGCCTAATTTTCGTTTATCACTTGATCAAAAATTGTATAAATCTAAATTTCAATTATTTTTAATTTTTTAAGCTTTGTATTTTAGATTTTGTTTATATTGTACGAGGAAACCTATATGAAATGAAATATATTATTATTTTGTTCTTTTCTGTATGGTTTATGATTTATTTATATTAAGATATATTAAACCTACAAATCTATCACGTGAAATCTTCTATATTGTATTTTTATATCGGATAAGCAGGGTCGGTCCGTTGTTTTTGAAGGCCCTGTAAGAAACATAAAAATGGGCCCCTATATATATATATATATATATATATATATATATATATATATATATATATATATATATATATATATATATACTAGTAGCGTACTCGCGCGATACGACAGCGGCGATTTGTTTCATTCTGACGATTTGTTCCTTTCGGCGATCAGCTGTCTCTAGACGGGCATCAAATAGTAATTTCCGTTTATTACTCTTTATCTTGTAACAGACAGTGATTAGTTTCATTTAACGAATAATGTTAAGATGATGATAAAAATATTGAACTAGGTTCAAAATTCAAAATAAAAGAAGTTAGTTTGTTTTAATGAATTTTTATTGTTCAAAGAATTTGTCTAGCTTAGTTGGAGAAGGCAATTAATAATATTTATATTGTTGCTTTTTATTTAAAAAAATATCATAAACACGATCGTCACTAATAATGTTTGATTGGTTATAAATGAAACTGAGCTAGAAGGAAAAAATGTTTTATAATAATTAATAAAAAATATTACGTTTGATATAATCATTTACTAAAGTATTGATATCATCAAATGTCGATTGGATATATTATAATAAACTAAACTTAGCTTCAATTCTTTAATAGATGATCAAAACTTTATCTTTAAAATCAACAATACTCGTAGGTAAAAGTATGACATCCGACAAATAGTTTCTTTTCAACAACCGACGGATAGTATATTTTAACGGAGTGCAAATAAAACGATTAATTTGCTTTGTAAACATGTCAATCGGTTAACCAAAAACTCTTTGATTATGGTAATTTTTGTTATCGACATGAATAGATAAATAGAAGCCGAAGTTTTTTTTATATAAATTATATAAACATTCATTGACATTATAATTAATCATCCATTAACGTTATAATTAAGTATTAATAATGATAATAAGTAATTTATAATACATAATGTTTATAGACACAAAAAAAATAACTATCAATAAATTAACATTTCATTACAAACAACCCGTATGAATTTATGTCCGCATCACCTTTTGCTAACAATTACCATATTCCACAACTATAATTGTTTAAGAAAAAGTAACTTATAATAATTTCTAACAATCAAATAGACTTTGCTTTGATATTTAAATCTTTTAAATAATATTATTTTTTTATAGAGAAGTGATATTTTATATATGAAAATGTATTTTATAGCTTTTGATTATTTCATAACTAAAAAGTATATAACAAAAAGCGAAATTATATCAATGAAATTAATAGTAGAGTGGAGTTTGGCGTTTTGTTTTTCTCATAACTTTATAAGAGAAACTCATTACTCTACTGCTCAAGATATGAAGACTAATGCTTTACAATACAAAATCATGGCAACAACTCAAGTATTTCCACTTTACAGATCAACCAACTTATACAGCTAACAAGTGCAAGAGTGTAGGTTTTGTTGTTGATTTGTTATCATGAATGTTATTTAAGTGTAATGAGATTACTTTGTTGACTAAAAATGATCTTGATAAATATTAAACAAGTAAGGAAGGTGTGGAGTACACACTTGTTTAAGTTTGATCAAGTATCAAAGTATATTGTCATTTAGGGGCGAAGCCCCTGAACGAACGGGGGTCCGGGGGCAGCGCCCCTGGGAGCGGGGTCCAAGGGACAGAACCCCTGACTGGGGTCGAGCTGTCAGGTCAGCGCGAAAATTTTTTATTTGGGTTATATTGCTGTATTAAATATGCATCAGAAAATCCAAATTTTGAATATTTGACCCGTTTTTTACTTAGCATTAATCCTTATACAAAACCCGGATTTATAACAGTTTTGGCTGTTGAGAAAAACTGTTATATGACAGTTTTGACAGTTTTTCAGATAAGGAAGGTTTATAACCAATTTTTAGTCAGTTTTCTGGTACTCACGAAATTACACCATCTCATTCTCTTTCTTTCTCTCTGAGTCTTATCCAATTGAGGATTTGGGAGTACCACCCAAATACTTCGATTTGAAAGTGTTTTATCACGATTCTCAGATTTCCAAGTGCCACTAAACCATATTTCTAACAAAAATCGAAGTAATATGTGATCATAGCAAGTGGTGATTCTGTGAAGAAAATGACAAGTAAGTTTGAAAAACTGAACAAGTTTGAAGGGTAAGATTTTCGTAGATGGCACAAGAAGATGAAGTTTCTCCTTACCACTCTGAAAGTGGTGTATGTTCTGAGTACACCCATGCCAGTCTTACCAGAATCTGTTGAAGATGAACCTTTGGAGGCAACAAGAAGAAGATCAAAGTGGGAAAATGATGATTATATATGTCGTGGTCATATTCTCAATGGTATGTCTGACTCTCTTTTTGATATCTATCAAAATTTTGAATCTGCAAAAGAACTGTGGGATTCTCTTGAATCCAAGTACATGGATGAAGATGCTTCTAGTAAGAAGTTTCTTGTTAGTAACTTTATGGGTTACAAGATGATTGACTCCAGGCATGTTATGGAACAATTCCATGACATGTTAAGGATTTTGGGACAGTTTGCTCAACACAATCTGAAAATGGATGAAGCCATTTATGTGGCTGTGATAATTGACAAAATCCCCCCTTCCTGGAAGGATTTTAAACACAATCTGAAATATAACAAAGAGGAATTGACTTTGACTCAACTTGGAAGCCATTTAAGGATTGAAGAGTCCATAAGGACTCAAGAACTTGATAACAATCCTAAAGGCAAGAACCAAGTTGGTTCTTCTTCTGTGAACATGGTGGAAAGAGAAAGTTCAAAGAATCCCAAGAAGTCTAATGGAAAAAGGAAGTTTAAAGGAAAGGATGACAAGTCTTCCAACAAGAAGGCTAAGTTGGTTTGTTGGAATTGTAACAAACCGGGTCACTTCTAGAAAGATTGTCGTCTTCGCAAAGTGAATAAGGATGGTGCTGGACCAAGTGGATCCAAGGATCCAGAAAAGCAACAAGGTCAAATTTCTGTTTCATTGCAGAATTCTAAATATATTCAGAATTATATTTCTATGATTTCTGAAGCATTTTATGTGCAGGATGATAAAGTTGCATGATGGGTTGATTAAGGAGCAACAAGTCATGTTTGCAAAGATCTATATTGGTTCAAGGACTTTCAACCAATTGAAGATGGATCTGTTGTGAAGATGAGAAATGTTGCAACTGAACCAATCAAGGGCATAGGATCTGTTTTACTTACTTTTACTTCTGGGAAATGTTTGTGTTTGAACAATGTTTTATATGTTCCAGGGATTCGTAAGAATCTCGTGTCTGAAATTGTATTAAATAATTGTGGTTACAAACAAGTGTTAGAAAGTGAAAAGTATATATTGTCAATACATGGTTCTTTTATAGGATTTGGCTATATATGTAATGGAATGATTAGACTTAATATTAATTATCCTTCTAGTGATAATTCTGTTTGCATGGCTTCTAGTAGTACTAGCAATAATTTTCATAAATCTGAATTATGACATGCTAGACTAGGACACATTCATTACAAGAGATTAAAAGACATGTCTAAAATGAGTTTAATTCCTGCTTTTAATATGCAAAATAATGAAAAATGTAAAACATGCATGCTAACTAAAATCACTAGACAACCTTTCAAAGATGTTGTTAGGGAAAGCAAGATGTTGGATCTTATACATAGTGATTTATGTGATTTCCATGCAACACCTTCCCTTGGAAACAAGAAGTATGTTGTTACTTTTATTGATGATGCATCTAGATATTGTTATATCTATTTGCTACATTCTAAGGATGAAGCACTTGATAAATTTAAAATTTATAAACAACAAGTTGAGCTTCATAAAAATGAATTAATAAAAGTATTGCGTACTGGTAGAGGTGGTGAGTATTATGATCCAGTTTATTTTGAATCAACTGGAATAATACATCAAACCACAGCTCCATATACACCACAACAAAATGGTGTAGCTGAAAGGAAGAATAGGACTTTGAAAGAAATGGTTAATTCCATGTTGTCATATTTTGGTTTAAGTGAAGGGTTTTGGGGTGAGGCAATGTTAACTGCATGTTACATCTTGAATAGAACTCCAAATAAAAGGAGTAAGAATACTCCTTATGAACTTTGGTGTAAAAAGGTACCAAATTTAAGTTAACTCAAAGTTTGGGGTTGTAGAGCAGTTGTAAGGCTCACTGAACCCAAAAGGAAAACATTGGGTGAGAGAGGTATAGATTGTATCTTTATTGGATATGCTGAGCACTCTAAAGCATATAGATTCTATGTTTTAGAATCTAATGACTCTGTGTCTGTAAACACAGTGATAGAGTCAAGAGATGTTATCTTTGATGAAGAAAGATTTACATCTATACCTAGACCAAGGGACATGATTCATCAATCTTCCAGCAAGAGTACTACTCAAGCTGAAGATGTTTCTGGTGGTGCAAGTTCTGTACCTGAACTTAGGAAAAGCACCAGAGCTAGAAAAGCTAAGTCTTTTGGATCTGATTTTCAACTATATTTAGTTGAAAGAACAAGGAATGAGACTATTTCTCAACATCAATATTGTTTTAATATTGAAGAGGATCCAAAGACTTTCAGTGAAGCTATGCCTTCAAGGGATGTTCATTTCTGGAAAGAGGCAATTCATGATGAGATTGATTCTATCATGCATAACAATACTTGGGTATTGGCTTATTTACCTCCTGGTTGCAAGGCATTAGGATGTAAATGGATCCTCAAAAGAAAAATGAAGGTGGATGGCACTATTGATAAGTATAAAGCCAAATTGGTTATCCAAGGCTTTAGACAAAAGGAAGGCATTGATTTCTTTGATACTTATGTTCCTGTTGCCAGAATTTCTACTATTAGATTATTATTAGCACTTGCAGCTATACATAATCTTGTGATTCACCAAATGGATGTGAAAACTGCATTCTTGAATGGTGACTTGGATGAGGAAATATACATGAAACAACCTGAAGGGTTTGTGATGCCTGGAAATGAACACAAAGTGTGCAAGTTGAAGAAATCATTATATGGTTTGAAACAAGCACCAAAACAATGGTATCAAAAGTTTGATGATGTTGTCTTGTCTAATGGTTTTGCATTAAACCAAGCTGACAAGTGTGTATACAACAAATTTGATACTTCTGGTAAAGGAGTCATGATTTGCTTATATGTAGATGATATGTTGATTTTTGGTACTGATTTAGAAGAAGTTGATAAAACCAAGAAATTCTTATCATCTAGTTTTGATATGAAAGACATGGGGGAGGCTGAGGTAATTCTTGGTATAAGAATTAGAAAAAGAAACAATGGGATTTCAATTTCTCAATCTCATTATATTGAGAAGATATTGAAAAAGTTTAACTTTGAGAATTGTTCTCCTGTTAGCACTCCTATAGATCCTAGTCTTAAGCTTCTACCTAATAAAGGATCTCCAGTGTCTCAACTTGAATACTCAAGGGCTATTGGTTGTCTAATGTATGCCATGATTAGTACTAGGCCTGATATAACATATGATGTGGGAAGGCTTAGTAGATATACTAGTAATCCTAGTTCACATCATTGGCAAGCTGTGAGTAGAGTATTCAAGTACTTGAAAGAGACCATGAATTATGGTTTAACTTATAGTGGATATCCTTCTGTTTTGGAAGGTTATTCAGATGCCAGCTGGATTAACAGCTTAGAGGATCACTCCTCTACAAGTGTGTGGGTGTTTCTTCTTGGAGGAGGTGCCATTTCTTGGGCATCTAAGAAACAGACTTGTATTACTAACTCAACCATGAAGTCTGAGTTTGTTGCATTGTCTGCTGCTGGTAAAGAAGCTGAGTGGCTAAGGAATTTGATTTATGAAATTCCATTATGGCCCAAACCGATATCTACAATTTCTATCAGATGTGATAGTGCTGCAACATTGGCTAAGGCTTATAGTCAAGTGTACAATAGAAAGTCTAGACATTTAGGTGTTAGACATAGCATGATTCGTGAGCTCATCATGACTGGTGTGATATCTGTGGAGTTTGTAAGAACTCAGTTGAATTTAGCCGATCATCTAACCAAAGGGTTAGCAAGAGATCTTGTGTACAAGGCGGCTGTAGGGATGGGTTTAAAGTCCACTTAAAATCTTTTATATTGAGATACCCAATTCTCATCTAATGTAATATTAGGTGTTGAATTCAATGTGGAAAGCTTGATATTTGAAGATTGGAACACATTATTATTATCATCCCAAGGTATGTGTTCAGTACTGCAAGTTAAGGAGGTTGAAATTTTATTTCTTAATAGTTCTTTGAAAAATTGCATTTGCAGGTGCAAGAACAAAAAAACTACCTATATAAGCATGAAGTTTAGCTGCTTCAAGAAGTTAGGACTTGGCTTTGATATGCTTATTGAAGGATGGGACACAAGCTAGTAAAATATAGTGTCAAGTTAGAACTTTGAGAATGTAAATTGTTGTGTATATTATCTTCATGTATTCACTTAGAATAGAAAATGTTCAATCCTTAGTAACACCCTAATATTCGAATATTTGGATTGAATAATATACTAATGTGAAATTCAATTGTCACGATATTTCATTTATGCATCAGTTTTATTGGTGTTATGTTTCATTTTAAGTTAATCAAGATTACACTTAAATGGAGGAGGTTTGTTGGTGATTTGTTATCATCAATGTTATTGAAGTGTAATGAGATTATTTTGTTGACTAAAAATGATCTTGATAAATATTAAACAAGTAAGGAAGGTGTGGAGTACACACTTGTTTAAATTTGATCAAGTATCAAAGTATACTGTCATTTAAGGGCGAACGGGGTCCAGGGCAACGCCCCTAGGAGCGGGGTCCAAGGGGCAGAGCCCCTGGCTGGGGTCGAGCTGCCAGGTCAGCACAGAAATATTTTATTTGGGTTATATTGCTGTATTAAATATGCATCAGAAAATCCAAATTTTAAATATTTGACCCGTTTTTGACTTAGCATTAATCCTTATACAAAACACGAATTTATAACAATTTTGACTGTTGAGAAAAAACTGTTATATCACAGTTTTTCAGATAAAAAAGGTTTATAACCAATTTTTAGTCATTTTTCTGGTACTTACGAAATTACACAATTTCATTCTCTTTCTTTCTCTCAGATTTTCTTTCTTTCTGGTACTCACGAAATTACACTATTTCATTCTCTTTCTTTCTCTCTGATTTTCTCTAAGTCTTATCCAATTGAGGATACAGAAGTACTACCCAAATACTTCGATTTGAAAGTGTTTGATCACGATTCTCAATTCTCAGATTTCCAAGTGCCACTAAACCATATTTCTAACAGGTTTCTGTGGTTTTTCATTGTGTACAAATGGTGTGTGTGCAGTACATGTAACAGATAGAAGATAGTTTTAAGAAACAACAAGAACACTAAAGTTCTTCATCAAAATCCAACACCCGAGACTTCTGCTTTCCTTCGATTCCAAACCCACCCGAGCAAACCTCCATCAAACCCACCTGCTGCCCTTCTTTTTCGTTCCAATTTCCATCAAGAAATCACCACCGAACCACCAACATCACCTTAGCCTTCAACCTTGAAAAAATCTAGTTACCTTCGACCTATTGAAACCATCGATTAAACAGAAAAGAACACAAATCAAAAACACAACAGAGGCAACAATATCCGAACCACCAATCTCCACCTCATTTACCGACACGAAATATCACTATTCGAGATCTTCTTCACCCAAAACCGAAGACCTGCCTTTGCTTTGCTTCTATCTGAGAACCTAGTCCCACTGCTCGTCGGTTCCATCAAGAACCGGAGATCCGGTCCTTCCAGCCAAGACCCGATTTGCTTCGTGCGAGAACCGACATCCGAGCACCCCCTCTCGTTCCAGCCTCCAGCCGCTGCTTCCCTCTCGGACAGCTCTTAACAACGACATTTATGGTGGTAGGGGTGTTAATGGCAGCTGCAATGGCATTTCCAGCTGCTCTAACCATTGTATTTGAATGGGATGTTAGAGAGTCGTGATGGTGTTGAGGGATGGTGATGGCTACAGTGGTGGCGATGTAATGGAGGTGGGTTTGGAAGATTGTGGTTGAATGTTTGAGTAGCTAGAGGTTTGTTATCTAGAGAGAGAAGAAGAGAAAAAGAGTAATGAATATTTTGATGGATTCTTTTGCAAACGACAACTTGACTTGACTGGTGATTATCTTTTATAGTGCCTATAATGTGAGTTTCTGGGTTTTATTTTCTTTTTTTTGTGTGTTTTATTTTCTTTTTATGTGTTGGTCTCTCATTGGTTTAAATTCATTTTTAAGGATCACCAATAATTGATCCGTGTGAAATTTATTTTAGACCATTGGATTGTAAAGAGGTTCGTCAAATACAATTAGTTACTATAACATACGTCTGATGTCTTCCTTCCTCCCTTCACTTTCTACCTTATGCATAACTCATTGTACCTCTTAAAATTGGGTCTTAAAATTAAGACTTTGTACATTTAATACTTATATATATATACTAGTAGCGTACCCGCGCGATGCTGCGGCGGCGATTTTTACATTCCGGCGATTAGTTTCCGTACGAAAGTTAGTGTCATTTCGACGGTTAGATTGTTTCCTTTCGATTTGTTCCTTTTGGCGATCAGTTGTTTCTAGACGGGCAGTAAATAGTAATTTTCGTCTATTACTCTTTATCTGGCAGCAGCGCCAGATAGTTTTTATGCGTTTGTTAGTTATATTTTTGTGTTTGATAGTTCGTTTTAGCCTTCTGACGAATTGTTTCTGCGGCGATTAGTTTCTTTGGGCATGTTGTTGTTTCAGGATAAAAAGCAAAGTATGTTGTTAATTTGCAATGTGACATTGTGCCAGGGCGGTGATTTGTTTATTTTCGGCAAGTAGTTTCTTTTCGACGATTATGGTTCTCGGTTCCCCATTAATTCCATAATCAGTTTTTGGTCAGTTCAGTTCCGGTGGCGGACGCAGAAAAAAAGTATGAAGTTTGCACAAATTTTTTAAGGGTGCACTGCTAAAAAGAACTTGTTTTCGTCATAAAATTTGTCACTAAAAGGGTTACATCGACATATTTACATTAAATTTACATTTATTACGAATTAATTTGACGAATTTTCAACGGATTTGTGACGGATTTCTGATGAATTTGTGACGCACTTGTGTCGTATTTCAACGAATTTACATTAAATTTTGCATTTAATGGTAAAATTTGAGGGTTGCATGTGCACCCCGGGACACCATGTAAATGCGCCTCTGGGTTCCGGTCCGAAACCATTAAATCCTAGCTCAGCGCTATCAAGTGTTGCCCTCATTCCTTGAGGTTGATGGTTCAAGTCTCTTTCAGGACATAGGTAGTATTAAAAGTAGTTTGGTAGGAATAGGTTAATATTGACGTTCAAAAAAAACCAGGTAACGTATTGTTAAATAACAATTATTATTAAAATATATTCATAGGGAGTATTGTTGTATTGATTAAAAATAAAAACATGTATTTTTTATAATAAATATAAATGTATATTTAAATATGTATAATTAAGAAGTATATGAAAATAAGTTATTGTTTTATGTTCGTTAAAAGTTAAGGCGTATTCGGCACGCAGTGTTTGAGAGCTTCTAACTTCTAGCTTTTAAGAAAATGCTAGTAAAAAAGAAAAAGTTTCGTACGGCGACAGGATCGTTTACCTTTTAACCTAAACAAAACGCTCCAAAATTAAAATCTACATGGAGTAGTTTTCAACAAAACGCTCCAAAATTAAACGTTACCTGCTACCCGCTACCAGTTATTTTGCCGAACACGCCCTTAATTATTTATGTGGTTAACTCCTATAAATGACTAAACATAAAAATAAAAAGCTAGCTTATTTTAAATGTTCATATTATAGTTTTCAAAATTAATATCAAATAAAAGTTTCAAATTATTATATATTTAATTATGTTAGCCAATTTTTTGTGAAAACTGAAAACGAAATTAAATGCATAATTCTTGGATTCTTCGAAACACATGCACACGTTTTCCTTTTTATGTTTGAATAATTAAAATATGTTAACGTTATACCCATTTTGGTGTAGACAGTGCTTTTGTGTTTCCCTACCAAATGGCTTTTGCCTCAAATTGTCTTTATGAAAATTCTATAATTTACATTCTTATTTTTATATAGAAATGACTGCCCCATATTGTACTTTATGAAATTTCTATAATTTACATTATTGTTTTTATATAGAAATGAAATGATGAAAACTAAACTTACTTTGCTTTCAAATACTAACGTCATTAATAACAAAAATCAAAATACTATTATGTGGCCGATTGGTGTTGTGACTTGTGATGAACATCGAAAACATGCCACCCTAAAAAAGAGTTGTATAGGAGTACCTTTTATATATAAAAAAAAACTTTTCAAACGCCATCTTTAAATAGGATGACAATTGTCTTCTTCTATAATATCTTTAAATAGGATGACATAATAGATTTTTCTAATATAATATATTCTCTAAGATTTTGTTTGCTTTTTAAATTGAGATTATACTCAAATGGAAATTGTACCCAGTTTTTATTCTTTTGTGCCGGAGACAGTACTAAGTTTGATATCCATAAATCAAAATAGAATACCTAATTTTTAGTTTAATTTTTACACACTAAATTAAATAGAATTTATTATCATTTCTATACCAAGTCTTTTTTTTTTCCCATACCAAGCACACGAAAAATATCAAATATAAAACATATAAAAATTAATACAAATGTGTTATAATGGAATAAGAATAATTCATTTTCTACATCAAACGTAGTTTAGCATCTTCAAATGTGTTTTAACAACAGAAAATAAGAAATCAATACCCACAAACACAAGATATGCATTACTAAATACATATAAGATTTGAGTAAACTGTTTGTACTACAACACAAAATTTTAATATTTTTATTAAATATGAATTACACAAACGATCTAGCAAATCAATATATCAAATGTTGTTTATTCAAAACGTAACCGGATCTGATGTCGTAAAAGAGATCCCAGGCTCTTGATTCAAGTTCAAATAAAAGTCAAAGTTCATTAAAAAAAATCAAAGGTTGTTTTAATAAATAAATAAACAAAAACATAAATTAATATATGCATCAAACATAATTTTTGCACTTCAACATATGGTCCTCGATCAATTAACAATGAATACATTTTTTTTTCTGAAGATGATTTCACATAGAGCATACATTGGAAACTTTTTCCTCCAGACAAATACATACATAGACCACAGATCTGAAACCTATCGCTAAAACTTTTAATAAATACAAATACTCAAAACATGAATCTCAAACACAGAGCTTATAAAAGAATTACAAAGGGAAAATTCAATCCAAAATCTTTACACCAGAAATTGAAATTTCAAAAAACAATTATTAGACAATCACACATATAGTTAAATACAAAAAGTACAATCGAAATAAAGAAAGAAGACAAGATCTAGTGTAAGTGCATCGTCTGTTGGTGGAAGGAAGATATTCAAAAGCCAGTTAAAGATCTGGGGATTTTAGATCTATGGTTTTTAGTTATGTTTAGAGAAGCACAAGTAGGTGAAGAAATACAGATATGGATAGTTTTGAAGAGCACCGGTGGTGCGAGGTTAGTAGTGTTTGGCGGAGTTTGGTGACCTTGGCGGGGGAGAAGAAACTATTATAGAGAATGAGTAGTTAGGGTTGTGGTGGTGGAAGCTGTATTACTGTCGGTAATAACGTCGGGAAGGGAAATCGCCGGTGGAGGAGAAGAAACTGGTTGAGGCTGTTCTTTAGATTTTTAGAGAGAACATGAGAGAAGGGTTTTAGAGAGAGAGATAAATGCAGCATTCAAATTACAGCTTCGTGTGATTTATTGATATAGTATATGTTTGTAAATGTAAGCGTCTAATTTTGTGTTTCTTTTGTGTGTAATAATATAGGTATTTGTTTTGATTGGTTAATTTTATTTTACTTGGATCACAATCTTAACCATTCATTTTGTATCTAATGGCCAAAAAACATTCTCCTTGTTTTTAAGATAGATGTCTTAAAATTGAAAGGGACCCACCACATATATGCATTATAAGTAGTTATATATATATATATATATATATATATATATATATATATATATATATATATATATATATATATATATATATATAGGAGTATGATCAAATGAGAACACCTAAAAGGTTGAGAACGCGAGAACAGATCTTAACCTTCCAAATAGTAATATCTATGGTTATTAAAAAGATGCCATTTATGTAAATTATGAAAGTTATGTGGTTAAATTAATAAGGCTAAAATGAATGTAAGGGCATTATGGGAATTACAATTCGTTTGACTTCCATAAAATCAGCCTATATTTATATTTAGAGGATCACGTCATTATTTCCCCCATCTATCATCTCTGATTAAATTGGGGCTCGTCATAATCTCACCCATCAATTTAATCAGCATCGGTCTCCAAATTAGCCCTTCCACCGTCTTCCCTGTTCCTCCACCATTTGCTACGCTTGCTTCCATCCCTGTATCTTCTACATTCGTTCGTTCCCTCAATCTTCCCCGTCTTCTAAATAAATCGAGTTTTCTTACTGTTCTCTCTCTCATCGCAACCCTAATTGGACCCTCGGAAGAACATATATGATCAGCATTTCGGGTTCATCTGCCAATGTCATCTTGTTCATCAGACGGTGGTTCCTCACGTCTACATCTCTTTCCCTCTCATCGACTCTTGTGATTCATCTGACATTGACATTCAATCTATGTAGGGCTGATTATGAAAAAAAATCGAGTAATAGGACTTGATTATGCAAATCGATTTCAATTTGGAAGGTATGGTCTCGATTTTGCAATTCTTTTGGTTCTAAGGAGAGTAAATTTTGTATTCTGGTAAGTCTTTCTATACTTCTATTTTCATCCACGAATAGTATTGTGTTCCCTTTTGATTTCTCAATGATCTGGGCCACATTAAAACGAGTAGAAACCTTTACCTTTGGTGAAGATTATAATTTTTTGTTTCTAGGAATACATCATTTTAATTAAAAAAAAGTATTCATTTAAGAATAATACTGTTTTTGGTTTGGGTATCGTTTCTTATCCAGCCGACAATGTGTATGAGTTCAGTCGTCGATCGAACATCCAAGATTTCAAGCCCCTATAATCAACGGAAAAGATAGACACACAGATCTTGAATCAGATTCAAAGGAAAAGGTTGTGCATAGAACATGTTTGATGAATTTTGTGAGAGATAAATGATTCATTGAACTCAATGAAATATGGGTCTTTGAATATGGGTTTTGCTGGAGATCCTTTGGATATATTTAACTTTTTCTTCATGTTCATCATGCTTCTTATGTTCCTTTTATTCATACCTGATGCATCAAATGTTTTTGAAAGGTCCACTAATTAGTTTTTGAACATTAAATTTGTTCAAGTGAAAACATTTTTTAAATTTAGATGCATAACAAACATGAATGAGTTTTTTAATCTATATTTAATTTTTATATCAATAAATTTACATTAATGTAGCTATAATTATAAATTAATATAGCTATAGCATTTTTATGTCTATATATAATCATATATGAATATAACTATAATCATACATAAATATAACTATAACCATATATACAAGCGTTTGTGAATAAATGAAGATGCATATATAGATTATTATAGTTTGTGAATTGTTTTATTTTTTAATATCATTGAAATCATTTTGCAGGTATGAATTTAAAAATAACAATGATCACACGTGCCTTTGTTTTTAGGTGTGATGTTAGCATGAAGATTAACGACCATGAGCGCAACATCGTTTTTTATGATTATAAATGTATTAGATATTTTTTATATATTTCATTCGTTAGTAATTTCAATTGATTTTTTTAACTTCATATTGTCCTTATTCATTTAAGATTACATATGTATTTAACTTTATTTTACTTTTGTAGTGTGCTTTCTTCAGTTGTGACTATAAATTTATAATTGTATTGAGTTTTTTTTTATCTATCCTATTGTGTGTTATTAATTACAGTGTTTGTTGTTATTTATAATTATTCATGATTAACATAACCCGATCAAATAAAATTTTGAAAAATTATTTATAAGTTTATTTTTATGTACTTTGATTTTCGTACCCTTAATCGGACCATCGCAAGTCGCCAACTCAATGTCACTGTTTTTGGGTTAAGGTTTCAGCCGACAAGGTTTCTAGGTCGAGCATGACGATGACAACAGGCTTGGTATTGTTTCTGGGTCAAGCTTAAATCCTTATAACACGTTATGGGCTTTATCACTAATTTTTCTCTTATTAATTTGAGTTTATTGGGATTGTTGCAGGTTTGGTTTTGTGGGAGTCACTGTTTATTCTTAAATCTTTTATTGTTATAAAAGAGTGGAATTTAAACTTAAAAGATTATGAAGAGCACCAGCCCTCAATTTCAAGTAAATAGGCTACCAAATTTGGTTATAGTTGGGTTTGAATTTTGACTAGAAGCCATTTCTAATGGTGTATTTTGTATAATCATTTAAGAATATTTTGTTGTACTGCTCTTCTATGCATTAATCATTTACGAATATACAGTTCTTTTATGCATTAATCATTTATGAAGATGTATTTTTTTTTTGCTGTGTAAGTCTTTTGTTTATGTATTAATCATTTGTGAATATGTAGTTTTTTGTGATTTAAGTTTTTTATTTATGCAATAAACATTGAGGTTTTCATTTTGAGAGAGAACATGTGAAAATGGAACACAAATTGCAAAGCATATCAATGAAGTGATATAAAAACATTGATTAGAGGTATTCATTTTATGAAGAAATGATAATTTTTATACTATTTTTATTGTCAATCAATGAAAAGGCATTGAATTATTTGTAAATTGATGTGTATTCATTTGTGATTGTAATAGTATTAGGTTTTTTGAAGAAAAAATTTGTTTGTGAATACAAGTGTATTGATTTGGGATTGGATTTCTATTCATTTTTTTGAAGGAAAAAAACGTGAAATAGGAATGATGTTTTTTAGAATTTTTTTTAATTATAAAATAATTTTGAGTAAAAATGTTTTTTATATTCCATTAATAAGAAAAATAAAAAAATGAATATTTTTTTGTTTTTTGGTAACTGGTCCGAAATTTAAGAGAATTGGATTGAATTTTATTTTATTTTAATTTAATTAAAATATACAGTTACTAATATGTTATTATATATTGATTGGTCCAGAATTGTTTTCGCGTTCTCAACCTTTTAGGTGTTCTTATTAGATATTTTCCTTATATATATATATATATATATATATATATATATATATATATATATATATATATATATATATATATATATATATATATATATATATAGAGTCAAGATCAAATAAAAGGGAAATTTTTGGTAGGAAGGTAACAAGTTTTTTTTCTACATATTTTTTTCGCAAACAAACAAAATGAATCATTAGATAATTCATTTGTAAGATGATTCACAAGAAAAAATTTTCAAAAAAACATCTCGATAATTCATTTATACAATGATTTTGTTGTTATTCACTAAAATTGTCATAAAAATGAATTTTTTCTTAATTTACTTAAAAATGAATCATAAAGATGTTTTTTTGGGAATTTTTTCTTGTGAATCATCTTACAAATGAATCATCTAGTGATTCATTTATTTTGTTCGTCAAAAAAATATGTAGAAAAAAAACTTTTTACCTTCCTACCAAAAAAAATTTCTTACCGGATCTATATATATATATATATATATATATATATATATATATATATATATCAAATGAGAACACCAAAAAGGTTGAGAACGCGAGAACACTTCTAGACCAATTATTTTGCAAGGGTATATTAGTAATTGTATATTTAATTTAAATTAAAACAAATTAAATTGAAATCTTAATTTCCTAAAATTTAGCGATATTGATTACATTTACCTAAAAAAATTAACCGATTTTTTTATTAATGGATGATAAAAATAATTTGTATTCATTTTTTTTTTGTGAAATAAAAAAATCAATTTTTTTTAATTTATAATTCATCAGAATATTTTCAAAAATGTATGAATAAAACACATTTGTAATTATAAAAATATACGGCTGTAATCGTAAATGAATACAACACAATTTAAAGATAAATTTTTTTATTTTTAAATGAATAAAAAATTAATTACTAATCATACATGAATATACTGACAAATAAAAAAATCAATACATTAATAATTCATTTTCAAACACTATTATATTGATAAATAAATCTTCTAAAGATTGAGTTTATACAATTTTATATGTATATTCATAAATGAATATGTCAAGACTAATTTATAACATTTATACATAATTATATATTCAATATTGATTACATCACTTCAATAGAAAAAGTTACAAAATTCATCACTGTGTCAACCATTTTCTTGAATCGGTCGCAACCTCATTCTTCTATTTGAATCAAATGGCTCGCGAGCTTGTGTAACGAGCAGTAGTGATACGTAAAAAAAATTCCAACATTCATTTTTCTTTGATCAATATCTACAAAATGACAATACTATGTAAATACTATAAAATGATAATAAAAAAATATTAAAATGAATGATTGGTAGCAAAATCATATGTTGTTATAATCATAAATAATTATATCTAGTCATTTAATCGTTTATGTTGCAAATAATTATAATCATAAATGATTATTATTGGTGTCTTCTAATCATATGGACAACAATATTTATAATCATAAATGATTATAACGAACATAATCAAACATTCTTTTTTGATTAAACGATTATCACATGAAAAACCACCCTACAAAAGACGAAAAACATTATTTTTTATTAAACGATTATCACATCAAATTTATGTACTAAGGGGTCACTTCATTGGTGATTCTCAAAACAGATATTTCTAAACCATTTGCCAAAATTAATATTCCTGAATTTTTACGTGTAAATTAAATGAATAGTTATATTTATAATAAATAATATGTTTTAAGTATTCTGTATTTATTATGAAATAATAAGAAAACTATATGAATTGAAGTAATGAATACATATATGTTGAAAACTTTTAAAGTTATGTATAGTAAAAAATAATAAATTTGAATAGCTAGTTAACAAGAGGCATTTCCTAGGATAACACCTACCGATGATCTGCTTTTAAAACGGACGAGATCAAGTTGAATGTATGAACAATTAAAGTTTCATCCGCTAATGTGGTTATCGTCATATATTGGATCGTTTATACACGAACCTCCATTTTCCCGGCACCTTGAACATTCTTCGGTCTCTACAAGCATGTCATAGAGAAGCAGCGATCGATAATAAAAAAAATGTGATCAAACAAGTATGCTGGAAAGCAAGAAAAAGTAATAAACTAATAAATACCAAAAACGATACATACCAACTCATCCATAAGATAAATAAGGGTTTCCTTCCACTGGCCAAGCCACTCTGCATTTCCACGATTCTAATGAAGTACCATTACCAAGATCAACTTTGAGTGTAACTTTCCCGATATAAGAACAACAGTTTTGTTCAGTATAAGAACAACAGTTTTGTTCAATGTCAGGTTTTGATAAAGTCCACAGTAGTGATATCGTATATGATAAACCTTCAACGACACCTTTACCCTAACCCTAGCGTCGATCTTCGCTGGACTTTCTTCTTCTGAAGCGGAAGCCGATGTCGGATCGTCGATGATTGCCGTGGAACTGGAATCTAATGTCGCTGATTTGATACGTGGATTCAAACCTGAAGTTGGGGTAAGACGGCAATGTAGCGATCGACGGGAAGAGAGGAAAGAAAAGGGAACCAAATTCTTTGAGAGATGCGGTTTATTTTGAAACCCTAGAGAGAGAGTGAGGGAGATAAGATACGGGATTATGAAAGGAAAGAGGAGAGAGGGTGAGAAATTGTAGGAAATAGGTAAATTTGCAATTCCTATTATGCCCTTCTGACCATTTAAAAGTTACACTTTAATGCCCATAATTTAGAATTTTTTATAAATCGTCCGTTTAATAATAAGCTTAGATCTAAATATTTAAATGGTCCAGCTCTTTTCTCGCGTTCTCAACCTTTTACGTGTTCTCATTTGATCTACTTATTTATATATATATATATATATATATATATATATATATATATATATATATATATATATATATATATATATAAAGTATAATATTGATATATTATTTACATATATTTAAAATTAAATAAAAATATGATAAAATATAATATAACACCCACCATCTCATTTTTGTTATGTGAAAGAAAAAATGACATGGTAGTATTAAAATGTGATAAATATGGTATGACAACTACCATCCTCAAATCTTGATGTTTATTATAATCATCAAATAACTTTACTTTAGGAAAGATAAATTAATCTAGCACATCATCTTTTACCAATACTAAATCTTATTGTTTGAACCATCAATTTTTAATTTTCCAAAAACAACTAGAAAATAAATTTTGTATCAATAATCTTATTTAGATTTTAATTTGTTAGTTTGTAAATAAAGTTTTTAATAACTATATTGAAAAAATATATAGAATTAAGTTAAACCTATACGTCTGATCTACATATACCACAAACAATTTATGAAAAAAAAATCATTTTATTCTTATAATACAACCAAGATCATAAAAAATAATGATGTGTCGCATTTTAGTAACTCATCTATTTTTTTTTCTCTATATAATCAAAAAGGCCCTTAATCTTATATAACTAATGTTATCTTTGGAATGTCATAGCTAGCTTATAATCTAATTTATTTTTTGAAGTTTTTTAGATTGTTATGTTTGGCAAACAAAAAAATAGTTTATTAGCTACCTTCAAAGTTTCAACTAGCTTATTGAGTTAAAATTCCCCCAAATATACCATTTCTTATTTATATATAAAAAAAACTCAAACTTTAATGTATGTTTGTATCATTTTACATATTTCAGCTAACTTTACCAAATGTCATTTCCATCAACCAGCATATCAGCTTGCAACTAGCTTTTTTGGCTATCATTTAGTTTTTCAACTATCAGCTAGATTTTCATCTAGTCTGCCAAACATAGCCTAAATGATTTTTACCTTTGGTAGAACCGTAGAAGTTATCAATCATCATGTAAAAAAACATACAATAATAATAATAAAAAAAAACAATACTTTGTTTTGGAAACAGAAATGGTCTTCATTCATCAAGGTGAAAAAGGAAGACTTCACTACAAGCAAAAAAGACTCTAACACATCAAGTTTTGGCCACAAACTTGTTTAACCAACAAAAAATACTTTTAAAGTTTTATGAATTGAGTTCAGCAAAAAGGCTGACTTGAGGATGTAATCCGGCTTCTTTAAGTGTTAAAGATAGTTTTTCGAGGCCATAAAGAACACGAGGAAAGTTGGTGGCAAGACTGTAATTTCCAATTTCTAAGGAATCCGAACAAGAATCAATAAAGTCATATAGGCATTGTACTTTAGCACTACAATAGAACCTCCTTCCCTTCCTCTCTCCATTTGGTAATCTCACCAATACCTAATTCACACAACCGTTTTGAAATGGTAAACTTAAATGCATAAAGTAGTTTTTCTTTTGGCTAATGGAATGCAATGACTCATTCCATTCCATCAAGCAAAACAAACAACTTTTCTTTTATTCAAATGGAATGAACCATTCGATTCCGCCATACCAAATAAAAGAAGAGAGGAATGGAATACCTGTGTGACATCTGGCCCTTTTTCCGGTTCTGCCCCCAAAGCCAAACCTTTCGCCTCCCTCAGTTTAACCAATTCTGCTTCTCTCTCAGCAGCTTGACATGCAGCTCTTTCACGTGCTTTTTCTTCTTCCTTCTCTCTCCTCTCAGCTTCAGCAACTTCCCTTGCTACTCTTTCTTCTTCTTCCTTTTTCTGTCTCTCCCTAGCCTGAAATAAGTTATTAAAATTGAATATTTCCTATCAAAGAATAGTAAAAAATATGTATTTAAAAGAAAAATACTTGATCAGCTTCAAGTGCAGCTTGATATGCAGCATCTTGTTCCTCCCTCAAACGAATGGTGTTTCTTCGTTCGTCAGCATCAAGTCTAGCAGCAGTAAGAACAGGGGAACTTTCTTCAAGAACTCTTTGTAGCATTGTAAGCATTTCTTCAGGCGATTTAGGCCCCTCAACCTACAATAGGAAACAAATATTTAGGGTTTAGATAAGGGTAATTGTTTATATGAAGAGGATTGTTAGGGTGTTGAGTTCAGAAGACTACCTAAAATAAGAATAGAGGATGAAATACATATGACAACAATGAATAAGAACAAAGGAGATGCCAAAAGTAAGACTACACACCTGCTGGAGCAAAGCAATCCTCTGGTTCGTAGCTGCCATAACTACAGCACAGAAAGGAAACCTTGAAGCCTTCAAGCTGTTGCTCATCTTAAACCCTTCACTTGCCCTAATACTCCCACCCCAAGCAACAAAATTCTCATTTATAAACGCAGATAAAACCTCGGAGCATAAAGTCTCTTCACAGAAAGAGGTCGTATCAGGATGATCAGGCGAGTGCAAGTACACAAACATCAGTTTAAACTCGCGTCTCGACCGCTGTAAGGCGTCCATAAAACTATCCAGGACGAAATTCGGATGTCTATCCCCATACGCACGCTCAAACATCGATACGAAACGCATAGCCTCCGATGCGGCAGCCATGGCTGATACTAAAGGAGCCGATGAGGATTCTACATTACGTCCAGAACTATTCAGCCCGATCACGCCTAATGAATAAGACAGAACACCACCAGCCACCCATAAACCAAGTCCAATTGCACCGGAAACTAACCCTAGGCTACCTGAGATTATAGAAATCGGAAGCGTAATGATCTTCCATGCTAAACCTGGTGGACCTTCCCCTCTGTTGTTGCCCATTGCCAATCGTTCATATCTGTCGATCGCATCGTCACTTGTGTCGGCAACGTTGGCGACAGAGGAAGTGGTGGACGGATTATTATCATCGAAATTTGACGTTGTAAAACTTGAGATTGCTTGTTCCAGGTCCCAACCATGAGCGGAGAGGATCTCCTTGCACAAATCGATGTCTTGAAGACCTGTGATTGCTTGAAAGTAAGACAATTTATCAGCCACATCACTCATTGTTCACCAATCAGTATACAAATTTTCCGAATAATCAAGAGCTTCTCTGAAAGATCGATTGAGAAACTGATGAAATTAGGGCTTCAAATCGATCTGCGATGATAAATCTCTCCGTATTCCGAGAGTTTTCTTCGTCTTATCGGAAGAACTGATGAATCCCTTTAGCCATTGAATAAGGGTACTTTGGGAATTTGAGGTCGATTAGACTATGATGACGTGGACGAAATGACGAAAGAGCAGTTGCCACGTTTTCATAAAGAAGAAACGCTTTGTAGATATTTTGACAAAAAGTAGTAGAAAAATCTATATGTTTGGTTCGTATGGTTCGATAATTTTTGGGGTTTTGCTACGTTCTAGAAGTGTAAATTTGTTCATTATTATTATATTAGCATATTTTATTTTGGTTTTGGTTTGTCTTCAATTTGAAATGATTAACTTGTTTTTAGATATTTTTTATTTTTGTATTTAATTTAAAATTTTATCAAATAAAAGTTAATAGGCCGAACCTGATACGACCTTGTTTTCAACAGAAGACTTTTTTTGTGTTTTCTTTGCGTCTTATGTTTTCTTTGTAATAGTGTTAGATTATGATTCCCTTTTCTTAGGATCTTAATGTTAGCCGTTTCTTTTCAGTAACATGTTCACGTTTCCAATTCCTAGATTAGGTAGTTTAATTCCTTCATTATAAAAGCTTGTTAATTGCATCAAGTTAATGGGGAAGAAAATTGTTTCGGTTTGTGTTCTTAATTTTGTTACTAGAAAGGAGATTAGCCATCTCAGAATTTGACTTTATCAATTGGTGCTTTCATCATCATCTCAATGCCTCCAAAAACTGAGTTCGGCTCCACCTCCGACAACCCTAAGGTTAGCAATGCCGACAACCCAGTCGTCGCATTTCATGCCCACATGCTTCATATCGCTCAAATTACCACTGATACAAACACCAAACTTGATAAATTGATCCAACTCATGACCGACCAACGCGTCAATCAGCCTCCACCACCGCCACCACCACCGCCACTGTCGCCCCTACCACGCGATCCAAATCAGACCCCCCAACCACCGAAAATTCTCCTGCCCACTTTTGACGGTTCCAAACCACTCGATTAGATTTTTCAAGCCGATAATTACTTCACCTACTACAACATTCCTCCGCCTCAATGCCTTTCCTTGGTTGTCTTCTACTTTACCAGTGATGCTTTAAGCTGGTACAAACATCTTGCCAGCAACAACCTTCTTGGCACTTGGCCGGTGTTCACCCGTGCACTTGAACTGCGTTTTGGCCCATCTACATATGAAAATCACCAAGCCACCTTGTTTAGTTTGAAAGAGTTACTAACCGGGTCATCGATCTCTCTTTTGTATCCTTACGTAACTACTTTATCTCCGGTTTATGTCCCGACATTCAATCAGAGATTGTCATCCATAACCCACAAACACTTCATGCCACTTATGGTATCGCCAAATTAATTGAAGACAAGCTTCATAATAAACTTCTTCCTACTACTGGTAAATTGGAACCACCGCCACCGACTCTACCTTTGTTGGCTGCCTCTCCTTCCACTTCCCCACCACTTCCGATCAAGAAACTAAGTCCCACCGAAATGCAACAACGAAGGGTTGAAGGCCTATGTTACAACTGTCCCACCAAGTATCAACCCGACCACCAGTGCAACCCGCCCAAGTTCCTCCTTCAATCAGACAACGATCCACCATGCCCGTACCTGCAAGAAACTGACTTTGGCCTTGAGGACAAGGCCATGCCTTAAGGGTGGAGTATTGATACGACCTCGTTTCCAACAGAAGACTTTTTCTTCTGTTTCCTTTGCATGCATATAGCGTTAGATCATGTTTCCCTTTTCTTAGGACGTTAATGTTAGCCATTTCCTTCCAGTAACAAGTTCACGTTTCCAATTCCTAGATTAGGTAGTTTAATTTCTTCATTATAAATAGCTTGTTAATTGCATCAGATTAATGGAGAAGGAAATTGTTTCAGTTTGTGTTCTTATTTTTGAAACTAGAAAGGAGATTAGCCATCTCAAAATTTGGCTTTATCATACATCCACCCTCTCTTTCATAACCCACTCATTAACAAATGAATATGGATTTAATCTGGTGAGAAAAAAATATGAAGAATAGAAGTTTGGGTTTTCTCTCCCCGCTTCTCTTTCTTGTGCTCATGTGCGGTTTTTGTAGTTATTTTATAGGTATATGTTATTGGAATCTACTTCAACAACATCCTCAAATAAGATAACAATCGCTAAGTATCCTTCGAATATAGGTACGTACCCTTTGACTTCATACCGCCTTCCCATCCAACCTCACAACCCTTTTGATATCCCTTGTGTCGCATGTTCCTACAACCACAGTTCCATCATGTACCCCTCAAAACCAATTCTCTCATTTGTACCTCCACCATGAATCCACTCCTGTCGACATTGAAGCAACAACCACCTATCCTCGACCCATTCTATCTCCGACTTCTTTCCTCTCCACACCAAATTACCTTATCTCCTCCACTCACCACATACATTTTTTTAAACGACAAATCTAATCTATAGATCTTAAACTACTCCTAATTCTACATATGTCCCATACGGAACTTGAAACCTCAATTTTAGAGAAGAAAGACAACACTTGATACCGCTAGGCTAGAAGCCCTTTAGTTGCCACAAACTCATTCACCCTAATCTATCATGCTTAGGGTTATTGATAATTTTATTTTTCCTTGGATTTATTTTTTCTCTAATTTTAATTGAATTAAATAGCTTCTAAAATGTTTACTAATTTGTTTATGGATTTGGTTTCTTGATTTTTGATATCATCTGGTTATTATTATAGAGGTGGTGGTTGTGGTTAGATTATTTGATTTTATCAATAATATTCTTTTCATTTATGTTAGTGGTGATGTTTACGAGCTTAATTGAAACACCAGTTCCAGAAGAAGAATGTGTTCTTGGTGCATAGATCCAGCCAACAAACCTCCTCATCACCTTCTTGCATACATTCTGGACTCTTGTAAGTCCACAAGTCTCTATCTTTTGTGTGCAATCCTCTTAGATCTAGGTTTAAAAGTTTGTTCTTCATGTTCTTGATATTTTGAATGGATGTATTATATAAAGTAGGTAATTTTATGGATCCTTGAGGTCCATTTATGGTTATATGTTCCAGATCTTGTCTTTTGTGGATTCCTTGATCTCATGTATAATTTTTGAGTTCATTTCTTCCATTTTTGACCTAGCTTGGAAAAGACATGCATTGGACATTGTAACGCTCGCATTTCTCGCTAGGTATTAATAAGATGTGTAATTTACGTTGGTCAACAATTGTAATAATTTGATGAATAAATAAAAGTAAATTGTTTGAATTTATGTGATTTATGTGCTTATGTAACATCTAAGATTTTTCAGGTTTGCTTTTGAACCCTTGAGTTTGATTTGATTACACATTAGGCCCCAGAAGTTAAAATCTTGAAATTTTGGTATGGATTGTGTATGCGGGGCGTACATCCTGGTACGCTTAGCGTAATAGACTCCATGTGAGTACGATGCGTGTACTCCTGTACACAGGGCGTACGTGGCTCAGACCAAAACCCTAAGAATTAGGGTTTGTACACTATTTAAACCTCATTATGGCCAGAGACCCTCCCCAATCTCAGCCTCCATTCCATTTCTCGACCCTCTTAGCAAACCCTAGTGTATTTTGAGCATTTTGGAGCTTTTTTAGTGATAGAGTGTGCTTTTGGTTGTGAAGAAGGTTGTTCAAGAAGGAATATTTTCCCTCAAAAGTTTGGATCTAGCATATCCTCTTCATTTTGCACCACTAGAAGGTATAAAGCTCCAAACTATGGTTATGTTTCATTAAGTTTCATTTTGAGACCAGTTTCCTCCTTTTGTCCCTAAAGTTTAGATCTTGGTGAGTATGAGCTAGTCCTAAGCCTCCAAGTTGTATGTTCAGATGTTTCTAGTCGTTTTATAACATAAAGGTGCAAGCTTCAACCTTGTTGAGTCCCCATTCATGTGCTAGAGTGTAGGTTTCAGTGTGATAAGCTAGGTTTTAGAGTTTGGGCTTTTTGTATCCACCCAAAGGCATAAAGTTTGAAACTTTATGGCCTTAATGGTCTTAAGGGGTCCAGATCTGAGTTTTAGTCGTTTGGTATTAAGTGATTAAGTCATATTTGCATGGTTTGCATGGGGGCCGCGTACGCCGTGCGTACTTCATGTACGCCGCGCGTACTGCCTCCATTAGTCGCGATTTCCCGCTTCAACCTTGTACGTTTCACGTACCATTATGTATGCCAACCGTACGACCCAAATCAATTGGATTTGTGTTTTGGGCCAAATCGATGGGCTTGTTTGATGGGTTTAGGCCTTGGACGTTCTTCCGATAGGTCACTCCAGTTGTTGGACTCATTGTGGGCCTTAGTTGATCCTTGGTTGGGGCCTAGGATTTTATTTGGCTTTAGGTCTAGTTTGGCCCATCTCACTTTAAACATTAGTATTATGTTGTAAGTCTTAGTCAGAATTTTGACCCAATTGTTTTGGGACCTTATTGTTTAGTTAGCACGGGAATTTATCCATCCTAGCAGCCCGAGTGTTGGTTTGGGATTTCAGCAGCTGAGGTGAGTCTTCTCACCATGTTCATGGGTCGAAGGCACCAATGTCAACCCATTTCTTATTACATAGAATGTTGTTGACTTTTGTGATAATGGTATGGAAGACCATGGGGGTAGCCCATGACACTTGAGTGTAAGACCGGGATTTGGCCCTCAGCATCGCAAGGAAAGACCATGGGGGTAGCCCATGACACTCATATGTAAGACCAAGATCTGGCCCTCGACATTGTGGGAAAAGACCATGGGGGTAGCCTATGACACTTAAACGATTTCTTTTTAGTATGTGATATGATTGGGATACTCACTAAACTTTTGTTTACAGCTTATATTTGTGGTTTCAGGTACTTCCGGTACTAAGGGGAAGAGTCTGACTTGATGGCGCAACATTCAATCCTCACTAGTTTTCTGCAATTTGATATTTTACTCTGATGATTTGACATTATTATTAATGAATAGTTTTGGAACAATGTGACGATTGTAACTTTTGTGTTTATTTAAAATGAAAAATTTGATCCTGGTTTTTGGGTTGTTACAACTTATATTAGGTGTATATAATATTAGGCGAAAACTTAATAAATGTCTAAAATAAATACTAAAATAAAATATTAATGAAGATAAATAGCCTTGATGAAAGTTGAAGTAGTCATGATGAGGATTTCGGGGATATACGAAACGCTTAAATCGGACATCGTATGGAGAAGTTATGATCATTTGAAATTTCATATTCAACCCGATACGGCAAATTGCATCATAAATAGTGAAATTCATATAATTTGCTTATTAGCCTAAGCAATCTAAACGAAGGTCGTAGTGATCCTAAAACCAAGAGCATGCATATAGAGAACATCCAAATCTGACTTCATATGAGGAAGTTATGATTTTTCGAAGTTTGAGCACAGCTGTGTTAGCATAGAAATCGAATTTTAGATAAGTTTATTTTTAGCCAAAATAATCTAAAGGAGATTCGAATATCTCGTTAATAGGATTCCGTCAATATAAAGACAGTCGAGAACGGATGTCGTATGAAAAAGATATGAATTTTAAACAGAGATTAGCAATCTAAGCCTTCTAAAATAATAAATAAATAATAAAGTGAAAATTAGTTGACAAAGTCTAAATGAAATTTACAGATCTCATAAATAACTATGTGCGGATATACAAAACGACAAAAACGGAGTTCGTGTGAAGAAGTTACGAATTTTTGAAGTTTTCCCGAGTGTGTCACGTGCAAAAAGGCGCAGCGGGAGCTTCTAGAAGCCTTAACGTTGCTCCACCCGCTGATCACCACATGTCACACTCTGGGTGGCCGACCAGGCCAGGCCAGGGTGTGGCGTGCAGATGCCCAAAACTGCCTATAAATAGGTTTCATTGCTTATTTGATTTCCTACACTTTCTAACTCTCTTTCTCTCTTTCTTTCTCTATTTCTCTCTCTCTATCTCTCTCTCTCTCTCTCTCTCTCTCTCTCTCTCTCTCTCCCTCTCTCTCTCGAGTTCTACTCCTTACTTGATAGATCTTGATTCAGACATTGAGATTGTTGAGGATTCTAGACTATCATTAGTCATAAGAAATAATAAACTAAGGCTTAGTAATATGAACATAGGCCACATCAAAAGAAAGTTAAGTGCTGAAGCGAAGGGCTGCCCAATTTTCCATTTATCCATTTTAACAAGTGGGTGCATAGTTACTTTCAGCTTATACATAGATATAAATTATCTAGAGGATTAAATGTTATGTTTGCCTATTATCTGTATTCCTTGATATCTATGTTCGATGAATTATATGATTTTTACTTGATTTAATCGTATATGTATTTTTCATATATAAAATATATTGGGTAGTGATGGGTGATGAAAATGATGAGATGATGATGAGAAGACTTGACTATTGATGAACTAATCGTCTAACAGAGTATAGATGATGACCACAGACTATTCTAGACAGTCTAGTGGAAACACTGGCAGGCTCACAACCTTATGATAGGTCCCGTTGGGAATCCCCAAGCAATATTGTCTACCCGTTGCTAATGATGATCCTTATCATAAATCCCATGTGATCAATATTTTAGGATCAGTATAATAACGATAATGGTTAATCGGGTGAATTATTTGATGTGAATTATCTAATTAAAGAACGTAATTATTGTGGGTTGAAAACCCTATGTGCTCACCAGGCCCCCAAGTTTGACCCACGCAGTTTCTTTGTATCATAGGTAGCGGTACGAAGGCACATGGATGATGAGTGATTTGAGGAGTTGTTAGGCCATAATATAATAAATTGTTGTAAGGCCTATTAAAACAAGTTTATGCTTAGGTATTCGTATTGACGGTGACATCCCAAGGTTTTTATATAATGAAAAATGTTTCTTTGGAAATATTAAAATATTATGTTTTGGGAACAAGTTCCACAGATTAATGAATACTCCAAATTTAAATAAGCATAAGAAAATGTTTTAAATTGGTCGTGAAAATGGGGATGTCACTGACATGTAACTCTATAAAAGCAACGATTTTTATGATGCATTTGGATGTGAGAAAGCATCTTGGAAAAGTATGGATAGGTGGCTCAAGGGATTAAGAGCTTAATCCATTAAGCTGGTCGAAACAGGTTTCACAACGTGGTGGTAGGCAGTCTTACGACTGTTTTGTCATGAGGCTACCATGACGTGACATATGCTTGGGCACGATGTGGTGGTCAGTTGAGGTGGACTCTGACTGTTGACTTTTGACCAAGAGGGCTTTTAGGCTATAGACTGAGGATGTGCCTTTAATTGTTGTATAGGTGGCTCATAACATTGGTCTATGTTTCGTGTGATTTGTGTTGATTGTCTGCTAGCATGCTATGTGAGTTTTCTCATTATACTTTGTACTGCAATATATATATATATATATATATATATATATATATATATATATATATATATATATATATCCTTTGTGTGTAGGATGTTGATATGATGTAGTGGTCTGTTAGATCTGTAGATCTGTTATGATTACTTGTGTTTGCTGGTTATTGTTTGTTGGCATATGTCGATGTATTGTGGTTGGGTTAAGATGATACTGCTTTGTGTTGTAGGCCTAGATACCGCACTGGTCCATTTAATATTGTAGGCCCAAAGAGAATGGTCCAGCCCCATACTATAGGCTCAGGAGAGCGGTCAAACTATATGTTATAGGCTCAAGAGAGTGGTCCAGTCAGACTGAATGCTCATGTGTGTATGTATTGTATGTGTATTGTTGTGTGAGGTATTTTGGAAAACTAACTAAACTTTAGCTTACAGATGTGGATTTAAATGTTTCAGATACTTTAGAGGATCGGGGGAAAGCAAATGCGTGATTGTACACAACATCCGTGGATTTTGTTAAGACTTACATCATGTGTGACAAACCAGACTTTATGATTTAGAAGCATAAACAATTACAAATATATTATCTCTTGATTTACAAAAAATAACACTCAACGTGACTAATATCAAACTTAATGATTAACACTTTTTCATCATTTTTGCTCTAAATAATAGCTACATGAATATTTTGCAATGTGACTAATAAAAATCATTCGATACACATTTGTGATATGGTGTGGATATTCGAAATCCATACAGCCACTTTGAAATAACAAGTGGCTATACACATAAACGGTAGGCAAACTATAACACACGTTCAACTTCAGTCACACTTATAGTTTATAAGACCATATGTGTCGAATTTTTGCTACATTGAAATCATGTGAGACAAACTCCAGTTTATGAGTTAGCGACATAAACATTTACTTCATGTGACGATTTATGACATTTGGACATTTTTTTGACATTTGGACACTTTTTTGTCATTTGTTTTACTCCTATATATTTTCACTTTTTTATGTATAGAGTAACTAATGCGTCGAACTCAATCTCTTCTATAGTCACGCCCCCCAATTAATAAGTGGCTAAACGTTCCGCCAAAATCTTTCAGTTCACTTCAGCTACTTAATTATTAGAAGTATGACAATACTGTTTCGAATAGTCACACGATGGAGACCTTCAGCTACTTAAAATATCGTATGAGTAACTGTTCTTTTCCGGCGTCGAGTGACCAAAGCCATAAATGTGGTAGTGTTATGACTTGGTTTTGGAGGAATGATTTTTTTTTAATAAAAATGTCTTTTTAAAATGAAAAAAATTTCCTATTGTTTTTGGGATGTTACATAAATTCTCCTATTTTTTGGCAATTAATCAAACCATATGGGTTACTAGGAAGATGAAGGAGATTTTGGTGATGTAGAGAATTGTAGCGATGCTACAAGGTTCGCATAACAATGGGTTAGAACATAAAGCAATTAAGGTGTTTGATTAAATGCAAGGCTCCATGTAGGGGTGGCAAATCGGGTCATCGTGTCGTGTTTTTGTCTGACACGACACGACACGACAATGTTTTATCTAACACGAACACGACAGGACACAATGTCGTGTTTTTTTAACTAACACGAAAACGAACCGATTAAAAAACGACAAACACGACACGACACGACAAAAATAACATAATAAAAAAAATTAGTTTATTTAATTAATATTTAATCATACATAACACGAAAAACACGACAAACACGAAAAACACGACAAATAAATGCTAAATCGTGTCAATTTCGTGTCGAATTTAAACACGAACACGACACGACATCGTGTTTTTTACACTTAACACGAACACGACACGAACACGAATTTGAATTTCAGTTTCGTCCCAATTTCGTTTCGTTTCGTGTATTTTTGTCGTGTCGTGTCAACAATTGACACCCCTAGCTCCACGGTTAGAATTCTACCACGATCAAAAGTTTGATGATAAAATGTAGAACCTTGGAGTTGTACGTAATTCATTTAGTTTTGTTATGTTTGTTCTTGACTTTTTTTTGGAGATAATGAATAAGAGAATTAATTACCCTGTATTTCCTCTAAATTTCTTTCTTTCTTTCTTTGTTCTACTTTGTTTTTTATTTTGTGCGTTTAATGCACATGGAGACCCATTTTGTTTTTAGTTATTTCAAAAGGAAAATCAAAAGGAAATTAAATAAGGACAAGTTTGTCATTTTAATTTGTCGATAGACTAAAACCACAATGAAAATTGTCGATAATGGCCAAATTTGCAATTTTGGAACCTTAGAAACCAAAACACATACATGAGATGTTTTTATTTTGAAGTCTGCATATCTAGATTAATAATTAGATATCTATACCACCACATATGGGTATTTCAGTTGAAAATGAGTTTGCCCAACTGAATGTAATGTTTATGCTATTGAATTTGATGTTTATTTATCATTTCAAATATGATAACATTCGTTCTAAGAAGACATAACTACACTAAAAAAAAATTTGTTTCATACACATATTTACCAAATACATTACAATGTGCAACATAAATCCTAAATCGTACCGAAATATTGTACATAAACATTTCCTATATCTAAAACTTAAATCGTAACTAAATGCAATACCATGTTTAAGGGATGTTTGATATCTTTCTTACTGAGTCCAGTGAAAGGTTATATTTGACTCAGTCCGAAGCAGGTCGTTTGGTACCACCAGTTAAATATAAAGTCTCTTAATGGTTCAACATCATCTTACCGATTCAAATATGGAGGGGTTTAAGATAGTATTCATTGAAAAAAAATACATGGTCTTACTCTAACGTGAGGTGGTTGTCGTAAAAGTTGGTGGTGGTGTACTGAATAAATAAAGTACCTTTATTAATAAAAAATACGTTTGTAATTATGGAAATTTATTGAATATTGGCAACTATGTAGTGAATGAAAAAAAAAATCATAGTAAATTATGTGAAGATATCCCAATGTCAAGTAAAATAAAAGTTCAAACTTCTTATCAATTGTATCTATCTATCCTCCCACAATAATATATTGGCCCAAGTGTCATACCGGCTTACCAACATTTCTTTCGGTTCTTATTTCCCCGAACACAAATCACCATAATTACAACATGGTGCTAGATGAACACTCAAAGCATTCTTACAACCTTGGTTACAAGTTTACACAATGCTGCATATCTACCAAATTCATAAGATTTTGTATTTCAAACTGATGGAAATCATCGAGTAAAGAATTCCCAGCTTTCATGCATGTTTTATCCTCATTAGGATCCATCGTTTGTAGAAACTGAACCAGCCCTAAAAATATCTCATGTCTTGTTACATTCTTGTTAACCTGTAAAAAAAGATTACAAATTAAACAAGAATAGACTTATCTTTCCGTTTATGTTTTCTTTAATCATGATTTTTCATTTTCTAAAGTGAAATCTTTTAATTTGTTACCTCGGGTTCAACTATGAAACGTGCATAAATTTTATCACCACGAGCTTCCATAACTCCTTTCAAGATTATCAAGCCAAAACGCCGAATTATGTCCATTATCTCAAGAAAGAATCCTTGTTCTTCGCAAAGCATCTAGAATAAAAGTACAATCCATCTCGTCAAAATTCATGCATAATAAGTTACTAATATATGACATTGTATTACACAAGAAATAATAAATTACTAATATGACATGACAAGATATAATAGGATATAATATAACCTAACATGACTATACAAGATGAAACATGACTAGACATGATATTTTTTCTTTTTGTGGGACAAATAATTATAGTTTTCGTCTGCTTCAATCAAATAGATGTCAAACACAGTTCCTGTTATGTATTTTGAAACAAACGAGCAAAAATATGATAGTTCATTTACCTCTATAATCATTTGACCGGTGGCACCAAGGTCCTCAACTATCAGAGGGCAAACCATTGTCTGATTTCCCAATTCGCAAGCCCATGTCACGCCATTGGTGCGTGGATCATTGGAATCAATGCTATTACGCTGATCAAGTATTCAAAATTGTGTTACATTTATGGTTTTTTTTTTAATGTTAATGGTTCAAATTAAGTACTATGAAACTCAAGAACATGACTTTATTCTCACCTTTGGTTCTTCCGCTTGTTTTATTCTGTCTACTTGTTTCGTTACACTTTCCAAGAACATCATGTGTTTAATGGTCCGATCTAACAAACAATCGATGCTCATCTGTCAAACACAAAACACAATTAAAAACATTAGTAACGAGTCTTAACATGATAACTATATCTTCAAGTCCTAAATGAAGTGTCTGAATTAAGTAAATGACCATTTTACCCTTCTATTGAATTGAAGATTTTACCTTCTCACCACTAGGAATCAATTGTCTCAACTCCGCCATTCGGTCCAAAATTTGTTGGCGGTCTTTGGGTCGAGGTCTAGTCCCCGGTTTAGCCTTTTTCTTAGTGGGTTTAACCGGTTCGACCCGCTTCTCACCTTGTAGAACCACACTCGAACCACTCCCACTATAAGCATCAACCATTTGCAAACTTGTCTCTAATTTAGGCATAATCACCTCTTTCTGTAAAGAACTCACTTCCCACTTACAATTTCCTATCTTTCTTCGTTTCAATGAAACCTGATCACCCTCGATGCAAGATGTTGAAACGACATCTGAAATACCAGAAATACCCTCCAAAACCTCTTCAATCCCGAGTTTCGAGAATAACCTTTCTTTTCGACCAAGGGAAGTAATGTCATGATCATGTTGGGCTGGTTTTGGTTTTGATTTTGATTCTGAACTGAAAGAATGGAAACCCGAGCGATTGCCACCTTTCACCGGAGCTAAAATGGCTTCCAACCCTCCATTGTTTCCGATCACATCAATATCAATACAAGAAATCGTCGGAGATTCACGTTTTACATCAGAATCGAAGGGGTTGAATCCTATCGATGGTGAGAATAAATCATTCTTCGGTGGAGAAAACCACTGAGAAACATTGAAGTCTTCAGTTCGAAAGAATTCATCGGGAATACCAAAATCCGGGAGCGAATCAAAAACAAGATTCAGGTCTTCGGAAGATATCAAGGATTGATTTAAAGAATACGAATCAAATTCAGGTCTTCCACCGTTTACGATTTCTCGAAAGATTCTTTTTGTTTGATTTACGAATTCCATATTTTCCAGAATCTGAATCATCAAAACGTATAGACCAATTAGATTTAAGAATTTTTGTTACAAAAAGTAGAAAAAAAGTGGTTTTTTCGAGTGATTAATTAACCTTCTGATTTGACCCAAATTGTACAACTCCTTGTGGCTCCACAGGGATGACTACAATTGTCTGCAAAACGAAAGTGATAATGAGACCAACGTACAAACAACCATGCAAGAAGTACAACTTCATCTGTGGTGGACATACGGTAGCACCACCATTAATAAGCCATCTGAAATTCGTACCTTCATGCCGGAAGAAAATTGACGACGAAATTCATACTCATCCTGAAAATTAAGTTAAAGGGTGTCACTTAGAACATTAAGAAAGGATCCATTTTGGAGTTTAATCATAAATGTTTGATTTTTTCAAGAAAGATGACAGCTTTTTATATAAATATGAAAGATGAAAGTAAAGATATAATGAAATACCAGAAACATATCCCAGATCGAACCCGAAAAACTGTGTTGTTTGTAATGATCTTCTGAAGTCATCCACATGTGTTTGTTAGTGTAAGCAACTTGCCCAATTATCCTTTAACAAATCAAGAAATGAAAAATTTATCATAATCAACGTTAAAAAACTAAGCATGATTATAAAAAGTTAATTATTTTTATAATTTATACAAAATTTAGGGATAAATGAGCATACCCTCCTCCAATTGGTACTTGTAGAAGCGAATTATCGATCAAGCCTTCGAATTTTTCCTCAAAGTATGCATCTTGCAGAATCGGCAATCTATGAAACAAAAGATGATTTCAAGGTTTCAAGAATCAGTCAAAATGAAATTGCAAGTAAAATGTGATAAATTAATATTTCTTAAAGCCAATTAATTAATAAACTTTAATTTGTAAACACTAAAACATGGGGAGTATCTTCTTGGTGCATGGAAATAATGCATTAAATAACAATGCTACGAAGATCTCACTCCCAATCAAAATATAATCTTGTCATTTTCTTGATACCCAAAAAAACACTTATTATCGAGAAAAAAAAACTCATTATCCAAAAAAAAAAGAAACCCATATCAAGAATACGCAAGATGAACATGAAGAGTGGAATAGATTGAATGTATGCAAGAGAATGAGTACCATAAGTTCATAACCTTGAATGTGTACATGTTCTGTATATATACATATATAGTTGTGTATCTATATATGACTATAAATGTGTGAAGAAGATGAAGAGTCATACGAGGAATTTGGCTGTTGATAGCTCCAAAAAGCACCATAACACCATCCATAATTGCAACAAAGATTCTTGAGCACATTTTTAACGATTGAATCCTTCTGAAAGGTACCCATTTCACCCAGAAAATCAAGAATCGACACTAAATTGGCTTCTTCTTCTTTTGCGAAAACAGAAAAGGGTGTTCGATCGTCTTCTTGTTGTTCTTCAAGAGACTACGAAACCCACCTGCAACAACGAGTGCTTTGGGAAAGTAGTATTCGTAAAAAGCAGTTATGGCAGAGTTGAAGAAACAAGAAATTTGGGTTTATGAAAGATGATGCTATATAATTTCAGAAAGGGAAAGCTGAGTTTTTATTTTCCCAGAAATGAATGAAGCAAATGGTTTGTTATGTCTTGTTGTTACACTGGCAGAAACAGTACTACAAGATGATGATTCTTCTGTTTCAAGATTATATTTATTTTTGATTAAATAATAAACAAATGGCATCAAATGTCTACTGGAAAAGCTGTTTTGTGCTCAAAGCTAAAAAACACACAATACCTAATAAAGCTGTCTCTAGTATGAGACAGAAAATTGGTGTTTTTAAAGTTTTTTTTTTTTTTTTTTTTTTTTTTTCCTTTGATAGAGGTAACCATTTCCCTTTCTTTTTTGGAAAGGTGAATATTTTGTTGTTGGATTTTATAATAAATTCAAGATGGGATAAAGACATGTAATGTTTCAATTACTACGTAAAACTTTTATATTTAAACAAACTCAAATTTATAAGAAAATTGACAATTTTGAATTCTTTCTTGACTCGAAATGAATAGTAGCGTCTTTTTGTGAATTGCTTTATTCAATTTTTGGATTTCGAAGAAAAGGTATAATTTTTGTGATATTTGAATTTTTTGTTTTTCATTAGAGAATAAATTTTAGAAAAATTGTAAACTTAACTACATTATGTGAATGACTCATTTTGAACACGCGTTGGTGTCCATCATGCATGAGATCACTTGTGTAATGTTACTAATATTGTGAACGTAATGAGGGTAAAAGCATTTTCTAAGTTAACCTATATTATCACTTAAAATTATTTACATATCAATATTCTATTAATTTTAACTATAATTAAATAATCTTTCCAATGGTTAACCTCTTTTAATAGTTTTTTCATTAATTTTACATAATTTATCCTTATATATTTAAAATATTCTTTAAAATCTCCTCCATTTAATTAGTCATTTTAAGCATATATTATATTTTATAGATGTTGAATGCCACAAACAAACGAAAATAGAAATAAATCGGGTATTTATTATTTAAATGTAAAATATGAAAATAAAAATTACGCCATATTTAGAAAAAAAGTTTAAAATTTTATGTAATTATTATAAATTTATATTTCATAAATAAAATGTCACTAAATATTTAATAGAAATAATTAACTTATACAAAAATTATAAATATTCAAAAATAAAATAGAATTTAGGAGTAAAAAGAAATATGATTAGAAGATGAGAAAGTTCAATAAACTAAACATAAAAATATATTGACCATTCAATATATATTAAATAGTGAATAGAAAAAACCAAATATGCTTATAGCTTCGATGATAATAAATCATAAATAATTTAAAACAAATAGTAATAAATCATAAAATAATTAACCCATTAGAGATGCTCTAAATTCTCATTGGGGGAGAAGAGCTTGATTGTAACCATAACTAGCTTATTCAATATTTTTTGTTTTACTTTTTTTTTTGTACAAATTTTATTTTTATTAAATGCATATGAATATACTGAAGGTAGAAATTTCAGCATTTGTGAATAGTTTTTATCCTCATAAAACATGTATAAAGAATTAAAGATATATAAATGTTATAATGTTTTGTTTTTCTCAAGACATAAACATAATAAATTTAGAAATTACATAAATAAAAATTGATTGGAACTAAAAATAAGCTGATGTAAGATTTTTTTTCTTTTCCTTTTTCTCTTTTGTCAAAGTTAATGTTTCCAAGTAATTGATTTGGTGCTTTTGTACACAAAAAAATGAAAACAACTAGAGTGAAAAGCTTAACACCTTGAAAGCTTTAAGAAAGGATTTCATCAAGAAAATAAAATTTTATTGATCGTATCATAACAATAATAAGATTTATGTATGCAAAGACAGTTTCACCTATCTTTGATTCTAGATGAAAAATAGCATATAGGTCATATTGATTCATTCTATACCTTTATTATTAATTACATCATTTCATGAACACTTTAGAAAATATGCTTATTATAAGGTTCACCAAACTATCCATTATTATTAGCCTCATTTTGACTACAAAATAAACTCTGTACTTTCCATTAAACTTCTCAAAAATTGCTTTAACGCAATTCCTCTAAGATAACTCGACTTATTTGTTATTAATTATAATCATATTTTCATGTTGTATTGAACGTAATATCTTTTTACATACATAACAATTTATGTTTTAAAAAATTATGTTGTGTAACTATATAAAGCCTAAATTATGTATGGAAAAAAATATTATGTAAGAATCATTTTTATTTCATTATATGATAAAAATAGGAAAGAAAATACTTGATACATAACCATGGATGACCTTGCATGTCATGAAACATATATTTAACCATATCATAAGTTTCTAATATAACATTTAAGGTATTTATTATAAGTTTTAATTCAACCTTAAATTGTAGCCTTTTGAAGTTTTAAAAGACAATAACTTTTGTTTAACCTCATTTCTATATAAAATTAAGACCATTTTAGCCCCTTCATAATACCCAAATAGGCTTACTAACATCACGTAAAGACTCAAGGTGCCTCTAATTAACCCTAACGACTCTCATTGCCTTTAACTTGTCCTATTTGACCCGTTAAAATATCATTATGATGTAGATTAAATCATTAAATATCATTAGTTTGAATGATTATTGTTGGGTGAATAGTTTGATATGAAGAAATGGGTGGATGATGAGTAATTTGAAAGGTTGAAAGGAGGTACCAAAAGAAATAATTAATGGCAGAGAATATTCCGGCAAGAAAGGGAACGGAAGTGATGGCGCAATTGGGTGGTCTCTCCTTGGGAAGTGAGATAAGTGAGTGGGCCTGAAACTATTAAGGTTTGTAGGGTTTTATGGGATACATCTTCTGCAACTCCTCTTCAATCTGCCTCCTCCTTATCATTACCCCACCGCCACAGTACCACCACCATGGCCGTTACCACCACCGTTAACACCACCATTTGTAAGACTGTATTGCCTTTCAAGAACTTACAATGAATATAAGATATATCATACATGAAAATGGTATATAAATATAGTTTTTAATAAACAAATATCAAAAGAAACTTGCTCAAATATTGAACACATTTTTATCTTTTAGAGTAAAAGGGTTGTACCGAATAAATTTATATAGTTAAAATTTTATTAATTATATATTATTGAAAATAAGTTATACTGTAAAATTTAAAATTAATCATATGTAATCGACAATAAAATATAATGTAAATTTTAAAAAGATAAAAAATCATATTATTATTTTCATTAACATAAAAAAATCCTTCAATATAACACAATATTATACAATTAAATATTTAATATTTTTTTATTTAGTTGAATAAAAATGATTTAAATATTTCAATCTTATATAATTAAGTACCATAAAACGTAAAACCATTTAAATTGTAGCGACTTAACGCTAAAATAGACTAATATTCATATGTATTGAATATATTTATGTCATTTATATTAACTATAAATAATAATTATTACATTTAGTTGATGTAAAGTTATAATTAATTTGAACAATAGATAAAACAACATTTAATAAAATCAAATCATTTAATGGTCTCTGCTCGTGTACTTTACGTGTATATAAAATTTATTATATTTCTCACATATTTCAATTATTGTTATGAATTATTATTATTTTTTTAATTAGATGATGTTTTAATTTCAATATGATAATTATTTAAATTATAAACCATTGTTTATATATAAAATAATTTAATTTATAACTTTATATTATTTATAACTATTATTATTATAAATTAACTTTAAAACAACTTAATTAAATTTTAGTTATTATAAAAAATAGTTTTTGATAATCTTTTAGTTAATTTGACTTTTAGATTTATGTTCTTTTATATTTATCGTATTTAATAGTTTCCTTTTAACTATTTAAAAGAATATATATTTGAATATTTTAAAAACTTTATTTGATATTTTACTTTAGGTTTTAAATTTTACACTATATTTTGAATTTTATTTGATATATTAATTTATGTTATGTATTTAATACTATGTTGAAGTCAATAAATTGACTATATCATATTGATAATTTAAGAAGTCTTCTATTTATGATAATGTTGATAATTAACAATATATTTAATTTAATAAGTTAAATATATTTTGTGGAAATACGAAGAGTTGAGAGTTTCAAATAGATATGATAAAAAAATGCTTTATTTATAATGTAGTTGTATTTAATATTTTCGTTTCAACTGTTTTAAAAAATATATACATTGGAATTTTTTAAAAACTTTATTTATTATTTTTATTTTAGGTTTTAAATTTTGCACGATATTTTTAAGGTTTTTTTTTTTGAAACGGCAAATAATTATATATTAAGTTTATTTAATATATTAATTTAGGTTATGCATTTAACATTATATTGAAGTCAACAAATTAGTTATATAATATTGATAATTTTAGAAGTCTTCTATTTATGATAATGTTGATAACTAACAACATATTTAAGTTGATAAATTAAGTATATTTTATGGAAATATGAAAAATTATGATAATATTGATAATTAAATAAATATTTAAGTTAATAAATTAATTATATTTTATGGAAATAGGAAGAGTTGGATGTTTCAAATATATGTGGTGAAATAAAAATGTTTCATTTATAATATAGTTGTATTTAATATTTTCCATTTAACTATATATATATATATATATATATATATATATATATATATATATATATGTTGAAATTTTTCTAAAACCTTTTTCCATATTTTACTTTAGGTTTTAAATTTTACACTATATTTTTAAGTTTATTTAATATATTAATTTAGGTTATGTATTTAACACTATATTGAAATCAACAAATTAACTATATCATATTGATAATTTAAGAAGTCTTTTATTTATGATAATGTTGATAACTAACAATATATTTAAGTTAAAAAATGAAATATATTTTATGAAAATATGAAGATTTAGGAGTTTCAAATGGATTTGGTGAAAAGAAAAATGTTTAATTTATAATATAGTATATGACATAATATGATACGATGATATGATATGATGATATGATGATTACAATGAATATTATACCTGACTAAATAAAAGTTTATAGATTTTATGCTAATAAGTATCTCGTTTTTAGTTAACAAAGTATCTTCTTAAAATTGTATCTTAAAATAATAAAACAAACATGTTCTTTTGGTACAATGTTATCGTCGTTGTGATTGTTAGACTGAATGTTGTACTTATCTTTCACCATTAACTTTTTTTATGTCCTTTCATCGTTACTTTATTTTCTCATCATTCTTATCTACTCTTCAAAACCCATGAAATTGTAATCTTTCACTTTCTTTCATTTTTTTACAACATAATTATTACAGTTTTAAAACTATAATTAAAAAATAAATATAATCAATAAAAAATTAATAAAAATAAAAGTATTTTATTAGTTAAAATAAAAAGTACATAATAAAACCAAGAAAAATAATTAAAAATTATATAATAAAAATAATAAAGCATTATGAAAAACTACATCACTTCGAATCGTCGTCTGAATCTTCGCCAGAATCATTAACGTACATATCTGAATCTTCATCTGAATCGTCAAACAAACCATCATGTCAATCCTCAACCTCGGGTTGTATGTTAGTTTTGTAAATATGTTCCACCAAATCAACGTGAAAGGAGTAATGAAAGTCGTGATGGTGTACTTCTTTTCTGTTTTCCCTATACTATTGCGTACCAACAATTACTCCCTCAACGACCGACAAAATTTTGTTTTCATCATAGCGTCATATCACGTTTCCTCCATCTTCTAAAATCATATTATGTAATATGATACAATAGTACATTATGTTTTGCAACCTTGTGACTTTACATGGTCGTGTCCCGAATTACATTATGTTTTGCAATCTTGCGACTTCATATGATTCTTGTATCGTCTTGAACTTTATTCGTTTTTTTTTTTCGTTCGGACATGTTAACGGTTTCACAAAAACAAATACTTCAGATATATCCCATCAGTAAGATAGTATCCACACTTATATGCTACTCTATTTTTTTGAAACGATAAATCATATGTCTTTCCAATATATATGTTGTTGAATACTGACAATCGATCAAATTGGTAGATTTATTTACTCTAGCGGGACCAAAGAATGCATGTCATACCCAGCCCAATCAGCATCGGAATAAGCAACCAAACGATCAACGTGAGACGGACGAATATGAAGACCATGAGACATAGTTCCCTGAAGGTATCGAAGTATACGCTTGAGGGCAAGAAGATGGGGTTCACGAGGGTCATGCATATAAAGACATATTTGTTGAATCGCGTAAGCAATATCTGGACGAGTGAAGGTCAGATATTGTAGAGCACCAGCGAGACTTCGATACATAGTGGGGTCAGAAACCGGCTTACCAGAACCGGAAAGCTTAGGTTTGGTGTCCGTAGGAGTGCTACAGTGGTTGCAGGAAGACATATCCGCACGAGCAAGGATTTCTTTAACAAATGCAGTTTGGGAGAGAAAAAGACCTTGCGAAGACCTAGTAGCAGCAATGCCGAGGAAGAAGGATAGAGGCCCAAGATCTGTCATGGCAAATTCAGAGGACAAACGAGATATAACACGATTGATAAGGGAGGAATCTGATGCGGCGAGAATAATATCATCGACATACAAAAGAAGGTATATGACCTCAGAGTTACGGTGAAATGTAAAAAGAGAAGTGTCAGAACGACTGCTGTGAAATCCAATGGATGAAAGATAGACTGCAAATCGTTGGTACCATGCGCGGGGGGCTTGTTTAAGCCCGTACAAGGCGTTTCGCAATCGACAATGTTTATGATCCAAAAACCATTTGTATCAGAGCGGTGTTTATGATCCAAAAACCATTTGTGCTCATCATCTACCAGAACCAAAAGCAATGTCAGAAGAAGATAACAATAACCTAGCCATCCAAATAGCCAATCTCCTCAAAAATGGAGTTCAAATTCAAACCCAGATTCCAAAACCAAATCCCTCTGATAGCCTAAAAATTAGCCTCAATCTTACTAGCCAAAACTACCCTCTATGGGCTCGGATGATACGAGTCGCCATAGGGGGGAAATCGAAAACTCTTTTAAACCATCTCACCCAAAACTCGCCAGAACCCAGTGATGATCAGTGGGAACAAGATGATTTGATCGTTTTTTCATGGCACATCCAAAATATCGAGCCGGTCCTTGCTAGTAACTTAACAGAGTTCCCGACAGCGAAAACGGTATGGGATGCTCTTACGGTTACGTATAGCAGCGGCAAGGACAAACTTCAGACTTTTGATCTCCACGTCAAAGCAAACGAGTTCAAACAAAATGGCGTACCGTTAGAAGAATTTTGGATCGTGATGCAGGGTATCTGGGGAGAAATTGAACGGCGAGATCCAAACCCGATGACGTATTCTACCGACATTGCCACTTACAACAAAGTCAGGTCAGAAAACAAATTGTTTCAATTTCTCAATGCCCTTGATCGAAAGTATGATTCCCTTAAAAGAGAGATCCTCCGGTGGGACCCCTTGCCGTCTGCTGAAGCCGCCTATGCTGCTGTCCAAAAAGAAACATCACATCAAAGTATTTTCGGGAACATACAACAAGGGGTGGCGTCGGGTCTGAACTCAACAGGTGATTCCGATGGGTTAGGGCTTGTTTCCAAAGGTCGCCGGTCAGACCATAAATCCAATCCGTCATCATCCCGGGTTGATAAAAGCAGATTGAAATGCGAGCATTGTGGCATGACCAAGCATACGAAAGAACAGTGTTTCAAACTCGTGGGATACCCGGAATGGTGGGCCGACAGACACAAAAAAGGGAGAGATGGCAAAGCCGCAGTCGCCGTTGGCAATCAAGGGACCACCAGCAGCGGCGACCACTCAAAACCCGCCGGAAATCAAGAGAGCACCAAAAAAGGAAACCATGGAGGGAATTGTTGTTTTGCGGCAATTAAAGAAGAAGAACTAGGGGGCATCGCATGTATAGGGTTTGAGAATTACACCTCAAACCCTTCACTCTCTCAACATTTTCATTCACAACCCTATAGTTCCAATATGACAGTCAGGTCAACAAATTCTTTTAACGTTGAGGAAGTTAACATGGCAACAAAAAATAAAAAAAATAATAAAGACTCATGGATATTTGATTGTGGTGCTACTGATACAATGACTTTTGAAATTTCTGACATGTGCTCAATGTCAAAACCACAAAAATCAAGAATTCATACTGCAAATGGAGAAGTTCTCCAAGTCAAAGGAGGAGGGACCATTCAAATTTCACCAAACATGAAATTAAAAAATTGTCTCTATGTTCCATCCTTATCTCATAAATTGCTATCGATCAGTCATGTTACCAAAGAATTAAATTGTGTTGTTCTAATGCATCCAACCTTCTGTATCTTACAGGACATCAGGACGGGGAAGATCATTGGGTGTGGTACTGAGCAACAAGGACTATACTATGTGGATGAAGTGACTCGACAAGGTACTGTAATGCTAGCTCATGGATCTACAGATAGGGAGGCTTGGTTATGGCACCGAAGATTGGGACACTCATCCAGTGGATACTTGCATCATTTATTTCCTGAATTATTCCCAACAAATAAAGTCTTAAATTGTGAGACATGTTTTTTGGCTAAGAGTCATAGACACACTTACAAATCAAATGATACTAAGGTTGATTTTCCTTTTTTTGTTGATTCATTCGGATGTGTGGAGGCCATCAAAAGTTGAGGGGGGACAAAATTTCCGTTATTTCGTTGCATTCATTGATGATTGCACCCGCATGACTTGGATTTACCTCTTGAAAAATAAATCCGAAGTTTTTTCAAAATTCAAAAGTTTTTGTGCCATGGTTAAAACCCAATTTAAAAGTGATATACAAATTCTTAGGTCCGATAATGGGGGGGAGTTTGTTAATACTTCCATGAAACAGTTTTGTCAAGAGAAAGGAATAATTCATCAAACCTCATGCACTCACACCCCCGAACAAAATGGGGTATCTGAAAGAAAAAACCGCTTCCTCTTAGAAATAACCCGTGCGCTCATGATTGAATCCCAAGTTCCGAAATCTTTTTGGCCCGAAGCTCTTGCCACAGCAACCTATCTTGTGAACCGTCTTCCAACAAGAGCTCTTGACTTAAAAACCCCAATTCAAGCCATGTCTAAATTTCACAAACCTCCATCTACCCTTACCCTTGAACCTCGTATCTTTGGTTGTTCTGTGTTTGTTCACATACCAAAATCAGAACGTTCCAAACTTGATGCATGTGCTGAGAAATGTGTGTTTGTCGGTTATGGAGTCAATCAACAAGGTTATCGATGTTACAGTCCGAACAAACATCATATGTACACCACGATGAATTGTGACTTTCTCGAAACCGAATATTTCTACAATACCCAACATACTGGTCATGGGGAAAAGGAGTATGATGACACATTGGGTTGGATAAAATGGATGCCATCATCAGTAGAAATTAATCATGGAACCCAAACCATGTCACAATCCACGAGTCCAGAAGATAGTACCACTACCAATGATCCTCCCAACCTGGCGTCAGAGGTAAGTAATTCTCAAACTCAAGAGCATGTTGATTCTCCCATTGTCTCTGAGTCATCTACTAAATGTGAAACTCATGAGCATGTAGAAACTCCTGACCATACGACAGAACACGAGTCATCACAGGTTGAACAAGCCAGATATGTTCTACCCCCAAGATCCAACAGAGGAGTTCCTCCAAAAAGATACATCTTTATGTGCTTGAATCTTATGATTTTATAAACTATAAAGTTGTAGGACTTGGATTTTGACCAAAAACCTAAGGTTAAGTAGGAAAGTTGGTAACTTTAATGTGTGAGATAATATATGATGAACATTTTAAGTTTTGCATAATTTGAACTAAACATTGATTTATTTGATTATTTGTCCACTTGATCACTGAATTGATAGTATTATTAAATCAAATGATTAGTAATTTGATCATTATTGCTAGTCATATTAGAAATCAGTAACTGATGAAATTAAATTCATTGGATTATCTATAAAATCGACTATATGGAATAGGTGAATCAAATATAAATGGAAGTACTCTTTAGATCTTGTTTCAAAATCGTTATCTGCCTCAGTTTTTAGTTTAAGTATTTGATTGTTTTCAAGTTATTCAAAAGTTGAACGTTAATAAGTTTTCTGAACTTGCAAAATCAGAAAAAACCCCACTTTTATTTTTATTTAATTAGTTAACTTTTAGTAGATATTTTTAATCTTAAATCATTCCCGTTTCGACAACCCTTTCTTACTTAGAACTATAATATTTCGCGACAAGATACACTGCTTAATTATGTTTCAAACTGGTTAGATATAGGATATATAAATTAAAACTAGTATATATAAAATACGTATCAAGTTTTTGGCGCCGTTGCCGGAGAACAGTTTAATTTTAGTTGAAATTATCTATCATTAGTTACTCGATCCTTTTTGTGGGGTAAAATCCACAGAAAGTTAAATTTTTGTTTTCTATTTTTCTAGTGTCCACGACATGGTAAATCTCTCTCCACATAGTCGAAACCTAATTTATAGTTTTTTTTTATTTCGTTTATGTTCGTTTTACGTGTTTATTTTTGTTTTATTTAAGTAGTACATGACCAGGGGATCCTCATCGAAGATATTTAACGATTTAGAATCATAGTTTCGTACGCGAAAGAATGGAAAGAAAGAGGAAGGGTAAGAATCAGACAAAACCGATTCAAAACCCAAATTCAAAACCGAAACCGAGGAATAAAGCGAACCAGAAAACAAAATGGCTGATATTGCGGACATGACCATGGAGGAATATAAACGACATATGCTAGAAGAAAACAGACCTGGTCTCGTGCAACAGGTAATCACGAATGCAACAAACTTCGACCTAAAATGACACATCCTCAACATGCTAAAAGATATACCATTTTTCGAGAAAGACCACGAGGATGCCTAGAAACATATTGACGAATTCCTCGAGATTTATGACTACTATAACATTCCAAACGTGACGAGAGAACTGGGGATACTAAGGATTCTCCCTTTCACACTCAAAGATGCGGCTAAGACTTAGTTGAAATCGCTACCACCTGGAGTAAACGACATAGGGCAACCTAAATGAGTAGTTTATACAACAGTTCAGCCCTCCATCAAAGATTTTCAAGCTAAAGAAGAACATCCATAATTTCCAACAACTTGATGTGGAGTCATTATATGAGGCATTAGAATGTTACAAAGAGATGTTACGAAATTGCCCATAACACGATCTTAACGTGCAACAAGAAATATTTATGTTGTACAATGGCATTAATGTTTGCACAAGGCAACTTCTAGACTCTCAAGGCTCACTAACCAAGAAGAATACCACAACCAACAATGAGCTAATTGAAGAATTCATGAAATATTCACGCGGATACCATAATCCTAGAGACGATGTCACGCGAGGAAAATCAAATAGAGATGGAGCTTTCGACGGCCTAGCTGCGATTAATGCAAAACTCGATACATTGGATCAAAGTATCAAGAAGATCAATCAAAACATCCATGCCATAAAAGTTGAATGCGAAAATTGTAGTGGTCCTCATTTAACTAAAGATTGCGACTTAGATGAAAATGGGAATAGAAAGGATCAAGTTTGCTACTTGAGTTGTGAAAAGTAGGATGAAGATTGGAGGAAGCCAAAGAGGGAGTGGAAGCCTTATGATGAGTAAAAGAAAGAGAAGGAATAAAAATATAGGCAACAAGGGAGAGGCTTTTACCAAAAAGAGCAACCGGAATCCGAGAAGAAACCAGATCTCAAGTCTATTCTAGCCCGATTTTCCGAGGCATCCAAGAAATGACATAACGATACCGAAGCAGACCTCAAAGAACAAAAAACGACACTTCGAAATCAGCAAGCCTTGATCCTAAATATCGAGCAACAAGTTGGGAAACTATCCGAAAGGCGCACATAAAGGTAATAACTCCTCTAATACCTTTAACCACTAACGATCCATCCTCTATGTAGAACCTAGATGAAAACAGGAAGGTACCAATATGTAGGAACCATGCCGTGGGGAACCGATTACCACAACCCATCCAGACGAACAACCCGCTAATCAACCTCCTGTTAAAGCATACAAACCGCCACTTCTGTATCCGATTCGCGCAAAACAAGATAAGCAAGTAGAAGAATACAAAAAATTCCTCAAGCGCATAAGGTCCTTACAAATCAACATGTATTTCGTTGGAGTAGTTGCTCAACTGCCCAAATACGCAAAGTTTTTAAAGGACCTGCTCACAAACCGAAAGAAGTTGGAGGAAACTTTGAGCTTTATACTAAATGAGAATTTTTCAGCTGCCATGCTCAACAAGTTACCAAAGAAGATGAGGGACCCATGTAGCTTGACTTTCTCGTGCCAATTCGGAAACCTAGCCACGAGTCATGCACTTGCGGATTGGGAGCAAGTGTAAACCTCATGCCATACTCATTTTACTCAAAGCTTAATTTTTCGGTACCGAAGCCAATATGAATGGAAATTTACTTGGCCAATAAGTCGGTTACATTTCCACGAGGGATCGTTGAAGACCTATTGGTAAAAATCGACAAGTTTTTTATTCCGTCCGACTTCGTAGTGCTCGACATGGAGGAAGATACTCAAGTTCCGATCATTCTTGGAAGACCATTCCTTAGCGCCACATGAGTTTTGGTTAATGTTTATGAATCAAAGCTGAGACTTCGAGTCGGAACCGATGCAATTATATTTGGAGTAGATCAAACGATGAAGCATTCTAAGATTAGTGATGATGCGGTCTTCTCGATGGACGTTTTCAACATGTTTTTGGAAAACGAAATGAAAGAATGGAAGGAAGAAGAATCACAGGGCTTTAGGACACTGAAGGACGAGGATTTTGATGTTGAACACGACATTGAAGAACTAGAACTACTCTTAGAGGAAAGCAAGTACGAACAACTTAAAATCAGCAATGCATAACAACCACGACATAGAGAAAACCATGCCACATTGTGGTCAGTAGAGAACTCGCGATCTGAAGAAGCATTTAAAGAACCACCATGGCGTGGCATACCTGCCTACCACACAATGGTTACTAAACAACCTCCAAAACTCGATTTAAAACCATTGCCCCCACATTTGGAATACGCCTTGTTGGAAGAACATGAACAGAACCTGATCATTATTGCATCTGATCTATCGCCCATAGAAAATGAGAGCTTGGTTGGAGTTTTGAAGAAGCGCAAAAACACAATGACATGGAGAATTACCGACATCAATGGGATATATCATTCTTACTGCTCATACAAGATCATTATGGAAGAAGATGCCAAACCGGTTATATAAAACCAAACAATACTAAACCTAAAGATGAAATAAGTGGTCAAGAATGAAGTTGTGATGTTGATGGATGCAAGAATAATCTACTAAATTTATTATAGTCCATGGGTGAGCCAAATTCATGTGGTGCCAAAGAAGGGAGAAATGACGGTGGTCACCAAGGAGAAGAACGAGCTAATTTCGACTAGGACGGTAACCGGTTAGCGAGTGTGTATCGATTATCGCAAGATGAACGATGTCACTTGAAAGGACCATTTTCCTTTACCTTTTATTGATCAAATGCTCGAGCATCTATCCGGTCACCTCTACTATTGTTTCTTAGATGGTTTTTCAGGTTATTTCCAAATCCAGATCGATCCTCGAGACCAAGAAAAGACGATGTTTACATGTCCTTACGGGACATTTGCTTACCGATGCACGCCTTTCAGTTTATGTAACGCACCGTTCACCTTTCAACAATGCATGGCCACAATCTTCCACAACATCGTGAAGAGGTTCATGGAAGTCTTCATGGACAATTTTTTGGTTTTTGGTAAATCTTTCGATAGTTGCTTATCTAACATTGATGTCATGCTTGATAGGTGTGAAGAGAAAAAATTGGTCCTTAATTGGGAGAAATGCCATTTTATGGTAAAAGAATTAATAGCGTTAGGACACAAAGTTTCCAAGACGGGAATAGAGGTGGACCGGACGAAAATCAACACGATTGAAAAATTGCCACCTCCAACAAACCTGAAAGGGGTGCGGAGTTTCTTGGGATACGTAGGATATTACTACCGATTTATAAAAGATTTTTCAAAAATAATACGTCCTTTAACTCCATTACTTTTGAAAGATGCTAATTTTGACTTTTTCGATTATTGTTTAATTGCTTTTAACATGTTAAAGGGAAACTTAACTACCGCCCCAATCATGATAGCCCCGAATTGGAACTTGCCATTTGAGTTGATGTGTGATGCTAGCGACTATGCTTTGAGAGCCTTATTGGGACAAAGGGTTGAAAACCGATTTCAATCAATTTTCTACGCAAGCAAAACACTAAATTCCGATTCAAGATAATTACACCACAATGGAAAAGGAGTTGTTTGCCGTTGTTTATGCTTTTGATAAATTTCTTCCTTATTTGATTATATTGAAAACTGTGGTATTTACTGGCCATTCTACACTTCATTACTTGTTTAGTAAACAAGATGCAAAACCAAGGTTAATTTGGTGGGTGCTCTTACTTCAAGAACTCAAGATTGAAATCAAAGACAAAAAGGGGATGTAGAATGTGGCGGACGATCATCTTTCATGGTTATAGAATCTGGACTTGGAAGAATTGAAAGAGGGCGAAATCGACGATAATTGATGAGTACTTAATGGTGATAGCGGGAGAAGAGTTTGTGGATATTGTCATTTATTTGGCATGCGGTTATCTCGCCAACAGCTTGACAAACCAACAAAAGAAGTTTTTTGCCCACCTCCAGTATTATTTTTGGGATGAGCCGTATTTATTTCGGAGTTCTGCCGATAATATTATAAGATGATGTGTGTTTGGAATAGAAGCAATGGAAATATTGCAACATTGTCACAGTAGACCGATAGGTGGACGTCATGGAGCACAATACACGAAAAAAAAAATATGTTTGATGCGAGATTTTATTGGCCTGCAATTTTCAAGGATGCGACCTCATTTGTCAAGGAGTGCGACTCATGCCAATGTTCTAGTAATATCTCCTCTCGTAATGAAATGCCCTAAAATAACATCCAAGTTTGTGATTTTTTTAACATATGGGGAATTAACTTTATGGGACCTTTTCTGGCTTCAAGAGGTAACAAATATATATTGTATTTTTTTAGGTTACAATTATATTGTACATGCGAAATTTCACTTAACTCTTAAGGGTATATGCAACCTAAATAGATCTATGTCTTTTATCATTTAATAGTAACATACTTATGAAAAAAAAACTAAAAACCCTATGAAACAAATCCATGAACAAAACCACATATGTCTTGCTTTATTTGAATCAAGCTAATCAAGAATCCTTTGTATTCTCCTTGGAAAACTAGATCCAAAAGTATGGTCGTCTCTAATGGTTCACACCCAAAACTTAGAAAACCCTAGTATTGAAGGAGGAGGGGAGAAGAGGACGATAATTTCATTCTCCACCTTTTAGATATGAGAAGCCATAAAAATTAGATGCCCAAGGTTCCTAATTATAGTCTAGGTAACTTGCAGATAAATCCAGATTTGAATAATTAAATAACAGATTTAATCCCAATTCAAATCATTTCTTAATCAGCAACCATGAGGCTTCTAGAAACCCGAAAGATTTGAATAATTAAATAATAGATTTAATCCCAATTCAAATCATTTCTTAATCAGCAACCATGAGGCTTCTAGAAACCCGAAAGAGGATCCCAAAACCGTCCATGCCATGGACTATTCTAGAATTGCCTCTTTTGTTTAATTATTGAACAATTACAATTCACCCTTTTCACCTTTAATTAATTCCAATTAATCCCAAATTAATTATATATTAATTATGATTAATAATTAATCAATTAGGACTATCTTTGATTAATTCATAATTAATTATTAACTATTTCTAATTAGTTTATTAATCATATAATAAATTAACAAATCATTTATCTCTCTCGTTTGATCAATCCAAGTCATTTCCTGGTTATTAGGGCAACCCAAGAAGGACTTTTCATCAACATTATATCAATTTAGTTAGGATCTTAGACACAGTTAATCCAACAATATATTCTAGTAGCTGTCAATTACGTGTTGATGTGGACGGAAGCGCAAGCTTTACCCACTAATGACGCACATGTCGTCGTTAAATTTCTTGAAAAGTTATTCACTCGTTTTGGAATGCATAAGGCCTTAATAAGCGATAAGGGTACTCACTTTTGTAATGAACAATTAGCAAACTTTTGCAAAAATATGGTGTTCAACATAGATTTGCAACACCTTATCACCCTCAAACTAGTGGGCAAACTGAAGTCACTAATTGAGCATTAAAAAGAATTTTAGAAAGGTCGGTGGGAAGTAACAAGAAATAATGGTCTGGAAAATTAGATGACACATTTTGGGCGTTTTGTACCACTTTTAAAATGTCTATTGGTACTACACGATATAGATAAGTTTTTGGTAAAAAAATTGTCACTTACTTGTCAAAATCGAACACAAAGCATATTGGGCCCTTAAAATCTATAATTTTGAATTTTCAGAATTGCATACTAACCGGTTGATGCCGATGAATGCCTCATATGAGTTAAGAAATAAATCATACACTAGCTCTTTGATTTATAAAGACAAGACAATAAATGGCATGATGCAAGGTTGAGAGGAAACAAAGTGTTCGAAGCGAGTCAAAAAGTCCTACTTTTCAATTCAATGATGAAACTTTTTCTAGGAAAATTGAAGACCCGGTTCTATGGGCCATTTGTAGTAAAAGAGGCATTCCTTCATGGAGAGGTTGAGTTGATAAAAGAAGACGGAACAACGTTTAAGGTTAATAGGCTTTGAGTCAAACACTATGAAGAATGGGTATTGAAAAAGGACAATAAATGGGAGGAGGTGATCCTTGGGATAGCCACAACAACGTGGACTGAAAAGAGTCCAGTTAAAAAGAAGCATTTCTGGGAGGCAACCCGTGGTTTGTTTTATCGCTTTCATTTTCTTATTCGTTTTTATTTTTAGTTCTTTTTCATTTATTCGATTTTAGTGGTTTTTCGATTGTTTGATTTTTTCTGAAGTTCGTTCCAGTGAGGGAAAACAACCAACAAGTGTGGGGTATGGTCCATCTTGAATTTTGATTAAAATTTTGGGACATAAATTCCTCGACAACCATAATGTGGTGCACCATTAGCCACGTCGTGGCGCTTGTATTGAGCGCGTAAGCTGATGTGCAGTAAAAGCCTCCACGACGTGGTAACTATCATTCCCACACCAAAGTTTTCTAAACCTTAACTTCCGTTTTCACTTTTTTTTACTTTAACCTCTCTCCGCCTCCACGACATGCTCTCCCCTTTTCTTCGAAAAATCGCTGCAAATCCTTCAATTTCTTCAGTTTTTCTTACGTAATAAAAAACAAAGGTTTAATGGCACCCCAAATATGCTAGTTTAACAACCTCATCCCCAAGGTCCTCAAGAGGACCCTGATGCGCCCCCACTTCACGAATTTTGTCACTTTTTTCAAAACATTGAAGCCGGTAGACTTACCCGATACAATAACCGGTTAAGATGGCTGTATAAGAGGGAAATCCACATACCCCCATTTGTGGATAGGGATTGGATTGTGCTTACCAAATTATTCGAGCAGGTCACCCTATATTTGACAAAGGTGTACATGGGTTAGAGGTTTCGCTTCACAAACATTAGATGGCTTAGGTTTTTCCAGATCATCGAGCCCGTGCACAAGGAGCTATGTGTAAAATTTATTATCACATTCAAGTTTCAAGATTACGAGGATATGAACTATAGGGAGGCTTTATTCTTCCGGCTTGGTAGGGTAAGCCGCAAATGCAGCTTAATAGGACTTAATGGTGATTAGTGCCCATAACCACAACAAACTAGTAATACTGCTATAAATAACAATGTCATTTTGGGTTACATGTGAGAGCAAAATAAAACAGAACTGAAAATATATTTATTTTAGGGACATGTTTTGTTAATTAATTAATAGCTTAATTAATTAATTAGAAAACAATAGGAATTTGGAATATTCTAGAATCATTTAATTCATGGATAATTACTAAAAGCTTAGATAATTACAAATATATTTGGTAATTATATTTAGGGTTTCCAGACACCTCCCTATATATAGGGGTCAAAACTCGGTTTGGACGCATGGGAAATTACCCTCCTACCTCCAAAGTTCAGAGCCCTAAGGAAAAATCCTAGAATACCCGAAGCCCATCGCCACGTCATTGTAAGATGTTTGCCACACTGTGTTCACTGCCAGATTCGATTATTCAGGTCTCATTGCTACTAGCTTTCAGATCTGTTGGTGTTTTGCGTCTTGGGTGCGATCACAAGATAGGAACTCTACATTAGGCTCTTAAGTTCGATCAACTGGCTAGACTAAAGAAGTCAAAGAAAAACTCGAAGGTATTATTTGTTTTATTATGTCTGTAAGTTGCAAAGATTGTTTGAGTGAAACCTGGCCATTATGAGTCTATAGATCAGAAAAATTGTTGTTTCCGCTGTCTTGATTTGGTCTTTTGACTAGGCTCGTAACCCATCAGTAGTATCAGAGCGTCTGGTTAACTTAAGTCCATTGCATTTATACTTTGTCTTTGATTGTATGTTAGGGTTTGTATATGTAGGATTTATGTGTTTAAATCATTTCAAATAGTCTAGAAATTTTCCTTGTTAAAATCGAATGTGTTTATGCTTGATAAAACGACTTCCGGGTTGTTTTGCCTCATCGCCATGACGTGGTTGGTCCTCCACCACGTCGTGGTTCCTGCTGGTGCAGAATTTGGATCGTGACTGCCTCATTGCCACGTTATGGTCCCATTCTTCTAGGTATTAATTAAACCCCTCTTATTAATTCGTTTCATTCTATACTCCAATAATCAAATAAATTTACAAGAATTAATATTCGAGTAACGGAAAACTAACAGCGTTAACGGAATAACTTCAAGCTCGTTACACTATCGGTTTCTACTACATAATGGTGATGACGATGGTGTTACTCTGGTGATGAGAAATTTCTCAAATGATTATGGAACAGAGTTAATGAACATGCACAAGGCAAGTTTATTGAGATGCACGTGGTATTTAAGGAAACTGGTCCATTATTTTAGCGATTATAATTAGGAAGATAAATCAATTTTATATATAATGACTAAACTACCTTTTATTGGTTAATTAATGATTTTTTTTCTCTAAATTCTAATTGGTTCTTACGTCCACACGATAATAGATATTCATCAACATATAAACATAACTCTCTCTCTCTCTCTCTCTTAATATATATATATATATATATATATATATATATATATATATATAGAGAGAGAGAGACTAAGTTCATCTAAGAAAGAAAAAAAAGTTAAGAACATGAGAATGAATCTAGCCTACATATTTTTTCGTTGTCACTTAAATGCTCCGGTGTACCGGCGGTACGAGCTCATATATAAATATGCAACACCATTACCTCTTCCCCACCCCACCACCACCTCCCAACCCTCCACAATCGTCGTCGCCACCTCCTTTATTTCGACCACCTCCACTTCAACCACCACCAACCACCATAAATATATACAAATAATCACTTGTGAATAGAAAATATATGAATAAATTATATATAAATAATCATAAGTGAATATACCACACAATATTCATATATTAATATACTTAATTTTATATTCAATTTCGAATATTACATCTCCCGTTGTGCTAGTACGTTGGTGCGTTTAAGTGTCAAATGATGAAATATGTGGCCTAAATTTATTATTGTGATCTAAACTTTTTTTATTCTTACTTGAACTTTCATATCTCTCCTTTTTCTCTCTCTCTCTATATGTGTGTGTGTGTGTATATATATATATACATATATATATATATATATATATATATATATATATATATATATATATATATATATATATATATATATATATATATATATGATCAAATGGAAACATTAAATAAGAGAAATACGTGAAGACACTACTATTATAATATTATTCCGCTATGAATTTTTATTCCATAAGGAATATATGAATACTTATACATTAATATCCACATTAGAATTATTACAATAATACACATATACAAAATTAATAGTAGAATAATAACATAAAAATAGTGACTCAATGTCTTCACTTTATTTAGTGTCTTTATTTGAAACATCCCATATATATATATATATATATATATATATATATATATATATATATATATATATATAAAGAGAGAGAGAAAGAGAAAGAGATAGAGAGAGAGAGAAAGAAGAGAGAAGATTAGATTCAATAGAGAACCATTATTAACTATGGAACCAAGGAACCAATTTTTTATTTAACTTTTAGAGTTTATTATTTATCAATAAAAAAACTAAAAATACATAAATTCATACATTTTTATATATTTTCCAATGATATCAAATTCGATAAAAAATTTACTTTTTTTCGTCAAATTCAGAATGTGAATCTGTGCATATTCACAATGTGAATCTGAATTCACACGGTAAATTCGAAAAATATATTAGTATTCATAATGTGAGTTTATGAATTTAGATATATTTTTTTTTTCGAATAAAGAATAAGCTCTAAAATCTGAAAAAAAATATTTGGTTCATTGGAGAACTATTAATAATGGTTCTCTATTGAACTTATATATATATATATATATATATATATATATATATAGAGAGAGAGAGAGAGAGAGAGAGAGAGAGAGAATTTAGTAAAAATTAAATTATTATTTAATCAAATAAAGATAGATATTAAATGATTTCCATAATTATATGTATATTAAATGATATCCATAATTATAATTCTTTTTTTATGGAAACTAGTTAAAATCCTTCTTTAATATCAGCAATAATATTCTTTCAGAATTAATTCGCATCTAGTTTTTCATTTATGGGTTCGTATTTTGTTTCGTGACTCACTCCTTCAAAATACAACAAAGTTGCCTACACATGGAGAACGAGAGTGTATTCTACTAGAATGAACATTTATTTTCTAGAAGAATGAGAGTATATTCTAACAGAATGAGAGTGTATTCTAGTAGAATACACTATTGTTCTTCATATTCCATGCAACTTTGATGTATTTTAAGTGAGTGAGTCCATAAACAAAACATGAACTCATACATGAAAACCTAGATGCGAATTCATTCTGAAAGAATGTTGTTGCTGACATTAATGAAAAATTTAATTAGTTTCCATAAACAAGAGAATTATAATTATAGATATCATTCAATATAAATATAGTTATGGAAATCATTTAATATATATCTTTATTTAATTAAATAATTATTTAAATTACTAAATTTCTATTGGTGCATTATAGCACACAGTAAATGTAAGAAACACATGAACCTAGCCTTATATATATATATATATATATATATATATATATATATATATATATATATATATATATAGGGAGGATCATTTGAGAACCTATAGTTTCCCGAGAACCCGAGAACTAATTTTAGACCTTTAGATCAAAAAAATAGAGGGCTTAGATTTCTTATGGCAGTTCTGTAAATAAGTGGTAAAAAAAAGACGCGGGGGTACGTAGATTTTTGGATCCAGGGGTGTTATTGGCATTAAAGTATGTCGAATCTATTCATTTCTCCAAAACCAATTTCGCAATTGCATATCACCGATGATTACTCACCTTCTCCCGTTGTCGATTCGTTTCCCCCAAAAGCACCACCGTCCGGAATCCATGCCACCTCCGGCCATCGACTCATCGTTCTCTAGATTGTTGGCTACAAATCGAAGAGTCAACAAATCTCTAACGCCCTCACAAAATCTCACAGATCAGGTTTTTGACGGCCGTTAATGGCGGTCCCTGCAGATGCGATCTTTTAGATTTGATCAAATTCGGACGAGGATACCTATCTCGTAAGCCCTAATCTGTGTGTTTGGTTGTTTGATTGTTCAATTTAGGTCAGTGAACTTTTAATTGCACATAATCTATTGTTTCACCATCCCCATATCCAATTAGGGCAATGCAAACACTTTAACTTTTATCCGATTGATTAAACTTATAGAACATTGAAAGGGTTCTCACAATTTCTTTGTAACTACACTGTAACTTTTCTTAATTTCCATGAAGTTCCTAACCTTTAAGCTTATAATAAATCTGTTCATTTTATAAAAATTTACCTGGATCTCCCTCAATATCTATATGAATACAGGATATCTATCTGATGATGGATCTGCAAGACAGAGGGGACATGCAGGCATGTCTGTTTTCAGAACTGCTGTTGAGGATTGTCTAGATTATGAGCCTGAACCCTCCAAGAAACCACTCAAATATAGCCATGGAAAGAGGTCAAGTGATGTTGATGTTGAAAACTTTTCTGGTTTGAGAATCCAGTAGGTGACTTCATTTATAATTTCAAACACAGAACATGTATTATGTATATATAAAGTTACATACACACAATCATACCCTAAGTTTTTCTTATATCCCCTTTATTTTCAGGAATCAGTTGGTTTCTCGAACAGAATTGAGTGATCGATTAGCTGATATTCGATTTGTTCGTTTAACAGCGATAAAGTAAACATCATAAACCTCTACTTTTTTCTTCATTACTCTGATTATTAAGTTCATTTGATAACTTTTGTACTATTTTAGGAATCTTTTATCAGGAGACACTCTTTCTGGATGCTGGGCTACTATTGGAGTTTTATGTGAGAAGGGGGAAATAAGGACTTGTTCTATAGGGAAACCCTACATCATATGGACTATTGGATGCTTAGATGAAAAAACTGCTTCCCTTTTCTTGTTTGGAAATACCTATCAAAAGAACAGTAAAGAAGAAATTGGCACAATCTTTGCTCTATTCAATTGTGAAGTTCGGAAGAACGTAAAATCGGTACTAGTTTTTACTCTTAATATCATCTTTGTGCAAAAGACGTGAATGCCCTTCTCATCATCATCATTGAAAGTAAAACAAGAAAGCTTATTTAGTCTTGTTTTGTGTGATAAATGCAGCCTTTGTGCTTGTATTTGTGTTTGAACAGGGATAATAATGTAACATCAACCTTGTTGTATCAATTTCTTTTCAGAAATCAGGATTTACTTTGACAGTTTTTTCTGCTCCACAAGTGTTAAAGTTGGAAACTTCTGCTGATTTTGGACAATGAAAAACTTGCAAACTAGTTATCAATAAGTATGTGCTTAGAACCCTTTATGTTCTTGTTATAATTATAGTTTTTCATTTCAAATCTTTTACTCTTGTTTTAACTAACAACTTTATAGTTAGTTTACTTTATAACTTCTGCTCTTAACTTCTCTAAACTAAGGCTATGTTTTTTTTCTTGTGTTGTCTGAAGAAATGAGGGCACATATTAAAAACTTAGGACTTAATGGCTGGCTTTTTCTATCAAGTCATTATTTCTGTATTAAGTCAAAAAGAAATACCAATATATAGTTTAAATAGTTAAGTTGCTCCATTAATCCCACTAAAATAGTGCTTTTTTTGCAAGAATGATTAGAGAAGTCAATTCTATAAAAAGGATTTGAGAAGAAAAGCTAAAAACCAGTGAAAAGTGTAAAATATTGCTAGAGAATTTGGAGCTCATAAAATTTGCAAATGTGGAGAAAATATAGATGGCACCCACAAATCCCACATACTCATTTTTTTTTGGCAAAATGCAAGGAATAAAATATATTCTGTAGAAGGAATTGAGCAGAAAAGCTAATAACACGTGAAATGAAAAGTCTATAATATTGCTATAATGAGTTCATGGACAGTTTTCTTTATTACTTAATGAGTTTAATGAGTTCAACACTTAAATGTGGACAACTATGGTTGTTTCTTTTTTACTTAGCAAAATTTATAAAAAGTTCAACGTTGTAATTACATGTGATTCACATGTAATTCACATATGTATTACATGTGATTCATATGTAATTTACATATGAATCATATGTAATTCACATATGAATTACATGTGATTCACATGTAAATCACATATGAATTACATGCGATTCACATGTAAATCACATCTAATTCACATATGAATTACAGGTGATTCACATGTAAATCACATCTAATTCACATATGAATTACATGTGATTCACATGTAATTTACATATGAATTACATGTGATTCACATGTAAATCACATGTAATTCACATATGAATCACATGTAATTCATATGTGAATCGTCTGTGATTCATATGTTAATCACATATGTATTTTTGTGAGTGTTTTTGCATCAATCAATTTTTTTTTTTTAATTTTCTTATAGATTTGGAAGAAATTATGGTGAATATTGAAGATGTGAAAAATGATAAATTGAAGAAAATATGGAAATATTGGCACGAAGACATGAAAACGCTTTGAAATTTTGTACATTTTTTGTTTTTTATATTTTATTTTGTATCGAATAAAATACTTATTCTATTGTGTTTATAGATTAGTAAATAAAATGAGTTTTCTTATGATTTCCTTACAAATATTATAGTATATGAAATATGCATATATGCATTTGTAAAAATATGCATATATGTACCTAAAATATGATTTTTTTTGGTTAAAAAGTTATAATATTTTTTTAAATAATCCATTTTTTTTTAATTTTATTGATTTTTAAATGCTTTTAAAAAAAATTGTAGTTTTTTAAAAAAATATATTTTTTTTTCAAAAATTCATATTTTTTATAAAAAATTAAAAAATCTGTACTTTAAAAAAAAATAGAAAAATACCATTTTTACAAAAATCCGAAAATTTGATTTATTATGTAATTTTTTAGACATTTCTATTAATATTTCCAATAACACAAAAATTAAACATTAAATGAGATTGGTATCATTACGATCATGCCCTTAATGAATTAGTTTTGATCTAACGCTCCACTTTTAGTTCTCGGGTTATCGGGAAACTTTGAGTTGTGAACCGATCTCCTCCCTATATATATATATATATATATATATATATATATATATATATATATATATATATATATATATATATATTACAAAAAGAAAGACATCATAACTTTCAAGATTAGGTGCATATTTAGAAGATCTTATTTGTCAATACATTTAATTGTCTTTTTCATATTGTTCTTATGTTTTCATCTCATAACTTTTACATATATATTATGCTTTCTGTTCAGTGCAAATTTCACTTTTCAGCTTTTTAGTTTTGTGGAAACTGAAAAGTTCAGTCATATACAGTTATACACAACTGGCTAAATAATTTACAGTTTGATTTAAGAACGTTTTTACACAGTCAAGTTTCTAAACTTGAATAAGTTATTGCATTTTAATTTTGTTATACGTTATTTTTAATATTCATTAACAGGGAAAATTAAAAGAAATACAAATAGAAAAACATCATTTTGTGAGTGTGAAAAGAATGTTTGGGGATGTGAGTAGGAAACCTAAAAGGGTTAGGGAACAAGCATTATTGGGCATGATAGATATGGGAAGAAATTTGTGTTATATATAAAACAATCTTCTTCTCCGTTGAAGGGTCCCCATCCTAAAGGGTAATGCTAAGCCCAAATCTTGATTTCTTGGTTTGAGAATCTTGACTTTAGCACCCTTCAAGATCTTTTCTTTTCATTTTCATTCCTCTTCTTTCTATACTACTTTTTTGGTATTTGCTACTCATAATTACTTAATTAATCCTCTAAAATCTCTTCAAAATCCTCTAATCCAATCACAAACCCTCATCAAGATAATGCAAGAAAAAAAGAAGATCTTTTGTTTACGTAGATATGTGAAATCCTTAAATGAAAGGTGTTCATATTTGTTGACCGTAAATTTTAAATTTTATTGTATGCGTGATCAAGACAATGAAAGCAAAAAAAAGGGAATTTTTTCTTTTATAATAAATTATTTATTTTTGAAACTTTTTTAAAACCATATCTTGAAGATTATTTCTTTAGTTTTTCTTTCTGTCATATTTCCGATAATTAATCAACGGTATCCGTATGAAATATTTAAATACACGACCTTAGTAAGCTTCGACCATTTTTGTGTTCTTGCCCCTAACCGAGCCAAGAAAAATCAAAGCTTGTTGAATAACTGAGAGACATTTAGAATATTTTGACTTAACACACTTAGTCATGTTTTGTTTTAAAACTTTCATTCGTGCATTCCATTAAGTAGTTGATTAGCATGCACTTAAGAGTTCGTTTGATCAAAGATACAAAGAGTTTGGTGACCTATCATATTTGATAAAGTCCAAAAGGGTAGAATGTAGTTGGAAACTCTCTATTCGTAATGTGTTTTGTACTTTTTACGATTTTTTCTTCGTGGGTTGATAAATCTGTCGGAAGGCACATAGTTTTGTTAAAGCGACACTTTTCACTTAAATCATTGAGAAGAAAATGAAAGAGATCAAGTGTTATAATTCCTTTTACTTCGTTGGTTAACTTAATTTTAAACCACCCTTATCAAATCATTTAGTGAAATTCTTCCTATGCACTTATATTTTATTTCTTGTTACGATATCAATCACTAGTCATGTGATCCCTTTGTATAGCAACCTGTCAAGATGTAAACATTTTCAGATTATTTGGATGTTTTATGTCTAAATTGGATAGTTAAAGTGCTTGTATGAAGTAACATGCTTTTCCATCATATTTATCTATAAAGTATTAATTACACAACAATAAGATAGTACACACATTACACTTTTATAAAAAAGGAAGTAGAAAAAACCCTCTGTATGACTGTATCTATCTAAATAGTTGATTTTTTAATAGAGCATAAACATCTAATTTTGAATCTTATACTCGTGACTTGTCTAAGAGTCCGCTTAGGTCATTTGTTTCATCTGGGCTTATACAGATTTAAGATGTTGGGCCATTTATATCTGAGCTTTATTAAACATCATTTCCTTTGCAAAATACAGCAAGCTCTATCTTTTATTTTTATGGGAC